>NC_140936.1:128764390-129451890 GCF_014529385.1 Adiantum capillus-veneris
AAATTTTTCTAAAACATATCAATATTGGTCTTGAAAAAAGCCCCTTGAGAAGATAAAACCAAATATATCTTCAAAAATTACATTTTCATTAAACAAAAAAAAATCATTAATTTTTTTTTTGTTATATCTTCAAAAATTAAATTCTCATTAAGTAACAAAAACTCCACTAAAGTTATCCCCTTTTTGTTATGTGCAATCAAACTTCAATATTTATTTTATGTGGAATAGAAAGTCTCTTTATTTTACATTTGAAAAGGCTTGTCACTTCTTAGGTTCTGAAAAGGAAAAGGCTCTCATTTCTTACAATCTTATCCTTTACTTTTACATTTTAGATTAGATGTTTGTAAAGTGTTTTTTGAAATAAACCAAGGAGTGACACGTGGATGCCCTCTCCTTCCTTGAAAAGTTTAAGCTGCAGCCTGCATTATAAAGAGTATAGATGTTGCAAACAAGTCCAAAGCCTCAAAATTGACTGACCAACCCAACAGGCAGTGTAGGCACAGAAAACGGTGATTTCAGAGTCAACAAAGCACAAAGTGATGCCGGCATGAACAAACTTGACCAAATTCAATTTAGGACTTGTTTTAGGTGTATAGAATGTGTTTAGGTCAAAAATTGTAAGCTTTGCAAAAAAATTGTCATTATTGTAAATAATTGTGATTATTTACTTTTGTACTATTTTTGCATGAAAATTGTATCATCACCTCACCTATCATGTGTACACACCTATTACATGCCAAAAATCAAGTATGAACCAAAATGAGCACCTATAACTTGGAAAATTGCCAAAAAAATGCAAAGAAGTCTTTGCAAGGAAAATTTTGGGTTATGGAAAATATTTCTTGATCCAAATCACCTCATATCTCATACACAAGGTCTATACAATGCCTAGAACCAAATTGTACCAAACAATGTTTCTTTTGGTAGAGAAGTTAGTAATCGCGATTATTCACTTTCTAGCCAAATTGGGGGAGTATTAATATTTTGCCATCATACATCCAAAGTACATGATGTGTTAAGCCCACTAGCCAAGTTTGAACCAATGTGGAGCTCAAAATCTCAAATTTTCACTATATCTACTATTTTAGAGACCTAAAGCGAAAATCTGGTACGATTTTCCGTAAGCCCATATTTCACTCAGAGTATGTATTTGGTATATACTTCAAGCCTGTGATGTCAAGCTTGCAAAATGTTGAAAAAATTACTCAGCTATAAATAATCGCAATTATTTACTTTGGTTGCAATTTTTTTTTTGGACTTTACAGTTTTGTTCCTTGCATGATTTTATGCATCTATGCTTGTTCAAAAATTGATTTGAAGAAAATTGGACCAAAAATTGTCAGCAGTTCAAACTAAAGGATATTTCAGAGAAAAATTCGACAAATCTACTAACTTTGACACTCTATTCACTGAACAGGATCCATGCAAGCAGCAGAGAGAGCCAAGAAGAAGCTCAACGAAAAGGAAAAGTTGCAAGAATTTCTCGCATACCAACTGGATCTAGATTCAGTCAAGGCAACCAAAACAACATATCTTTTCAAAGAACAGCTAGAAGAGCATTACACCACAGTCTTCACCGGCAGATTCAAGAGTGAGGAGGGACATTAGGTAGAGTTGCAACTCTTACCGAAAGAAGTATATCATGTTGTCGCGAAGCCTGAGACCAAAGAAGCCAACCGCAGGCTGGGACTCAGACACTTTTATGAACAGGAGCCATGCGGTGTGGATTTTCAAAAAGCTTACGAGCTTTTGTCCACTATTAAAGAAGATGGAACTGCTCAAATTTTTGACATGTAGGGAAATAAAGTCGAAGTGGTCATAATTAAAGACATTGTGGCAGATGCACTTAGACTGCCCACAGAAGGAATGACCATGAGGGCAAGGGACAGAAAAACGGCAGGTACATTCAGCAAAGAAACCGCCGTAGCAACCTTTGCAGATTTAATTCACAAGCAAGTGGAAGAGCCAGCCCGGTTATACCATCAGCATTTCCACTTCCTGGAAAAAAGGCCACCAAGGTATACCATGCAAAATCACGTGGTTGCCACCACTTTCACACAAGTTCTCAAGTCAACAACCAGGCAACCGGTGGACCACGCCCAATACGTCTTGACCACTCTGAAGGGCACAAAGAAAGAAGGGAAGATCACTTACTTGGGTGCGCTGGAAGTCTTGACAAGGATTGCGTACCATGCCATTGGCATTGCCGACAACCTACCACCTATCTCTGACCAAAAAACGTGGATACTGTCAGCACAATCATCTCCTTGAGCTACAAGATCAGCCAAGAGATCTTACAAATCTGATGAAGATTCGGCCAAAAGCTCGTCGAATAGACATAGCAACGAAAACTCAGATAATGATGAAAAGAGAGCAAGAAGAGAAGAGATGAAAAGAAAATATGTGGCCGCACCAAAAAGAGCCTATGCAAAAGCAAGCCCGCTTTGAAAGAGAAAAACATGCCTACCAGGGCACCCGATAAGCACAAGGAAAGGACTCAGAAAAATGGGTGCCTAGTGGACTTAAAGGCCCAAGGACAAAGCATCACACAAGAAAAGAGGCTGAAGATCCCACAAAATCTTTAGAAATCAAGAGAAGAAGCCCTGAAGCTGAAAGAAGCCTAGGAAGAAGCAAGAAAAGAAAAAGATGCGGAGAAACAGAGACAAGCTGAGGAAGCGGCAAGGGAAGAGGCACACCATGAGCAAGGTTACGAGTCTTCTTAACCCAATTCACCACCTACGGAACAGTAGGACAAAACAATTCCAAGATCACCACCATCACCTGCAAGTAAAGAAACCCCAAAAGAGCCAACTAAAGAAGCTGAGCAAACGAAAGAGACAGAATCTGAGTCAAAAGAAGCAGAAGAATCTACAGAAGAGGCTACTGCTACACAAGAGCAACAGAAAGAGAAAGAAGCGAAGCTGGAACAAGATAAAGTAGTCGAATCTACACGAGAGCCTGAACAACAAAAGGTAGACCAATCTACCCAAAAGGAAACAAGTACTACAAAAGAGGACACAACAAAATTAGAGCCAATACCCTCTACCGCATCACAGCAAGAAACAGCCGAGGCAGACTCCGCAAATCCTTAGGAAGACAAGGCAAAAGAAGGCTAGACACAACCTCAAGGGCAAGAGGAACCAGTAGCCACTTCTGAGCCGAGAGACACAGAGGAGGATGCAGGCACATCAACCCAGCTAGCAAGACAGGAAGACTGGCAATCCAATGACGAAGTAATCCTGCAAGTAAATGAATATGCAAGGCAAATGCAGGATATGAAGGAGAGACTTTGATCGGTAGCACTTGGCCGTAGCACAAAGGCCAAGGAGTTAGAGATGGTGATTGACGCCATCCAAGGGGAATTACAAGACAAATTGAATAGCATCATTGATCTTCAGAGGAAAGTTCAGGAAATGAAAGCCGACGCTGAACAACATCACCTAGTCAAAGAGCGGTAGAAGAAGGAGATGGAAGAGATAGGTGATCTGCTTACAAAGTTGACAGATGCTTGTAAAGCCAAGGATGAACAACTGACAGAAGTTACAAATGAACTTCTAACGACCACCCTGTCAGCTCAAAAAATTCAGGTGCAGTTGGATTTTGCCAACGCTTCTTTACAATACTCCGAACAAAGAGTAAATGATCAGGAAATTTTCTTACGGCAAGAGAGAATCCAGTCGTAGCCTCGATCAAAGGGACAGATGAAGTGTACAAAGCTTTAGAGAAAAACAACAAAGACCTCGAGCTGGAGTTAAAGCTGGAGCAATCTCAGCACAGGGACTTGGCTTTGATGCAGGTCCAGAGATAAGAAGATTTGCTGAAGGAGATAGCTGAGATTAAAAGAATTAACCAGCTACTGAAAGAGGGAAAGCCAGAGATACAAGAAGAGGCAGGCACTTCAGAGAAGCCGCAAATAGATATACCCTCAGTGACATTTGTTGAACTAGAGACACAATCCACAGCAGAGCTGAGTGGTGAGGATGATTTCCAAGTAAATATTACAGATGCACAAACTGTGCCCATGGTCCAACTCTCGAAAGCTGAAGAAGACGCACTCAAAGAAAAGATCACACAAGAGGTGGATGAGCAGTGGAAGGCAGCAATGGATTGGGAGTTGAGAGTCCTTCATTCCGTCAATGTCACTCAACTCACTCCCAATCAAATCAATGCGCAATGGCACCAACAGTCCCTGCCATACCCTCTTATAAAGGTTGAGTTAAGACAGGTTAAAGAAAGGCTTTATGCAAACATGCAAATAGATGGTGCAGATAAAGACCAACCAAAGTGGAGATTGTGCTAGCTGAACAAAAACGCAAGGTACTTGATTTTGTTCACAAGAGCACCTGCAACCCTGCAAAGAGATCCGACCTTCTGTCATGTACCAAGAGTAAGGACTTGGCAAGCGCATGAGGCATTGAGCAAGAAGCGGCCAACCTAGCTAAACTACCCAAGATTTCCAGCTCTAGAGAAAGGACCGTCCATAGAGAAATACATGGTGAAACCCTAACGAGCGCCATGTCTTTCTTCAATCGTGTTTGTTGCATTGCAACGGTAGATAAGAGCTCCACGCATTGACATAAGCAGTTCACAGTAATTTGTAGATTTTGGTGTCATTGATCCGCGGCTTAATTTCATTATAATTAGGAATTTACACTTTCAAATCATTGCTAAGCATTTAGATGCATTCTAGGTCGAAAACGACTAGGTCAAAAATCCATTGCTATTAATAATCGCGATTTTGGAACTTGACCTAAAGTGGGGTTTGAGAACATAATCATGTGTGCTTAGGTCTTATAAACATATCCTATAAGTTTCGTTACGTTTGGATGTCATTTGATGCTGTAACGGATGTGATTTGTTTGCCGGATGAGCGATTGGCTTTCGGTGATTTCAGTCACTTGAGTGTAGTTTGAGTTGGATGCCAGTTGTTGTTAGTTGTTTTTTGAGAGATTGACACCCTCTTGTAGCCTCTATGCACTAGTCGAGTCAGCTTCATCCCATGGATTGACAAATTAATCGTGGTTCTTGCTAGTGCTGCAATAAGATAGGATGGTGAGGTTAGACATGCGTCCCACATAATAAAATGGGAATCAAAATACTGTTTTTCTTTTTTCTTTTGTGCATAGATGTGAGCTACAAAAGTTAGCCTTTGCTCATCTAGATTTTCTAAATCTTCAAGTCTCTCTGACAATTCATGTCCAGTCCACTCAAGATTTTTAGATACCCTTAGTGTCGGCAATAGAAATTCTATTGGCAATATGGCATCAAGACCATACACAACGTTAAAGGGTATAGCATTTAAATTTTTTTTGAATGAAACTCGATAAGCCCATAGAGCAACATGGAGATTCATTTCCTAGTCTATCCTTCTTGACCTATCTACACGTGTTGGCATTTTTTCTCGTTGACAAGCATCACACCTTCAAACATATTCTTTGGCACCTGCAAAAAGTGTTGGCCACCATATGCCTGCCATTAAGATTTCTCTTGTAGTGGTCTCACTAGAGAAGTGACCTCCAGCTAATCCAGCATGTGCTTATTCTATAATTGGAATATACTCGTCTTTATTTGCACAATGACATCAATGTTGATCTTTACCTCTCTGATACAATTGGTTTCCTATAAGAGCATAGTCTCTTTCTTGAGTTTCAATTGCTCTTTGACGGCGTTTACTCATATACTGAGGAAATGTTCAACTTGATAAGTAAGTAGCTAGATAGTTACTCCACTTAGGAACATACGACATTTGGAACAATCTTACATGAGGTATGGGTGTTTGCTTTTGACATTGAGGACAATCCTTTACAAAAGAGCGAACATCACTCCTCATAGTTGGCCAAAATACTCCAAGTCTCAAGATTCGTCTCATAGTTTGATCTTCCGCAAAGTGTACTATGGTAATATGTGCTTGACTTAGGTATTGGATTTGCTCTTCGGGATTAATGCATAAGAGAAATATTCCATCTCAATTTCTTTTGTATAGCCTACCAGCTAGTAATTGATACATAACCAATTGCTCAATTAATCCGATTGTAATAAGAAGTGGTATTTGTGAATCCACTTGATCTATGGTCATCAATGATACCATATTTTCCGACCATCGAGGTATAATTTCCATGGAGAATAGATATGCATCTGGTAAATCATCGTCTACCACTTTAGGTGATTCTCCTAAAACAATCCTTGATAAATGATCTACTCTTTGGTGAGTAGTGCCCTTTTTTACAGTTACCATAGTGAAATCAAATTCTTGAACCATCTCACTATTCTTCCTGTGCTACATGGCTTGTTGACCAAGTATAATAAGGCTTGGTGGTCCATAGAGAACACAAATTTGGTGGCTAATAGGTAATGTTTATACTTTTTTATGACATAGATCATTCCTAATCCTTCCCTTTTGGTGGTGCTATAATTATTTTTTTCCATATTCAAATGTCGGCTGCATAAGAAATATGAAAATCAATTTTCTCGTCTCCTGGTTGAGCTAGTATATACACCCAATGGCAAAATTGGAAGCATCTACATGTATGTCGAATATCTTATTCCAATCTCGTGCTTTCAATATTGGAGCTGAAGTGAGAGCTTGCTTAAGCTTCATGAAAGATCCTTCACACTCATTAGTCCATTCAAAGTGTGTAATCAAGCTGTACATGGGTTTTGCAATTATAGCGTACATGTAAATGAATCGTTTGTAATATCCACAATGTCCCATGAAGGCTTGAACCCCCTTTACAGTTGTTGGTTTGGGCAAATCAGCAATGACATGAATTTTATCTACTATAAAGAGCATATTAGGTATTATGGTAGAAATCCCACATTATGGGAATCTCCAAATTGACCAAATTCGTGTAATTTGGAAATTTCCAACTTAAGTGGGAAAAAAGGAGACAAACTTGTTGATAAGATAGAGTGAAAATATTATTGGATTGTGGTGTTGATAAACACCAAAATTCAAGAGGATGAACAAAGCATGAATTTGAAGAAACTCTCTTAATTAAATAAAAGAAATAAAGGGTGATACAGTTGTTGGGATTTAGGCCAACTGATCGGACATGCCACTTACTACTAACCCATCTACTAACTTAACCTATATATAGTTATTCTTCAATACAATAGAATAAGGATCTGCAACAAGATAACATTGTTGTGCACTCCACCCAAAACAGGTCTCTCTCTTCTCTTGCACTTGCACTTGCACACGCTTCCCATGGCACCTTCAATTGGTATCAAAGCAGGGTTTGTGCTTTCCATTTTCGCGTCCGCGCATGCTTGCACTTTCAAAAGTGCAAATAGATTTTCAATTTTGGCATCGGCAAATTGAGCGTTCCAAGAGCGTTTCCTCTTGCAATTTTACCCCCCTTTTGAAGCTGTTCGTGCATTCAAAAGCTTCATCTCAGCTACGCTTCAGGAGTTGTATTCTTCAACTCCACTTTTGCTACAACTACAGGTACAGGTACAGGACACAGGTGAGGTTTTTCAGAGACTATTTTGGGATGGTATATTGCCGTTTTATGGCTATTATGTGTTATTGAGATGGTGTTTATGGGATGATTAGGAGCATTTTTTTGGCATCGACATTGTCTCGGGTTTTTCAGGCATCCATCTCCTCACAAGTTATTGCATACATACAGGACATCCAGGTTTCTTACAGGTTGCAGTGTTTTGCATCAACAAGATTTCAGTGGGCGTACTTGATGCGCATATGCATTGTTTTGGCACTTCTGATAGTGCTTGCGCTCTTTTAAGAGCGGTTTTACTCCTCGCAGGGATTTTTTTACAGCTTGCACATTTTGTTTGGTTCCTGTTTGAGTGTATATAGTACACCTTGCAGTATTGTTGACAGTGGATGTACGTTGAGTTGCAGAAACTACCATATGCACCTTTTGTGGAGCCGATTTGGCTTGTTTCTGGCAGTCCCGACCGTTTTTGAGACTCGGTTCGGAGGTCCTTTCTAAGACTGGGCTGGTCTCTTGTTTGCATAACCTTTTGTGAGGGTTGATAGCATGAGGTTTTCTCGAGTTGGGGGATTCTCGAATGTTGAGATCCTTTTGGTGATACAGGTTTCTGGAGTACTCGTTTTTTGTGGCTCGCCATAGGACATGTATAGAGAGGGCTAGGTGCATTTGACATCGTGTTGGTAGTCTTAGGTCAGCTTTTGACTTTTTATGCATAGTTAGTGATTGATGCACCTGTCTTATGCTCTGAGAGCATTACTTTTGATGTGTTATTGATATCTTCTAACAGTTTTGGATTGAGATTCTGTCAGCTTTTTTGGGGAAACTTTGCCGAATTTTTCCGAGAATTATCAGTGTTTATCGCCATATTATCTTTAGCTTGCAGCCATGTCATCTAGAAGTGAGAATGATATTTACAATGTCCAAAAATTTGATGGGACGAATTTTGCTATCTGGAAAGAGCATATTCAAGATGTTCTTATACAAAAAGGCCAATTGGATTCTATCATGGAGCACCCAGAGGGCGAGTATACAAATGTTGAATGGGAGAAACTTGATGCTAAGGCCAAATCTACTCACCGTTTTCATTTGGCCAAATCTGTGTACTTTACTATAGTTGGAGAAAGGACTGCTAGAGATGTATGGGATAAGTTGTGTTCCAGCTATGAGAAACAAAAGTGCCACTAATAAGGTTTTCTTGATGAAGAAGTTGTTTGACCTTTGTATGAAGAAAGAGGGCACTATTTCTACTCACATTAATGAGTTCAATATCATTTTCACTCAATTGACCACTCAGGGTTTGGTCTTCGATGAGGAAATCAAATGTATCTTCTTGCTATGCAGTTTACTCTCGTCTTGGGATACGTTTTGTACTTCTATTAGCAACTCAACACTTGGTACCGGTCTAGTGTACAATGACATCCGTGGGAGTCTGTTTCTCGAGGATATTTGTAGGAAGTCTCTCGAAGGCAAGAAGGATGGTGATGTGTATGTTTCTAGTGATAGACAGAGGGGTCACACTCAAAGTCGTGCCAAAAGCAAGGAACATGGGGGCTCCCGCAGTATGTCTCGGGGTTCTATGCATAATGTTGAGTGCTATCACTGCCATAAAAAAGGGCATGTGAAGAAGGATTGCAGGAAATGGCAGCAAAGTAAGAAGGATAAACATTCAAGTGAAACTTCTAAGTCTGATGATTCAAACAAGGGCAAAGAAAAGTTAGAGGAGATCAATGTGCTAGAGTCTTCAAATGCTCCTATTTTAGAGACTCTTCCAACGATTGTTATGCCACTTACCTTTGACGTATTGGTATTCACATTAGATCTACCTGTCGAGGCTCTTGTTACAGAAGATGCACAATATGCACATAATTGGATAGTAGATTGTGGTGTGAGTTTCCATGTGACACCACATAGAGAGTGGTTCTCTACTTATTCTCACTCTTGTGGCAAAGTGATACTTGGTGATGCTTATGAACTAGACATAGAGGGTGTCGAGAACGTCAAATTTCATCTAAGGAATGGCATGCACTTTACCTTATGTAATGTCAGACATGTGTCCAAGTTGACTAAAAGCTTGATTTCTGTTGGGTCAGCTTGATGATTTGGGCTACAACACCACATTTGGAAATGGTTCGTGGATAGTATGCAAAGGTAATCTTGTTGTACTCAGAGGTCAGAAGCATGGTACCTTGTATTTCATGCATGTGTCAAATGTTGGTCATGATTACATATCTATAGCCGAGGTGCCGTCTACTGAGTTGTGGCATTGCCGGCTAGGGCATATTAGCCAAAAATGAATGAGAGCTCTGACTCGTTTTTGCTACTTACCTGTCGTATTATGTTGACTTTCCTATTTGTGAACACTGTATCTATGGCAAACAAACTAGGTTCGTGCACTTACCATTGGGTCAAAAGCGCGCTGAACCTCTAGATTTAGTACATAGTGATTTTTGTGGTCCTATGTCAACCAAATCTCTAGGGTGGGGCAACTATTTTGTGACATTCATATATGACTCTACTCAAAAGGTGTGGACATATCCTTTGAAACATAAGGGTCAAGTGTATTATGTTGAATTTCGTATTTGTGAACACTGTATCTATGGAAAACAGACTAGGTTCGTGCACTTACCATCGGGTCAAAAGCGCGCTAAACCTCTAGATTTAGTACATAGTGATGTTTGTGGTTCTATGTCAACCAAATCTCTAGGGGGAGCCAACTATTTTGTGACATTCATAGATGACTCTACTCAAAAGGTGTGAGCATATCCTTTGAAACATAAGGATCAAGTTCTTCCTGTGTTCCAAACATTCTTAGTACTCGTTGAGAATCAGTCTGGCAAGAAATTCAAGAGGTTGCGGACTGACAACCGTGGACAGTATGTCTCCAAGGAGTTTGACAATTTCTATGCTAGAAGGGGGATTAAAAGGCAGTTTACTGCACCATACACACCAGCTCAGAATGGAGTTGCTGAGCGCATGAATCGTACGACTCAGGAAAGAGTCACAGCCATGCTTTCTAGAGAAAATCTCACACAAGTTTTTTGGGCAGAAGCTCTCTTGACTGCAGTGAACATTATAAATCGTTCGCCTAGTTCACCATTGAATTATGAAATTCAAGAAGAGTTTTGGTCTAAACGTAAGCCCCACTATGACCATCTACATGTTTTTGGTTGCGAAGCTTATGTTCACGTGCCTAAGCAACTTTGACAGAAGTTAGAGCCAAAGTCACACAAATGTATTTTTAGTGGATATGGTGCAGATGGAGAGATGGGATATTGTCTTTAGCACACGGAATCTTGTTGAGTCATCCGTAGTTCAGATGTGATCTTCAATGAGTCGAAGATGCATAAACAACCTATCAAGGAAATAGAGATTCGGAGAGTTACTTTTGGGGATGTTGCCTCAAAGACAGTGAAATCAAGTCAGCGGGCTAGTGATGTACCTTCCGCTAGAAATGCTCCAGAGGGAGCGGATAGCAATGGTCAAGGAGTGAGACGGTCTACTAGAGTCTCTCGTCCACCTACGCGTTTCAAGCGAGGTCTTGATTACATCATTTTGACTGATTGCGGTGAGCCAATCTGCTACCAAGAAGCCATGATGACGAATGATGTGGTGAAGCGGGAGCAGGCTATGGAATCTGAGTATAACTTGATTCTGGCTAATGACACTTGGGACTTGGTAGAACTACCAAATGATGCGAAAGCTTTACCTTGCAACAAGAAGAAATTTACCTCAGGTGATCCAAATCAAAAGTACAAGTCTAGACTTGTAGCGAAAGGGTTCAAACAGCAAAAGGGAGTTGATTTTGATGAAATCTTCTCGCGTGTGGTCAAGATGACAACACTTAGAACCATACTTGGTCTTGTAGCGATTGAGGACATGGAACTTGTCCAAATGGATGTGAAGACAACATTTCTCAACGGGGATCTTGATGAGGATGTTTACATGCAGTAGCCTGAAGGGTTTGTTCAGGAGAACGTATCTCGTGAGGAGCTAGTATGTAAGCTCAAAAAGTCACTTTATGGCTTAAAGCAGGGTTCAAGGCAGTGGTATCATAAATTTGATGCATGTATGAGGTCTCAAGGATATAAAAGGAGCAAGAGGATCACTGATTGTACACAAGAAAGCTAGATGATGGCTCGATGATCATTCTAGTTTTGTATGTTGATGACATGCTTATAGCTGAGAAATCCATTGAGGAAATTGCCAACTTGAAGAAAACACTTAGCAATAATTTTGCAATGAAAGATTTAGGGAATGCTACACACTTTATTGGCATGCGAATCAAAAGAGATTGCAAACGTCGTATTCTTGAGTTATCTTAGGAAACATACATTGAGAAAGTTTTGCAGCGTTTCAATATGCAGGGGAGAAAGCATTGAGTACCCCTATGCAGGAATTTCTGAAACTCAGCAAGAAAGATGCACCCAAATCTGATGTTGAGCGAGCTGAACTGGCCAAGGTACCATATTCTTTGGCAGTGGGGAGTCTCATGTATGCTATGTTGACCACAAGACTAGACATTGCTTTTGCAGTGGGAGTGGTCAGCCAAAATCCTAGCAACAACAAGCATTCGGAAGCAATGAAGCACATTCTTAGGTACCTCAAAGGTACAATCGACATGTGTTTACGCTTCGGGAACAATGATGCATCCATCGTGGGTTATGAGGATGCAGACTATGTGGGTTGTGTCGACAACAGGAGATCGACATCTGGCTATGTTTTCATATTTGCTGGAGCAGCAGTATCTTGGAGGTCATGTCTTCAAGATTGTACGTCGTCTTCCACTACGGAAGCAGAGTACGTTGCATTGTTGGATGCAAGTAAAGAGGCTGTATGGTTATCTTGCTTAGTCATAAATCTTGGCATTGGTGAGACCCCAGTGATATATTGTGATAGTCAGAGTGCTCTTGCATTGGCAAGGAATCCCGTGTTTCACTCAATATCGAAACACATTGAAGTCAGGTATCATCTCATGAGAGATTTCTTGGCCAAAACGCTCATTGATTTGGTCAAGGTACACACTGATGACAACCCAGTAGATGCTTTGACAAAAGGATTAGCTTTGGAGCGGTTTACACATTGCAGTGAGTTGATGGGTATAGGTTGAAGCCACTATATTGCTTCACGGTTGTACATACTAGGTCACTTCGGCTGCGTTGGCCTTCAAGTGGGAGTTTGTTGGGATTTAGGCCAACTAGCCAAACATCCCACTTACTACTAACTTAACCTATATACACTTATTCTTTAATACAATAGAATAAGGAGCTGAAAATAGGATAACGTTGCTGTGCGCTCCACCCAAAGTAGGTCTCTCTCTCTCTCTCTCTCTCTCTCTCTCTCTCTCTCTCTCTCTCTCTCTCTCTCTCTCTCTCTCTCTCTCTCTCTCTCTCTCTCTCTCTCTCTCTCTCTCGCTGCTCTTGCACATGCTTCCCGTGGAACCTTCAACATCTAGAGATCTTGTTTACAAAATTGACTCTTATAGTCACAATAGAAGCTCCACATAATATACTCCAAATTTGATGCCATATCCAAATTTTGATCGAAGCGTGGTTGATGTGCATGAGCAAGACTTGCTTTAGCTTTTAGAGCATGCCTTTCTAGAATCTTAATTCTAGAAAATGGTCCTTCTTTGTTGGGTCTCCATGACCAAATAATTTCATCTACCATTTCCCACACTTGTGGGTCTTTGCAGTTGATAGCCCAAAAATCCTTCCAGCAATTAGTGTAAGCTTGAGTATCCGTCATCCCACTCTTTCTTGTAGAAGGTGCCCAATATTGAATCAAATGTTTTTTGTAGTTTGGTGATGTAGTGTAACATTTAATGGCCTAATAACTTATGTGTAGCGGAAATTAGCATGAACATAGTGGGCATTTCATTAGAATAGATTCCTAATGAGAATTACAAGAGTGCTTGGGTGGAGAGAGCAACAAAAAGCATAACACGTAGTTAGATAGCATCGACAATACTTTCAAAAGAGAGAGCAATTAAGCTATTGACAACAGTTGAGGACCAGATTTTCATGGAGCCGGTCCCCCCTCCAAAAGACTTTGTATTATGGTTTCTCCCATCAAGAGAGACATTGTACAATACAATTCTTTGTGTTCCTTCAAGACTAGCTAGTGCAATGAAGATGTAAACTTCATGCACTAAGAAAAACACTTAACAAACACAACTTGAATTATCCCCGTTCTCAGACCCAAGACCTCACACACCTTCGAAGATGGTGAGAGCTAGCAGGGTATGAGAGTAGATTGAGAGGAAGAAGGAGTATCTTACGAGAAAGATGTACATCTCCTCACATAATCACTCATATGTAGCATAGCTTAGCTTAGTAATTAGCTTGGTAGAGGAGATGAGCATGCATTGAAGCTTGGCTCTTGGTTGGATTTGCATCCACATGCCAAGAGAGTGTTGATGTAGGCTTCTATCTCACAAGCTTGGAGTAGGTGATGAGCTCTCCATTAAAGCTTGGGAAGATATAGTCTTCTCTTTCTTCACACATGAGCTTGTGTGAGTGTGTGTGTGATAATGCCTTGCAAAAATCAGCCCCCCCTCTATCTTGGGCGAGCCCTCTTGCTAAATGCTCTTCCTGAAGCCTCATTGGCCCTCCCCAAGTCAAGCCAATCACAATTAAGCAGCATAAGTGATAGCCTTCTGACATGTGTCCCCCTTTCCCCTTTTGTGAGAGCTTTAGGTAATTAAATAATTAAACTAAACTCTCATTGGACCCCTTTGCCTCCTGGCCAATAGGAATCAGGCAAGCCATGGGGCTCCTGAATGCTCATTGGACTCCTTGGGAGACTGCCCAATAGTCTTCTAGGAGACTTAATTCTCATTGGTTTCTTTTATTAAATGTTTTTAAATTAATTAAACTAGATTTACTCTAGCTTAATTTTCATTGGTCCACTTCAAGGGTCATCCAATAGAAATTGGGCACACCTTGTGGGCATCTGGCCTAGGGAGCTGACATGTGTCCCTCATTCCATTTGTGTAAAGGGAGCCTGTGTGTGTGTGTGTGTGTGTGTGGCTTTCTCTCTCATCCCCTACTGTTAGGGCTTGCCCCCTCCCATGTAGGGATGTGCAAAGACTTTTAGGGCACACACAAAGCATCCAATTTTCCCTAGGGTTGACCTTTGGACACAACCTTTGAATTTTGGAAGTCTTAATGGGATGAACCTTAGGGTCTTTTTAGCCCATTGTTGCACATGGCTCTTTTGCAGATGTCCCCCCCTTTGGATCCCTATTTTCCCTCCTTTGGATCCCTTCTGTGGCCGGTCTGCTAGCTTAACCAATATTCTAGCTTTTTCTCCCCTGGCCTTCCCCACATTAAATGATCAGTTTAATATGAGAAAATCATTTAGGAGAATTAGATATTGATTATTATGACATGTAGGCTTGTTATCAATGTTTGATAAAGCCATAGTGAGACAAATTGGATAGATTTCCATGTCACTTGGAGCTAGCATAACAAAGTCACCTTGGTGCACATCAAACATAGGGTCAAACTCTTCCCTTGGTCTATCTCCTTGAGGAACACAAAAATGATCAGTCAACTCTTCAAGGCCTAAGAATCTTTCTTCTCCTTGCTGTAAGCTCATTGTGGTGGATTGTAGGTGACAAGAGTCCTGAGTTGTTGGCCAAAAATTTTCATACAAGCCTCCCTCTGATATGGTTGCTTTTCCAAGCTCGTCAATCACCTTACTCCAATAATCTATCACAAATCTATAATACCGTGGCACATTTGAACCATTTCCTAGATTTTTCCAAAACTTAATATAATTCTTCAACCCTAAAATCACTTCTTCGTGAGCCTTGACATATTCTGCAATTGGCACCAAAGGTGGATCTCAATGTGGCAACATTGGATTGCCTTCTATGTCTGTTTTCCAAAGGCGAATGCTTCCACTCCAACTTGATACACCTACATAGGCCTTATGATGCATCATTGGTGTCTCATCTTGAATAAAAAACCTGAATTGAAGTGGTTTGGAATGTTCAACAAGTATGTCTTGTCCACCATCACAATATTGCTTGAAATCGGGGACCTTTTCAAGCAAAAATGGGACAGGAGATGAAGATGAGCTATTTCGTAATGTATCCATCAAGTGTGGAAAAGTATATGTTTGTGTAACTCTCAATTTCTCTGGAAATTTACTGAACTTGGCATCTATGTTCTCATGTGTATGCCCAACCATCAAAAATCCTAGTTGGATGGTTTTGAAAACACCCCTTGCAACAAGAATTGACAAATAGGCAAATAAGTATGGATTTTTGTTTTCCCCTGCACAATTATCCAATTGTAGTAACAAGTTCTCTGGCAACTTGCAAAATGTATTCCTCTTTTGTAGCTTTTGATGGCTGCACGATGGGCTCTTTTCTATCACTCAATTTGTAGTGGTCTAATGTAACATTTAATGGCCTAGTAACTTGTGTGTAGTGGAAAATAGCATGAACATAGTGAGCATTTCATTAGAATAGCTTCCTAATGAGAATAACAAGAGTGCTTGGGTGGAGAGAGAAATAAAAATCATAACACCTAGTTAGATAGCATGAACAATACTTCAAAAGAGAGGGAAGTTAAGCTATTGACAACAGCCGAGGACCGGATTTACATGGAGCCGGTCCCCCCTCCAAAGGGCTTTGTATTATGGTTTCTACCATCAAGAGAGACATTTTACAATAAAATTGTTTGTGTTCCTTCAATACTAGCTAGTGCAATGAAGATGGAAACTTCATGCACTAAGCAAAACACTTATCAAACACAACTTGAATTATCCCCATTCTCAGACCCAAGACCTCACACACCTTCGAAGATGGTGAGAGCTAACAGGGTATGAGAGTACATTGGGAGGAAGAAGGAGTATTCTTACAAGAAAGATGTACATCTCCTCACATAATCACTCATATTAGCATAGCTTAACTTAGTAATTAGCATGGTAGAGGAGATGAGCATGCATTGAATCTTGGCTCTTGGTTGGATTTGCATCACAAAGAAAAGAGTTGTTGGTGTAGGCCTCCCTTCTCACAAGCTTGGAGTAGGTGATAAGCTTTCCATTAAAGCTTGAAAGAAAGAGAGAGTCTTCTTTTCTTCACACATGAGTTGTGTGTGTGTGTGAGTCAATAATGCCTTTGAAAAATCAGCCCCCTCCCTCTCTTGGTCGCGAACCCTCTTGCTATTTGCTCATGTTGCAGCCTCATTGGACCTCCCCAGAGCTAGCCAATGGTAATTAAGTAGTATAAGTGATAGGCTTCTGACATGTGTCCCCCTTTCCCCTTTTGTGAGAGTTTTAGGTAAATAATAAATGCAACTAAACTCTCATTGGACCCCTTTGCCTTCTGGCCAATTGGAATCAGGCAAGCCATTGGGCTGTTGAATGCTCATTGGTCCCCTTGGGAGACTATCCAGTAGTCTTCTAGAGAGATTAATTCTTATTGGTTCTCTTATTAAGTGTTTTTAAATTAATTAAACTAGATATACTCTAGCCTAATTCTCATTGTGTAAGAAACTAGGCAACTAGGCTATGGTAGATCCTCCTCCCAACCTCCCTTTATAGGGTGGACTCCTAGCCCCTTGCCCTAGATGGATCCCCTATCCACATTGCCTAGCCCGGACCGTGGCTGTAGTCCTTGCCTAGCCTAGTTCTTAGGGTACAGAACTCAGCCTTTCATTCAAGGACAAAGCACATTGAGGTGAGATATCACTTCATACGCACTCTTTTGGAAGAGGGACAACTAAAGCTAGGAAAGGTGCATACAAGTGAAAATCCTGCAGACATTTTTACAAAGGTGGTCAACAAGGAGAAGTTGAGCTTTTGCTCATCTTCAATCGGCATTCAAGGATAAGAAGCCAGAATGGAAAGCAGTCACAGGTTTGGTTTGGAGATCAGTCTTCAAGTGGGAGATTGTTACGTATGGAGCCTGATTTACCCTTTTAATTTTCTGTGGTAAAAGCGCACATTTTTAAGGCCCCCATTATGAGGAGAAGCCATCGTGCGTGAAGGAAAATCACTCACTGGAAACCAAAATTTTCACGGACAAGAATCAGGGGAAACTTTAAAGGCCGGAATATTCTTTTTCGCCGGTAGTCAATGGCCGATGGCCGGTGGTCGGAAGTCAATGGCTGGTGGCCTGTGGTCGGAAGTCAATGACCGGTGGCCGGTGGCCGAATTCAAAAGCGGACTTGTCTTCTCAAGGACGGCCACACATGGGCGGATTGGAGGGTCCGATTTGGACTTATTCGCACAAGGGCGGCTACACATGATTGTCTCTCATAAGAGAGGGCAACCCTTTTGGCCTATAAAAGGAGGCCATTTCTACACACATTTCATAGTGTGAAGTTGATGCAACAAGGTGAGTGTGAGGTGGTGAGAGTGAAGCAAGGCGGGAGCTCCATTAAGGGTATAATCCCTTTGTAAACTACTTCTTGTTTTGAAGTACTAAAGCCATTGAGTGGCTGCTTTTCCGTGGACGTAGCCCACATTGGGTGAACCACGTATATCATGTGTACTCTCTCTCTCTCTCTCTACTCTATAATCTCGTGTATATAAATCTGTCTCTCTCCATTAAGTAATCTACTCAATTATCTATTTAGCTACGTCTTATTTCCTAACGGTTGAAACCCATACATGAGCATGAAAGGACTGAAGCCCATTGTGACACGCTTAGAACTATTGTAGGCAAACTCGAGAATAGGTAAGTATTCTTCCTAGTCTGTCTGTTTTTTGCTAACGTATGCTCGAATCATATCCTCTAGCACCTGGTTAACCCGTTTCGTTTGACCATCTGTCTCCGGATGGTCAGTTGTACTGAGGTTGAGTTGTGTACCCAATCGTTTAAATACAGCTCGCCAGAAGTGACTGTTAAACTTTGGGTCACGATCACTAACAATATTACTTGGCAATCCATACAATTTGTACAGATTGTCCACAAACAATTTTGCTAGTTCTGGTGTCTTAACCGTTGATTTGGTCGGAATAAACTTACATAGTTTAGTCAACCTGTCTACGACCACCCATACTGAGTCATGTCCGTGTATAGTGGTTGGTAAACCTACTATGAAATCCATGGAGATACTTTCCCATTTTCCATTGGGAATTTCCAAGGGATGTAAGAGTCCTCCTGCTTTCAGGCGCTCTGCTTTGTTAACTTGAAATTTTTGGCAATGCAAGACATAAACTTGAACAAAACCACGGAGACCTGGCCAGTAAAACTGTCATCGTAGGAGAGAGTAAGTTTTTCTAATCCCTGGGTGCCCTGCACTTGGACTATCATGACATTCATAAAGAATTTGGCGCCGAATGTCTGTGTCCTTCGATACACAAACACTCCCCTTGTGAAGTAGGTACCCATTGTCGATGGTAAAATGCTTCCATCGCTGTAGTTCATCACTTGATAAAGGAGAACTAGGTGTGGAGGTTAACTGTGCACTACCTTCATTGGAGTGAGAAGGATCCCTCTTTTGAACATGGCTCCACACTTTGGAATATGTTTCATCTTGCTCATATTTGCCCTTGAGAGAATCTAAAAGTTCACTTACGAAGTTCCGTGAACAATAGCGAGTTAATCTCTAGCATTAGACTGAGAGAATCTGCCACTATATTGTATCGGCCTTTGCGATACCTTAACTTGGCGTCATATTCATGAAGGATCTCGGCCCACCTGGCTTTTCGACCCTTTAAATCTGTTTGTTGTGTAAACCATTTGATGCTTTCATGGTCAAACACAATCTCGAACTGAGCACCATACAAATAGTGACACCATATCTTTAAGGTAGACACTATTGCATAGAGTTCACGTTCGTAAGCAGAGTAATTATGCTGATCTGCATCCAGCTTCTTACTTTCGAATGCAATTGGCCGTCCGTCTTGTAACAGGACTGCTCCAATAGCATGGTCGTTGGCATCCGTTTCCAAAACGAATGGTTTCAAAGGATCGACAATAGCTAGTATAGGAGCTGTAGCTAATGCATCCTTGAGTGTTTCAAAACTCTACTGTTGAGCTGCACCCCACTGAAAAGACTTACCTTTGCCTTTGAGTTGGTCCGTCATAGGTACAGCAAGGTGAGCATAGTTTTTAACGAACCTTCGGTAAAAACCTACAAAGCCTAAAAAGATTTGTAATTCTTCCAGATTTTTAGGAGGTGGCCATTTCCGGATGGTATCCACTTTGGATTGATCCATGTACAGGCCATTTGTTGAAATAACATGCCCTAAATAATGAATTTCTTCCTTGAGAAAATCACATTTAGATTCCTTGGCATATAACTTGTTTGAACGTAACAACTCAAACACCTGTCTGAGATGTTGCAAGTGATCTTCTTTAGAAGCACTGTAAACTAGTATGTCATCGAGGAACACAATGACAAATTTGCCCAGATATGGTTTCAAGACACTATCCATAAGTGTCATGAAAGTTGCGGGTGCATTGGTTAACCCAAAGTCCATCATCAAAAACTCCTAATGTCCAAACCGTGTTCGGAATGCAGTCTTAGGGATAACAGCAAGCCGAATACAGACTTGGTGATATCCTGACCTCAAATCAATATTTGAAAAAAATCGTTTATGCGTTAACTTGTCAAATAACTCATCGACCCTTGGAAAATGGGTATTTGTTCTTAATTGTCACCGCATTTAAACCTTGGTAGTCTATGCACATGCGCATATTGTGTCCTTTTTCTTCACCAAAATTATAGGCGAAGCCCATGGTGAAGAACTGGGTTGTATAAACCCTATGCTAAGGTAGTCAGCAAGCTGACGTTCCACTTCAGCAGCCTCTGAGTAACTCATACGGTATGGTGGTTTACTAACAGGCTTACAGTCTGCAGCCACGTCAATGCCATGTTGCATTGAACGTGTCGGCAGTAAACCTGATGGCAAATCATTAGGAAAAACATCTTGAAATTCCTTTAACAATTTTTGTAATTGATTAGCAACGTTTTCTTGTGTAGAATTAGAAATTGGTGGAATAGAGGAGAGAGAAGCATGCGGCATTGAGGAATTTTCAACAGACTCAAGATTGGAAAGAAAATGAGACAGTGAGTAACACAATAAAACCTGTTCTATTTCATTATCAGAAACGAGCTGCATCAGCTCAACATTAGAAATCAGTGGTGATGATGGTATATCCTTTTCTCCTAACAACAACACATGTGCGCCCTGGGAATCAAACATCAAACTGTTGTGCTCATAGCTACGCTTCAGTGATGGTCCTAGGCTATGCAACCACTCCCTACCAAGAACCACATCAGCCCTTTCCATGCTCATAACTTGAAAATCCAAACAAGTAGAGTACCCTTGTACTTCCAATGGAACAGCTCTACATTGAGTATCCCATACTTCACTGTCATGTCCATTCATCATTGCTACCTTGTAGCGGTTGGTACTCGGAGTTTGAGGCAGTTTGAGTTTTTTCACCAATCCATAATTGGTGAAATTGTGCGTAGCACCGTCATCTACCAAGATGCGCACCTTGTGCCCTTGCAGATATCCGTGCATACGTACTAACTCATGTGTTCCAAAGGTCTGTTTCCACATGAATGCTATGAGACAGCATTCATGCACCACCTCAGTGTGTGTTACTTCCACTGTAGAAAACTTGGAGGAAGACTCGAGAGGCAGTAGTTGCACGGTGTGCACTGCTTTCTCCTTCCCATGGGCAGCAGATTTCCCCTTGGGACAATCCTTTTTGCCATGGCCTCTTCCTAAGCATTGAAAACATAGCTTCTCTTTCTTGGCCTTATCAAAATCCTCAGGAGAGAGAGGACCCCTGGACCCCTTGGGTTTTTAGATGCCTCTGAATTAGCAACTATAAATTTTCTTTTATTGTGCCCATACTGAGTGCGTGTATTATTATGTGTACTAGCAGGCACATGACTGTGATGTGTTTTCTTATCCTCAGGGTCATCATGAATATGTGCTTTCACTATGGCTTCCTCGAGTGTTTTAGGGTCTTGGGTCTTGACATACTTCTTAAGTTCTGGAGTCAGACCTCGGATGAACCCTCGTACTTGTTGAAAGGTGTCCAATCCTTCCAACTTGAGGATAACGTCCCGATAGTGAGAGATATATTCAAGGAGTTATGGATATTGGTGCATGGAACATGTGTCCCAATTGGTCCAATTCCGATCTGCCTCATTGGTAGGCAAAAACTCATTGCTGAACATTATTTCAAAGGCTGCCCAACTCTGTGGTATGATGTTCTTCTCCTTGAGAGACATCCACCACTTGTAGGCCTTGCCTTCCAGAGTTAGGCTCGTTTGCAGAGCTCTTACTGCATCCAGAGTGCGTCGTAAGGCGTGAATTCCATCCCATTTACTGAGAAAGATGGTCATTGCATCCTTATTGCGGTCCCGGTCTTTGCCTTTGAAAACTGGTGATTTGAAATTTTTCAATAAATCATCTACCTCTTTGGTAGTGAGAGTATGTAGTGTTTCATTAATTGGGCCTTGCCCGTGTGTTCCAACGTGCTCATGCATGTGTCAGCCGGACCCTTGTTCTGCTGTTGCAGCAATTGAATGACTAAATTAGAAAGTTTAGTAACATTTTCATTTAAAGCCTTAAAATTCTCGTCCATGACTGTCATGCATGTTTGAAGTGCACGAAATTCTTGAATATTGAGCAATTCATAAGTATCTTCTCCTGCCGTAGCGTCGCACGTACTCTCCTTGAGAGTATCCGGCCGCGAGACATCATTGGCAAGAGCAGGAATACTTTGCTCAAAATCAAAATTCATGTTGATATCCAAATCCATGGCTACACAGTGCAGTGCAAGAAGTACTCAGGAAAAAAAAAACCTGATCTCGGTAGCTTGAAAATATTGAGCAAATCGACAATCGATGATTCTCTTGAAAGTATGGAGCAAATTCAAGCGGCCAATAATCTGGTTTGCGTCGTATGCAATACACCAGTTAATCTTTGAAATGTGTCGACGAAATTCGTACCCGACAAGAAGCGTGAACAGACGAATCACTGTGGAGTTGTTTCCGATGGGGCTTGCATCGTATACGAGAAGCCAAAACGGAAAAAGTTTCGACCAATTAATGGCTTGTCGAAACGTCCAAAAGCTATGTGCAGCAAGTTCGAATTTCTGGATTTACTGTAGTTGACAGAAATTTGTTGTGATGATGCCCATCGTATCGGAGAGGGAAGCCGAAGAGCAAAAGAAAACAAGCTGCGTGGGCATCGGCTCCCTTATAATGTCCAATAGGGTTGTCCGAGTGGGAACGGCCAACCCTTAAGGGATTTTAAAAAACAATTATGACGAACTTTGCTCTGCAGACAGCATGACCGCCTGCGCAATCCTTGTGAGGGAGTTAGCTCGCGATGGCGAGCTCCTCTGAAGCCGGGCAAGAGACGGCAATTGTGGGTCTTCCCCTTGCGCTCCCACTGAGCCTGAGTTCGACGGTTTTGGAGCAAGTCAAAAGACGCTCTCTTCCCCCACTAGGGGTTGCTGCACACGTGCGGGCTCTGGCTTCTTCGTCCCTCTCCCAATTTAGATTGCATGACCATGCAAAGCCAAAAACGGCTGGTTCTCCACGCCTGTGTCCTAAAAAAAGGAGTGGCTATGATACCAGTGTAAGAAACTAGGCAACTAGGCTCTAGTAGATCCTCCTCCCAACCTCCCTTTATAGGGTGGACTCCTAGCCCCTTGCTCTAGATGGATCCCCTCTCCACATTGCCTAGCCCGGCCCGTGGCCGTAGTCCTTGCCTAGCCTAGTTCTTAGGGTACAGGACCCGTGTCTTGACACATTGGTTCACCTCAATGGCCATCCAATAGGATTTCAGTACACCTTGTGGGTATCTGGCCTAGGGAGCTAACATGTGTCCCTCTTTCCCCTTGTGTACAAATGAGGCTTGTGAGTGTGTGTGGGTGTTTATCTCTCATCCCATACTTCTTGGGCTTGCCCCCTCCTATGTAGGGCTTGAAAAAGACTTTTTGGGACACACTCAAAGCATCCAATTCCCCTAATGTTTGACCTTTGGACACAACCTTTGATTTTTGGAACCTTATCATTTTGGAAGTCTTAATGGGCTAAACCTTAGGGTCTTTTAAGCCCATTGTTACACATTGTTCTTTTGCAAATGGCCCCCCCTTTGGATCCCTATTTTCCCTCCTTTGGATCCCTACTGTGGTCGGTCTGCAAACTTAACCAATATTCTAACTTTTTCTCCCTTGGCACTTCCCCATATTAAATGATCAGTTTAACATGAGATAATCATTTAGGAGAATTATATATTGATTATCATGACATTACCTCTCTCTTGAAATCATAGTCGTCTTCGACTATGGTGTAGAGAAGATAAAGCATATTCATGAGTCCTTTTTCCTAGCGGGTAGAGGATCTCTATGTTACCCTACGACATCGTTCCACAATGGATGACTAGTCCATTTGGTGCTTGAGAGCCTGAGGCTGCTGCAAGCATGTTTGCACATTAGTCCTATCAATCTTCCATAGTAGAGTGACAAGCTCTACTTGGTGTTCGGGAGACTTCGTCTCCGCAAACTTGATGTAAGCATGCATACTACTTCAATTTTGTGCACAATAAAGAAAAAGAGAGTCTTATAAGACAAACATTTTGTTCATTTTTAACATTTGTACATTTTCTTTACTCTTGGGAAGCATTGTAAGCATTGACAAGGT
Source organism: Adiantum capillus-veneris (assembly GCF_014529385.1). Lineage (NCBI taxonomy): Eukaryota > Viridiplantae > Streptophyta > Polypodiopsida > Polypodiales > Pteridaceae > Adiantum > Adiantum capillus-veneris. The sequence goes on from NC_140936.1 coordinate 128,788,488, forward strand.
TTAGGTTATCCTTTAATTGTATGCCTTACATACATCCATCTAGCATCTTCAAAAGGATAATTCTTAAACTGAATAAGATATCATCGGATAGTCTTACCGCCTCTTAGTACCTTGTCTTCATGTCGTAGAATGGACTCGGGGTGGAGCACCTCTTCTTGGTCCTCGATCTCCGGTGGGTCTTCAATATTTGGTTCTTGAGGTGGCTCTCCTTTGTAAGGCTTTAATAGGCTCACATGGAAAGCATTATGTATGAGCAAGTGATTGGGCAACTTGAGTTGATAGGCCATCTCATTGATTGGCCTAAGAATTTGGAAGGGACCATAATACCTTTTTGCTAGCTTGGCATAGTACGTTTGGTGTCCTGTAGGATTCTTTCCCGTCGTGTGACTTAATCGAGCCTTGGGAAACATGAGTAAGACCCAATCATTTCTTTAAAGGCTTGGGCTCTTTTGTGCTTATCAACAGTAGCCTTTTGCATTTGCTATGAGATAGAGATAGCATCCTTAATCTTTTGAAAAGATTCTTGTAGGTCTCGGCTATACTCATCTGCAGTGAAGATATTCCCATGTACCTTAAGTACCAAGGGACTTTTTGATCTTTCCTCAATTACCTCAAAAGGTGCTTTTCTTGTGGAAGTATGTACAGTGTTATTGTAAGCATACTCCACTAAGGGTAAGTACTTCTTCCATTGGGATCTTTGATCTACTTCCGTTACATAGGCTTTTAGTAGATTGAGAAATGTTAGGTGAGCTATTTCACTTTGGCCATCCGTTTGAGGGTGGTAGGCCGAAGAGAAGTTTAGCCTTGTCCCTAAATTCTCAAAGAGTCCCTTCCAAAAATTACCGATCATTCTAGGATCTCTATCCGACACTATGGACATTGGCAAGCCATGGTATTTGAAAATTTGTGAAATGAAGAGGGTTGCCATTTGATGGGCTTTGATAGTCTTTTTGACAGGTATAAAATGAGCTTGTTTATTGAACATGTCTACTATCATCCATATTCCTGCATTCCCATGGATAGACTTGGCAATCCAAAGATAAAATCCATGGATATGCTCTCCCATGGTGAATTATGGATTGGCAACGGTTGAAGCAATATGGGTTTCTTCCCTCTATCAAATTTTGTCTTTTGGAATACCACACATTTAGAAACATACTCTTGTATGTTCGCTTTCATGGTAGGCCAATAGAAATATGTTTCAATTCCCTTTAGGGTAGACTGAATCCCTCTATGCCATGCATAAGGATGAGCATGAGATTCATACATTACTTTCTCACGGAGTGAGTTAGTAACACATAGTCTATTGCCATAGAGACGATAACCATCTTGTAAAGTAAATGGTTCCTGTTTCTTTGCTAATGCAAGGGCTGAAGTCACATCTCAAAAATTAGGATCAATAGCATACTCATCTATCATTGAAGATAGATCATTGTGAGTTGCTATGGAAACCGCATTCATTCACGGCCATCTTGAGAGTGCATCGGCTACTTGATTATGCTTGCCAGCAATGTGAGCAATATGAAAATGAAATTGTGATAGGAAATTTTCCCACCTCATTCGTTTTCCGGAGAGCTTGGTATACCTCACGAAGTCCTTAAGTCTTTGGTGATCCGTTTGTAGAATGAAAGGAGTCCCCAATAGGTAGTGCTTCCATGAGTCTGAGGCATGTAGAACTGCAAGGAGTTCCTTTTCATATATGCCTAGAGATTTCTCAACAGGGTCGAGCCTTCGATTCTCATAGCCTATAACGTGCCCTTCTTGGAGCAAAACAACTCCAACACAATCACCACAAGCATCACATTGGACGTCAAATGGATTTGAGAGATCCGATAGTGTAAGCACAGGTTGAGAGATAAGCTTTTCGAAAGCATTGTTCTCTTTAGCAGACCATGTATACCTAACACTTTTGTTTGTTAGGTCATGTAATGGTCCTGCAATTTGTGAGAACTTTTCTATGAAGCGCCTATAGTATGCACACATACCTATAAAGCTTCTTAGTTCATGAAGGTTCCTTGGTTTAGGCCATGCTTTTATTACCTCTAGCTTTGATGGATACATTTGGATGCCATCTTGAGAGATAATGTGACCTAAATACTAAATCTCTTGCAAGAAAAATTCACTTTTCTTTCAATTAACATAAAGTTTATTCTCTCTTAAAACTTGAAATATTACCTGGAGGTGTTGCTTGTGTTCATCTAATGAATTAGAGTAGATGATAATACCATCAAAGAACACTCTAGTGAAGGTTTGGTGAGGCCTCAATAGCTTCTCCATCAAGCGGTTGAATGTGGCCGGTGCATTGGTCAAGCCAAAAGGCATGACAATGTATTCATAAAGACCAAACGTAGTGTGAAATGCGTTCTTTATGATGTCTTGATCAACTATCCTTATTTGATGATAACCACTTTTTAGGTCAATCCTACTGAAGTAGGTTGACCCTTGTAGCTTATCAAATAGGTTTTCTACCCGTGGAACGGGAAACCTATTTTTGATAGTGATCCTATTTAGTGCTCTATAGTCGACACACATACGATATGTGCCGTCTTTCTTTTGAACTAGTAGCACAAGAGAACAAAATGGGGATGATCTAGGCCTAACCATGCCCTTCTCAACTAACTCATGCACTTGCCGCATAATGTCCTTTTGTTGAGCTTGAGAAACTCTAAAGGAGGTTTGTTAGGTGGTGAACTCCCTGGAAGAAGTTCAATTGCATGGTTATCATTACCTCGTTTACGAGATAGCTCACAAGGGATGTCGTCAATAAAGACATCTTGAAACCCCTTGAGAAAATTGGATAACTCTAATTCCTTTTGTTTGTGTATACTTTCTTTTGCTAAAACATTAGGTTCATTTTGAGAATCTTTAACAAAAATCATGTACATGGAAATAGAGCTCTTTATTGACTTGTTAAAAGCTTGTGTATGTACAATGGGTATAGTGTTACCCATTTCATTAGCATCTATATACATATATCTTTTTCCCTTAACTTAAAGGAGATTCTCCTTTCAGGAAATTCAACATTGGTAGCCATGCAATCAACCAATGGTGCCCCTAGGATTACATCCTCATGCTTGAGAGGAGAGTTAACAAAGTCCTCTTTGTCCACATAGCTTTGGACACGGAGCCTCAATTTCCCTATGAAGGGAGTGACTGAAGCTTCTTGCCCCTTGAAAGGACCGTCTGCGGGTAGGACATCTCCCATCTCGTAGGCTTGTATGCCTAGCTTGGTGGCCAACTCTATAGATATAAAATTGTGTGTAGAACCAGGGTCAAAGAGAATAAAAGCATCATGTTCTCTTACATTTCCCCACGCATGGCATAGAGGAGATTCTTTGTGGTGAGTTTCCTCCTCTTGGATTTCAACCAAGGTAGCTCTAAGAGGCTCATGGCGGGTGTTCTTTTGGGGACAAGCGCGGTACGCATGCCCTTGTTTGCCGCACTTGAAACAGCGTTATCGCAAAAAGAATGGCTATCTTTGCGATAACGCTCAAGCTCTTCAGGAGAGAGTTTTTTTTTGCCTTTGTAAACTCCCTTCTCCTTAGCTTTGTTGGAATTGGCCTTAGGAGACTTTTGGACATTGTCCTTCCCCTTAGGCTCATTGGAACCCTTGTTTTCAGAGGGCTTAAAATTCCTATTAGCCCTTGTTTGGAAATTGATTCAAGAGGCCACCATAGTGTGGTGTATTATCACCGATATGGTGCGTGACCTTTGGGAGTTGACGTACTCCGCCATTTTTTTTGGTTAAGCCCGCACAAAATTGCTGCTTTTGCTCTCCAAAATCCAACTTTTTGAAGACAGTGGCTTTGAGTTGTATGTCCCAAAACTTGTCTATATATTTGTGGATGGATTCATAGGGAGAGAGCTTCAAGCTTCACCATTTGGTGAGTAGTTTTTCTTTGGCATCAGTGGAAAAAAACTGCTTCATAATGGAAGCTCTTAAATCTTTCCATTTCGTGGAGCTTCACCATTAGCCCGTAGGCTAAACCACCATTGCTTGGAGGACTTTTGAAAGTGCATAGCTACATGGCATAGCTTAGAGGAATTCGTGAAGCCCTCATCTCCGAATGCTGCACCAAATTGTTGGATAAAGGCCAAGACTTTGTCCGTAGCACCAAAGGTGCCATCATAGGTAAGAAAAGAGATGCTCTTCCCTCCCCCTTTGAACTTCTTAAGCTTGGACGACCTCTTCCATGCGGCATAGGATTTCCTATGGCCTCTTCTTTTTTATGGTTCAAAGGTTGCACCATCACTTTCTTCAAAAGATGAATAATTTGAGGAAGATGGAGAAGAGGGTGACCTCTTTCTCGCCTTTTTCTTGCCTTGATCTTCGTTGTCTTCACCATCACTTTCATAAGAGGAAGAGGATGAAGAAGATGGAGAAGAGGGTGTCCTCTTTCTCGCCTTTTTCTTCTCTTGCTTTTTGTCATCCCTCTTTGAATTATGGTGTGGAGAAGTGTGCGATGGTCTTCTCCGTTCTGGAGGTGATGGAGAGCGTTTAGCCGGCCGTCTTTGTGGAGCCATCTCCATCGAGGTGGCGGGAGACTCACTCCTTTCTCGTTCGGTGGAGGCTCTTGAGTTCTCCTTTGGGAAGGAGATGCATCATTAAGAAGTAAATTCTTGAACCCTTCATATGGATTCTTTTCTTCTTCCCAAATCGAAGAGAGGCCTCTTTTGGAAGTCTCACAAGGAGGCTTCCTAGGTGTTCTCTCATCATGGTGGGGAGCTTGGAGAATCCCATGAGCATGGAGCTATCGTTGCACTTCACTTTGGAGAGATGGATTGCCCATGGCTTGTTGAAGATTAGAAACAAGATAGTTAACAAGCATCGGGGCATCATTAGTAGCTTGCTCATTAGCAAAATCAAATTTATCAACATTAATTTCACTCTCTTTACTTTTGTCAGCCATTCTAACAACTTTTAAGTGTAAACTTTTTAGGTGTACTTTGGCACTTCATGCCCTAGTTGCTACTCCTCTTTACCCCTTTAGAAAAAGCACTCAAACTATTGTACCCGTGGCTCGAATACCATTAATTGTTGCAAGGAATAGAAGAGAGGGTCGTTCACCCCATCAAAACAGCACCGGATCCTGTCAAGCTTCTAATAGCTCAATAGTGGTTAAGCCATAGGAAATCCCTGTAGGACTCCACTATTAAGACCATAGCTCTCCACGGTGATGCCCCTTTAACTGCACAAAGGCAGGTGCACTGCAAGGCTGAAAAATCCCTATTCTGTTACTCACATGCAATTAATAACACCAACCATTTATAGCTAGCTTGAGGACCTCTCTTCTTGAGCAAGAAAAGAGAAACCTTGCACTCTTATACCAATGTAGCATTTAATGGCCTAGTAGCTTGTGTGTAGCGGAAAATAGCATGAACATAGTGAGTATTTGATCATTAGAATAGCGTCCTAATGAGAATAACAAGAGTGCTTGGGTGGAGAGAGAAACAAAAAGTATAACACCTAGTTAGATAGCATGAACAATACTTCAAAAGAGACAAATTAAGACCGGATTTACATGGAGCCAGTCCCCCCTCCAAAAGGCTTTGTATTATGGTTTCTCCCATCAAGAGAGACATTTTACAATACAATTCTTTGTGCTGCTTCAATACTAGATAGTGCAATGAAGATGGAAACTTCATGCACTAAGCAAAACACTTATCAAACACAACATCATTTCCGTCACGGTCTCAAACCCAAGACCTCACACACCCTCGAAGATGGTGAGAGCTAGCGGGGTATGAGAGTAGATTGAGAGGAAGAAGGAGTATTCTTACGAAAATATGTACATCTCCTCACATAATCACTCATATTAGCATAGCTTAGCCTAGTAATTAGCATGGTAGACGAGATGAGCATGCATTGAGGCTTGGCTCTTGGTTGGATTTGCATCACAAAGCCAAGAGTGGTTGGTGTAGGCCTCCCTTCTCACAAGCTTCGAGTAGGTGATAAGCTTTCCATTAAAGCTTGAGAAGAGAGAGAGAGTCTTCTTTTCTTCACACATGATTTTTGTGTGTGTGTGTGTGTGTGTGTGAGTCAATAATGCCTTTGAAAAATCAGCCCCCTCCCTCTCTTGGTAAACCCCTCTTGCTATTTGTTCATGTTGCAACCTCATTGGACCTCCCCAGAGCTAGCCAATGGTAATAAAGCAGTATAAGTGATAGCCTTCTGACATGTGTCCCCCTTTCCCCTTTTGTGAGAGTTTTAGGTAATTAATAAATGCAACTAAACTCTCATTGGAGCCCTTTGCCTCTTCGCCAATAGGAATCAGACAAGCCATTGGGCTGTTGAATGCTCATTGGTCCCCTTGGGAGATTGTCCAATAGTCTTCTAGAGAGCTTAATTCTTATTGGTTCTTTTATTAAGTGTTTGTAAATTAATTAAACTATATTTACTCTAGCCTAATTTGTTAAGTATGGAGCCTGACTTACCCTTGTAATTTCTATGGTAAAAGGGCACATTTGTAAGGCCCCCATTATGAGGAGAAGCCATCGTGCGTGAAGGTAAATCACTCACCGGAAACCAAAATTTTCACAGTCAAAAACCAGGGGCAACTTTAGGGGCCTCGCCGGCGGAAGCCCCCGAGACTTTTTTCCCCCCTCTCCGGAATATTCCTTTTTGCCGGAATATTATGGCCGGACGGCAGCCAAAAAGTGGTCGGAAAACAACCGTCGGTTGGCCGGTGGCCGGTAGTCAATGGCCGGTGACCGGTGGTCGGAAGTCAATGGCCAGTGGGCCAGTGGTCGAATTCAAAATCGGACTTGTCTTCTCAAGGGTGGCCACACATGGGCGAATCGGAGGGTCCGATATGGACTTATCTACACAAGAGCGGCTACACATGGCTGCCTCTCATGAGAGAAGGCAGCCCTTTTGGCCTATAAAAGGAGGCCATTTCTACACACATTTCATAGTGTGTGAAGTTGATGCAACAAGGTGAGTGTGAGGTGGTGAGAGTGAAGCAAGGCGGGAGCTCCATTAAGGGTATAATCCAATAAGGTATTTCTTATGAAGCGCTTATTCAATCTAAAGATGGCAGAGAATGGTTTAGTTGCAGAACACCTAAACATTAGGAAATTTTGGAGGTCATTTGGAGGGCCATATGAAGAGAGAGAAAAATAGAGCGCGTCCAATGAGCATGAAGGCTACGTTACGTAGAAAAGTACCTGGAAAAACTCAAAAAATAGGAAAATAGCATAAAACTTTCACGAAACTAGGATTGTAGCATAGTAATTTCCTTACTTTTACCGAGCTTTTAGGTGCTTGCGTGTGGTCCCACTTCTGATATTCTCTCATGGTCATTAACGTACTGGAGGGTGACCATTAAGCCCGCACAAGATATTGGAATTTTGAAACACTTTCCCTCCATTAGAATGCTTTCAAAGTGAATCTCCCTCCACTAAAGCTTTTCTCTGAGAGTTATGGCATCCACGTCTTCTCGCCCAAGAGCCTCAAGGTGTTTACTGTCTCTCACACCAACAAACAACAACGGCACTTTGCCTAGAAGGCCAAGTAGTAGCATATCCTCAATTACAATACCAGCTTCAATAAGTGCAGACAACCAATGGGTTGGACAAAGGATAAACAAAGGTTCATGGGTCCTCATGCAACCAAGAAGACCCAAGAGGTTTAGTGGTATCAACGTTTACCGCTCAGCATGGAAAGCCAGGGTGTTGGATTTCAAAGTTGAGATCGGCAAAAGATCTGTAAAGGAAGTTCTTGTTCAGCATGTGTTTACCCATCCAGAGGTGATAGCAAACGGTGGAAATGTATCAAATATACATCAACCACGTTGCAATTGTAAGTACTCTTGACATGTGAACTTACTGATACTCTCATTATAACTTTTCTTATATATTTTGCAATGTTTCTCCCGCTTGTTATGAGTAATGTCTCTACTCTTCACAACTCAATTACATTAGATTTGTCATTTGTACTTATTGATACTCTTAGTTTAACTCTTCTTTTATATATTGCAGATGTTTATCCCTCTTCTTATGAGCAATGGGAGCCTGTGGAGTGCATAATAGGCCTCTTCCATGTTGTACATGCCCATATTGGTTCTCTACAGTATTCAGAGAGGAGCACCAAAAGATTGGCTGATGAGGGAATCTTTTTTTATGACCACTTTTACCAACTCAGCTCAGGCAATAAGAATGGCATGTTGGTGAAACTACCTCTACCGACTGATTGGAACACTGTGGACTGGCCAGTTCCCGAGGAAACAATGGTGGAGGCAATGCGAAGTAAGCTCTACAAGGATATACAAAGGTCTCTGCGTAGCTCTGTTCCTACCAAACTGGTTCGAATTGCAAACTTTTGTCCTGTTGCACTCTTCATAGAGCTGTTTCATAGCTACAACATCAGAGTTACAAAAACTATGTTCATGTGCAAGTCATTTCAGCAGTCATCCTGTGACAAACTTCTTGACAAAGGATGGTATGCAAAGGAAGAGATTGGTTTACGGTGCGAGGTCGCGCTTGATACTCTAGTTGTCAAGTACATGATTGCAAGCCAATCACTATTACTCTCATTTTGGTATATGCGATCACAAATGCTAAACGGTAAGTACATTCCTATGGACCAAGTTTCTGCAGGTTTGGAAGATAATCCTACTGTGGATGTGGAAGTGATTGATAAAGAGAATGGCCTACTATTGGTGGTTACAATAAGGGAGCTATGCAGTCTTCAGCATTTGCGAAATGACATCATTGAAGAGTCAATGGACAAGGAACTATCAGATTTTTCCTTTTTCTTAGCTGGCCGTAAGGTGATGCGGCGAAGAGAAAAAGATATTTTGTGCAAAGAGTTGGATGGTCGGGTTGAAGTAGTGTCAATGTAACAGATATTCTTGTAAACCCAAGTGTATACAAATGACTTTCAAGACATGAAGTTTATTGATCTCATTTTTCAATTGTGCCCTGTGAAAAAGTGTGCTTGAAATACATTTGTTTACCACGTCAAATCTCTCTCTCTCTCTCTCTCTCTCTCTCTCTCTCTCTCTCTCTCTCTCTCTCTCTCTCTCTCTCTCTCTCTCTGTCTATATATTAGAAAAACACAGATAGAAGAATCATCTTAATTCATTAGAAAGTACAAACTCGTCCGTGAACAATGGACTGAGATACAATTTCTGTAAGTATGGAATCAGAATATCTTCAAGGTAAAAATCGAAGGAATGCCCCTCGAAAGAAGGTGGTGAGATGGTTGTTCCCGGCGGATTTAGTTCTCCCTTTTCGGGAGTATCGTCAATTAGTAGTGTATTAGTTGCATCAAAGGGTACACCGATTTGGCTAAACGGTTTGTACAAAAGAGGTAATCCTGGTTTTTTAGGGTGGTAGTGGCCCTCAACAGTAACGCATTTTCTTTGATCATACAAAAAGGCAAAATCTGACGTGTGAGCTTGGCATACACTGCAAACTATTGCAACTAGTGGCGATAAGTTTTGCCTTTGCATTGAAGACCATATGCCAACTCTGAAGCGCGGAAGAAGAAACTCAATAAACTCCTTGGTTCCTGGACGAACCACGACTCGACAAGTTCCCATCCGAAACGTTTGCAAATCATCAAAGGGTCCTCTGTCACCGAGAGGCACCCGCATCAGCAGCAATCCATTGACGTCCAAGATAATCAACCTCTGTAAAAGTTGACAAGTACATATAAGTAGTTAGAAGCTGAATATATTTTGCCATACTTGAATAGACATTACCGGAACAACCGTATCTACAGGTAGCAAGGGTCCATACTGGGTCTCTGTAGTGTTCATGTCATTGTTGCTCTCCTCCGCTTTATCTTCATAGTCATCATTCAAAGCGTCATCAGGGGTCTCCCCCATGGCCCTTTCTGCCTGATTCAAGGTTGATCGGCTTGCCTCATACATCCTTTCCTGATCCATATCATTTTGCTCGTCCCGAGGCCTGCTTTCCTCATCCATATCCTTTTGCTCATCTATAGGCCTGCTTTCCTCATCTTCGGTTTCAGCCATAGGCTCTTTTGGCTGTTCCACAGGCTGACTTGCCTCTTTTATTGTCTCCTCCGGTTGAACCTTAGCTGCTTCCATATGCTCATTTGTCCTTTCCTCATCCTCGACTCTTTGATCTTCTGCTGATATGACACCCTCGGCCCGATGCGATTCCACTGTATCGGATGTAGGGGTTTGTCGTGGTGGCACGTCATGTTTTGTAAGATCAATAGTGCGCTCATCCAAGCCGCTATCTTCAAGCTCTCTAGGGCTAGACATAGTAAGCAGGTGTTGTATTAAACTTACCCGGTATCTTTGCAAATAATCATATGTGTAGTTTTTTAAAGCACTCTGCAAAATTGAAAGACCACATGATGAGAATTCTTTTATAGAATAAACCAAAACTAACTGAATGCATTGCAAAATGGGTACCTTAGTCATGAAAGGTTTTAATGCAAAGTAGCTTTGCAGGACATATTCTGCATGGAGAAGACATCTCCAGCCGCAAGAATTCCCATCGGTTTGATTTGGGACAGGTACTTCTTTGATTGTGGCCTTGTATAGTTCATACCTTCCACATAGCTTGCCATAGGCAAGCAACAACCTCTTTATACAACTGCATTAGGCAATGTCAAGATGTTAGCATGAGGCTTCAAATTTACATGGATATCTATAATAAACACTTTCTGACAGAAAACACTTACAGCCTAATTTCAGGGTGGGTTCCTTTTATTGAATTGAACACCCACACTGCTGGTTGGTCAACATCAAGGCATATGAGACTCCAGTGATGGTTGTTCTCATATGGGAAGATGATCACAGTAACTTCCAGCATAGCACAGTGGCGGAACCAGCTCTCAAATGTCCCAGATGGACTATTCTTTTGTCTAATAATTACAGACATTTGTGGATCAAGGAGAAACACCTCTGTGTGAGTGTGCAGTGGGAGTTGACTTTTGATCAGGCTGCAGAGACTCTACCTGAGTTAGCAAACCTATTATCTGAGTTTTCAAAGCTAGCAAGATAGTAACACTTACTTAAGACAAGCATAGATAATTGTGTCTGAAATCTGAGCATCTGGATTCTGCAATAAATCAATGTCCACCTTTTCCAAAGCTAGGCTTCTGGTTCCATCTACAAATGGTATCTCTGCAAGCAAACCATTCTTCATTGAAAGCAGAGTTTCTTGATTCATTGCCTCTATAGACAGGGTCACATTGCACTCTGTTTGTTTCTGGGACACCTCTGCTACTTTTTCTTTCTCCTGAAGCTCTGCTTCCCTCATTTCCTCTGTTTGGCGAGCAATAGTCTCTGCCTTTGCCCTTGTATTCACATCATGTGTGACATCTACAACTGTGAGCTGAGGCACTAGCTCCGGGGGGTATAACAAAATTTCTCTCATTTTCTTGTCCTTGCACACATTGGGGACCAGCAGTTTGTCATACCTCCACCTTATTCTTTTCAATGTCTCACTATCTTTGTCCATTATAGTAACCCTGTGGGCATGGGCTGCAACAATGGTCATGTCACTGAAGTACTCCAGTAGAAAGTCCTCAACTGCTTCCTGTAGAGCCATCAATGCCACCACCTTCCACCTTTTGGTGCCCCAGGTAGCTTCATCACATATGGACCTCACCATCCTCTGGAAGGGCAGTTTTGGTATGCATAAATCTACACATTTTTGTGCCTTTCTGATTTCTCTGAAAAGTCCCATGCAGGTTTGGAGGTTCTTCATCCTTGGCCCTTTCAGAATTTTATTTGGTTTTCCAAGTCTTTTCTTTGGGGTTGCTGATCTACCACTTGCTTTCGATGCTAATCCTGGACCTTTGCCTGCCTTCCTTGCAGTGGCTTTTGTTCTAGCCATCTTACTGTACACCAAAAGAAGAGTCTCAATCGCCTTCTCTCTTTCTATGAATCTCTCTCTCCCTCTCTCTCTCTCTCTCTCTCTCTCTCTCTCTCTCTCTCTCTCTCTCTCTGACTCTCTCTCTCTCTCTCTCTCTCTCTCTCTCTCTCTCTCTCTCTCTCTCTCTCTAGCTTAGCATATATAACTAGAGAGAGAGAGAGAGAGAGAGAGAGAATCCACATTACTAAAGGCGCGCACAGACCACTGTTTAACCTCAACAAACACGTCCGCGCGCCGTTAGTATAGGTTAAAATAACACACCGATACTCTCTCTCTCTCTCTCTCTCTCTCTCTGCTCAATGGACTGTACTAACGGCGCGCATAGACACATGAACTACGGGTATGACTCTCTACGCGCGCCGTTGGTATAGAGAGAGAGGGAGAGAGAGAGAGAGGGAGACAGAGAGAGAGAGAGGGAGAGAGATTGTGTGTGTGTGTGTGTGTGTGGGTGTGTGTGTGTGTGTGTGTGTATTTTTAAGATGTGTGTCTGTGTGTAAGTGTGTGTGTTTGTGAGTGTGGGTGTGTGTGTGTGTGTGTGTGTGTGTGTGTGTGTGTGTGTGTGGGTGTGTATATGTGTGTGTGTGTTTGTGTGTGGGTGACAGAAACAGAGATAGAGAGATTTAGGCAAAGCCAGAGGGAGAAGCAGACCTTCTTTATCTCGCTGCGTGGGGTTGCTGTCGGAGACGCAGGCTTTGCTCTTGCACACTCTCTATCTCACTCTCTCACTCACTCACTCTCTTTCACAAGGTGTAGTTTTTCTCTCTCTTCACCGCTTTATATGGCGTACAAAAAGTATACGGAAATAATTATGACCACACGTGCGACCGCATGCAAATATATTTTAATTGATTGTGACACGTGGGGCGCCGCCGTGTGTATCCGTTAAAGGTGTGATTTTGAGAGAGAGAGAAAGAGAGAGAACAATAGAGAGAGAGAGAGAGAGAGAGAGAGAGAGTCTTAGAGAGACAGAGAGAGAGAGAGAGAGAGAGAGCAGATTGTCACAAAGAGAGAGAGAGAGAGAGAGTGAGAGTCTCAGAGAGAGAGAAAGCGTGATCAGCTTGTCACAGAGAAAGGGAGAGGGAGAGACACAGATTGAGAGAGATAGAGAAAGAGGGAGTCCTTACTCTCAGAGGGAGAGAGAGAGAGAGAGGGAGGGAGAAAGACAGACTCCGCTTGACACAGAGAAAAGCAATGGAGGAGACACCTCCCTTTGAGTTCCTGCAAACCCCACCAAAAAAAGGTGATCTCTCACTCTTTCTCTCTGTATATCTAGCAGTTGGTGTGTGTGTGTGTATGTGTGTGTGTGTGTGTGTTCTTCAACACACACACACCTCAATACCCATAGTTCCATAGACAAATACACAGACACATCCTCTCTCTCTCTCTCTCTCTCTCTTTGCATTTGTCCATTGGACTAAAGGCGCGCGAGGAAGGGAAAGTTCCTTTGGCTACTCTCTCCGCGCGCCGTTAGTAATGCTATTTCTCTGGCAGTTGTACTTAAGGCGCGCGGAGAGGTTTGCACAAGGCACATTTCCTTCCTCGCGCGCCTTTAGTCCAATGGACAAATGCAAAGTGAGAGAGAGAGAGAGAGAGAGAGAGAGAGAGAGAGAGAGAGAGAGAGAGAGAGAGACTAGGTGTGTTTCTGTTTTGGTGAGAGACAGATATATTTATTTATTTATTTATTTATATTTATAGATATATTTATATCTATAAGGGGAGAGAGACAGAGATCATGATGGTTTGGTTTTGGCAGAATTGTCATGTTTGCTCATGGTTTTGACTTGTTATGTTTCTTGATGATTAGGATTAAGGTCCAGTAGGCAGAAGAGGCTGAAACCAGATCCAGGGCTTGTGCCAGGATTTCAAACCTTGCAGGCTCAGTTGCTTAATGTATCTGCCAAAAGAACTGTTGACTTTTGTCAGGACATATCTGAGGAAAAGTTTCTTGGTGAAGACCAATCAGAGAGGTCACCAGGGCTAGAAGATTCCTCACCCGACAAGGGTGTGGTGCCCTGTAAGGTACATCTCAAGAAAAATACCAGAAAGAGAAATATAGACTTCTCCGATGATGCAGATGTGCTAGAAAGTACAAAATGTAAAGAAAAGGAGGATGTAACTTCTCTGGAAGACCCAGCTGCAACTGATGAGAGGCTGTTTGATTTTGCAGCATCTTGTGGTGCTGGGGACAAGTATGATCTAATTCATTCTATGTTTAATCCAAAGTTTGACATTGAAGACCTATTAGCTCAGCACAGTAATTTCTTGCAGTCCTACAGAGATAAGTTTGAGGTGATGGTGCAGGTAGGAAGGGTTGTTCTGCCTACTATGACTCTTGTGCATTTAAATGACTGTGGTGGAAATGGACAGGGAGTGAAGAAGTATAGGGAATTACCACCCTCTTGCCGACATTCAGTCTGCCCTTTTCACCAAAAAGAATGCAAACTCATTCAGGAAGCCTTTGGCTTTATGATTTACCTCAACAGCCTGTTTGGATTCCTCATGCAGAATCCTGATGAGGTGTTAGAGGAGCAGGATGCAGCACCAGAAGAGGAATGCGAGGAGACAACTCATATGCAAGAAGTCGAGGAGGTTGAAGACACAGTCGACCTTGAGGTTGAGGCAATTGAAGTACAAAGAAGTAAGATGCTCTCCGTGAAAACCACAGAAATCAAACTTCCATTGGATGTCAGTAACTTCACTGAGAAGCATGCTCAGATGATGTTGCCAGCTGTGCCTGAGTTCAGGATTGGAGACAGGACCTATATCTTCTTACATGATGTGCAAAGTGTGTTTTATTTAAGGGAGGATTTCTCCCTGGCTATTATTTCCAGAGTCCAAGAGGAGAGGAGTGGATTTGTTTCAGAGGATAGTAGTGATGATGAGGCAATGGAAACATCCAGCAATCCAATGGAATGCCTTCGAAGATGCTTTGAGAAAGCTGAAAAATACAAGGAGACACTACCTGATGAAGCCACCTTCCAAGCAATAAGACAAAGCCTAAGACCATCGAAAAGTAACAAAGAAGTGGAGGATTGGTTTAACCATTCAAGTCAGGGGTCAACTACATCTGTAGACCTGTGGCAAGAAAACCTCTTTCTGCAGGATGAGAGCTTCATGGTATCTCTCTCTCTCTCTCTCTCTCTCTCTCTCTCTCTCTCTCTCTCTCTCTCTCTCTCTCTCTCTCTCTCTCTCTCTCTGTTTGTGTCATTTCTGACATTGTATGTGCAGTCTTGGATTGCTGACAAGGATGACTTCCTTCGGCGCCGGACAAGAGAGTATCGAGGAAGGGATACGGCCCTAGCACAGTACCTTTCAAAGCTCTGCGAGTCACCGATAGTAGTTTTTCACAATTCCATGTCACAAGAGGGTTCAATAGCAACTTACACATTCAAGACACTATCACGCTTCTTGGGTGGACCGGTGCTGCCCAAAAGTGCAGATAAAGTCATTCTTGTTGACAAAGTGTTTGCTAGAGATTGTTTTGGTTACTGCCCAGGCTATACAGGTGGTCGGGCAGCGTATTACTACACGTACACAGCAATGGCACTAGCTCTTGGTAGACAAAACCCAGATGAACTTTTAGAGTCTGGCAAACATCTCATGATTCGTTACAAGGGTGACGTGCCAAAAAACAAAATTGAACCTGCAAAATCTTGATACACTTCAAGTAGCAATTGTATAAGATCATGTATTACATAAATTTTTTACAATGCCATCCACTCAGAGTATCTTTCTCCACTTGTGATTCACATACACCATTGTCTCTCTCCACCTTCGTTGACTTTCACGAGCTCCGGAGTTGTTGTATGCCATTGATCTTTTAGCTTTTTGTTGTTGTAAATGTCTGATTGCTTGTGCTGTTGCTGAATTTGCCAAGACTTCTTTTGCCTGCATTCGATGAATGATTCTACGATAGAACCATTCAAATAGTTCTCTCAAACTGTTAGCCTTGATTCGAGAGCCACCATGTCGTGTGTGCCTGAAATAAGCATTTCTCGCCATGTAATGAGACTTTTCCATCCCTTGGGTATTCCATATTGCCGGGTTCCCATACTTCTGTATAAAATATGGCAAATGATTGAAGATGATGTGCTGGATATGAAAACAGATTAGTTAGAATGTTTTACACTCACATATTTGCACATAAGAGAGAAAGAAAAACATGATAATACCATGTAGTGAGTAATCTGGGTGTCTGTCCATGCTGTCTTGAATGATTTTTTCAGAAGGTTGAGATTTTCCTTGAACTTGTTCATATCACCTTGTGACCAGTCATCTTTGTCGCACATCAAAAATAGGATGTCTATTGATCGCCAAACCTCAGCCTTCGCGTTACGAGTAGTTGGTTCGTGGTCTTTGACTGCAATATGTAGCTTTTTCCAGCTCTGATACTCTACCTTGCTAACATAAGATGTGTTATATATTTTTCCATGTTTTGTTAGCTTTGGATCTCTTGTACCTTGGGGCTTAGATAAAAACCTCCGTGCCTTCACCCCACCGATGGATGGTTTGCATGGGACATCCTTCTCAGCAGTTGATCTCTTTTCATCCCGCTGGATTTTCACATTGCCACCATGAAGCCCCATATCCGACAGTACCATTTCTAAGCACTGCAAGGCTACTTGTCGTTCTGCAGAGTTCTTAATCTTCCAAGCAAACCCGATGTATAAGTAGACCAATTTCTCTACAATTCTACAAAGGGCATGCATTGTACAAATGTGAACATTCACAAGTGGTATTTTCAAAACTGGTCGAAAAGCAGGATCCTCAATGTGACGTGTTGGAGCTTTTCTCCACCACTTTGGGTTCATGACCTTTGCAGGCTCCATGCAGAACAAACACGGTGACTTTGCCATTGCACCCATTCCACAATTATACATGCACTTTAATGTTTTAAGGTCACCTGCAAGATGCCACTGAACTTGAAAGTCTCCCCTTCCATCTAGACGTAGTACCTCTCCCTGGTTAGTCTGTCGATCAATCAGCTCCGGAATATTAGTTCGATGGAACACCCAATATAGAATCTCATGATCTTCTTTCTTTACCTGCAACACAAAATAAATGAGACTTAAGTAGATCTGAATATTTGAGCTTACTTGAGAATATCGCTTACCTCAAACGCACCAAGCCACCATATGTTAGATTCTGATTGAACACTAAAATATAAAGGATCATCACTGGGACACTTTGAGAGGGCTCTATTCATTAAAGTAATAGTAACACGCTCTAGCTTTTTCTCTTTAACAAGCTCACACTCATCCAGTTTTAACACAAAATGTAATAGTCCACGTGACTCTTCAAATGTGATGTTGTAAAACTCCACCATTCTCTTCTGTAGTATCCGCAGGTCCATAAAAATATTGTTGAACTCATCATATGCCACAGTGTTGACTCCATGGCCACTGTAAGTTGCTTTAATATGAAAGGGCTGTCCAAGATAGTCTCCCTGTGCCTCGTTAAGCTGAAGCCTCTCTTTCCAAACACTTGAGGCTGATGGTAGAAGTTTGGATTTTATACCCTTCCTAACAAAGATGGATGAGACAGACTTTTGGATAGCCGAATATCCTCTTTTGCTTACACCAAGTGAATCAAGTGTGCCTTGTATCTCTTTTGCAGGCACTGAGTTCTCTGAAATAAAGCGGTCCACTACATTTCTTTGTAGAACCTTAAACTTCTTGTCATGTACTATATCTGCTGCCAGGCTTCTACTTATAAGTGGCTTCAATCTCTTTCCTATATTGGCTTTGGGGTCAATGTTTTCCTTGTCAGGATAGATTGAGTCTCTACATGAAGACAATGCATAAGTAAATAACAGAAAATTTGCTTCACTAACACTATTTAGGCACATGAAAACAATGCATAACAAGAAAAAACAAAGAGATTACTTAACTAAGACAATGTAGCCAACCAAGAAGCATCACCTTAATGCTCGGATTCTTTTCTTGAGACCTCCTGATGCAACCTGCAATGTTTCAAGATTGCGCAATTTCTTCTTTCAGATACGACCACCCAAGATGGTGTCCTTCATTTGACAACTTCGCACCTTTTCTTTCAGTTCTTGTACCTCTGTTTTATGTTGCAAAATGGTAACCTGATCTGTAGAATGTAAATGTGAAAGGCGAACAATCTCACATTGTTGAGATTGGAAAATGCTCTTGTAAGTTCCAGCTTCTCTTGTAAGTGATTTACAATAACCCAGAAGGCCGTTTTCTCCATCACCAGCAAAGGTCAATAAGCTTGTAGGATTGACAAACGGTGGAGACGCATTAGTTATTGGATTCTTAGGGTAGAGAGAGCCTCTCGTCCAGATATCTATGTGTTTAGCTCCTTGAGCTCTGAGCGTGTCTATGGAGGTGGGAGGTATATGTGTGTTTGTTTTACTGCGCTTAATCAATGGTTGGTACTCATTGTCCAAATCAATGTGAAGGTGATATTTGGCTCGTTTGTGGGTAACATTTGTGCCATTTGAGGAGTGCGCCATTAGCCAAATGTGCAGGTTTAATGGAAAGTGAATAGCGGCTGCGGATTTGTCCCTCCATGTTAGCCTCATTCCCTCCGTATTGACGTTGTTCATTCAATACAACTAAAAAGAGTATTATCCCTCAATCACTACGAACGAATGTTCAGAGGGGTAAGGAATCTACTTAAAGTACACTTTTTGAAGTTTTACTATGAAAGACCCAGCTCTTTTATTTGTCATTTTTTCTAGAGAGAGAGTGCAAAAAATACATTTTCTTAGAAGGCCCTCCAAATGACCTCCGAAATTTCCTAATGTGACTTTAACAAAAACATAAGTCAAATTTGATCGGTGAAAATCAATTTCGATGACGAAGAGCGAGCTCTCCTTATACTATCATCTCTACCGGATAGTTGGGACAGCCTTGTGATGGCTGTAAGTAATTCTATTTCTGGCACAAATACTCTTAAGTTTGATGATGTTGTGGGTGTTGTCCTAAGCGAGGAAATACGAAGGAGAAGGAGAGGAGAAGCATCAAGTGCTGCACTGTCAGTGGAAATAAGAGGAAGTCCTAAGGAGAGGTTCAAAAACCAAAAGGGTCATGATCGCTCAAGGCGGAGCAAGTCACGCACAAAGTCAGTTCTTGAATGTTGGAACCGCGACAAGAAGGGCCACGTCAAGAAGGATTGCTGGTCCAAGAAGAAGAAGGAGACAGAGTCTCAAGACAACAAGCCAACATCGGAGGCCAATGTGGCAGGTAATGTAGAGCAAGATGCTCTAATTCTCTCATTAGACAATGTGTCTAATTCCTAGATAGTAGATTCCGGGGCTTCATTCCATGCGACACCACACAAGCAACATTTCCAAGACTACACCAAAGGTAATTTTGGGTATGTATACTTAGGAGATGATGAAGCTTGTGAGATTGTCGGCAAAGGTATAGTTTGTATCAAAACTGCTAACGAAAATGAATGGAAGCTTACAGATGTTAGGCATGTTCCTTCTCTTCGCAAAAAATTAATCTCTACAGGACAATTGGACGATGAAGGTCACAACATTGCATTCGGAAACAAACGGTGGAAGATCTCAAAGGGATCTTTGGTGGTTTCTAAGGGAGAAAAGGTCGGTACACTTTACTTGTGTACTATTAGCACGCAACCTTCAGCTTGTGCAGCAACTACAGAAGTTGACAGTGCAGTGTGGCACTACTGGCTTGGGCATATGAGTGCCAAAGGAATGCAAATCCTTCAAACAAAGAAGCTTCTACCAGGTTTGAAAGAAGTGGACTTAGAGTTCTGTGAAGATTGTGTTTATGGTAAACAAAAGAGGGTAAAATTTCAAAAATCAAGAAATGAAAGAAAAAATAAAAAACTTGAGTTGGTTCATTCTGATGTTTGGGGTCCTGCAAGTACACCATCACTTGGTGGCTCATTGTACTATGTAACATTCATAGACGATGCGACTAGAAAAACATGGGTTTATGTCATGAAGAATAAATCCGATGTATTTTTCATATTTCAAAGGTGGAAAGCCTTTGTGGAGAATGAAACAGGTACCAAGGCTAAATGCCTTAGATGCGACAATGGAGGTGAATATTGCAGCCAAGCTTTTGAAAGATTTTGTGCTAGCAATGGCATTCGGAGGCAAAGGACAACCCCAAGGACACCTCAGCAAAATGGTATTTTGGAAAGGATGAACAGGACAATCATGGAGCGAGCACGAAGCATGCGGCTACATGCAGGCCTATCGCTTGAGCTTTGGGCGGAAGCTGTAAGTGCGTCTCTATACTTAATCAATCGGTCACCCTCAATGGCATTGGATGGGGGAGTTCTAGAAGAGGCATGGATAGGTAAACCAGTGAATTATGTATTTCTCAAAGTGTTTGGGTGTGAGGCTTTCATGAACATAGATAGAAGCCTAAGATCAAAGCTAGATGCAAAGTCCAAAAAGTGTTTCTTCATTGGCTATGAAGAAGGAGACTTTGGGTATCGCCTATGGAATCCTGAAGATGGTAAAATCTTAAGGAGTAGGGATGTAATTTTTAACGAACAAAATATGTACAAAGATTACTTGGAAAGAAAACAAAAAAAAGTAACAGGTGATGAGTACATGGAGCGTGAGGACGGTGAAAACTCAAGGACTGCAAACGGTGACAATGTGCAACAACGTCAACCAAATGAGGAGCCTCAATCTATTCCCCGAAGATCTACAAGAGCAAGTAGACCTCCAGAAAGGTTTGTTCCTTCCTTCAACCATCTCTTGATCTCAGATTCTGGAGAGCCGGAATCATACGAAGAAGCTATGCAACATGAATCCAAACAAGAATGGACGAAGAACATGCAAGTGGAGATGGACTCACTACATCGCAACCAAACATGGGAGTTGGTTGAGTTGCCTAAAGGTAAGCGGGCACTTCAAAACAAATGGGTGTACAAGCTGAAGGAAGAAGAAGGTGGGAAGAAAAGGTACAAGTCTAAGCTTGTGGTAAAAGGTTTTTCTCAAAAGAAAGGTATTGACTTCAATGAAATATTTTCTCCTGTTGTAAAAATGAACTCAATTAGGCTTGTCTTAAGCCTTGTGGCTGCTCATGATCTAAATCTCGAGCAAATGGATGTAAATACGGCATTCCCTCACGGTGACTTAGAGGAGGAAATCTACATGCTTCAACCAAAGGGGTATGAAGTAAAAGGTAAGGAGAAAATGGTTTGCAGATTAAAGAAGACCTTGTATGGTTTAAAGCAAGCATCAAGACAATGGTACTTGAAGTTTGATCGATGGATGTTGGATCATGGATTCACAAGATGCAACTCGGATCACTGCGTCTACACGAAGAATTTGGGAGATGGGAAATTCACCATCCTAATGTTGTATGTTGATGACATGTTGATTGCAAGTGTGTAAGGTTTCCAGTTTCTGAAACCTTAAAGGTTGTATAAAGCTTAATCAAACTAATATGATTATTGAAAAAGCACTTTAGATTGTCCGACCATGGCAAATATTGGTATTTTTGGAATCTTAAGCACAGCAAACCCCGTGCTAGAAATTTTCAGAATTGAATTCTGATAAAAACTGGCATACTTATGACCCCTGGAAGTTTACACTGTGAATTGAGTAAAATAGGAAAAATTGAAGGGTTGCAGTAATCATTTAAGCATAGACTTTATTAAAGGTCTCCCAGATATTTACCAATTAAGCAAAAATAGGTCAAATTATAGCAAAATTGACATTTTAAAAGCTGGCAGGTAATGGGAGGGTCATCACTGACCTGCCAGGGACTCATTTAGCAGCAGGGGACGTTTTTGACTTGCTGGGGGCTGCTTGAACTGCAAGCAACTGCTTTTTTAAGCCTGTGAGAGCTTAAGAGTGCTAGAAAACTATAAATAAGACCCCTAGCTTCACATTTTGGACAGACTCGGAGCCTTGACACACTCTCTCTCCTCTAGAGAGACCGCTACGCAGAAATCATTAGAGATTAATCTCTAATTGATTAACCTAAACGGTAATTAGTTTAATCTTTCTTAATTAGCAAGGTTAGATTAAGCTATTTTGTTAATAAATCAAAGATTAAGCCTATGTATGCTCCTCAAACCTCTCTTAATTAATTAATCTCCGCTCATTATTAGAATTAAGCTTAGCAATACTAAGCTAATTAATTATCTTATTATAATAGGGCTGAAATTAGCCAAATTAACCATGAATTAATGGTAAATATATTAATTAAGATTAGATTAAGTTGAAGTAATTATCAGAGATGCATTAGATAGTTATTAATCTAGGTAAATTATCCTATAATTTTTTGAGAAGTTTTCCTAATTAATTAGGCATAATTACTCTGTTTTTTAAGCAATTTTAATAGGGGAAATTAGTAAATGAATTTCAAATGATGTGATAAATTTATTAGTGGTTAATTAGGTGTTCAAAAACCCGTGATAATTAGGAGAAGCTCAGAAAATTAATCTAGCTAATTAATTTAGCATAAATACTCTATTTTTGAGTAGTTTAAATAGGGGAAATTTGTAAATGGATTTCAAATGTTGTGATATATTTATCAGTGGTTAAATAGGTCTTCAAAAACCCGTGATAACTAGGAGAAGCTCAGAAAATTAATCTAGCTAATTAATTTAGCAAAAATACTCTATGTTTTGAGTAATTTAAATAAGGGAAATTAGTAAATGGATTTCAAATGTTGTGATATATTTATCAGTGGTTAAATAGGTCTTCAAAAACTTGTGATAATTAGGACAAGCTCAGAAAATTAATCTAGCTAATTAAGTTAGCAGAAATACTTTGTTTTTTGAGTAATTTAAATAGGGGAAATTAGTAAATGGATTTTAAATATTGTGATATATTTATCAATGGTTAATTAAATGTTCACAAACTCGTGATAATTAGGATAAGCTCAGAAAATTAATCTAGCTAATAATGTTAGCAAAAATACTCTATTTCTTGAGAAATTTAAATAAGGGAAATAAGTAAATTGATTTCAATTACTCTGATATATTTATCAATGGTTAATTAGGTGTTAATAAACCTGTGATAATTATGAGAAGCTCAGATAATCAATCTAGCTAATTAATTAGGCGGAATTACCCTGATTTTTGAGCAATTTAAATAGGAGAAATTAATAAATGGATTTTAAATGTTGTGATATATTCATAAATGGTTAATTAGGTTATCAAAAACGAGTGATAATTAGGAGAAGCTCAGATTCTTAGTTTAACAGATTATCTTAGTGGAATGACGCTATTTTTAGGGGTAAATTAAAGAGGGAAATTAGTAAATCATGCACGATAATTACATGCTGTTTATTAGAGCTGTATTATAGAGTAGAAAATCCGTGATAATTATGCCAAGGTTAGAAAAGTAGTTTAGATATTTATCTAGGTCAAGTACCTCTATTTTTAGCTAAAAACTAAAGAGGGAAATTAGTAAATCATGCTATATGATTACATGCTATTTATCAGAGCTATATTATAGGGTAAAAAGGCCGTGATAATTATGCCAAGGTTAGAAACGTAGTATAAATATTTATCTAAGTCAAATTACACTATTTTTAGCTAAAAACTAAAGAGGGAAATTAGTAAACCATGTGCTATAATTACATGCTATTTATGAGAGCTGTATTACAGGGTAAAGAGGCCGTGATAATTATTCCAAGGTTAGAAACGTAGTATAAATATTTATTTAAGTCAAATTACACTATTTTTAGCTAAAACCTAAAGAGGGAAATTAGTAAATCATGTGCTATAGTTACATGCTATTTATGAGAGCTGTATTACAGGATAAAAAGGCCGTGATAATTATGCCAAGGTTAGAAAAGTAGTATAGATATTTATCTAAGTCAAATTACTCTAAGTATAGCTAAAAAGTAAAGAGGGAAATTAGTAAATCATGCTATATGATTACATCTTATTTATCAGAGCTATATTATAGGGTAAAGAGGCCGCGATAATTATACCAAGGTCAGAAAAGTAGTATAGATATTTATCTAAGTCAAATTACACTATTTCTAGCTAAAAAGTAAAGAGGGAAATTAGTAAATCATGCTATATGATTACATGCTATTTTTTAGAGCTTTATTATAGAGTAAAGAGACCGTGATAATTATGCCAAGGTTAAAAAAGTAGTATAGATATTTATCTAAGTCAAATTACACTATTTTTAGCTAAAAACTAAAGAGAGAAATTAGTAAATCATGCTATATGATTACATCCTATTTATCAGAGCTATATTATAGGGTAAATAGGCCGTGATAATTATGTCAAGGATAGAAAAGTATTATAAATGTTTATCTAAGTTAAATTATCCTAATTCTAGCTGAAAATTGAAGATGGAAATTATATAATTAAATTATAAAATAATAAGATAATTACCAGAGGTAAAAAATATCCTTATGTACTTGTGGTAATTATACCATAGTTATTTGGTGAGGTTAGAAAATTATAATTGACCAAAAGTCCTATTTTTAGCGAATGATTAATTAAAATAAATAGACTTTGTGGTCAAAAGTTTTTAGGAAAATTATAGTAAGTGTAAACGTATGGTGTCAAGTTGAGAAAATGAAATCTTTAAGAGAAATTAATTACAATAAATATTAAGCCCAAAATAAGTAGATTATTAGCTTAAAAGTCAATGGGAAAATTAGAGAAAAAGATATAGAAAATTATAATAAAATTAGGAGAGCTTAGAAAACCCTTAGGGAAGCGGTGGAAAAAGTTATCATACCTATATAGACAAATAAGAAATTACTAGGTCAAGAATTTACCAATTAAAACTATAAATTTAACCTTGGATGGGTTACGGTTGAATACAAAGGTAAAGTTTAGATTTTGAACTATTTACCTAATAATTAGACGTCCTTTTTATAAGGATAAGAAGTTATGATACCAAAAAGAACCCGAGCAAATCCTACATCTGATGATGAGAAAGTAGCTCCAAAACAAACTAGAGCGTCGCACGACGACGAAGCCGGGCCTAGTAGTAGGCCTACTGAGGAGAGTCTTCAGGCGCCAGCGCAGCAGCAGATGGCCAATCAATCCCAGGTGGGTGTCCCATTGTTCAATTAAGTCTTTAATTAGTTTAAGTTATTTTATAAGTTAGCATTGCATACGTAAGAAGGATAAACTGACTGAAAACGGAAGGTAACTTCCAATGTACATTTGTGTATAATATAGGAAAGAATTGTTTGGGTTAAAACTGGTTGAATTAGGAAAGATATATTTGATCATCCTTAAGACAGCTTGTCTCAAGACACCTCCGACTCCTTGATATAAATTGATGATAATGATTGGCTTTCTAGCCACGGTTAAGCCGGTTACCCCCATGAACGATGAGTTTCTACTCCGTGTCATGTCTTGATGTTTCTACATAAGTTAGGATACCGTTTTTATCCTAGGGGAGCCGCCCGGTTGTATGGGCAACTGGTTTGGTGTATGGGCACCCGGAACCTTGGGTGGGGGTTTATCCACTCCGGATTTGAATAAGGAATGGGTGCCGTTTTTCCCCCTTAGGTAGTCTTGAGACAAGAAGAGTACCGGTCATGGTTATTATGGACAATGTTTTGATTGACAGTACCCTGTCTTAAGTTTAAAGATGTCAGTTTTCTAAAAGAATGCTTTCAATGTTGTCTTCAAGGAATTACTGTGATGGAACGTTGAAAGAGACCATTATTTTAAATATTAAAACAATGTAATAATAAGATAAATGAATCTTGTGTGAGTGCGGGGTGGTAAGTGGGGATTGACTAAGGTTGACAATCATGGACGGGTGGACCTGATTAGTTAGGTAACTATCCATCCCTGCGCACTAAAACGTTTAGAAAACTTATTCACTTGGAAGAGGAGTCCACCAGCGGTTGTGCCCTCACATCTGTTAGGGGGAAAACAGCGTTGGTTGAGGATACCTTAGCCCAATTGTGGCAGTTATAGGGCCGAAATAGTTTTTTGGACTTTTAATACGTTGTCCCATTTCCACTGCGAGACAGGACTAGGTCTTCTTCTAAGGCTATAGACCCAAGCCATTGTCAATGGTAAAGGTCTATTCCTTGGATTTTTCTTGTTTAGAGACTCTAATTTTTATTAGACCTAGAGACCTGTCAAGGATCCCATCCCCATCTCGGTATAGGCAAGTTGGGGACCTTACAAGTGGTATCAGAGCATGTGTTAACTAAAGTCTTGGACCTAGGGAAAAGTTTAAGGCGTTAAGTTGAAATAAGTAATCTTTGACAAATCCATTTAAAGAAGTATTTAATTAAAAAGAGGGAGTGAAAGGAAAAAGAGAATTATCCCTATCCTTGCAGTAAAGTTTCCATCAGGCCTACTTCAAATTCTTGGATTTCAACATTAGGTTTATGAGGGCTTGCTTATCCCGAGACTATTCAATGCGAAAAAGCGTGATGAAATGGCTGGATAATAGATTTTTTACTCGTGAGATAATCCCACTAGTAGTCCATCTTGGGAGAAAATGAAGCAGGCAAGCAAAGAACGTTATCTCCCTCTTGCACATCAGGCTATCAAAATGAACGAGTTCTTTGATCTACGCCAACTAGGACTTTCATTAGAGGAGTACTACATTAAGTTCGTGTCTTTACGACGCTATGCTCTCCAGATGACCATGGAGCAACAAATTGCTCGTTTCTATCAAGGCCTCAACAAACCCCTGAGTACACGTCTCGAAGCCATGAGGCCTACATCAATACAGGATGCCCTTCTCAGGGCTAAGCCTCTTGCAGCCAAAGGAACCAACTCCATAAGGAACTATAATGGATTTAATAACTTTAAGGGAAGAGCCAGGGGAACTTTCAACCAAGGATACCAACAACGTGGACTAGCTGCAATAGTAAACCTGGAGCAGACCGTCCCAAACGTTAGGTGCTATGGATGCAATCAAATGGGACACTATAGAAATAACTGTCCTAAAGAGCAAAACCCTCGAACTACTGCTACAACCACTCCTCAAAATCAAGGCGATAATGTAAGAGGAGGTAGAAATGGAGGACGAGGTAGAGGAAGAGCACGAGGAACCGGATCTTATGCAATCATAGGAGAACCAACCTTATGAATAAGAAAGATAAAAGAGCCACTCGCTTGGCCATAGTTAGCAATCTTAGAGGTTTGTAAACCACTATAAATCAATAATGTAAAAACTTGAGTTACTTATATATTATAATGGAATACATGATTTTCTTCTCCAAAATTACTTAATGAATCCAAAGTTAAGTTGGTATTTAATCAAGAAATTAAGGGTTGATCTAGCAAATGAGACAGAAGTTCTCGATAGTATGAAAAGAAATTGAATCTTGAGATTGAGATAGTTATTAAGCAACCAACTCACATTCCTTGTGCACACGATAACCTAGATATGAAAGTATTAAAGTAACGAGACTAATAGGAAGACGAAAAGAACTCTTGGTATGATACTTCTTAAAACCCTTTACATATTGTTGGTCAACCAGGTTAGAGCACAGAGGGGGTACCTCTGGTGCAATGGTGGGAGCTTATGCCGAACGAAGATTGCTCAGAATGGCAAGAACACGCCGAGCACGTTCAGATTGGCAAAGCTAAAATACATGATACTTGTCGAACGCTGATTGCTCTGAATGGTCAGTTAGACCGAGCGCGTTCATGTTGACAAGGTGGATATATGGATCTTTATGGAATCGAATTAACCTAGTTTTTGAGATGATAAAAATGGTTTGTAAAGGTTTTTAAGATGGGCTCAACACTAAGAGTTTCTTGAGGAAAAATTGGCTAGCAAGTAACTCCAACCAGAAACTAGAAAGAACTCTTAGAATAATCAGTAACATTTGGTAAAGTGGAAAGGTTATCCCTTCAAAGATGCCACTTGGGGGGGGGGATGAATTTCTCTTCTCAAAGATTTTCCCAATTTCGGTTGAGATGAGGACATCTCAAAGTGCTAACATGCAGGACATCAAAGACCTAAAAGAGGAGTTGTCTAAATCTTTTTCAATGAAAGATTTAGGTGCTGCAAAGAGGATACTTGGTATGAAAATATAAAGGGACAGGACGAAGAAGATAATAAAGGTATCTCAAGCAGATTACATCAAGAAGGTACTAGAAAGGTTTGCAATGCAAAATGCAAAACCAGTTTCTACACCTTTGGCTGGTCATTTTAAACTAACGAAGGATATGTGTCCAAAGACACAAGAGGAGATGGCCTATATGTCTAAAGTTCCATATGCTGTAGCGGTAGGTTCTCTAATGTATGCTATGGTCTGGACAAGGCCAAACATTGCACATGCAGTGGGATTTGTGAGTAGGTTCATGGACAACCCAGGTAAAGAGCATTGGCAAGCTGTGAAGTGGATACTTAGGTATCTAAAAGGGACAACAACAAATGCTTTGTGTTTTGGAGGAAATGATATTTTTCTAGAAGGGTATGCTGATGCAGATATGGCAGGTGACAAAGATACTCGAAGGAGCACTATGTGTTCACGGTTGGAGGCACAGCAGTAAGCTGGGCTTCAAAGCTATAGAAAGTGGTTCACTTTCTACCACGGAAGTAGAGTATGTAGCAATGACGGAGGCAAGCAAAGAAATTCTGTGGCTTCACAGATTCTTAGAAGAGCTTGGATTCAAACAAGACAATTGTGTCTTGTACAGTGATAGCCAAAGCGCTATCCATCTTGCGAAGAACTCAGCCTTTCATTCAAGGACAAAGCACATTGAGGTGAGATATCACTTCATACGCACTCTTTTGGAAGAGGGACAGCTAAAGCTAGGAAAGGTGCATACAAGTGAAAATCCTGCAGACATGTTTACAAAGGTGGTCAACAAGGAGAAGTTGAGCTTTTGCTCATCTTCAATCGGCATTCAAGGATAAGAAGCTAGAATGGAAAGCAGTCATAGGTTTGGTTTGAAGATCAGTCTCCAAGTGGGAGATTGTTAAGTATGGAGCCTGATTTACCCTTGTAATTTTTTGTGGTAAAAGCGCACATTTGTAAGTCCCCATTATGAGGAGAAGCCATTGTGCGTGAAGAAAAATCGCTCGCCGGAAACCAAAATTTTCACGGCCAAAAATCAGGGACAACTTTAGGGGCCTTGGGGGCGGAAGTCCCCGATACTTTTTTTCCCCTCGCCGGAATATTCCTTTTCGCCGGAATATTATGGCCAGATGGCGGCCGGAAAGTGGTCCGAAAACAACCGTCAGTTGGCCGGTGGCCGGTAGTCAATGGCCGATGACCGGTGGTCGGAAGTCAATGGCCGGTGGCCGGTGGCCGAATTCAAAAGCGGACTTGTCTTCTCAAGGGCGACCACACATGGACGAATTGGAGGGTCCGATTTGGACTTATCTACACAAGGGCGGCTACACATGGCTGCCTCTCATGAGAGAAGGCAACCCTTTTGGCCTATAAAAGGAGGCCATTTCTACACACATTTCATAGTGTGTGAAGTTGATGCAACAAGGTGAGTGTGAGGTGGTGAGAGTGAAGCAAGGCGGGAGCTCCATTAAGGGTATAATCCCTTTGTAAACTACTTCTTGTTTTGAAGTACTAAAGCCATTGAGTGGCTTCTTTCCCGTGGACGTAGCTCACATTGGGTGAACCACGTATATTGTGTGTACTCTCTCTCTCTACTCTATAATCTCGTGTATGTAAATCTATCTCTCTCCATTAAGTAATCTACTCAATTATCTATTTAGCTGCGTCTTATTTCCTAACATAATTATCATTGGTCCACCTCCATGGCCATCCAATAGGATTTGAGTACACCTTGTGGGAATCTGGCCTAGGGAGCTGACATGTGTCCCTCTTTCCCCTTGTGTACAAATGAGGCTTGTGAGTGTGTGTGGGTGTTTCTCTCTCCTCTCCTACTTCTTGGGCTTGCCCCCTCCTATGTAGGGCTTGACAAAGACTTTTTGGGACACACTCAAAGCATCCAATTCCCCTAATGTTTGAGCTTTCGACACAACCTTTGATTTTCGGAACCTTAGCATTTTGGAAGTCTTAATGGGCTAAACCTTAGGGTCTTCTAATCCCATTGTTACACGTTGTTCTTTTGAAGATGGCCCCCCCTTTGGATCCCTATTTTCCCTCCTTTGGATCCCTAATGTGGCCGGTCTGCTAACCTAACCAATATTCTAGCTTTTTCTCCCCTAGCACTTCCCCATATTAAATGATCAGTTTAACATGAGAAATCATTTACGAGAATTAGATATTGATTATTATGACATCTAAAGCATCCCTCATTAGAAAATTTCGGAGGTCATTTGGAGGGCCTTGTAAGAAATTGTATTTCTCTCTCTAGAAACTTTTTTTAAAATGCACTTGCACCTTGTGAGTACGTCCAAAAGGACAACTAGACACTCTGAAAAGTAGATTTATATTCCCAATCGTCCTTGAAAACGGTCACTTTTTTATTTAATGCGAGCGTCTTTTTCAGGAGGCAGGTGCGGCGCATTCAATGCAGCTTACGTCATCACTGAAAGTTGAAAAGTCACAAACTGTAAAATAGTGATAGATTTTGAGGATTTTGACACCACCAATGCATCCGGAACGCCAAAATACCTTAAAAACGAATGTCTACTTGTCTCATTCCGACATCCGGAGAGGCAAAAAATGTCAAAAAACCCCCAAAAATGGGCTTTTTACTAGAGGCGCGCGAGGAGGCATTCTAAAATTTTAGAATGCCCCTCTGCGCGCCGTTAGTACAAAGCCCATTTTTGGGGGTTTTTTGACACTTATCTTTCCAAAAAGCCCCTTTTTAGAGGTTTTTGGACATTTTCTTCTCAAAAAGCTCCCTAAAAAAAAGAAAAAAGGGCCTTTTTACTAACGGCGCGCGAGGAGGCATTCCAAAATTTTGGAATGCCCCCTCGCACGCCGTTAGTACAAAGCGTTTTTTAGTGATTTTTGGACACTTATCTTTCCAAAAAGGCCCTATTTAGAGGTTTTTGGACATTTTCCTCTCAAAAAGCTCCCTAAAAAGAGGAAAAAAAGACCTTTTTACTAACGGCGCGCGAGGAGGCATTCCAAAATTTTGGAATGACCCCTCGCGCGCCGTTAGTACAAAGCTCTTTTTAGTGATTTTTGGACACTTATCTTTCCAAAAAGCCCCTTTTTAGAGGTTTTTGGACATTTTCCTCTCAAAAAGCTCCCTAAAAAGAGGGAAAAATGGCCTTTTTACTAACGGCGCGCGAGGAGGCATTCCAAAATTTTGAAATGCCCCCTCGCGCGCCGTTA
Organism: Adiantum capillus-veneris; assembly: GCF_014529385.1. NCBI lineage: Eukaryota > Viridiplantae > Streptophyta > Polypodiopsida > Polypodiales > Pteridaceae > Adiantum > Adiantum capillus-veneris. Next base: position 128,819,504 of record NC_140936.1, read on the forward strand.
GTAAAATGTTCTTTTAGGGGTGTTTCATTTTTGGCCTCTTTGGATGTCTAAGCGAGGCAATTGGACATTCATTTCTAGGAGATATGTGTGTTCCGGACGCATTGGCAGTATCAAAAGTTTCAAAATCTTCCACCACTTGAGAGTTTTGTGACTTTTTGAGTTCTAGTGATGACGTATCCCGTATCAAATGCACCGCATCTACCTTCTGAAAAAGGTGCTCGCATTAAATAAAAGAGAGTGCTCATCTTCAAGGACCACTAGATTATTAAATGAGGAGAGGGACACCTTTTATATTTTTGTTAATATCAATCTATTTTTCTACGTAACGTAGGCTCTTCTCTCATTGGAGGAGCTTATTTTCCTCTCTCTACCAAAACGCCCTCCAAAAGACCTCCGAAATCTCCTAATGTGAGTTCAAAGCATGTAGTAGAGAGATACTACTCCTTGGTAGTCCATTTGGTGCCAGATCATGAAGAGGATGCTTATCTATCCTCTGTAAGTTATGTAAACAATTAGCAATTGAGCCAATTGTAAGATTTGGATCAGGTGGCCACAAACCATTCAAGACAAATTGACCATAATGACCTTCTCCATGGCCACGAGTGATCATACCTATCAAAGACACTTGCAAATTGTATCCTGAATCCACATCCTTAGGAACAATGCATAATCTAGGAATGGCAGTCTCTTTATGATACATCTTATCATAGATTATACAAACATACTTTTGTGGTTGAGTTTCTGAATATGTGCACCATGCATAATATAAGTGCCTACAACTCTTCTGTTGTGCCATGTGAACTTCTCTTTCTCTCAAGAGAAGAGCTCTCTCTTCAAGAGAAGGTTTAGCTTCTAGCCTTGCCTTGATTGAACTACTGACATTGTACTTAGAGAACTCACTTGTCTTTGTTAAAGTGACATGTGGATACTCTTTGTTCCAAATTCTACCAAAAGAAGATTGAGATAACTTCTTCTCATAGCCCATTTGGTACAGTGTTGTGTTGATTTTGCTTAAAATGTCAACTTGTTTGTACATTTATGGAATCACTAATTGAGTCTCTCTTAAGCCATCTAGAGGTGTTTTGCTTCTATGTGGCATCTTCTCAGAGTTGCTATCCACAAATTCATTTAATAGTGCTCTTGCTAAACTAGTATGTTGATGTCCTCTTCTCAATGTACATGTGTTACCATGCACATATTGGCGCACACCGTTTTCAAAATTTTCCTTGTAGCGGTAAAATGATGTCTTTGGTATTCCATGTATCTCATACCATGCTCTGCACCAAAAAATAGATCCATTTATCTTGAATTGGTATCGCATCTTCTCATCTTTCTGATAGCATATAGACAGAACATCATATACATAATTTGTGCATGCTTTTTGAGACTCCCCAAAACTATTGCCGTAATCTTGTCACCAAATCACGATCTACAAACTGACAACATTTTTTTCCATAATAATCAATGCATGAAACCCTTTGAATTGACTCAGCTAAAAGATACAAAGTAGAAGCTGGTGCTGCTTTCACTTTTTGAGTCCTATTGATGAAGCTGTATTGTCTCTTCCTTAGCAAAGGGGCATCAACACTACCATCAAGTTTTTTCACAGCATTCTCATCATTGGATACATCCTCGTGTCTAGTATGCATCCCATCAATAGGAACAAAGCGTTGTTGTGGGCTCCCATCCAACATGTTTGTCTATTGGATAGGCCACTTTAGCAAAGTAATGCTTCCCACTTCCGACATAATCTCACTGATTGCATTCTCCCTTTCAATACCTACGCCCACAAAGTCATCACCAAGTACTTGAAAATTGACATAATCATGTGGAAATACATACAACATGGTCCCTTCATTCACAATGTGCATCATTGTGTCGTCCTTTAAAAGGACTCTTTGATTTCTCGAAGACTCGCGTATTGACATTTCAAACTCTGGGCTTGTAATAGGTATTGCATCTGTAACTAGAGGATCAAAATGATCCCCTTGTTCATCAACATTGTAGCTTTCATTTGTGTCAATTACATTGTCATTCATTATGGATTTCTGCAAACGAAGCTTAGGCCATCGAACAACACTCCATAATGAGCTTTGGAGAGATGTAGTATCCATTGTAGAAAAAGGGAGGACCACATCCTTTAAAATTCCTCCACTAGTGTAGATACATTTCCTTGTCCTATCTTTGTACCACCACAAGTGGAATCAAGATCTTTTCTACACACAACACCAATACCAACAATTTCATTATCAAGTACTATATGCACTTTTCTCCCGAGATTCAAAGTCCATCCTGTAAGTTGAAAAGAAACACCTTGTTAAGTTCATATTTATAGATAAATTCCCTTTGGAAAAAAAAAAGTTATACTACACATTACATGAGCGTTGTGAATACTATAACTCTATAGACATCTCTATATTAGATCATAGCTTGGACAAGTGGTGGACCTAGTTGTAATGGCCAGTGTCCAAGGTGCTATTTTAGGAAATTGCTTGTCAATGTCCAAGTATCTCTTGCTTCTTCGAATGGAAGTAAGGTTGGACAAGGGGGGATTTTGAAACCAAAATCCCCTTTCTATATTAGGTAAAGCTTGGAGAAATGGTGGACCTAGCTCTAATGGCTATTGTTCAAGGTGCTATTGTAGGAACTTGCTTCCCAATGTCCAAATATCCCTTGCTTCTTTCAATGGAAGTAAGGTTGGACAAGTGGTGGAGCTTGAAACCAAAAGTCACTTTTTCTATATGAGAGTAAATCTTGGACAAGTGATGGACATAATTTTAATGTCCAGTGTCCAAGGTAGTATTGTTGGATCTTGGTTCCCAATGTGCAAGCATCTCTTGTTGTTATAGAATTGATATTTTATTCTCTATTGTAGCTGACAGGTGGAAAAAACATCAACAAATAATGGATTATGCAGAAGGATATTACATTTTATGTATATTTGATTATTCAAGTGCTCTTTATGAGCTTTGGCCACTTATGTCCAGCCGACTAGTTTGTACTCATTTTTGGGCATTCAAAAAATCTAAATAAATACGTGCAATAGGGAAATGCTCACTCTTGCATGGGGGGAGATTGCACCCAGTGTCTATGTTATTCTCCTCTCCGCTCCTCTCTTCTCTCTAGCACTCAAATGGAAGGCCTCTCTGTTGCAGTAGTTCATCCTTGACTGACTGTCTGAAGCAGTACACATACAGTTCTCTACGAGCTTCCTTAGGGCTTCTTTAATGTGACATGCACATGTCATGTTGAGTCACTTGAGTACAGGCAGCTTCACCAAGGTTTTGGCAGCTCCAAGAATTTAAGGTCTATTGGCCCAAGACTCACATGCAAGATAAAATATTACAAGGTCTGCTTTCATATGTTCATGACCTCATCATATAGTTTCTCTTTGTAGTAGGCTAGCATTAGACCATTGACACCAGTAGTAGAATCCTCATCTGCGGTACCCTTAGTCATTCTGTTGAACCATCTCTCCACAAGATAAAACCTGCGGCCCTTGGTAAGCTCTTTCATGACCTTCACAAAGGTAGCGCTCTGAAGAGTTATACCCTGTTACACAACCTCAACGTACAACTCCTCCGTCGCTTGCCATTTTTGAGCACTGATGTAGTTTCAAACAGCTACAAACTAAGACCTCGTCATTCAAAATAAAGCCTAGTTGCACTTTGCTCCATGTGTAGAGGGCATAACTAGGTATTGAATTAGATCATTAAAGATTGTATCAATATGGTCTCCTAGGCTTTTTTGAAGACAAGTAATTTAACATTTCATTTCATTTCACTCTCTTTTCCTAGTACGCCTACCTATAGAGGTGGACATTAACAATGCTCTTCTGTGCTTGCTGCAATATTTTATCAGACATATGCCCGTTGCCAACCATTCTCACGCATTGATGATGATGATACTGATTTCATCACGATATTAGTCTCTACGTTTTATGCTTTCAATTGTACATCATTTTATTTTATTTTGTACCCAGGCATCGAAATAGATACACAAGGATTGTATCAGCTTTTCTCACACTCAATTTTATATTTTTAAGACGGTTAATATAACATTTCATTTTGTTTTCTCCCTCTCTTTCCCCCCTCAACCAAACTAAGCACCCTACCTTTGTATTCGATTACCCCCAACCTCGCAAGTCGATGACCTCTTGTCCTCCACACACAATCACTTGTCAATTCCGATGATATACACATACACACTCACACACACACACACACACACATACTGTAAGTATTCTATATAGTCTTTCATAGCTTGAAGTTAATGTTCGTGGCTACGCGGTGTGAGATTTGTGTGTCTATATTTAAGGTGGCGATAAGCGCTGCTATGTCTCTTGGTATTATAGTGTTTGTTGTATCCGTTCAAAGATGACCATCGAAAGTAGTTCCTACGAAATTTTTCACGAGAAATTCTCTTTGGGTTAGAGTACTCATAGAAATGTTTGTCGATCGAGGTAGGTCTTACCAACAACAATTTTCCTAACTGAAGACAATGAGGGCACACCTAAAGCTCTTTTGTTTTTGGGTCAAAACTCAAAGATTTTCAGGTATTCGCACTAAAACTTGTAAAACTTTGCCGATTTACTTGAAGGAAATAATGGAATCTAGCCATTGTTTTGCTATTTTAGCTAGTTTCAATAACACGGGTGACATTTTAATAGCTTCTAATTTTCTTGTGACAACAATCAATGGTTTAAAACCTTACTCACATATACAATCCACCTCATCGATATCTGGCACCCATCTGTACGACTTGAACTTTATGGCATCTGTACTTTGGGTTGTTCTAACTTGCATAACATTACTCAAATGATGAATTTTGCTGTTGACCTTTGTTTTCAAGAAGCTGTTTAGCAGTTGACTATTTGGATACTAGTCACTTCTTCACACCACCTCCAAGTACGTAATTTATCATTGTTTTCCACGGTATTTAAATTCTCCTTAATGAATCCATTCCTATGTATATCTATGGCTATCATCTTTCTTAAGATCTCATCAACTATGCAACATATATTGTCTACCTATACTGCACTGACATCCCTTATCATACTCCTACAATAATATTCACTTTCTCTACTTGCTTGGAAGTTTATTTTGTTTGTGAAGATATTTAAGGACACAAAGTCAAGAAGATTGTAATAGGGATAATACCATTGGACAATTTGAAAGAAAAAAGATCTTTTACTTCTTTGCATTTTCTTACGGCATATGAAATTAAGAATCCCTAAAGTTACTTGTGCTTGCACTGCATGTAATTTCTATTGAGAGGATTTGACATTAAGCTATGCAGCTACTCATATGAGCTATGGTGCTTTGAGCTAGTGAACAAAAAATTGTAAGTACTCTGCTACTCACGTATACTCCAATGTGGTGTCACACAGGTAGTAAATGTTTGTCTTTTTATGTCTTGTCTAGTCCATTGGTCACATGCACACAGATCCGCCGATTTAGGCAGTGTGTAAATGCTCACCTTGGTGTAGATTCACCGATCTAGGCAACCCCAGTTATCTGTGTAGATCCGCCGATTTAGGCAGCACACTGACAAATTGCGAATTGACAATGGTAAATGCAAATCTTCCGATATAGGCAGCATTAGTGCAGATTCGCCGATCCAGGTTGTCTTGGAGACTGGGAACCAAGATCCTACACCACTGCAACACCGATCACAAAATCATGCTGCAGTGGCTGGCCACCACTGCAACTGGTATGATTTTGTTACCCGGGTATAGAAAATGAAAGATATTTTGGATTTGGAATTGGATTTCGAACTGGTACATGCTGATTTTTTGTCACGACAATATTTATGAAAGTGAACTTGAGATTGATGAGAATTGATTTATACAATGATGAGTGTGACCAATGATATCCTGATTCATCAGGGTATGACATATACTGCTTATTCTAGTGGTATGGGACACTAGAGTAGGTAGTATGTGGATGACGATAGGCATAACCAATGTGTCTAATTATATGGATTTTTCTTTTACTATTTGATACAGATTTATAATCATTGTTTTTGACAAGTATTGTTTGCATATTTTTATCTTCGCAACTGAGGATAATTGCTTTCCAACGGAGAGGTATGTTATAGAATTGATATTTTATTATCTATTGCAACTCACGGGTGGCAAAAGCATCAACAAATAATGGATTATACAGAAGGATATTACATTTTATGTATATTTGATTATTCAAGTGCTCTTTATGAGCTTTGTCCATTTATGTCCGACCGGCCAGTTTGTACTCATTTTTGGGCATTCAAAAAATCTATAAATAAATACGTGCAAGAGGAAAATGCTCACTCTTTCACGGGGGGAGATTGCACCCAATGTCTGTGTTATTCTCCTCTCCGCTCCTCTCTTCTCTCTCTTGCCGTGCTGACATAGCACTCCGCTCTAGGAGGTGCGCCTACACGTGCGTTGTCTTGTTCTTGCTCTCTCTCTGTTCACTTACGGCTTTGATTCTGTGCTATGAGATATGTCAGGTATGTCAATTAGTACGTTTTATGATTTGCAATGTGCTATTTTGAGTATTATGCATGGGTATCCAAGCTTTCGACTGTAGCAGTTGCTTCTTTCAATGGAAGTATGGTTGTACAAGTGATGGATCTCAAAACCAGAAGTCCCTTTCTATATGAGAGTAAAGGTTGGACAAGTGGTGGACCTAGTTAATGTCCAAGGTGAACTATTGTAGGGCCTTGGTTCTCAATGTCCAAGTAGCCCTTTCTTCTTTCAATGGAAGTATGATTGGACAAGTGATGGATCTCAAAACCAAAAGTCCCTTTCTATATGAGAGTAAAGCTTCGACAAGTGGTGGACCTAGTTAATGTACAAGGTGAATTATTGTAGGACCTTGGTTCTCAATGTCCAAGTAGCCCTTGCTTATTTTAATGGAAGTAAGGATAGACAAGTGGTGGAGCTTGAAACCAAAAGTCCCTTTTATAAATGAGAGTAAAGGTTGGACAAGTGGTGGACCTAGTTTTAATGTCCAGTGTCCAAGGTGGTATTGTTGGTTCCCAATGTACAAGTATCTATTGCTTCTTTCAATTGAAGTATGGTTGAACAAGTGATGGATCTCAAAACCAAAAGTACCTTTCTATATGAGACTAAAGGTTGGACAAGTGGTGGACCTAGTTAGTGTACAAGGTGAACTATTGTAGGGCCTTGGTTCTCAATGTCCAAGTAGCCCTTGCTTCTTTTAATGGAAGTAAGTTTGGACAAGTGGTGGATCTTGAAACCAAAAGTCCCTTTTAGATATGAGAGTAAAGGTTGGACAGGTGGTGGACCTAGTTTTAATGGCCAGTGTCCAAGGTGGTGTAGGATCTTGGTTCCCAGTCTCCAAGTATGTCTTGCTTCTTTCAATGCAAGTAAGGTTGGACAAGTGATGGATCTTGAAACCAAAAGTCCCTTTCTATATGAGAGTAAAGTTTGTTTAAGTTGTGGACCTACTTTTGATGACCAATGTCCAAGGTGAACTATTGTAGGGCCTTGCTTCTCAATGTGCAAGTAGCCCTTGCTTATTTTAATGGAAACAAAATTGGAGTAGTGGTGGACCTTGGAACAAAAACCCCCCTACTTTATTTGAGAGTAGGTTGGACAAGTGGTGGACCTAGTTTTAATGGCCGAGGTTCAAGGTGAACTATACGCAGTTGGTCCAATGGTTAGAGAAGTAGTGAATATTGGACCAAATATAATAGAGTATAGCTTGGATAAGTGGTGGACCTATAAGTTTCAATGAAAAACATAGGAAAATTTCAAGGCCTTACTTCCCAATGTCTAAGTAGCCCTTGATTTTTTCCATTGAAGCAAGGTTGATAGTAGGACCTTTCTTCTCAATGTTCGAGTATCCCTTGATTTCTTCAATGGAAGGTTGGAGAAGTGGTGGACATAGTTTTAATGGCCAATGTTGAAGGTGAACTACTATATGAGATAGTAGCTTCCTAAAGTTAAAGGATTACTTGCTTCAACAAGGAGAAGTGGTGAATCTTGAAACCCAAAGCCCCTCCCTATGTAAGAGTCTCACATTGACAAGTGGTGGACGTAGCTCTGATGGGAAATAGCAAAGGTGTACTGCAAGAAAGAAACATTGCTTTTTAATGTCAAAGTTGAATGAAAACAGGGTTGGAGTAGTGGTGGACCAAGTGGTTGATTTTCACATAGAAGACACCTTACTATATTAGATTATGGCTTGGAATTGTGGTGGACTCAAGATTTGGGGCAAGGTCCAAGGTGAATTATTGAACAACCTAGCCCTTGCTTCTCTTGATAAGCAAGATTTGACAATTGGTGAAATTTGAAACAAAAACCCCCAAGATTGCTATGACGAGAATAGCTTTGAGCACATAGTTTAGGCATGTTGTGGATATGGTCAATGTCCAAGGAAAATTTTGAGTTATGAGCTCCAAAATAGAGTCATTTTCCACCGTTTATTTATGTTGATTGTCCTTGGAGAGATGTGAAGCAAGAAAAGAGACTAGGTTTAGATACATAGCCTATATAAGCTAGACCACAATTGAGAAAGTGGAATAGGGTGGTGCAACAAGAGTTTGGATTGTGGTTTGGTGCAGCACCCCAAGCAAGGTCTCGTGGGATTTGGGGAAGCGAACCAAGTGGGGTCAAGGGGCGGAAGCCCCTGTGGGGTTCGGGGCAACACCCCAAGCAGGGTCCAGGGGCGGCAACCCTCCTGGGGTTTGGGGCACACCCCAAGCGGGGTCAAGGGGCGGCAGCCCCTGTGGGGTTCGGGGGCAACGCATCTAGCAGGGTCGAGGGGCGGCAACCCCTGCGGGGTTTGGGGCAGCACCCCAAGCAAGGTCAAGGGGTGGAAAAATCAATGAAGTTTTATCTCTTTTTAACATGATTAGGACACAAGAATTTTTACTTGTACAGTCTGCCAAATTTGCTTTTTTTTTAAAAACTCAGTTGGTCAAAATGAAAGCAAAACGCTCAAAAGGTAGATGACTTCTAAGTAGTATACATGGCATTTTAAATAACCCTACCACATAAACACACAGCAAACCAAGCAAAACACAGGCGAAACAGGGGAGATTCTTTCTTGCACGCACAAAAGGATTTCTTGCTCGCACAAACAAGGAAACCATAGCGTATGCAAAACAGATTGTGCACAGCACGATAGGGGAAGCATCGCATTCAAAAGAGGGACTTCTGATTTGTACGCATACATGGACCAGATCGTGTGAAAAACAAATCATGAACAGCTTCACAAAGGAAATCACACTCAGGGCTTCGACATCAGAGACAACAGATTCTTTTACTGTGTAAATCGAAAGTGTTTGACAAGGTGCATTTCATCTCCCTCTCTCTTTGTCTCTCACTCTGCATCTACATCAAGTTTTTGTCTTTATGTTTTGCTCTCCAACAAACCAAAATGATTCTCTTTCTCTGTGTTGCCTTCTTACACACACATATACATGGATGTTTTGCACACACACACACAATCCACACATAAACATGATGAAAACTCTTTTCCTTCACACTGTTCACCTTACTATAAATTTCAGTAGTACTAAGGTTTCTAATGAAGATGATGGTTGAAACTAGGGAGGCTCATAGATAATACATGAAATGATAAATTTACCTGCTATTGGGATGAAATAAGATAGGTTCTCAGTATAAATAAGGTTATAGATTGACGTTGGACAAGTGGTGGACCTTGCTCTAATGCTATAACATCTCGCTCAAGTAGAAAATTTTGAATTGAAGCGGGAAATTTTTAATTTAAGCGATAAATTTTTAATTTTGAATCCAAGCGGAAAACTTTTAATTTAGGTCGGACAAGTGGTGGATCTAGAAACCAAGCAAGCCATGCTGCTAGATATAATAGCTAATTATAGGTTGTACATGTGGTGGACCTTGCATCGATTCTCCATGCCTAGTTTAGACTATGGTCCTTGTGGCTCTCTATGCTCCAATGGAGCTTACATTGGACAAGTGGTGGACCTTGCATCAATTCCAAATGCCTAGCTTAGATTGTAGACCTTGTTTTTGTCTTTACTTTTATAAATCTTAGATTAGACAAGTGGTGGACCTTGTGGCTATCTGTGTGTCAGTAATAGAGTTTAGCTTAAAGAAGTTTTAGAGATTGTGACTCTTTTTGCTTCATTGATAGAGTTTGGATTCAATGATAGACCTTGCATCATTGCAGCTTAGTCTAAGGATCTTGTGGCTCTGTATTGTCCAAATGAGCTTAGCTTGAACAAGTGGTTGACCTTGTGTCTCTCTATACTTTGATGGGGCTTAGATTAAATACACGGTGGACCCATGCATTTTTCTTCCATGCCTAACTTAAACTATGGACCTTGCATCTCTCTATTCTTGAATGGACCTTAGCTTTTATAAGTCATAGACATTGGTGCTTTTTATGCTTTAATGGGATTTTTCATAGACAAGGGGTGGAACCTTGCATCCATTCTTCATGCCTAAATTAGATTGTGGACCTTGTGTCTCTCTACGCTTTAATGGATCTTAGCTTGGACAAGTGGTTGACCTTCTGGCTCTCTATTCTACAATAGAGTGGGCCTCTATGCTAGAATAAATCTTAGCTTAAACAAGTGGTGAACCTTGTGAATCTCTTTAGGCTTGGATAAATGGTGGTGAACCTTGTGAATCTCTTTAGGCTCGGGTAAATGGTGGACCTTGCATCAGTTCTACATGCATATATTAAATTATGGACCCTGTAAGTATTTATGAAACAATGGAGATTAGGTTGGACAAGTGGTGGACCTTGTGGCTATCTATGCTTGAATATAGCTTAAGCTTGAACAAGTGATGGATGTTCCATCATTTCTCCATGCTTAGCTTAAATTGTGGACCTTCTCTCACTCAATGCTTCAATAGAGATTATCTTGAATAGGTGTTGGAAATTATGTCTCTCTATTCTTCAATGAAGTGATGCTCAATGATTCAATGGATCTTGGCTTGAATAATTGATGGACCTCGCATCAATTTTCCATGCATACCTTAGATTGTGGACATTCTGGCTCTATGTGCTTTGGTTGGACTTTGTGGCTCTATATGATGTAATGAAGATTAGCTTGGACAAGTGGTGGACCTTGTGGATCTCTATCCTTCAATTGAGCTTAGGGTTGGACAAGTGGTGGACCTTGTGGATCTCTATGCTTCAATAGAGCTTACGTTTGGACAAGTGGTGGACTTTGCATCAATTCTCTATGCATAGCTTACATTGTGGACCTTGTAACTCTCCATGCTACAATGGAGATCTGGGTGGGATAAGTGGTGAATCTTCTACCTCTCTAACAAAGTAGCTACACTCCATTCACACATTGACTTTGAAATAATAGAGATAACTTGTTTCAATGGAGCTGCTTGAACATGTGGTGGACCTTCAAATAATCATGGGCTAAAACCTCCATAAAACAATGGATAGTAGGGTGGAAGGGTGGTGGACCTTTTCCCCAAACCATACACACATTGGCTTTGAAAGTAGCTACACCGCATTCACACATTGACTTTGAAACAATAGAGATAGCTTTGTTCACTAGATCTAGCTGAGACAGGTTGTGGACCTTCAAACCAACCTAGGCAAAAACCTCCAGAACACAATGGATAGAAGGTTGGAAAGATACTAGACCTCTGCCCCAAACCATCCATGGTAGTAATCCTAGTAGCTACACTCCATTCACACATTGACCTTCAAACAATAGAGGTAGGAATTTTCAATAGAGCTAGCTTCAACAAGTGGTGGACATTCAAACCACCTAGGGCTAAAACCTTCGTAGCACAATGGATAGAAGGCTAGACAACTCGTGGAACTCTACCCCAAACTGTCCATGGTACTAAACATAGTAGGTACACTTCATTCACACTTTGACCTTCAAATAATAGAGATAGGACTATTCAATAGAGCTAGCTTGGACAGGTGATGGACCTTCAAACCACCATGGGCTAAAACCTCCATAACACAATGGTCCTTGAAACCACCATGGGCTCAAACCTCCATATGGCACAATGGTCCTTGAAACCAACATGGGCTAAAAACTCCATAACACAATGGTTAGTACGTTGGACAAGTGGTGGACCTCTACCCCAAACCATCCACTTGATTAGACTAGAGATAGGACTATTCAATAGAACTAGCTTGGATAGGTGGTGGACCTTCAAACATTCTAGGGCTAAAACCTCCATAACACAATAGATAGTAGGTTGGACAAGTGTGGACCTCTATCCCAAACCAAACATGGTAGTGAAAAAAGTAGCTACACTCCATTCACACATTGACCTTCAAACAATCGAGATATCCTCTTTCAATAGATCTAGCTTGGATAGGTGGTGGACCTTCAAACCACCTTGGGCTAAAACCTCCATAACATAATGGATATTAGGTTGGACAAGTGTTGGACATTTAGCTAAAACCATCCACTCTATCAGAGTAGAGATAGGACTATTCAATAGAGCGAAGTTGGACAATAGTGATAGATTCTTTCAATAGAGCTAGCTTGGATAGGTGTTGGATCTTTAAACAACCTTGGGCTAAAACCTCCCATACCACAATGGTTATTAGGTTGGACAAGTGGTAAACCTCTGTCCCAAACCATCAATGGTAGTATAAATATCCCTACTCGATTCACACATTGACCTTCAAACTATAGAGATAGCTTCTTTCAATAGATCTATCTTGGATAGGTGGTGGACCTTCAAACCACCTTGGGCTAAAACCTCGATAACACAATGGATAGTAGGTTAGAAAAGTGCCGGACCTCTACCCCAAACCCTCCATGTAATCAGACTAGAGATAGGACTATTCAATAGATTTAACTTGGACAGGTGATGGACCTTCAAACCATCGTGGGCTAAAACCTCCATAACACAATGGTTAGTAGGTTGGACAAGTGGTGGACATTCAAACAACCTTAGAAAAGTGACGGACCTCTACCCCAAACCCTCCATGTAATCAGACTAGAGATAGGACTATTCAATAGTTGGACAGGTGATGGACCTTCAAAACACCATGGGCTAAAACCTCCATAACACAATGGTTAGTAGGTTGGACAAGTGGTGGACATTCAAACAACCTTAGACTAGAGATAGGACTATTCAATAGAACTAGCTTGGATAGGTGGTGGACCTTCAAACATTCTAGGGCTAAAACCTCCATAACACAATAGATAGTAGGTTGGACAAGTGGTGGACCTCTATCCCAAACCAAACATGGTAGTGAAAAAAGTAGCTACACTCCATTCACACATTGACCTTAAAACAATAGATATAGCTTCTTTCAAAGATGCTAGCTTGGACAAGTGGTGGACCTTCAAACAATATTGGGCTAAAACCTCCATAACACAATGGATAGTAGGTTGGACAAGTGGTGGAACTTTGCCCCAACTGTCCATGGTAGTAAATAAAGTAGCTACACTCCATTCACACACTGACTTTGAAACAAAAGAGATAGCTTTTTTTCAATAGATCTAGCTTGGATAGGTGGTGGATCGTCAAACCAGCCTAAGCTAAAACCTTGAGAACACAATGGAAAGTAGGTTGGACAAGTGGTGGACGTCTACCTCAAACCATCCATGGAAGAAGCCTAGTAGCTACAATCCATTGGCACAATTACCTTCAAACAATAGAGGTATGAATTTTCAATTGAGCTAGCTTGGACAGGTGGTGGTCCGGTGGACCTTCAAACCACCTTGGGCTAAAACCTTAACACAATGTTTAGTAGGTTGGACAAGTGGTGGATCTCTACCCCAAACCATCCATGGTAGTAAACATAATAGCTACACTCCATTCACACACTGAACTTCAAACAATATAAATATCTTCTTTCAATAAATCTAGCTTGGGTAGGTGGTGGACCTTCAAACCGCCTTGGGCTAAAACCTTCATAACAAAACGGATAGTAGGTTGGACAAGATTTGGACCTCTAACTAAAACCATCCACGCTATCAGAGTAGAGATAGGACTATTCAATAAAGCGAGGTTGGACAAGTTGTGGACCTTCATACCACATAGGGCAAAAACGTGCATAACACAATGGCTTGTAGGTTGGACAAGTGATGGTCCTCTGCTCAAACCATCCATGGTAGGAAACAAAGTAGTTATACTCCATTCACACATTGACCTTCAAACGATAGCAATAGCTTCTTTCAATAGAGCTAACATGGACAGGTGGTGGACCTTCAAACCACCTTGCACTAGAACCTCAATAACACAATGGATAGTAGGTTGAACAAGTGTTAGACCTCTACCCCAAACCATGCACGCTATTAGAGTAGAGATAGGACTATTCAATAGAGCTAGCTTGGGGGTGAAAGCATGTTAACATGTCATGATTTTTCATGTCCCGGACAATGCTAACTAGCACAATTTTGACATATGCTAACTAGTACAATAACTTGAGCTACATCTCCAAGATCTATGACACATGATATATCAATAGAAAGCACTTGAAACAAGGAATCCAAATGTACAACCTCCGATAAATTTTGATATTATTTGTAAAAAATTTACCGAACGCCCAACTTTTCGAAGATGTGCTAACTTGAAACTGCTAACTAGCGCAAAAAGCACGACAGGTTAACATGCTTTCACCCTTGGACAGGTGCTGGACCTTCAAACCACCTTGGGCTAAAACCTCCATAACCCAATGGTTAGTAGGTTGGACAAGTGATGGACCTTTGTCCCAAGCCCTTCATGGTAGTATACATAGAAGCTAGACACCATTCTCACTTTAACGTTTAAACAATAGTGATAGATTCTTCAAACAACCTTGGGCTAAAACCACCATAACGCAATGGTTAGTAGGTTGAACAAGTGGTGGAGCTATGTCCCAAACCATCAATGGTAGTAAACATAGTAGATCTAGTCCATTCACACATTGAACTTCAAACAATAGAGATAGCTTCTTTCAATAGATCTAGCCTTGACAGGTGGTGGACCTTCAAACCTCCTTGGGCTAAAACCTCAATAACACAATGTATAGTAGGTTGGAAAAGTGATGGATCTCTACCCCAAACCATCCATGTCATCAGACTAGAGATAGGACTACTCAATAGAGCTAGGCTGGACAAGTGATGGACCTTCAAACCACCATGGGCGTAAACCTCTATAACACAATGGTTAGTAGGTTGGACAACTGGTGGACGTCTACCCCAAACCATCCACGTGATCAGACTAGAGATATGACTATTCAATAGAGCTAGCTTGGTTAGGTGGTGGACCTTCAAACAACCTTGGGCTAAAACCTCAATAACACAATAGATAGTAGGTTGGACAAGTTCTGGACCTCTGTCCCAAACCATCCATGGTAGGAAAAAAAGTAGCTACACTTCATTCACACATTGACCTTGGAACAATAGAGATATCTTCTTTCAAAGAATCTAGCTTGGAGAGGTTGTGCACCTTCAAACAATCTTGGGCTAAAACCTCTAGAACACAATGGATAGTAGGTTGCACAAGTGGTGAAGCTTTCCCCCAAACAAAATCCTTGATAGTAAACAAAGTAGCTACACTCTTTGCACACACTGACTTTGAAACAATAGAGATAGATTTGTTCGATAAGAGATAGATTTGTTCGATAGTGGATACATGGTGGATCTTCAAACCAAATTGGGCTAAAATCTTAAAGAACACAATGGAAAGTAGGCTGGATAAGTGGTGGACCTCCACCCCAAACCATCCAAGGTAGTGAACATAGTAGCTACACTCCATTCGCAAATTGACCTTCAAACAATAGAGATAGCTTTTTTCAATAGAGCTAGCTTGGACTGGTGGTGGACCTTCAAACCACCTTGGACCTAAACCTCCATAACACAATGGATAGTAGGTTGGACCAGTGGTGGAGCTCTATCCCAAACCATCCATGGTAGTAAACATAGTAGCTACACTTCATTCACACTTGGACCTTCAAACAATAGAGATAGATTTTTTCAATAGATCTAGCTTAGATAGGTGGTGGACCTTCAAACCGCCTTGGGGTAAAACCTCCATAACACAATGGATAGTAGGTTGGAAAAGTACCTCTAGCCGAAAACCATCCATTCTATCAGAGTCAAGATAGGACTATTCAATAGAGCGATCTTGATAGGTGGTGGACCTTCAAACCACATAGGGTTAATACCTACGTAACACAATGGCTAGTAGGTTGGACAAGTGATGGTCCTCTACCCAAACCATCCATGGTAGTAAACATAGTAGCTACATTCCATTCACACTTTGAAATTAAAACAATAGAGATAACTTCTTTCAATAGAGCTAGCCTGGACAGGTGGTGGACCTTCAAACAACCTTGTGCTAAAACCTCAATAACACAATAGATAGTAGTTTGTACAAGTGGTGGACCTATGCCCCAAACCATCCATGGTAGTAAAAATAGTAGCTACACTCCATTCACACATTGACCTTGAAACAATAGAGATAGCCTCTTTCAAAGGAGCTAGCATAGACATGTGGTGGACCTTTAAACAATTTTGGGTTATAACCTACATATCACAATGGTGAGTAGGTTGGACAAGTGGTGGATCTTTCCTCCAGACCAGCCATGGTATTAAACAAAGTAGCTACACTCCATTCACACATTGACATTGAAACAATAGAGATAGCTTTGTTCGATAGATCTAGCTCGGATAGGTGTTGTATCTTCAAACCAACCTGTGATAAAACCTTTAGAACAAAATGGAAAGTAGGTTGGAAAAGTGGTGGACCTCTACCCCAAACCATCCATGGTAGTAAACATAGTAGCTACACTCCATTCATAAATTGACCTTCAAACAATAGAGATAGCTTTTTTGAATAGAGCTAACCTGGATAGGTGGTGGACCTTCAAACCACCTTGAACTTAAACCTCCATAACACAATGGCTAGTAGGTTGGACAACTGGTGGAACTCTACCCAAACCATCGATGGTAGTAAACATAATAGCTACACTCTATTCACACATTGAACTTCAAACAATATAGATAGGTTCTTTCAAAAGAGCTAGCTTGGATAGGTGGTAGACCTTCAAATCACTTTGGGTTTAAACCTCAATAACACAATGTATAGTATGTTGGACAAGTGCTAGACCTCTATCCCAAACCATCCACACTATCAAAGTAGAGATATGACTTTTCAATGGAGCTAGCTTGGACAGGTGGTGGACCTTCAAACCACCTTGGGCTAAGACCTCCATAACACAATCGTTAGAAGGTTGGACACGTGATGCACGTTTGTCCCAAACCCTTCATGGTAGTAAACATAGTAGCTAGACTCCATTCACACTTTAACCTTTAAACAATAGTGATAGATTCTTTCAATAGAGCTAGCTTGGATGGGTGGTGGATCTTCAAACAACCTTGGGCTAAAACCTCCATAACACAATGGTTAGTAGGTTGGAAAAGTGATGGACCTCTGTCCCAAACCATAAATGGTAGTATACATAGTAGCTCTACTCCATTCACACATTGACCTTCAAACAATAGAGATATCTTCTTTCAATAGATCTAGCTTGGATAGGTATTGGACCTTCAAACCACCTTGGGCTAAAACCTCAACAACACAATGGATAGTAGGTTGGAAAAGTGTCGGACCTCTACCCCAAACCATCCACGTCATCAAACTAGAGATAGGACATTTCAATAGAGCTAGCTTCGACAGGTGATGGACCTTCAAACCACCATGGACTAAAAACTCCATAACACAATGGTTAGTAGGTTGGACAAGTGGTGGACCTTCAAACAACGTTAGGCTAAAACCTCAATAACACAATAGATAGTAGGTTGTACAAGTGGTGGACCTTTTCCCCAAACCATCCATGGTAGGAAAAAAAGTAGCTACACTCTATTCACACATTGACCTTGAAATAATAGAGATAGCCTCTTTCGAAGGATCTAGCTTGGACAAGTGGACCTTCAAACACTCTTGGGCTAAAATCTCTGTAACCCAATGGATAGTAGGCTGGACAAGTGGTGGAGCTTTCCCCCAAACCATCCATGGTAGTAAACAAAGTAGCTGCACTCCATTCACACACTGACTTTGAAATAATAGAGATAGCTTTGTTCAATAGATCTAGATTGGATAGGTGGTGGATCATTAAACCAACCTGGGCTAAAACCTTAAGAACACAATGGAAAGTAGGTTGAACAAGTGGTGGACCTCTACCCTTAACCATCCATGGTAGTAAACATAGTATCTACACTCCATTCACAAATTGACCTTCAAACAATAGAAATAGATTTTTTCAATAGAGCTAGCTTGGACACGTGGTGGACCTTCAAACCACCTTGGACATAAACCTCCATAACACAATGGATAGTAGGTTGGACAATTGGTGGATCTCTACCCTAAACCATCAATGGTAGTAAAAATAGTAGCTATACTCCATTCACACATTGACCTTCAAACAATTGAGATATCCTCTTTCAATAGATCTAGCTTGGATAGGTTGTGGACCTTCAAACCACCTTGGGCTAAAACCTCCATAACAGAATGGATATTAGGTTGGACAAGTGTTGGACCTTTAGCTGAAACCATCCACTCTATCAAAGTAGAGATAGGACTATTCAATAGAGCGAACTTGGACAATAGTGATAGATTCTTTCAAAAGAGCTAGCTTGCATAGGTGTTGGATCTTTAAACAACCTTGGGCTAAAACCTCCATACCACAATGGTTATTAGGCTGGACAAGTGGTAAACCTCTGTCCCAAACCATCAATGGTAGTATAAACCCCTACTCGATTCACACATTGACCTTCAAACTATAGAGATAGCTTCTTTTAGTAGATCTAACTTGGATAGGTGGTGGACCTTCAAACCACCTTGGGCTAAAACCTCGATAACACAATGGATAGTAGGTTAGAAAAGTGTCGGACCTCTACCCCAAATGGACTAGAGATAGGACTATTCAATAGAGCTAACTTGGACAGGTGATGGACCTTCAAACCACCATGGGCTAAAACCTCCATAACACAATGGTTAGTAGGTTAGAAAAGTGGTGGACATTCAAACAACCTTAGACTAAAACCTCAATAACACAATAGATAGTAGGTTGTACAAGTGGTGGACCTTTGCCCCACACACATTGACCTTGAAACAATAGAGATAGCCTCTTTCAAAGGAGCTAGCTTGGATAGGTGGTGGACCTTCAAATAATCTTGCGCTAAAATCTCTGTAACACAATGTATAATAGGTTGGACAAGTGGTGGATCTTTCCCCCAAACAATCCATGGCAGTAAACCAAGTAGCTACACTCCATTTACACACTCACTTTGAAACAATAGAGATAGCTTTGTTCAATAGATCTAGATTGGATAGGTGGTGGACCTTGAAACCAACCTAGGCTAAAACCTTTAGAACACAATGGAAAGTAGGTTGGACAAGTGGTGGACCTCTACCCAAAATCATCCATGGTAGTAAACATAGTAGCTACACTCTATTCACAAATTGATCTTCAAACAATAGAGATAGCTTTTTTCAATAGAGCTAGCTTGGACAAGTTGTGGACCTTCAAATCACCTTAGACTTAAACCTCCATAACACAATGGATAGTAGGTTCGGCAAGTGGTAGAGCTCTACCCCAAACCATCCATGGAAGTAAAAATAGTAGCTACACTCCATTCACACATTGACCTTCAAACAATCGAGATATCCTCTTTCAATAGATCTAGCTTGCATAGGTGGTGGACCTTCAAACCGCCTTCGGCTAAAACCTCCATAACACAATAGATAGTAGGTTAAACATGTGTTGGACCTTTAGCCGAAACCATCCACTCTATCAAAGTAGAGATAGGACTATTCAATAGAGCGAGCTTGGACAAGTGGTGAACCTTAAAACCACATAGGGTTGAAACCTGCATACCACAATGGTTAGTAGGTTGGACAAGTGATGGTCCTCTACCCAAACCATCCATGTTAGTAAACATAGTAGGTACACTCCATTCACACATTGACCTTCAAACAATATAGATAGCTTCTTTCAATAGATCTAGCTTGGACAGGTGGTGGATCTTC
The DNA here is from genome assembly GCF_014529385.1 of Adiantum capillus-veneris. Taxonomy (NCBI): domain Eukaryota; kingdom Viridiplantae; phylum Streptophyta; class Polypodiopsida; order Polypodiales; family Pteridaceae; genus Adiantum; species Adiantum capillus-veneris. The sequence goes on from NC_140936.1 coordinate 128,839,470, forward strand.
AAACCACCTTGGCCAAAAACCTCAATAACACAATGGATAGTAGGTTGGATAAGTGCTAGACCTCTATCCCAAACCATCCATGCTATCAAAGTAGAGATATGACTATTCAATGGGTCTAACTTGGGCCTTCAAACCACCTTGGGCTAAAACCTCCAGAACATAATGGTTAGTAGGTTGAATACATCATGGACCTGTGTCCCAAACCCTTCATGGTAGTAAGCATAGTAGCTAGACTGCATTCACACTTAAACCTTCAAACAATAGTGATAGATTCTTTCAATAGAGCTAGCTTGGATAGGTGTTGGATCTTCAAACAACTTTGGGCCAAAACCTCCATAACGCAATGGTTAGTAGTTTGGACAAGTGGTGCATCTCTCTCCCAAACCATCAATGGTACTAAATACAGTAGCTCTACTCCATTCACACATTGACCTTCAAACAATAGAGATATCTTCTTTCAATACATCTAGCCTGGATAGGTGGTGAACCTTCAAACCACCTTGGGATAAAACCTCAATAACACAATAAATAGTAGGTTGGAAAAGTTCCGGACCTCTACCCCAAACCATCCACGTCATGAGACTAGAGATAGGATTATTCAATAGATCTAGTTTGGATAGTTGATGGACCGTCAAACCACCATGGGCTAAAACTTCCATAACACAATGGTTAGTAGGTTAGACATGTGGTGGACCTCTACCCCAAACCATCCACGTGATCATACTAGAGATAGGACTATTCAATAGAGCTAGCTTGGACAAGTGGTGGACCTTCAAACAACCTTAGGCTAAAAACTCAAGAACACGATAGATTGTAGGTTGTACAAGTGGTGTACCTCTGTCCCAAACCATCCATGGTAGGAAAAAAATTAGCCACACTCCTTTCACACATTGACCTTGAAGAAATAGAGATAGACTCTTTCAAAGGAACTAGCTTGGACAAGTGGTGGACCTTCAAACAATCTTGGGCTAAAACCTCCATAACAAAATGGATATAAGGTTGGAAAAGTGGTGGAGCTTTTCCCAAACCATCCACGGTAGTAAACAAATTAGCTACACTCCATTCACACACTAACTTTGAAACAATAGAGATAGCCTTGTTCAATAGATCTAGCTTGGATAGATGGTGGATCTTGAAACCAACCTGGGCTAAAACCTTTAGAACACAATGTAAAGTTACTTGGACAAGTGGTGGACCTCTACCCCAAACCATCCATGGTAGTAAACAAAGTAGCTACACTCCATTCACAAATTGACCTTCAACCAATAGAGATGGATTTTTTAAATAGAGCTAGCTTGGGTAGGTGGTGGATCTCCAAACCACCTTGGACTTAAACCTCCATAATAACACAGTGGATAGTAGGTTGGACAAGTGGTGGAGCTCCACCAAAAACCAATCATGATAGTAAAAATAGTAGCTACACTCCATTCACACATTGACCTTCAAACAATCGAGATATCTTCTTTCAATAGGTCTAGCTTGGATAGGTGGTGGACCTTCAAACCACTTTGGGCTAAAACCTCCATAGCACAATGGATAGTAGGTTGGACAAGTGTTGGACCTTTAGCCAAAACCATTCACTCTATTAGAGTAGAGATAGGATTATCCAATAAAGCGAGCTTGGAGAGGTGGTGAACCTTTAAACCATATAGGGCTAAAACCTACATAACACAATGGTTAGTAGGTTGGACAAGTGATGGTCCTCTTCCCAAACCATCCATGGTAGTAAACGTGTAGCTACAATCCATTCACACATTGAAATTCAAGAAATATAGATAGCTTATTTAAATAGATCTAGCTTGGATAGGTGGTGGATCTGCAAACCACCTTGGCCAGAAACCTCAATAACACAATGGGTAGTAGGTTGGACAAGTGCTAGACCTCTATCCCAAACCATCCATGCTATCAGGTAGCGATATGACTATTCAATGGGGCTAGCTTCGACAGCTGGTGGACCTTCAATCCACCTTGGACTAAAACCTCCATAACACAATCTTTAGTAGGTTGAACAAGTGATGGACCTCTGTCCCAAACCCTTCATGGTAGTGAACATAGTATCTAGACTCCATTCATACTTTAACCTTCAAACAATAGTGATATATTCTTTCAATAGAGCTAGCTTGGATAGGTTTTGGATCTTCAAATAACCTTGGGCTAAAACATCCATAACGCAATGGTTAGTAGGTTGGACAAGTGGTGGACCTCCGTCCCAAACCATCAATGGTAGTAAAAATAGTAGCTCTACTCCATTGACACATTGACCTTCAAAAAATAGAGATAGATTCTTTCAATTGATTTAGCTTGGACAGGTGGCGGACCTTCAAACCAGCTTGGGCTAAAACCTCAAAAACACAATGGATAGTAGGTTGGAAAAGTACCGGACCTCTACCCAAATACATCCATGTGATCAGACTAGGGATAGTACTATTCAATAGAGCTAGCTTGGACACGTGATGGACCTTCAAACCACCATGGGATAAAACCTCCATAACATAGTGGTTAGTAGGTTGGACAAGTGGTGGACCTCTACCCCAAACCATCCATGTGATCATACTAGAGATAGGACTATTCAATAAAGCTAGCTTGGACAGGTGGTTGACCTTCAAACAACCTTAGGCTAAAACCTCAATAACATAATAGATAGTAGGTTCTACAAGTAGTGGACCTCTGCCCCAAACCATCCATGGTAGGAAAAAAAGTTGTTACACTCCATTCACACATTGACCTTGAAACAATAGAGATAGCCTCTTTAAAAAAACCTAGCTTGGACAGGTGGTGAACCTTCAAACAATCTTGGGCTAAAACCTCCATAACATAGTGGTTAGTAGGTTGGACAAGTGGTGGATCTTTCCCTAAAACCATCCATGGTAGTAAAAAAGTAGCTACACTCCATTCACACACTACCTTTGAAACAATAGAGATAGCTTTGTTCAATAGATATAGCTTTGATAGGTGGTGGATCTTCAAACCAACCCGGGCTAAAACCTTTAGAACACAATGGAAAGTAGGTTGGACAAGTGGTAGACCTCTACCCCAAACCCTCCATAGTAGTAAACATAGTAGCTACACTCCGTTCACAAATTGACCTTCAAACAATAGAGATAGCTTTTTTCAATAGAGTTAGCTTGGACAGGTGGTGGACCTTCAAACCAACTTGGACTTAAACATCCATAACACAATGGATAGTAGGTTGGACAAGTGGTGGATGTCTACCCCAAACCATCCATGGTAGTAAAAATAGTAGCTACACTCCATTCACACACTGACTTTGAAACAATAGAGATCGCTTTGTTCAATAGATCTAGCTTGGATAAGTGGTGGATCTTCAAACTAACCTGGGCTAAAACCTTTAGAACACAATGTAGAGTAGGTTGGACAAGTGTTGGACCTTTAGCCAAAACCATCCACTCTATCATAGTAGAGATAGGACTATTCAATAGAGCGATCTTGGCCAAGTGGAGAACCTTCAGGCCACATAGGGCTAAAACCTGCATAACACAATGGCTAGTAGGTTGACAAGTGATGGTTCTGTACCCAAACCATCCATGGTAGTAAACATAGTAGCTACTCTCCATTCACTCAATGCACTTCAAACAATATAGATAGGTGTGAATGGAGTAGAGCTAGCTTGTACAAGTGGTGGACCTTCAAACCACCTTGGACTTAAACCTCCATAACGCAATGGTTAGTAGGTTGGACAAGTGGTGGAGCTCTTTGCCAAACCATCAATGGTTGTAAAAATAGTAGCTCTACTCCATTCACACATTGACCTTCAAACAAAAGAGATAACTTCTTTCAATAGATCTAGCTTGGACAGGTGGTGGACCTTCAAACCACCCTGGGTTAAAACCTCAATAACACAATGGATAGTAGGTTGGAAAAGTGTCCGACCTCTATCCCAAACCATCTATATCATCAAACTAGAGATAGGACTATTCAATAGAGCTATCTTGGATAGGTGATGGACCTTCAAACCACCATGGGCTAAAACCTCCATAACACAATGGCTAGTAGGTTGGACAAGTATTGTAGCTCTGCTCCAAACCATTCATGGTAGTAAACATAGTAGGTACACTCCATTCACAAATTGACCTTCAAACCACATAGGGCTAAAATCCCCATAACACAATGGACTGTATGTTGTACAAGTGGTGGACCTCTACCGCAAACATGATCCATGGTACTAAACATAGATGCTACACTCCATTCACACATTGAAATTCAAACAATAGAGATAGCTTCATTCAATAGAGCTAGGCTAGATAGGTTCATTCAATAGAGCTAGGTTAGACAGGTTTTGGACCTTCAAACCACCTTGGACTAAAACATTTATAACACAAGGGATAGTAGGTTGGACAAGTGGTGGACGTCTGCCACAGACTATCCATGGTAGTAAACATAATAGCTACACTCCATTCACACATTGACCTTCAAAAAATAGAGATAAAACTATTAAATAGAGCTAGCTTGGACAGGTGGTGGACCTTCAAATAACCTTGGGATAAACCCACCATAACACAAGGGATAGTAGGTTGGACAAGTTGTGGACCTATGCCCCAAACCATCCATGTTAATAGAGATAGTAGCTACACTCCATTCACACATTGACCTTGAAACATTAGAGATAGCTTGAACAAGTGGTCCACCTTCAAACCACCCTGGGCTAAAACCTCCATAACACAATGGATAGTAGGTTGGACAAGTGATGGACCTCTACCGAAAACCATCCATGGTAGGTAACAAAGTAGCTACACTCTATTCACACATTGATGTTGAAACAATAGAGATAGTGTCTTTCAATAGAGCTAGCTTAAACAGGTGGTGGACCTTCAAACAATATTGGGATAAAATCTCCATAACACAATGGATAGTAGGTTGGACAAGTAGTGGAGCTTTTCCCCAAACCATCCATGGTAGTAAACACAGTATCTACACTCCATTCACACATTGAATTTGAAATAATAGAGATATCTTTGTGCAATTTATCTACCTTGGAGAGGTGGTGGACCTTCAAACCAACTTGGGCTAAAACCTCAAGAACACAATGGATAGTAGGTTGGACAAGTGGTGGACCTCTGACCCAAACCGTCCATGATAGTAAATCTAGTATCTACACTCTATTCACAAATTGACCTTGAAATAGGTATAGGACTATTTAATAGAGCTAGCTTGGACAGATGGTAGACCTTTAAACCACCTACCACTAAAACCTCCATAACACCATGATTAGTAGGTTGGGACCTTTATACCAATCCATCCATGGTAGCAAACATAGTAGCTACATTCCTTTCACACATTGACCTTGAAACAATAGAGATAGCTTCTTTCAATAGATCTAGCTTGGACATGTTGTGGACCTTCAAACACCTAGGGAAAATACCTTCATAACACAATGGATAGTAGGTTTGACAAGCGGTGGACCTCTTCCCCAAACCTTCCATGCTAAAAGACATAGTAGCTACACTCCATTCACACATTGACCTTGAAACAACATAGATAGCTTGTTTCAATAGAACTATATTGGACAGGTGGTGGACCTCCAAACCACCTTGGGCTAAAACTTCCATAACACAATGGATAGTAGGTTGGAAAAGGGGTGGACCTATGCCCCAAACCATCCATGGTAGTAAACATAGTAGCTACACTCAATTCACACATTGACCTTGAAACAATAGAGATAGCTTGTTTCAACAGAGCTAGCTTGGATAGGTGGTGGACCTTCAAGCCACCTTGGGTTAAATCCTCCATAACACAATGGATAGTAGGTTGGACAAGTGGTGCACCTTTTCCCCAAACCATTCATGCTAATAGACATAGTAGCTACACTCCATTCACACATTGACCTTGAAACAATAGAGATAACTTGTTTTAGTAGAGGTAGCTTGGACAAGTGGTGGACCTACAAACCACCTCGAAAGTAGGTTGGGCAAGTGGTGGACTATATTATTTAGTAACAATTGAATTTGTTTTTTCTCCAAGAAGATATGGCACCAAAAGAAATGTTACTAGGGTGGTTGTTTCAATTGACTATACTTGCAATGATCAAAGGAATTGGTATATAGATATACATGGTGTGGATGGTGAAAATTTTCATAAGGTGCATCTATTTATTGCAAACAAAGAGAATGACAGTCTATTTGAAGATGTTGACCAAGTAGTGGAAGCCTTTATCTCTATAGTTAATGGTCATCCACAGGTGAAATGCATTGATATTGTAGTCTGAATGAATCAAGAATTCCAATTATCTCCAGGACCATATGCATTTTCACGCATGTCTTGAAATAAAGATGACACAATGTTTTCTTGAGGATGGAATATTGAAGATTCAACTCAAGATGTCACAGCAGATCAACTTCAAAGCTCCATCATAGCCACACTATAGGGAAAGAAGGTGGAATCTTCACGACCACCTATAAACAAGAAAGTCAAAGTGCAAAAAGTAGCACCTAAGGAGACTAGTTCTATTTTTGATGTAGACAATGCATCTCTAGCATCCTCAACACAAGGTTCAACGTCCAAGATGAGAATCGTTGATCCAGAAGCTCTAGAGGCAGAGGCCATAAAAGGACAAGAAAAAGATACAGGTGGAATGACTAAGTATATAATCTATTTCCCTTTCCAATATATGGAGTTTGATATCCCTATTTAAAATTGTTGGCTAGCTGTTGATCACATAATGTACATACTATTGATGGAAAACATGCTGAAAGCATGCTATTTGGATTTTCTCGAAGTACAGCTAAGCCTATAGCGTGTGCATATTTAATGCCTGTTCAAAATGCAAAGGCAAAGAAGGTACACCTTTAGCAGTAGAAGAGGTACAAGAGGGCAAACTACAAGATTATCATTATTGGATTTTTGATGGCCAACATTCAATTTATGCAGCAAAAGTTTTGCTTCGCAATGAAAAAAAGCAATGAGATATTTCAAAGATTGATTGACGTGTATAAATTTCAAAAGGCTCCTATTGTTGTAAATGCTCCTCCAATGGTTTCAATTGCTATATCTTCCATTGCAAATGATGAGGCTAAAGAATTGTATATCAAGCAACCTTACAGTCAAATATTGTGGCATTTGCAAAGTCAATGGATCTATTCAGGACGACCATCAAGGGAATCAAGTGGAGTTACAAAGGGCCATATATCTCGTGCTGGATGGGATGTATGTGTATTTCTTCTTCTTTCTTATTTTCTTTAATTGAAAACTTGAGTTCAATCTTCTCATTGGTGTTATATTTCTTTCTAGACTTTTCTTCGATTGGCAAGAATGAGTGCATGAGCAAGTTGGATTGTTAAAGAGGCACACATGGTTACATATTCCGATCAAGTTTATAATTGTTGGGTAGAAATTATTACAAGGCTTGAGGATAAGAACAAGAAACCCCCAACAACAATATTCATATTAGTTTGCGGTCTTGAGGAATCAGAGGTAAAAATCATTCAAGAACAAATTAAAGATGAGAGGATTTTATTGTCAAAGAGTGCAAAAGATGGTGATGTAATTGATATGTATGATCAAATCAAGAAACTCAAACAAGACAAACTCATTCAAGATGCACTTCTTGAAGGCTTGAATGCCATTAGGAAGTGAATGGGAAATAGGAGGGCCTCTTTATTTGGTAGTTTAAAGGAATGCTTAAGCTTAAGCCAAGCTTGACCAAGTCTAAAAGAGAGGGCAAAAAAGCCTATGCTGAGATTTTTTAAAAAGCCATTTCCATATTTTGAATTTCAAAATAGTTTATTTAGTAACCCAAAAGAGAGGGGGGTAAATGAATTTCCAAATGTCTTTTTCCCACCCCTCTTCTCTGTCTAACATATAAAACACTCTTTCTCACTTAGAACTCATTAAAGGAGGCACTTTTTAGCCCCCCCTGCCAGAAAAGCAGATTTTTCACTCTCTCATTGCATTCTCTCTCTAAAACATGATCCAACTCTCTCTCTATCTCTCTTTCCCCCCTTTTCTCTCATGTCACTTCCTCTTCCAATCATTAAGGAACATTCTTGGCTGTCTCTTTCTAAAAAAGTGCAGATCCTTCAAGGTTGCAGATCTATCCTCTCTCCCACTCTCTCTTCGTTTATTCTCTCTCTCTCTCTCTCTCTCTCTCTCTCTCTCATGCTTCTCCCACTCTAGCTCCAGTTGAGTGCAATGGAAAACTCCATTACCTCTGTGTGTTGCATGGCTTCTCTCCCTAGAGTCATGATCAACAATTCGAATCCAAAGGAGATTGAGCTGCACTCCCTCTCTTTCTTCCGTCCACAACATAATCTTTTTCTCTTAACTCTGAGTACTCTCCACTTCTTTCCTCCATAGCCACTTCACCTGCTTGTAGCAGTCACCATTACACATTCTCACTAGTTTGCTTGATTAACTAACACAATGTCATTCAATCCCCCACCATTGCAAGACATTACTAACAAATCAAAAAGATATCGATTAAACGCTGATTTAGAGCAGGAGTATGCAACTGTGCAACTTGGCACATCTAATCCCAATGCTGGAGACCAGCTACAGAACCATGGATGCAAGGCAATCAAATTATGGGTTGATGGCCATATTTACCCTTGCAATCCAATGACCAATGCATCACCGCCTTTCCGTAATGTCATTGAGCTACTGCGATTTATTGGAGATGGGAGAGACGGACTGTTTGGCTACTGTTGGGGATTACATTCAGCTTTTTTCAATGAAAGGGAAGCAAAAAAACATCTCTATTCTGCCTATTCTTCATTGCAAGAGAAGTACGTGAAAAACATTCAGCAAGTTAGAGAGGAAGCCAATGAGAAGACGAAGCAGCTTAATGACGAGATGTTGATGGGGGTGCCATGTCTCTTGTCTTGTAGCTAAATAATCTCCCCCACACTCACACACTCAGTTTCACTGAAAAAGGTGCCCACAGACCCATCCCCACCCGGTGGTTACCTGATTTTTCTTGTGTTCACACACATCTGCACACAGATTCACCTGTGAACACACTCCCCTCTTTCCCCTCTTGTAATTACTTTATTCTCCATGTCACCTCTCACTTTTTTTCATCAACCCATCTCTATATATACACAGCCAGACAAGTGGGGCCCACAGTCACATGGCCTATGTAGATAATGATTTCTTCATTTCTAAATTCTAGAATTCCTCCCCCCTCCTACCCTATATAAAGAGGGGTCACCATCACACTAAATACACACACAACATCACCAAAGAACACACTATGCATTGTGTGTGCCTAGTGCACACACACACACCCACACCATCACCATCACCGCAATCACCATGCTTCTCTTGAGCATGACCTCTACACCCTTGGCTATGGAAGATGAAGGGCAACTAAATGAAGGATCATGGCCATAATCCTCGTGTGAGTCTTCGCCATCAACTCCCACCTATCCGCCATGTGCTCTACCACTCTCTCCCTTCTCATTCCCCTACCCTATGCTCCCCATTTCATTGCCTAATTTGTCTAAATAAAGCTTGAGGTTTTGTGAGTATGTTTTCTTGCAATGTTTTTCCCATGTGAGGTGTGTGGAATCGCCACCTAATCTTGTGTTTTGGAGTGAGCTTGTGTATGTGTGAAGGGTGTGCGGATTCGCCATCCTTTTGTGATGCCTAAGTACTAAGCCGCTATACCACCTCCCTCACTCTCTCTCTCTCTCTCTCTCTCTCTCTCTCTCTCTCTCTCTCTCTCTCTCACTTGATCTCATTCCCTTGCCTTTTCATCATTACTCCCAAGCATCCATCTCTCTTGGATGAAAACTTTGTTATGGTGGTGTGTTGTTTGCGTCCTAGCCGCTGAAGCTAGGTGGTGCCCCCTGTTTGCTTTACTATGACAGGCTCGAGGCGCGCCATTCGGTCCTCGGTGTTTTAGAGGCCGTCGGGGTTCGGGGTTCGCTTTGCTCCCGTCATTTGGTGCCCCCACGGAGGAGGGCTTTCTAAGACCCTTCAGTTTACAATGTTGAAAGTGACGCCCACTATCAATCATGGACGAATGGCTGAAGGAAATTTTTAACTGGAGGGCGGAAGAAGAAGAGATGAAGGAGGCACTAGCCGCCTTCATTGAGGTGCTACTGCCAGGCTACAGTGTCATCAGCATTCAAGAGGTAAACTCACCATCTCGTGTCACTCGTTCTAACTATAAATTGAGAGCATCAGGTGGGAGGTCGGTGAAGTGCCATCACTGTTGTCAACTAAGGCACACTGTCAATGAGTGCCAGGAACGAAGGTAGCGAAAGGGCTGAAGTCATCTACATCGACATTCATCGCAAAGAAGTCATTCACATCAAGGAAGGGAAGCAAACGGTGAGACCTCTTTTCCGTAAAGAAACTACAGTCAAAGTTATAACTCCAAAGTGGCAAGGAGAAGATAAGCCAGTCTGGAAACACATGACCTCGAAGGGAGAAGCATCTGGCCAAGCAAGTGCTTCAAGCTTAGAAAGCCGGGTTGCACCCAGTTTGCCAAAGAGGAAGTCATCCGAAGCTAAGTGGCGAAAGGTCGCCTACCAATTTGCACGGCGCATGCGAGTGCTACCAATCCACTTCAACAATCCGGAAGAAGAAGTGGTAAGAAGATTCCCATGTCCTAGAGAAGAGTGGTTCGGCTACTGCTCTCGCTGTTTTGGAAAGAGAGTGGAGGATCTTCCTCCTCTCCCTATACAACTTATCTTGAAGAAGCTCTCTACCACGGGAGAAACCCAGTGGGCTGGGGACGAGTTGCAACTAAATGGAGTAGAATTCATGCAACACGCCGACTACGGAAATTACCTGCAAATTCTGTTAGCCAAGAGGCTGGGAGTGGTCAGATGCATCGCCATCACCCTGTACGTGCTGAGCAACGAAGGGAAGGTAGAGCCCATGAAAGGCGACGACCTCTTGTGGATGTGCCGACTCATCAACACGGGCACGGTAAGAGTATAAGTAAGTATTTTATCCTCTGTGCATGATGGAAAACGGGCCAACGGCATTCCCGTTCAGATTCTTGCAGCATATGCATGTGAATATCTATGTAGATAGGAAAGTCTTCTACCAACAGAAGATTGTACGCCTATTCGGTACAGCAGTACTAGGAGAAATCCTCAATTCCCTGAACCCTATCATTCTCCCCATTTTAGATTACCATCATTCCTTTAATGTTTCTATCTTTATCTTGTTTTAACCTATCCACCCACCCCTGTAAAAAGCTGCTATGAGCCGCTACTATTAATGTAATGTTAAAAAAAAAAGAAAAAAAGAAAAAGAGGTTTGTAATTTCCTGAGTCACTACCATGGAAAGTGTTTCTTTCCCCACGTTTAGTGGAAAGAAGGGAGAGGATCTCACCACCGGCTTTTTGGATGATTTCGACATTGCTTGTATCGTCTCCAACAAAGATGACAACGCTTCACGACTTAGAATTTTTCCTCTACTGATGAAAGTAGAGGCCAAGTCCTGGTATAATGCATTGCCCCAGGCCACCAAGAATGCATGGGATGTGTTAATGGCTGCTTTTGTAAAGAGGTTTGGTGGAGGCACAACCTCGGAGAGGCTATGGCAGTTACTGAGGAATTAAAGCAGGGAGGCCTGCTGGAGTATGCCACCTACGAGTCTAAATTTGTGGACTTATGGGAGAGATGGGTTGCCTCGCTGGAGGAAGGTGAAGGAGCGCCTAGTTTCCTAAAGAAGGACCGTTTCATTACTGGTCTATGGTCGCCTCTTAGAGAGAAGGTGAAGAGAAGGTTTCCTGCAACATATGAGTTGGCAGTCGAAGTAGCCCGCCTTAAAGACAAGAAGCTACGCATGCAAGCAAGAGTAAACGAGTCAGAGGAAACAAGCTCGGCCCAACCCACCCCAGTGACTGCAACAACCAATCATAGAGTCCAACCACAGGAGGCATCAGAAGAGCAAGACCTGCTGAGTCGCATCACCACCCAACTAGAGAGTTTATCTGTGCATCTGGTGCAGCAAGGGCATACACCTGGAAGGAACCCAGAACAAGGAAGAGGACAACGAAGGCAGAACCCAGAGTGCCATTGTTACAACTACAGGGAAGATGGCCGTGGAATTTACTACTGCCCACACCCGAGGAGGTAGAATTTCAATAGAGGGGGGAGACAGAATCAGATCTCTCCACCAAGAACAACATCGCCACTTAGGCAACCAATCCCACCTGTTCAAATCCCACCACCAGCGGTGCAACCACAGCTAGCCACACCAGTTCAACGCCAGTCACCAATGCAACCACCGCCACAATCACCACTTACAATCATCCTACGCCCACCATCAATTGGTACCCGCACACCAAGTATCATTGGTCTTGCAGAAGAGGTCAAGATGAAGGTAACCAAAGAAGGATCAAGCGAGAAGTTTATTCAAAGAACTGAAGCAGTGGAACAAGAGGTTAAAGAATCAAAAGATGCTACCCAAGTGGGGGAGGTAAGTTAAGAAAATTGTGTTACAAATGTGAGTACATCTTTAACCTTGAATGAAATAGGCACCAAAGCGATCAATCGACAGCATTGGGCAGTAAGCGTAAGAAGGTGTAAAGTGTTGATTAGGCCTCGTCAGAGTAAGAGGAATGCAAAGGGCATGAAAGATACAAGAGAAGAGGAAAACCAGCCTACTAGCAAGGCTTTGCAGAAGGTGGACAACATATCAATCAAAGGGGAGGGCTTTGAAAATGAAAGCCTGTGCACCAACATGGACCCAGGATAGTGTAGCAAGCTAAAGGAATCTTGCATCAAGGCAGTTTCACTTGAGGAACATAACGAAGAGGTAAGTATGACTGAAGGTTTGGAGTTGGATATTTCTCCAAAGGCTTGGCAGCCGAGCAAGACTTTATTGTGTAGTGTTATAGACTTGGAGATGGGTAATGCCTCTAGTCTACTGAAGGGTGTCATAAACTTGGAGATGGGTAATGCCTCCAGTTTATGTGAGGATGTTCAGAGTAAGTTTGATGATCAATATGCTGCCAACCTTTTAAGGATGTTCCAAACTCCTCCACAACACAACATTGTGTTTGCATGGGATGCATCAGACCTATGGCTATGGCTAGCTGCTCTAACATATAGAGATAAGATCAGCATGGAGATAAGAGCAAAGGAGCCATGGATAGACAAAAGCCTGATAGAATGCAAGAATAAAGACCTCATTCGCAATTTGGTCCAATTTTTTACAAATAGTGCATCCTCTCTTTGGAGAAAGGTAAGTGGATTACACTTGTATTTAAGACGCAAGGTAGGTGGCTTGCTATTAGCATCAGTAAAGGAAGCTGACATGTTTAAGCACACCCAAAAGAAGCATGATATGCTTGCAGTTTTTTCTAGTCATGGCAGTAAGCAGGATTCTGAAGACAACTTGAGCTCACCACACCAACAAGGCGGCCATACATGGACACTGCAGACAATGATCCTATTTTTCACTTGGGATCCAGGAGGACACTGGCACAAAGTTCTGGAAGCCATGGGCTTCCCATTTAATCAACCGACACTATTCCAAGGAACAGGCTATCACCCGGACCTGTTGCAATTTCATGAATATCCAAGAAATCTCACCAATGGCCAAATGGAATGGCTAGTTCAGAAGGCAACTCGATATCTGATCCTATAGCTAAGCGGAAGAAGAAACAGATGAGCTAGAGGCATGAATGCCTCTAGCCAAAAGGGGAGGGCTAATGATGGGGTCTTTTCACAAACCAAGCTCCCATACCCCTCTTCTCTCGTCCCCACCCCATGAAAACCCCCTCTTAGGGAGGGAGTGATAAAAAAGCATTGAAAAAAGTAAGAAAAAAATAAATTATGACTATGTAAATATATGAGAAAGGTAAAATTGGCCACCTCATGCCTGCGGGGCAGCCCATCCCCACCTTGCCTCCTTTTTCTTCACTGTTGCCCCGCCGTGTGTCCCTTTTCCTCTCCTCCACTCAAAAGGTCAACCCCCTCTCTCTTCCCCTTGTCCTTTCTCCTTTCTCTCTCCCCTCAAGCTACCCCACCTCTCACCAATAATGCATTATAACTCACAAATAATGCACCAACTCACATGCAACTTACCCTATCTTCCAAAATAGTATACCCCACCCCCTCTTTCTCTCTCCTGTCATATCCCATGACCCAAATACCCCCCTCTCTCTCTAAAGGGCGCCATGTCTCTTGTCTTGTAGCTAAATAACCTCCCCCACACTCACACACACTCAGTTTCACTGAAAAAGGTGCCCATACACCCATCCCCACCCGGTGGTTACCTGATTTTTCTTGTGTTCACACACATCTGCACACAGATTCACCTCTGAACACACTCCCCTCTCTCCCCTCTTGTGATTACTTTATTCTCCATGTCACCTCTCACTTTTTTTCATCAACCCATCTCTCTCTCTTAGTCTCTCTCTCATGAGACTGCTGTTCTGGCACATATACACACAGCCAGACAAGTGGGGCCCACAGTCACATGGCCTATGTAGATAATGATTTCTTCATTTCTAAATTCTAGAATTACTCCCCCCTCCTCCCCTATATAAAGAGGGGTCACCATCACACTAAATACACACACAACATCACCAAAGAACACACTATGCACTGTATGTGCCTAGTGCACACACACACACCCACACCATCACCATCACCGCAATCACCATGCTTGTCTTGAGCATGACCTCTACACCCTTGGCTATGGAAGATGAAGGGCAACTAAATGAAGGATGATGGCCATAATCCTCATGCGAGTCTTCGCCATCAACTCCCACCTATCCGCCATGTGCTCTACCACTCTCTCCCTTCTCATTCCCCTACCCTATGCTCCCCATTTCATTGCCTAATTCTCTAAATAAAGCTTGAGGTTTTGTGAGTATGTTTTCTTGCAATGTTTTGCCCATGTGAGGTGTGCGGAATCGCCACCTAGTCTTGTGTTTTGGAGTGAGCTTGTGTATGTGGGAAGGGTGTGCGGATTCGCCATCCTTTTGTGATGCCTAAGTACTAAGCCGCTTTACCCCCTCCCTCACTCTCTCTCTCTCTCTCTCTCTCTCTCTCTCTCTCTCTCTCTCACTTGATCTCATCCCCTTTCCTTTTCATCATTACTCCCAAGCATCCATCTATCTTGGATGAAAACTTTGTTATGGTGGTGTGTTGTTTGCGTCCTAGCCGCTGAAGCTAGGTGGTGCCCCTTGTTTGCTTTACCATGACAGGCTCGAGGCGCGCCATTCGGTCCCCGGTGTTTTAGAGGCCGTCGGGGTTCGGGGTTCTCTTTGCTCCCGTCAATGTCAAAGCTTATTACAAAGGCAGAGCATCAAAAAATGGAGCAAGAGCATCGTCTAGACAATTATGTTCAGCTACAACACACTGCACGTAATATGCACCGGCGAATCGATCATCTCACACACATTCCATTGGGCTATCACATTCGCAAGCGCAAGAGACATGCATTGTCTATGCTATCTTCAAGCGGTGGAGCTCGAAAGAAACGTATCCGTCAAACTCAATAGGAATACAAATGCAAGCTTCTAATTTCATACATTTTTTGTAAGTTGCTGTAATATTATTTCAATATGTAGGAACTTGGCTCAAATGATGATGGAAATAGAGTGCAATGCTAAAACGATCGGACATACTCTACTGCAGCATATCATCAAACCAAAGGAGTTGGTGGAGCTATTGGATGAGCCATCCAATGCTGGCATTGCTAAAGTTTTGCGCCAGAAATATTTCAGTGAGCTGAAGAACATTGCTTCACCTTAGGAGATGATGGAGGTGTGTGACAGTGGAGGAATAAGTTTCAAGGCCTACGAAGCTTTGTATAGGCTTGTCACACTAGGTCAAAGAGAAAAATGTTTGTTTAGGTTGCTGCCAATGCCTTACAGTGTTAGCGCCGCAAAAAGGTACGCCAATAATGATGTTGTAAGCTTGTTGGGTGGATTTCAATATGTGGAGGATGTCCTGCCACTAGAAGAGAATAAATCTTTTTGTTAACGAGTTCAAATAATGTCTATGTTGACTTCTTGAAGCTCCAGGAGTCAATGATTAGATTTTATGGGTTGACACAGGAAGAGTGTGATGGCAAAGTTATATTTGTGATGAAGCTTGATGAGTGCCAGATTGTCAAAGGTCAATAGATGGAAAGGGTAATCGTTACGCTTATGAACAGAGCCTTGGTGGGCGTTGATGTTGAGCTAAATGCCAGCGATAAGGGAAACACTTGTTTAGGTGTTCAATCCGAGAAGAATATTTGGTGGCTGTTAGCTTTTCATCTCCCACATGAGACACATGAGTCTCTCAAATGGTATTCTAATCACACCCCAATTGTTGATGTCATTTGGCAACAACAAGAAGGACAACGATTGCAGGTTTCAGGTCTGGGTACGTTCCAAGTGGAGTGGCATTTGGCAGGAGACTTAAAAACTCTCAAGTGTATGTTAGGATGCAAGTAAGGTGCAATGACCCTCTTTCCATGCATTTATTGCTTCCACAGTAAAGTCTCATTAGGAACTGAGGGCAAGGGTAAGGGTAAGGGTGGCAAAGCTACAGTCAACTCTACGAAAGGTAAGGGTAAGGGTAAGGGTGGCAAAGCTGCAGTCATTTCTGCGAAAGGTGTGACCACTACACAAACAGTGGGTAAAGCACTCCAACAATGGTTTCAAGGTATCCTCAATTGTAACCAGAGTGTACCCCTAATCGAGACATGGATGATCCAAATTGGGATCCTATTCTACCAATTCCTCTGATAAATGAGCATGTGTACACTCTTCATGCCCATCTACGAATTCTTGAGAAGTTGCTGATGCTCCATATTATTTATGCTTGGAATATGGAGCCTGCAGAAAGAAGGGAAGAGTGTATCAGAGAACTTGAATCTATTCTATCAAGCGTTGGCCTTCATGGCGGTGCAGTAGAGCTATTAAAGGATAGAAAGGCATCTAGAAGTACACAGGATCATCCTAATAAAATATGTATGGGTGGTAGTAAAGATAGGCATATTCTTTTAGACTATTCTAACTCTCAAAGTCCCAATGAGTTTCAATTGTGGAAAAAGTTGTGTGACATTACCACCTACAAAGATAACAAAGCAGCCCTAGGAATTAAGCGTGCTTGTGTGTGGCAGTCTGTAGATAATATTTTTCGTTTGCTTGAAAAGGCAAATCTAACCTCTGCTAAGATATCCACTTTAAAGTTTGTAATCAATAGTTTCACAACACAAATGGTGGATGCTTGGGGGGAGACACACATAACACATAACACATTACATGGTGGGTTGAACACTTTGTCTTTGGATTAAAAAAACATCAATGTTTGAACTAAAGATTTATATTTTTGCAGCATATTATTTTCTATCATAGCTCATTTTTTCTCGACACATTCCGCTCATTGGGCATCTAGAGTAGCCAAGGAATGGAGCGCTCGCACTATCAAGCAAAAGCAGTGCATTTTACAAATACAAGGCATGGAGGTGGGAGGAAAAAGAGCAATGCCCTGCACGAAATGTTCAATTGTTTCTACAAAGTTTTAGCAGGAAGACAAAGGAAGAAGACTAGAGTGCAAAGAAGCTTGAAATGCAGAATAGAGAAAGTGGTTAGCGTGAGGCAATCGCAATCATATCATGCTTCTAGTGCAAAAGATCAATTTCGACGGTGGTTGGCGACAAGGCGATGAAATGGCAGACGTCGAGTGGAAAATCAATAAATTTATGACACTAACCATTCCCATATTGAGCTTACATTATAATGCCACGTGATTTGTTGACGCCCCAATGAGTGGTTTCATCTAACAAATTTTGACAATTTTGGAGTTATTTTGGATTTTTAATGGTATTATTGAGTTTTTAAGATCTTTTAAAAAATTAGTACTTTATAAGTCAAAACTCACAACTTGAAGTTCATTTCTTGTTTGCACATTCTAGAAGATCCACTCGAGCACAAATGCACACGCACTCACATCTTGCACCACATGGACGATTCACACAAGTAGGCTAGCACTACGCACAACAATACCACCACAACCACTCACATCGTAGAAAATCCGCAGCCGAAACGCCATGCAAAATCCACGGCTTCAAATCCACATCCTCAACCACAAGTGAATAACCCAGTGCCCCAGCCTGCTCCAAACACCCAAGAACCTCCCTAACCATCAAATCCAGATGATCAAAGCAACATGCGACACATATTTGGAGGTCTCTACAATTTAACTCATGCCTCTCGCACACCTCTTCTAGATCCCGCACCGATTTCACCTCTTCGCAGAGCAATGCAAGAAACACAAGATGAATATCGAGGTCCGCTTGAAAATCCACCGCCATAGCCTCCTGCCACAACCACTGGTGCTCAGGCCACCCCACATACTACACCGCGAAAGTTTCCATCGCGAGTCAGAGAAAGAGTAATCAAGGTAATATTAGGTGACCCGGTATCTAAAGCAAAAGAGGCCAAGAGGAGGAAAAGACAAAGGGAGAGGGAAAAGAAAGAGGCAGCTAAAAAGGAAGCCCTTAGAGTAGAAGAAAAGCAGAGAAGACAGAGAGAGCAAGAGGAAAGGCAGAGAGCTGAGTCCGAGAGAGCTCGTTTGGATAGTTTACAAGCACGAGCAGAGGCAGAGAAGAAAGCGGCACAAGATAGAGCTCAAGCCACCCAGCAAGCAAAGGCTGGGAGCTCAAAGCCTTCAAAAATCCCTTAGAGAGCCAAGAAATGTGCAAAAAGAAAAAGGAACAAGGTGACACGAGAAGATCAACAAAACCAAGAGGAGAGGAGGAAAAATACAAAGATGATCCTCCTCAATGGGCTAGGCAGGCGGCTCCTCCACCACCACCAACAACACAGAAAAAGCAGAGATGGAGGCTAGCTATAGTGGCTCTGCGTGAGATCATGAAATACCAAAAGAGCATTGAGTCAATCATACCCAAAGCGGCCTTCTCTCGGGTGGTGAGAGAGATGATATATGAATATAGTGATTCGGTTACAAGAATACAACGCGCAACTTTACTGGCCTTACAGGATTCCACTGAAGATATTTTGGTGCAGCTTTTTATAGATGGTGTCTCCTGTATAGCTCATGCAAAGCATGTAACTTTAAAAAATACGGATTTAGCCTTAACACTAAATTTAAGAATTGAAGGATGCCTTCATAATATATAGTTTATCCCATGTACTCTCTCTTCATGAGATTTGTAATCTTTCTCTATAATATCAACTAGCGAATTTCTACCATTCCGAGCAACTGTTCAATTTTAATTTGTACATTGTTTTTTATATGTATTTGAATTGTCGGATATGTTAAATTTAAGTTCACCACAATGGCTCCATTTTCACCCGCCGAGGCACACACGTGCACAGAACCTCGAACATGCAGCCACCGGGCGGCCGGGGGGAGCATCTCAGAGATAATTTTGTGAAACGGGGCTACGGGGGGGACGTACGGGGTCAAGAAGGGCATGTGACGCATCGGCGGCGTCGGGCGAGGTCAGAAGGTGCAAAAAAAGCCCCTATGTGCCACGGTACGCAGGGAGAAATTCTGTCACACTGACAAAATTGCTCCCTACGTTCCATGGCACATAGGGGCTTTTTTTGCACCTTTCCACCCGCCCGACGCCACCGATGCGTCACATGCCCTTCTTGACCCTGTACGCCCCCCCCCCCCCCCCCCCCCCCCCCGATCGCCCCATTTTGCAAAATTATCTCCGAGATGCTCCCCCCGGCCGCCCGGTGGCTGTATGTTGGAGGTTCTATGGACGTGTGTGCCTCGGCGGGCAAAAATGGGAATTATTGAACAATATGAATAAAAAAACAAGTACTAAATGGTGACAAAAAAATTTATTATTTATTGATTCAAATATTACATCATGGTCGATGACACCAAGGGATTTCACAATTTCCTCTAGGTTTGTCAACCCTTGACCTACGCTCAAGGATAGTGGGAGAGGACCGAGCGTGGGTGTTTTCCTGTAAAGGCATACAATGCTGCCTCTCGGTCCACCAATATACATTTGTGAGCATTTAAGGTGAGAGAATCTTCAACGAGTATGCCACTTAATGCTTTACACTTTAGCAGCTCTGCAGAACCATTCTTGGAGAACTCTATGTGAGCAACTCTAAGAATCGATGGCCCCAGATGGCTCAGGTAGTGCCAAAGAGAACTATCTCTACCCGTGGAGACGTTGCGTGAACCTCCAGTACGCATTGCGAACTTATCAACGTGATAAGCCATCTACAAAGCATTTTAATTTATATTAACACTTGTAGTAAGGAGTACTAGAAATTCTACCAGGTTTAGATTTATTTACCTCAGTTTCTTCATCCCTTTCTTCAAGATTTTTCTTTGTAAGATCGTTGCTAGATTGATCATCTCTACCAATTGCAATCAGTGGTTTGTGTGGATGAAATGTTCTCTCTGGTATGTTTTCGTAGAAAGAGGCACATGATTTTATTTCCACTAGTGTACTTGCTATTGGTTGCACCAATTTTTTCATTGGGGAGGAAGGAGAGGCTTGCTGGGAGATCTTGGTCTTCGAAATCAATTTGAAAATTTACTTTCTCTTCCTTCCCACTGGGATCCTTCATGCCCGTATAGATAGCAAGCACTGCAAGTGACTAATCTTCTATGAGTCCTAACGTTTTGGTAATGTCATCAAGGAACAAAAACTGACGATCATCCACCACCACTAGATGCAAAGTGAGAATTTGGAGGTCCGGGATCTCTTCCAACACCTCATCTCCCTCTATCATTCGATCTTCCTCCTCAGTGGCGTTGGGATCTTGCGTGAGTACGAGTGCCATAGATGCTTCGATAACTTCGTTTGATTCCTCCACAATGTTCACAGGTGTTAGGAATTGGATCCTGCTAGCTATGGTGGATGAAAGAGAAACATAGTGTGAATGCATGAGTGTGTGTGTAAGCAAGGTTATCACTCAAGTGAATTAGGTTCCAAGATAGAATTAGCTTGGACTCATAAACACAATCTTGAGTATTGACTTAGCTTAGCACAAGCTCACCATGGACAAGCATGTAGTGCAAAATGAAGTTGTTGTTTATTCATTCATCAAATGAGCTTTAAGTAGCTCTACAGCCTTGCTCCACAGCATGTGGGATAAATCCACTCTCCTCTCCTTGACTCACACCTTAGGACAAAGCTCACACTTTACAATCCTCCCCTTGAGGTTTGGACTAAGACAAGATACTGAAGATGCATGATCCACACGGGCTAACAAAATCCACATAGGATGGTGATATCCACACAGGAAAATAAATTCCAAAAAGGATGGTGATATCCACACAGGATGATAAAATCCACACAAGAAAAATCCACAAAGGATGATGAAATCCACACAGGAAAAATCCTCCTCTACAAATAGAGAGTCTACATCTTCAAAATGGGTCTTCATAAAAGACAACGCTGCTCTCGCCTTTTTATCTTCTACTATGTGAGCTGATCCTCTGTCAGGTATCTTTCCTTCGTTGCTTCTGCTATTGCTTTCAACTGCTTCATGGTCTTTGACTTGGTATCCCCCCCTTGAACGAGTGCTTCTGTCCCCCTTTTTGTTGTGCAATCAGGATTTATTCCATGTGTCATAATGACATGCAACAATATGCTAAAATATCCTATGAAAAGGTTTATGCAAAAAGTTAATGCTTTCTCTTCCATCTTGGTCATACTCTGAGAGCCCAAGCATGCGGAATTTCTCATACAATTTGTCACAAAAGTCTTCACACATGGAGAGATTTTAGCAATTTGGAGACTCTCCAATGCCAATGTCTATCCCATTACAAAAGCACATAATTTCATCCATGTAGACAAATACAATTACATACATTGCAAGAAGTTGTTGTGCTTGGTTGCAAGATTTCAATTTGTACTTTGGATTTTTCCTTCAATGTGAAGCTCCTCTTCACTTTCGGTGAAGCCCCTCTTCACAGATAGGGGAAAGAACTCTTTGTTTTTGCTTTTGATGCTCGAAAGAACTCCTTGAAGCTTAGTAATGTCGTGGTCGGTGAGAACGGCCCCTTTGGCAACCCTTGGATGCCCAATAAAAGTTTGAAGTTTCACCCTCCGTTAAATTGGTTGGAAATGCCCTTAGAATCTCGATGAGATCCGCCTTTGAATGCCTTTTGGAAGGCTTTGAAATCTTTGCTGCTGCAGCTTTGGTGTACTTGCCTTGGAGCTCTTGCGTCAGCGCAGGAAGGGGGCCTTCGGCCTCTTGGAGTGCTCGATGTTGCTGGTAGTCAGTCCGTGGGAACTAGGTTTTAAGAAACTAGTGGCATTTGAAAAACTTTGTGGGAAAGAAAGCTTGTTAAGGGCCGAGGCAGGTGGGGCATAATCAGGCACGTGCGGGTAGCCTGTCGACGGGCAAGTGGGGCAGGCGAGGTCAAACTTCGGGCAGCCGGCAGTGCCGAAAAAAGGCTTGCGGGGGAACGTTCTCCAGCGGACCCACCAGGCTCAAAAAGGCCGTTTGGATTACACTTTCGAATCCGCCAAGTCTCCCCAAATTAGCCAATGGTTTTTGACCCTGAAACGTGCTCAAGCCAAGAATGGGTAGCCTATTTTGAGCTAGCCAATGAGCCCACGGGCTTGGTTGTGAAGAATCTTCCGAAAAGAAAATTGTTAAGCTTGAGCCTAGCAGGTTTGCATACACACACACACCTATTTTTAGGCAAAGTTGGGGATGGCGTTTTAGGGGGTTCTCGAGCTCGGATTTGTGTGCTTGAGTTCTCGAGCTCGGAAACTAAGGTGGTCAACCACCAGGGAAACTAAGGTGGACAATTGACATGCAGGTCACCACCAACCTTCATGCAGAGGCATTCAGAAGCTTTCTTTCTACATGGCGTAGCACATGGAGGAATATGCCATAATCTTTGAGGGATCCGACACGGCGTGATTTATGGTCACTCCCTGGTGGTTGACCACCTTAGTTTCCCATCCAGCTGCTGCAAGAAACCCGTTGATCGCACTTCCCCCTTTGCAAATCCACATTGTTGGTGTCCTATGAACACTCTGAAGTCGAATTATAAACACAAACACATGAAGAGACATAAACCATGTTACCGTGGCTTTGTGGGAACCATAGGTGCACTTCATTGCTGCTTGCACATCCACTTCGATTCTCCTTTTGGTTGTTGCGATCAAGATATTGTCTGGCTTAGGCCATTCCAAACTCTCCAAGGTTGGCGAGTGAACCAGAGATAGATTACTATATCCATTTTGCCTAGGTGTGACATAAGTATGATCATTAAAAAAAATGTCATGTGAGGCAAGCTCAAAGGACTGACAACCAACATAGAGCAATTTGCCAAGCTCAGTGCGGATAGCCTCGAAAGTTCCAGTGAAGGCCTCTATTGGCTCCCACTCTACAAAATCGGATGGAAAAACATCTGTAAACATGAACAAAAAGCAATGGAAATCTTTCATCCATCAAAAGCAACACACAAGGCAGAAATACTAAATAGATAACTGAAAACCTTGCAAGAGGAGTAAAAATTACAATTTGCAGGAAACCTCAATGGAGCCACTGCTGTCTCTAGCTTCAGTTGTGAAGCAACATACACATGATGCACCTTTGCAAGCCTCTTGTCATCTTGTGTTTGCTTGAACTACATGATTCTTCCCTTCCAATGGTGTGCTCGAGAAGCCATGTGTCTCCTTGAGACCTTGTGTGCACCTCTTGATCTGGGTTGCATTGTCACCCACATCATTCGTTTTAACTCCATCATCACCCAATATCCATTTTTGTCTTGTATATTGCTGCATGAAATGGAGTCAATGACACTCCTAGGTCGTCGAGTACCTGATGATTCCATGGGAAACAGTGGCACAACCTGCACACAAACACTTATGATTATCCATTGCACATCCATGTTCTCAGCTGTATAAAGAGCAAGAATCTTGATTGTACACAAAGGTTAAGGATGCCACTTACTGCTATATTGTTCCACCTGCTTGTTGTCTTAATGTGAGGTCTCCACCCCGTCGTATCAAACAACGGATCTGATGGTAAACCTGGTGGCCACTAGATCTATAGCCGAAGCAAACAAAATGGTTCAGGGTTCAACTAGCGGACGATCTCTCATCACAAGGTGAGTCGAGTTCGAGCCTACTAGCAACGAGATCTAGCTCCACCTCGCAGCGAAAGCATACTTAACTATCTAGTGATCCTAAGACCCACCTTCCAAGAGGAGAGAAACCTTGAGTGCCTTTTTCCCCTTGTTTCAGAGGCACGTACTCTCGAGGATTCGCCGCTCTAGGGACAATGAGTAATACCAATATCGAGTAAGCACTATGGGGACAGAGAGTTCCCGACCAATCGGGACCACCCATCTCGTAGGCATTGGCAACCCGAGCCAAGCCCCCACTTTCCACCCCCACACTCACACTTCCTCGTGTGACCTAATTACTACCACAAAGGTTGTTCAACATAGATATTCCTTGTTTAATTCCGAATCACATGGTTCGTTAAAACAGCCCTTCAACCAGTATTGCAAACAACACCAAGACAGAATTCTAGTAAAAATTCTACTCAGACTTATTCATAAAAGTTCCCATGTTTTGGAGGTACAACATCCCCCCTCTAGCGAGAGTTCACTCCTCCCGTTGTCGCCTAGCTTCCCATACAACTAGGTATGTCCACCGCATAGAAAGCACGTCATGGACACTCCCACCGCATAGAAATCAAGACGTGGGTTCCCACCGCATAGAAAGCAAGTCGTGGGTATCCACTGCATAAAAAGCAAGTCGTGGATTCAAGAGCCCTAACGAGGAACTCTGCCCCCTGTGATCAGTAGGAGGGTCAGGTCTGATTCAACATTGGAAATAAAATGAACATGTCGAGCTAAATTTTCCCTAGCAAACATTCTTTCCTCTTGCAAACAGCATACCCATCAATCATTTCTTTCCTACTTTATACTTAAATGTACTATGCATTCAATGCCGAGGTTTCTGTCGGATTTCTCCAACATGTTCGGGGATATGTTCATTCCTAATTAATCGTATGCAATGTTAATTAAAAAACTTGAATAGAAATTGGGACCTACCTCTTCCATTTCTTCGTCAATAGCCTGTGAGATGGCCGGTATTTGCTCGTCCATGGGAGCCTTTCCTTTTCCGTTGACATTGCTTGGTCCCGCCTCGCGGTCGTGGGCTCCACCGAAGCGAGTTCTCTTAATCGGGGCCATTTTTCTCACTACTTAAATGATAGACTTGAAAAAAAAGAGCTAAGGTCCGAGAGTAACATGACAAACCAATCGGCAGATTAGATTTATTAAAGACTCCTCCTAATGCACGAGGTTAGATTTTTCCCTTTTTGCCCTAGCAGTTTTAAGGGTAATTCTGTATCCACCCTATGGGAAACGACTCTAAGGTTAATTACTTGGCTTAGATGATTAAGAAATTTAGAGTTTTTCTAATTGATTCACGAAAGATATGAAGTAAGCAAGCTCATTCATTTTCCTAGAGCAATATGAAGGTGCAGAGTGACCGCAGGCGTGTGTGATGGAAAAACCTCCTTCTTATTGGACTAATGACGGATTAATTTTCAGCCTTAATCGCATCTAAATGTGGGAGAAGATTAAGTATAATTTAATTACAACTCTATTGAGTAGTGAAAGATTGAATTCTGACAAATCTACACTATTACTAGCTGACAATTTATTGACTATACCGCCTAGAGAGAGAATCTTTTCTAATCATGCATTAATCCTTGATTAAGGATGATGAATGGTTGAATAAATTAACTAAATGAATGATAACTATGTAATGAAGTATAGCTATGAAAACTTAGAGAGCAGCTATAGAGAATTATAGCTAAAAGTAGGCATAGTAGACAAGAATTATGAGTGGGTAATGATGAGATTAAGAAGAGCAGTAATTAAACCATAATTACCGTGATTAGGGGCTGAGAATCCTCTTAAATTTCTGATGCAATGAATCCTCAAGATGGGAATTTCGGCAGCACCTCCCTCCTTGCTTCTCCTTCAAAAGCTGTGTGTATGCCGGCAGCACCTTCCGAGTGTGTAGGTGTGTGAGTATGCAATGTGTGTGTGTGAGCATATATGTCTGTGTGTGTGTGTGTGTGTGTGTGTGTGTGTGTGTGTGTGTGTGTGTGTGTGTGTGTGTGTGTGTGTGTGTGTGTGTGTGTGTGTGTAGGCCTTTATATAGGCTCCTACAGGCTGAAAATCAATTTGTGTTGCTAATTGCATCTCGATGAGCACTCAGTCCTTGCATGGCAAGTCCAGTTGCCTACCCACCAAGTGTCCAGTTGGCTCAGTAAACTGACTCTCACACTGAGTTGCAGGCATGGCAGCTTCCCCAAGACTCCCACAGAGCAAGAGGGCGCCCCCTAGCTGCTAAAGCAGGTCTGGAGTGGGCTGGGACCTGTTCCCACACAGCCTCGGGCTCCTGGTGCCTCCCGGACAATTTTGTGAAAAATTGGTTTTAGGCTAAAACGGGCCATACGAGTCGTATTTTGATGCCGTAAATTGCTATACTAAGCTCTAACTAAGACGTACGGGTCTGAGTACCTTCCATATTTAGCAGCCCCCCCCGGGGTCCGAAAATGCATTTTTTTCAAATTCGGGGTACGGGTTCAGATTTTCGAGCCGGTCGAGACTGGACGGGTCGGGTGACCAAAAACTTACTATTTTTAGAAAATTTTCACAAAAATTATTTTAATTCACATTTTGAAGCTTTATAACATTCTAAACATCATGGCACTGATAGAATCTGGAAAACTGCTAAAAATAGTAACTTATTCCATTGTATTCATTTCGTGGTACAAGGGTGCTCTTGTGATCCGGTCAGAGACCTTACAACCTCCCCAACGTGAAAATTTGAGATGTCCTCATCTCTAGAATGAGTTTGGGTAATCTTTTAAGAGCGTCGATTCGTCCTCCCAAGTTGCATCTTCTTCAGGGTAATCCTTCCATTTTACTAGATGTTCCGTGATAGTTCTGTTGCGTAACTTTCTTTCCCTTGTTTCAAGTACATAGTCAGGTTGGAGCTTGAGAACTCCTTGTGCTGGCATGACTATCTGATCTGAGTCCAAGAATTGATCAGTATTGGGAATATAGGGTTTGAGTAAGCTGACATGGAATACATCATGAACCTTCAAGTTTGTAGGTAACTTTAGCTTGTAGGCCTGGTCACTTACAACCTTAACGATCTCAAATGGTCCACAATACCTTGGGCTTAGCTTCTTGTACCTGCCTAGCGATAAATTGCTTTTCTTAGGTCGGACTCGGAGAAAAAACTTGTCTCCTTCCTTGAAAGTTCTATGTGTGCGGTTCTTATCTGCATAGTGCTTCTGCCTATCTTGAGCTGCCTGAATGTCCTGGCGAATGGCTCTAGTCTGTGCTTCCATATCTTCTAACATCTTTCTAGAGGCTTCTACTCTGATGGTTGGATTTAAAAAGTTCAATGGTGCTAAACAGTGCTGTCCATAAAGAGCTTTGAAAGGTGACATTTCAATGCTTCTGTGTTCGGAAGAGTTATAAGCATATTCTACCAAAGGTAGATATTGTAACCACTTCTTTGGTTCTTGCGAACAATAGGCTCTGAGAATGTCCTCAATGACTTGATTAACTCTTTCAATTTGCCCATCTGTTTGTGGAGGGTATGCTGTACTGAAAGCTAATTGTGACCCAATAGATTGGAAAAGAGAAGTCCAAAATTTTGATGTAAACTTGGCATCTCTATCACTGACAATACGCTTGGGTAGACCATGTAGCCTGAAAATCTCCTTGATGAATACCCGACTAATATCTGAAGCAGTAAAGGTTGTCTTTACGGGTATTAGATGAGCCACTTTTGTGAGCATGTCA
The DNA here is from genome assembly GCF_014529385.1 of Adiantum capillus-veneris. Taxonomy (NCBI): domain Eukaryota; kingdom Viridiplantae; phylum Streptophyta; class Polypodiopsida; order Polypodiales; family Pteridaceae; genus Adiantum; species Adiantum capillus-veneris. The sequence continues at coordinate 128,867,208 of NC_140936.1, forward strand.
ACAACCACGAAAACAGAATCATAACCTCCTGTAGAAGGTAATCCTGTAACAAAATCCATATTGATGCATTCCCACTTCATCTGGGGTATGTCAAGAGGTTGAAGTTTCCCTGGTAATTTGATCCTTTTGGCCTTTATCCGTTGACAAGAAAGACATTGCCTCACATAGCGAAGTATGTCTCCTTTCATTCCAGACCAAAAATAACTCCTTCTGACGGCATGAAGAGTTTTAGCATAGCCTGGGTGTCCGGATGTAGGGCTATCGTGTGCTTCATATAGAATGGCCTTCTTTAAAGTTGGGTCTCTGGGTACACAGAGTCTATGTCTGTAGTAAAGACATCCTCCCATAAGAGAGTAATCTTTAGCTTCAAGCATCTTATTCTGATGGACTAATGAAGCCATACATTGGTACTCTGGATCTTCGAGGGATGCTTCTTTGATTCTATCCCAGATAGGGTTATTTGGAGTAGAGATAGCTCCGAGAAATGATTTTCGGCTAAGACCATCTGCAACTGCATTTTCCTTCCCTGGTCTATACTTTATGTCAAGTTCATATTTCTGTAATAGCTCTATCCATCGCCGTTGTCGCATATTGAGAATGGGTTGAGTAAAAATCCACTTTAAACTCTTGTGGTCTGTAACCAACTGAAACTTGCGTCCAAGAAGATAATGTCTCCATAACTTCAATGCATGTATAACTGCTAAAAGTTCCAGATCATGAGTGGGATAATTCTTCTCATGATCCCTCAGCTTTCGCGAAGTATACGCCACCGGTCTTCCTTCTTGAGTAAGAACTCCGCCTAGAGCAGACTTACTAGCATCTGTCGCTACTTCAAATTCTTTACTGAAGTCTGGAAGCTTTAAAATAGGAGCTGAAACCAAGAATTATTTTAGCTTAGCAAAACTAGACTCGTGCTCGGTCTTCCAATCAATCCTCATTCCTTTCTTCAGGAGTTTCGTCAAAGGTGCAGCAATACGTGCATAATTCTTGACAAAAATCCTGTACCATCCCGTTATTCCAAGAAATCCCCTTACTTCGCTGACAGTGGATGGTTGAGGCCAGTCAACGATGTCCTTGACTTTGTCTGGGTCCACTGAAATCCCTTCAGCCGAAATGACAAATCCAAGATAGTTGACCTTTGGTGAGCAAAAAGTGCACTTGCTCTCTTTAGCGTCAAGCTGATTTTCTCGAAGGAGATCAAGTACTTTGCGAACATGTTCCTTGTGATCTGCTTCATTCTTAGAATAGACTAGAATGTCATCAAAGAAAACCAAGACAAATTCGTCCAGGTAAGGTTTGAAAATATCCTGCATGAGTCGATTGAAGCTTGCAGGAGCATTTGTTAGACCAAAAGACATTACTGTGAATTCGTAGTGTCCATACCTGGTGTTGAAAGCTGTCTTTGGAATATCTGATTCCTTGATCCTGATTTGGTAATATCCTGACCTTAGATCAATCTTAGTAAATATTTTGGCGCCGTGGAGCCTGTCCAAGAGTTCGTCGATCCTTGGAATTGGATACTTGTTCTTGACACTTACCTGATTCAGCCCACAGTAGTCTATGCATAGCCTTAAGGTCCCATCCTTCTTCTTCTGAAAAAGAACTGGAGCACCCCAAGGAGAAGTACTGGGTCGAATGAATCCTTGCTCAATGAGTTGCCTAAGTTGTTCTTTGAGTTTGATGGCCTCCGGAAGTGACATTTTATAAGGTCTTTTTGAGATAGGTTCACACCCAGGGATAGTCTCAATCTCATGATCTACCTCTCTGTGTGGTGGAAGATTCGTAAGGTCTTCGGGAAATACGTCATCATACTCCCTCAGCCAGTCTGATCGAAGTGAGGTATCTGATTGGTCCACCTTATTGAGTTTAACTGCATATATTTGCTGACCCTTCCTTAGTCCCTTCAAGAGTCTGCTGGCCTTAACTAGAATAGCCCTAGGTCTCCCATTTTCTCCCTGAATTAAGGCTTCATTAACCAAGTTATCTGTAAATGTAAAGTTTCCTTGTGCACAATGTATGTGGGCCCTATTTTGCGCTAACCAGTCCATCCCTAGTATCCCATCAAAGAATCCTAAGGGTAAGGTTCGAAATTGGGCAGAAGTCGGGTGTCCCCCTAAATCAAAGTCAATTTTGCCTGCAGAGTGTTGAGATACTACCTCCTTGCCGTTTGCTAACTCGACAACTAGCTTGCTTGACGGATACTTATCTAGCTTAAGCTTTCTCATGCATCTGGGTGAAAGAAATGAAAGAGTACTGCCACAATCTATAAGGAAGTTAACTTGTTCACCTCTGAGAGATCTTGGCATATGAATGACTGCGTATTGCTCGCACCCATTGGGATTGTCAATTGCAGCATGTAGGGTTGCTCTCTCCACTGCTTCATCACCCACAGTTGGTTGTACCACTGTGGTGTTCACTCTGGCGGTAGCTCCACGCCCTCGCCCTCTGTTCATTCTTCCACGTCCTCCTCTTCTATTAGCTTGGCCACGCCCACGGGTATTCAAGGGTATGGCATTGGCGTTGGTTGCCTGAATGTTCCTGGGGCAATTGGATCTGTAATGTGCATGTTCGCCGCAACCATAGCATCGAACATCAGGGAACTCCATGGTTGTGGTGGTATCCACAATAGGGCGCTGGTTATAGGTTTGGTTGGCTGGTCTATTGTCCCAAGTAGTGTTCCTTGCCCTCTTTGCCCAATGATTCCTCCTATTCTGATTAGCCTTTTGTACTTCGAGAGCTAGAGGTTTAGCCCTCAATAAGGCATCCTGTAGTGTTGACGGCCTGAGAGCCTCCAGCCGAGTGTTCAAGGGATCGATTAGTCCTTGACAGAACCTTGCCACCTGTTGTTCCAAGGTCATCTTAGGAGCATATCTCTGAAGAGTGACAAACTTTGCATAGTATTCTTCGACAGTTGAATTCAGCTGCCGAAGTGAAAAGAATTCATTCATTCTCAAGGTCCTATAGGCAGGTGGTAAATAACGCCCCATTATTGCAGCTTTGATGTCTTCCCAAGATTGGGAAGATCCTTTAATGTCCAGGTCTCTACAATGTTGCTTCCACCATATCTTGGCATCGCCAGTCAAGCGGAACATTGCAAGCATGGTCTGATTTACGGGTTGGGTTCCCGCAGCTTCAAAGTAATCATCCATGGCTTCCATCCATACTTTCGCATCTCTCTCCACATTTGCCCCCTCGCCCTTAAAGATCGGAGGTTGGGCTTGTTTGAGGAGAAGCTTCTTCTCTTGCGCTGCTGAGTACAGAGCAACAGGCGGTACCTACATGGGTTATACGAAATTCCTGATACCATTACTTGAATTTCAAAATAGACACGAAACTTTAAATAAAATTCAAGATTCTACTTTATCAAGAGACTGAGATTCAGAGACAAAAAGCACTTTATTGATGGAAATTTATTACAATCGAAACTCCTCAAGGTTTAGAATGACTGATGACCGCTTATTACATGGCTTTATGGATTGCGTATAACATATGCCTAGGAAATGGTATTGACATGATGCACTACTTCATTCGTGTAATAGTTCTTATACACATTCTTGAGGGGATAATAAACTAAGATATCGGGCCGGAGTTCCGCTTTCAGTAATCCAAAGGTTTTGACTCGGTTTGCTGAAATCACATTAGTGACCTTCTCCAAGAGCCAGTCGTTGATGGTTTGGTTGGAGTTGCCCGAAACAGTCTGGTCCAATCATGTGGGCACCAAGTAGAATATCTCTATCATTCTCAACTCTTCTCCCCAACGTATCTTCTTTAAGTCGGTAGCCAGGCACCCTAGCTTCCGAGCATTGATGTAGTAAACCCCTCCTGGAAATGTCCAATCAAGTTCCCATCCTTTGTCAATGCGAGTGGAGTGTGGCGTATAAGCCTTCAACAGTATCTTCATGACATCTCGCCTGAACTGGTAAACAGGGGATCTTCGAGCTTGCTCATAAATATGCTCAAACACTTGGAACTTCCGGTATTCTAGCACGGGATCTTCCTCCAACACCAATGCAAGGAATTCATATTAGATACCTATATACTTTAGTTCCTTTTAAATGTTCAAACAATACGACTTTATTTTCCCAGCCTAACCTAGGCTTTGATACCAGGTGTGAGGTCCCCACCCCGTCGTATCAAACAACGGACCTGATGGTAAACCTGGTGGCCACTAGATCTATAGCGGAAGCAAACAAAATGGTTCAGGGTTCAACTAGCGGACGATCTCTCATCACAAGGTGAGTCGAGTTCGAGCCTACTAGCAACGAGATCTAGCTCCACCTCGCAGGGAAAGCGTACTTAACTATCTAGCGATCCTAAGACCCACCTTCCAAGAGGAGAGAAACCCTGAGTGCCTTTTTCCCCATGTTTCAGAGGCACGTACTTTCGAGGATTCGCCGCTCTAGGGGCAATGAGTAATACCAATATCAAGTAAGCACTATGGGGACAGAGAGTTCCCGACCAATCGGGACCACCCATCTCATAGGCATTGGCAACCCGAGCCAAGCCCCCACTTTCCACCCCCACACTCACACTTCCTCGTGTGACCTAATTACTACCACAAAGGTTGTTCAACATAGATATTCCTTGTTTAATTCCGAATCACATGGTTCGTTAAAACAGCCCTTCAACCAGTATTGCAAACAACACCAAGACGAAATTCTAGTAGAAATTCTACTCAGACTTATTCATAAAAGTTCCAATGTTCTGGAGGTACAACATCCCCCCTCCAGCGAGAGTTCACTCCTCCCGTTGTCACCTAGCTGCCCATACAACTAGGTATGTCCACCGCATAGAAAGCACGTCATGGACACTCCCACCGCATAGAAAGCAAGACGTGGGTTCCCACCGCATAGAAAGCAAGTCGTGGGTATCCACCGCATAAAAAGCAAGTCGTGGATTCAAGAGCCCTAACAAGGAACTCTGCCCCCTGTGATCAGTAGGGGGGTCAGGACTGATTCAACATTGGAAATAAAATAAACATGTCGAGCTAAATTTTCCCTAGCAAACATTCTTTCCTCTTGCAAACAGCATACCCATCAATCATTTCTTTCCTACTTTATACTTAAATGTACTATGCATTCAATGCCGAGGTTTCTGTCAGATTTCTCCAACATGTTCGGGGATATGTTCATTCCTAATTAATCCTATGCAATGTTAATTAATCAACTTGAATAGAAATTGGGACCTACCTCTTCCATTTCTTCGTCAATAGCCCGTGAGATGGCCGGTATTTGCTCGTCCATGGGAGCCTTTCCTTTTCCGTTGACATTGCTTGTTTCCGCCTCGCGGTCGTGGGCTCCACCGAAGCGAGTTCTCTGAACCGGGGCCATTTTTCTCACTACTTAAATGATAGACTTGAAAAAAAAGAGCTAAGGTCCGAGAGTAACATGACAAACCAATCGGCAGATTAGATTTATTAAAGACTCCTCCTAATGCACGAGGTTAGATTTTTCCCTTTTTGCCCTAGCAGTTTAAAGGGTAATTCTGTATCCACCCTATGGGAAACGACTCTAAGGTTAATTACTTGGCTTAGATGATTAAGAAATTTAGAGTTTTTCTAATTGATTCACGAAAGATATGAAGTAAGCAAGCTCATTCATTTTCCTAGAGCAATATGAAGGTGCAGAGTGACCGCAGGCGTGTGTGATGGAAAAACCTCCTTCTTATTGGACTAATGACGGATTAATTTTCAGCCTTAATCACATCTAAATGTGGGAGAAGATTAAGTATAATTTAATTACAACTCTATTGAGTAGTGAAAGATTGAATTCTGACAAATCTACACTATTACTAGCTGACAATTTATTGACTATACCGCCTAGAGAGAGAATCTTTCCTAATCATGCATTAATCCTTGATTAAGGATGATGAATGGCTGAATAAATTAACAAAATGAATGATAACTATGTAATGAAGTATAGCTATGAAAACTTAGAGAGAAGCTATAGAGAATTATAGCTAAAAGTAGGCATAGTAGACAAGAATTATGAGTGGGTAATGATGAGATTAAGAAGAGCAGTAATTAAACCATAATTACCGTGATTAGGGGCTGAGAATCCTCTTAAATTTTTGATGCAATGAATCCTCAAGATGGGAATTTCGGCATCACCTCCCTCCTTGCTTCTCCTTCAAAAGCAGTGTGTGTGCCGGCAACACCTTCCCAGTGTGTAGGTGTGTGAGTATGCAATGTGTGTGTGTGAGCATATATCTCTGTGTGTGTGTGTGTGCAGGCCTTTAAATAGGCTCCTACAGGCTGAAAATCGATTTGTGTTGCTAATTGCATCTGGATGAGCACTCAGTCCTTGCATGGCAAGTCCAGTTGCCTACCCACCAAGTGTCCAGTTGGCTCAGTAAACTGACTCTCACACTGAGTTGCAGGCTTGGCAGCTTCCCCAAGACTCCCACAAAGCAAGAGGGCGCCCCCTAGCTGCTAAAGCAGGTCTGGAGTGGGTTGGGACCTGTTCCCACACAGCCTCGGGCCCCTAGTGCCTCCCGGACAATTTTGTGAAAAATTGGTTTTAGGCTAAAACGGGCCATACGAGTCGGATTTTGATTCCGTAAATTGCTATACTAAGCTTTAACTAAGACGTACGGGTCTGAGTACCTGCCATATTTAGCAGCCCCCCTCGGGGTCCGAAAATGCATTTTTTTCATATTCAGGGTACGGGTGCAGATTTTCGAGACGGTAGAGACTGGACGGGTCGGGTGACCAAAAACTTACTATTTTTAGAAATATTTCAGAAAAATTATTTTAATTCACATTTTGAAGCTTTATAACATTCTAAACATCATGGCACTGACAAAATCTGGAAAACTGCTAAAAATAGTAACTTATTCCATTGTATTCATTTCGTGGTTAATGTGAATGTGGAAGAAATGTTGCAAAGCTTGAGAGGGAAGTAGATCCTCTCTAAAGAGCTTAATGGAGAAGGAGCAAGAAACCTATTGAGGAAAGAAAGAGGGATGATGTAGCAGAAGCATATGCTGTAGACTTCAACTTTAGCTAAAGGTGTTTAGCGAAGCCCATGGAGTAATGGAGAACTTCAATGTGAGGAGAATGCAGCCCTCAAGAATGTAGTAAGCTTGAGGAGGGAAAGGAGGTTCAAACTTCTGCTGCTGCAGAGCTTTTGGGAGGGAAAACTGAAAGTAAGGACAGAGAAACAAGGTGAAGTGAAGAAAAGTGAGAGATACAATAGAGAGAGAGGGAGGGAATGACCAGCACGTTTTTGGAGGGGACCCCTTTTAGGAGAGAGAGAGGGGAGAAACTGGCAGCTAGTAGAGAGAGAAAGGATTGGTTTTTACTCAACTATCTAGAGAAAAGTTCATTTTTTTGAATTTATAAGAGATTTTCTCTTTGTATTTTATAAGAGAATACAAGTTTGACCACTTACTTTTAGGCCCTGCCATACCCACCATTTCATTCCACATGGCATCCACCCATTTGCCCCTTCCATAATCTCCTTTTAAACCCATGGCAAATAAAGAGGGCCCCTTAGATCCCATTCCCTTCCTAATGCTTTGAATGAGTCATCACCATGTAAAGATTGGGAGGAAATAGTAAGCATGTATAAAATCAATGATGCATTTTATAAAACCATTCCAATGCTATGTGAGCAATGGCTCAACAATAGCTTGAAGCGAGGAACAAAGAAAATGGATTTTCCCAGTGAAGCTATACAATACATACAATGGGAAACTCACCTTCACAAGGAGAAAATTGAGTCTCTTGATTTTCCATGGTCCATCTATGTGGTGAACCTTCAGATGGAAGGAAATCTCTACTCGAAGCGCCACTTCAACAACCCTATTGGCTTATGCATTTTAGACTTGACAAAACACTACGGAGACAACTTGCAATGGAGTGAGGAGATATTTAGCAATGATTTGGATGGGATGTTGGCTATTTCTGGAGGCTCAATTGATCCTGGATTTGTGTTTCTTGCATTTATAGATTTCTCTAAACTCATAAAATTGCAATGCGCATTCCAGAGTATGGGAGATAATGTAAGCTACCATTGTTGTGGTGCCTTGCATCACTTTTCATTAGCACCTTGCGAAGGAGCAATTCAATTGCTTGTGGTTATTGCCTTCATGGGACAAGGTAATGCATTTGAATACCTAAGAAGGAGATCAGAACAACATCCCGTGCCAATTGATTGTTCTTTGCTTCAAGTTGAAAACAAAGGCATGTCAGATTTGCAATATTTGGAAGCCAAAAAAGAGTTTTCGTCAAGCACTACATTCATACATACTGTTTTGAAGATCACAAGCTTGTAGATATCTTTAGTGATGGCTCTCTGGCTGCAAAAGAAGGATTACAACGAAAAGAAGAAGTCATCTACTTGGTTGACAGCGTGCAAGATCAAGGAACCTTAGCAACCAAGCTTCCCAAATTTTCTAAGGCCCATGATGATATAGAAAAGTGGGTTGGCCTTCAAGATCAACAACCTACTTTGCAATTAGCTAATGATTTGCCAATCAGAGAAAAGATTTCTCCGCAAGAAGAAGAAGGAGAAGAAGACCAACCTCCTTTGTCAATGAGGCCTACTTGGAAATGGAAGGACGTATGTTTTGAACTTCTTGTATATGTTAACATCTATTCTTGTTGATTTGATAGTCTTAATGTTAGGTTTTGTTTTATGTAGTATTTTTTGAGTCCATCTTTATACTAACCTAGACTTAAGAGCTTGAATTGATGAGTTTTAGACCTCGTCCTATCCCCTTTATTTTATACTTTCAAGGCTAGCATGGGTAGGTCATGAACCATACATGGATCCCAATCTCAAGAAGTGTGTTAGACCTTCAAACAACCCCATATAGCTTGGACAAGTGGTGGACCTTCCGTGGAGGCTAATTCAAACAAGTGTGGCGGTGAACCTTCTATGGAGTCTAACTGTGGTAGACTTAAAACAATAGCCATTTCCTTGCACTGGCTTGGAAAAGTGGTAGACCTTGCTTCTACTAAGGTCTCTATTGAGAGAAGAATTGAATATAGAAGAAGAGAGAGATTAACTAGGCATGGATTTGTAAATTTGTAGAAAAGGGAAACATGTTGGATTACAAAAATATCTCTCATTGTACTAGTGTCCAAAATGTAGCTATATATTTCATCCATAACACCTTTGGATAAAGGCTTATCGTTAGACATTAAATCAAGAGGTTATGGCTATGCATGTGTTGAGACTATTGGTCGACTTGAATGATGAGACACATAGTTTGTTGACTATGATTTTATTTGATGTTGTATTTATATGGATAGAAGTCTTAATTACATGTGTTAATATGAATTTCAATGGATCAAATCTCAATCAAGTAAATCATGGTTGTTGTTAACTTTGTGTGGCCTTCAGTATTCACTTAAGTACTAATTTTTATTAAAGTGTAGGGTGTACAAGTTTCTCACAAAAGATTGTAGTCTAAACTAGTGTTTCCTTGTGTACCAATAGTTGGAAGGTTTATAATATTGATTCTACCTTGAATAAACTCCTAAGTTCTACTTCCACATGTTTACAATTGGTGATTTAAATTCTAGTGATTTTTCAGAAACCAATATTATTTGTGTTTTTTAAATTCGCAAATTGGGATAGATAAAGCCCCTGTGGTTGAGTCCCCAATTATTGAACCCCTTGGTTCTATTATTTTTGACATGCTCAAGGTGGATGATACGTCTATACCAAAGTCTGGTGATGTGCACCTTGAGCAAGCTTTCAATAGTGAGAATAAAGAAATGCCTACTCCAACAATACAACCTACTTTAAAAGAGACTAATGTATGCTCAAGAGGCATTTCCATTTGTTGCTACTTCATCTAGTGCAGATGTTGAGAAGTTCATACTCACAAATATTTTGGACTCAAATGGTTTTCTATTGAAACGTTCCCATCAGCCGTCCTCACACAACCAGTCAGTGCAACTAGATCCAAAAAGATATATTATACTTAGGCCAGGTTGCATCCAATTCTTGAAGACTATATTACAGAGGTTTAATGTTTCAATTTGGTCGATGGCTACTAGGAACAATGTGCTTCAAATTCTTAAAGCACTAGAGAGCTTAGCGAAAGGTACGTTGCCTTTCTTTGAAATTTGGAATCAAGAAGGTTTCTACACTTGTCAAAGCAATAAATTATTTAGACCTGACAATCCAACCGTTGAGGCAATGTTCAAGCCTCTAGCTAAAATTTCCATGCGGTATGAATGTGACCCACGAAGAACATTACTTCTTGATAATTCTCCTTACAAGGGATGCATTTCCCCTGCAAACAATTGTATTTTTCCATCCCAATTTGATGGTGAAAAACTGGTGGACAATATGCTCTTGGAGGAGTTGGTTCCCTACTTGTTTGAGTTGGATGAGACAAGAGATGTGCGGAATTTCATTGACTCTAATCATTACGGACAACCAACATTGACAAATGAGAGTGAATATAAAGAAATCAAAGAGAATTGTAAGCAAAAAAATGATGCTTGGTCAGCCAAGGTGTTCTTTACAAGAAGGATAACTCCTGCAAAATATGACAAAGGTGAAGCTATCCTTGAAGGAAAACACAATCAAGCAAGTGACAAAACTGACAACAATGACATCAGACGAGCCCAAATACAAGAGATACTGGAAAAGTAAGGTACAGTTGTTGAAAGCATGAAGGCACAACAATTGATCAATCTAGCTAGGTGATTGGGATGTACTACAAAGGGGCCATTGAAGGCAACCACTACAAAGGCTTGTATAAACAAGGTCAAAGCTGAGAACAATCTTCTAAGGCTAAATAAATCACACACCTAAGGAACCTTTTATGACTTGAACCTTGTTTCACATACTTGAATATACATGTGTATGGTATCAAATTTTTCTTTTTGTTAATATTTCTAGATGGAGCAAGCTTGGATAGGTGTTGGACCTTTTGGTAAAGACCCTTATCACAAGTACTCCATGTAGTGACAAGGAAAACATTTAAGAAAGTGCCTAAGAGGCTGGACAGGTGGTGGACCTTGCACCTTTTCTCCCATTCTCCATTTAGTCTAGCTATACACCACTATATTGTATGAAGTGTAGCTTGGACAAGTGGTAGACCTTGAAACAAGAGACCCCTCATCATCAAGCCTTATGGTAGATCTTACTGTTCTCCCATTCAAAGCGGAGCCTAGCCTAGCCACAAGGTAGACCTTACTTTTCCCCATGCTTCAAAGAAGCATAGCATGGAGAAATGGTGAAGCTTTGTAAGGTTTTCAATTGGGATTTGTTTATAGCAATGAGTAAGTTGAAGATGAACTTTGGCATCTAATAGTGCCATAGTGTAGAAAATGTAGAAACTGTTTGTATTCTTTGAAACATAATAATTTTCTTGTTTTTCAATTGTAGAGTCATTACTACAAGAAAGTGGGTCTAGTATGTGTAGGCATGATTTGAAGGAAGGTTTTGAAGCACCCAACCAACCTCATCCAAGGCCTTGTTGTATATATCAATCACCTCCTAATTGTCACCTGCCACTTGCTGTCAAGAATATCCAAAAAGTACTTTTTTTGGACCTTGAAGGACTGCTTTTGAAGATAGTTGAAACAAAACATGGAGATTCTATGCCATCTTGGGCTCAACACATGCGTCTTGTGGAGGACAAAGATGAAGTTTATCATGCGGTTCTCCTAGACGCAGAAATGTTTTTGGATTTCTATGGCGAATACTTTGAGTTGTGGATATGGATTTTCTATAACCTACAAGAGTGCAACACATCACACAAAAGTGTTTCCCAAAGCATTGTAGCAAGTTCAAGATCTTTATGAGTAACGAGTGTTGCCAAAATACAAACATCATGTTAGGATTTAGAAGGATTTATCATAAAAACTAGAGAGATATTTGGAAGATGTTTGAGGACTTAATTGCAAAGAATACCTTGATTTTTTATGATAGTCCATATAGAATGATGTGAAATATGCCAGGAACATATCTTATATTTCCAAAGATGTGGAGGAAAACACCTGAGCAACTTCAAAGATTCTTGCAAGAAATGATTATTCCATGGTTACTTGGATGGTTGTATGCAAGAGACAAGAGAGATTATACCCGTAACACAATTGTAAACCAGTATAGTGATCTTGAGACAAATCATGTCATGCATGTGTACGTGTCAAGGCATAACATTAAAGAAGGTTGCCAATGATCCTTTTTATGGCTAGATGATGTCCTTTTAGTATGTTGTGTATTTTGTATTACCATTTAATTCAAAGGTTATTTTTAAACAAAGATGTGTCAATTTGATGAACACTTGCATGGAGTGCACCCTACTCTGAGGGGACTTGCATGTATTCTACACGGTATCCTATTATAAAGAAAATTATTTGTACACGGAGTGCACCCTTCTCTAAGGGGACTTCCACGTATTACTCCAATGTATGCTATTATAAGGAGAATCCTATGTGATGGATTGTGCTCTATTCTATGGGACTTGTAATGGAGTGCACTCTACTCTAAGAGGACTTCCATGTATTACTAGAGTGTATCCAATTAAAAGGAGAATCCAATGTAAGGAAAAAGCATCCTGCTTTAGAACCAAAAGCAATTCAATATCATTCCATCTCAAGGTTGCATCCATTTGTAACTAGGAGAAACTTATGTTTGATATCAAAATAAATCTTACAAGTATGGAATGGAGAATTCATGGATGTGCAAGAAATATCTTCGTCTTGGCACGCATGTTTGATTAAAATTTATATTTTTGTGTCCTTCATATAAAAGAGTTTTAGAACCTAAAAGTCTTTGAAAGGAAAAATATAAAGTCTAATTGTTTGCATTGGGAGAAAAGAAATCATGGACGTTGAATTGTGTGAGAGACCTTGTTTGTGGAGAAAAATGTTTGAATCAAGAATGGTTATTTTACATCCTCCATGTAAGAGAGTTTTGGAAACTAAAATATGACGAGAGGAAAACCATGGAGTCTTTGTGCATGTATTGAGAGGTCAATGTATGAATGCATATCTTTATTAGGGTCTAGGCATAATTGGATGCTTCTGGACGTTAACTGCTCCAATCTGGTATAAAATAATATATTTAATGTTTTCTTGTGGGTAGTATTTATTTCATCATATATGTTTTTAGCCTAATTTCTTGAACTTCAAATTAAAACTTCTATGTTGCAATGGAGAAGTACTTAGAGAAATTTTTATGTAAACATGTTTTCTTACCCTTTCACTAATTGTAGCTTAGATAAGAAGTGGACTTTGCATTCCTCCATAGCCTATCCTAGACAAATGCACCTTAAAACTAGCCCTCCTATGTTGCAATTGACATATGCTACACATTTTATAAATGGCTTGTACCTTAAGTGAAGAAGTTCTAGATTAGAGGTGTGTGTTTCTTTGATTTCATGCACAAGTGGGTTTATTTCTCAATGGGTGCTAGCTTGGACAAGTGGTGGACCTTGAACTAAAAATTCAGGTACTCCATTTGACCTTAGCTTGAACAAGTTGTGGGCCTTCAAACCAATGTTTGCATGTTAAGATAAGTTGTAGATAGGACAATAGAGTATAAACAATGACAATGGAATCAATGTACTAGTCTCTTGATGGTGCAACCACCCAAAACCATAATTTTTCTTGGCCAATGTTTAGTCTAGTACACAACGTCAACACCTTGTACATGATATATTGAAAGTTGTCCAATCTGGAAATTGGGGATTTTCCACTTTACCTAATATGGTCTTTATATCAGTAGCTATGCCATTTTTAGACACTATATGTCCAAGAATTTTTCCTTGTCTACCCATGAATGTGCACTTTTTAAGGATTTAAGAAAATCCTATAAAGTCTACACTTTTCGAGTACCTTTTTGAGGTGTTCAAAATGATCAGCCCGGATTGATGAGTGTACGCATAGATCATCCATATATACTTCCATGAAATTCCTAAGATATTCTTTAAAATCATGGCTCATCAATCTTTGAAAGGTGGTAGGAGCATTAGTTAATCCAAAAGGCATAACCCGATAGGCAAAAATACCCCATTCCGTTGCAAAAGCAGATTTATGTTGATCTTTTGGATCAACCAAAAGTTGATTGTATCCCAAAAAGCCATCTAAGAAGTTGTAAGCTTCTCTACATGCAACTTGTTCTAAAACATGCTTAGTGATTGGAAGAGGAAAGTTGTCTCTAATGGTAGCTGCATTCACTTTCTTGAGGTTGACATACACTCGTAGTTTTCCATTTTTCTTGGGTACTACTACAATTGAAGACACACAATTTGTGTGCTCAATTTCATAAATGAATTCGGATTCCTTTAGTTTTTCAATCTCTTCTTTGATCTTTCTGGCAAATGTCTCATTATATGTATATAGCCTTTGTCTACTTGGTTTTGCATGATCTCTCATGGGTATGGTATGTTGACAGATGTCTGGATCAACGTCCTTGAGATCCTTGTAAGACCAAGAAAAGATATTTCGGTATTATTTAAGTTAGCTTAACAAAAACTCTTCTTCTTCTTCGGTAAGGTCATTTGCAATGTAGGCAGGCCTAGGCTCTTCTCCTGGTTTAACCAATCTATCTTTTTTGCATTTTCAGGCCCTTCGTAGGACTCATCGTGTTTTTGTAGTTCTCTAATAGGTTGTTTAGCTATGATTTTTCAATCTTGGAGAGTATATTTCTTGTAGTGGGATGGAACACTCATTAGATCTTTCCCATCCTCTTCTATGGTTTCCATTTCGGTCGTATATAGCTCCTTTAGAGCTTTTTTCAACTCTTGATACTTCTTTTTCCACTCAACTCGTGTAATGGTTGACTCCTTGTCCTGTTTTTTTGGCTTCTCTTGAGTTTCCTTTCTTGTTTTTCTCAACTTTTTTGTGATTTCATGTTGTTCGTTTAAAGGATATCTAACAGTGATTTTGTCCTTGATACAATCATGTGCATCTATCTGCATCACGAACTGTGTTCTACTAGGTACTGATGGCATAGGTCTAGCTTTCAAATTTCTAGTGTCTCTTTTTCATTTATACGTCCATTTTTGTCTTCTCGATTTCTGGTTAGGAAAGTCAAAAAACTTTTCCTCCCCTCCTTTCATGAGTAGCTTAGTTCTCACATGTTCTTTTTCGAGTAGCTTAGCTCTCACATGTTCTTTTCCTCCCCTCCTTTCATGAGTAGCTTAGCTCTCACATTTTTTGATCTATCTGAGTGTTCTTCTAACTCATCTGTTGCATCATAGTAGAGGTCTAAAAAGACTTGTTGAGCTTTCATCAAGTCCTTGGATGATTGAATTTTGTCTTCAATGTGGAGGGTTGAGATCATTTGTATGGGAATTATGTCATAGCCGTCCTCATTGCAAAATTGAGTAGGCATACACATATTCACACATACATCCATTGTCGCTAAAATATGAGTCCTCTCAAATGGCTCACACAAATGCTTTGGAAAGGGTTCAGGTACATAGGCTTCATCTGTGCAATTCCTTTCTAAGATACATTCTTGTTGTTTTAAACTCCCATTCTCTGAAGCTCTGCACATCCAAATAGGGGTGTCTTTGTTCAACCAAGATGGAAGCTTAGTTTCAGCCGAAGAGACTGAATCGAACACTTGTATGGGAATTTTCATGACATCTCTATAAGTGTGATCTTTTAGAATAACCCTTGTTATTGATCCCACTTGCTTCAAGTGCAAGTAATTGTTTTCCCAATCTTGGATGAGTTGTACTTGTCGCATGAAAGGTCGTCCCAATATGATTTCATAATTGAGTTTTTTCCCAAAGTCTACTATGGCAAAAGTGTGTCGATATTCAATCCCACATTAATTAACTATCACTTTTTCAAGCACTCCTAATGGTCTTTCAATATGTCCATCAGCCACCATCAATTGCAATTTAATTCAAGTTTGTCTAATGGCTAGTTGTCCCCAGGATTCCCATACTGCTTTTGTGACTATGGCTATTCCTACCCCACTATCCAGTAATGCCATGGTTTCAATGTCATTATATTTCAATGTCATTATATTTCACTAGAAGGGTTGTGTTTCCTTCTTTCCCTTCATAGTATTCTCCGACTTTGGTCATTGGAACAGATCAAATCTCTTTGTTGTCCATTTCGTGTTTTGATTTTTTCAATTTTTTTGCGATTAGCCCCGTTATCTCCACCCTTTCTAGGGTTTTTTGTAGATAGATATGGTCTGATTTTTAGCAGTTCTCCTAAAGTAAGAGTACATTGGATGGGTGTAGACATGATTGAATGGATGCTGTCTACTTCTAGGGTTTGTTCCGCTCTTTTTATTTGAGTGGTATTACACACTATGGATTCATCTTCGTTATCTCCCAAGTAAGAGGGTAATGTTTTCAAGGTCAATGGTTTAGATATTCCTGAAGCTTCAAATCCGCAATCTCCTTACAAGGATTGTACATCCATGTCCATATCAGGAGGTAAATTGTCTAACCAAAATTACTCTATAGGAGCTGACTTTAGAGTTAGGCTCCCATCATTGATCTCTCTAACTTTTTCCAATAGGTGTCCTGGCTAGTCTTCTTCTATGAATGGAATTATGTCTAAGACATCTTCGTTGTTCGGCACTATAAGTTCTGGCTCTTTTGTTCCTAGGTGGGGTTCTACCACCACTTTGGATTTTTCTTTATTGGTTCTTACCACGATCTCTTCAAGTTTTTCCATACCTTCAAGCTTGGGTTTTGGTTTTTCCAGCATCTCTTGTGTGATCCTTACCAAATTTTGATAAGCTTCAAGCTTAGCTGCTTCCATGTCTGGAGAAGGATAGTTTTTTCATTTGTTTTTCATGTTTTGGTTTGCTTTAAGACCCACTTGGTAAGCTTCCAAGGCTGCATTATTATGCTCAAAAATTTTGTCTACCAGAATTGATCCTCTAGATTTCAAGGTGGTTTCTTTGATTTCAGTTCCAGTTTCTTCCACCTTTTCTTGGAATGGCTTTTTCTCATCTCATACCTTTTTCTTCTACTTATTTCGGTCTTCTAAGAGGAAATTCTTGTATTCTCCGAATCATCAGAGGAGTTATGTTTCTTTTTTTTTGCGTGGACTCTAGTGATTACCTTGATTGGAACAATTGATTCACACTCAGATGAGCTATTAGGTATCACTTGACTACGTTCACTATTGTTTTACCCTTGTTTAAAGGATTTTTTGGACAATCTTCCGGGAAGTGCCCTCCCTTTTTGCAACATTGTATGCAATAAGCTTCAACTGGCTTGAGGTTTTTGTCAGCCTATGGGCATTCATTTTTCCAATGATCATCTGCACCACAATTATGAGAGTTTTCAGTTCTTGGCTTAATCATGGGTCTTCATATGAGGTTTGACACCTTGATTAGCTACATAATACATTGGTGCAAGCTCTCATGGAGTATAATTCACAGGGTTCTTCCATTGGTGGTGAATGTGAATTATACCAATCTCCTTCTACCATTATTGTAGATGGAGTAGCTCAGCATAGGGTGTGACAAGCGCTACTACTTGTTATCTAAAACTCCCTCTGGATGCATTTACTTTACATGCACTACATTATGTCCCGGATATGGAGGTTGTTGACCCAACACGGGTTGAGGTCTTTCCATACCCATCAGTGGTCTTTGGGTCAACAACCCATGTTGTTGACCCAACACAGGTTGAGGTCTTTCCATACCCATCAGTGGTCTTTGAGCTGGTGCCATATTAGTCTGATATGTCTACATGGGTTGTCCTTATGGCCTCATAGGCATGTATTGAACATTCCCATCATACTTTCTTCGATAGTAGCACTCGTTGGTCTCATGGTTGGTCCATTTATCTTCAATTGCACACCATTTGTGCGTCCTAACTGGTTATCCTTGTTACGGTATCCCTTGTCTTGGTCCTCTCATAGGTGCTTTTTGCATGTTATTCATCATTTCATTCATCTTTTTGAGCATGTATTCTATTGTTGAATGTGGTGATGCAACAGCCGTTCCCACTTGTACTGGTTTAGTGAATGCTGTTTTCTCACTTTGGTTATCCTTAGGAACATCTTCTTCATTGAAAATATCACAGTTGTCTCCTAAGTCAATAGCATCTGACAAACACTCTTCTAGGTTTGTATGCTTCTTGCTATACAGTATAGCATGAAGTTCTTTGTTTAGCAGTCTCTCTAGAAACAATGATACTAGTCATTCTTCTGCAGGTATCTTTAGCTCTGGGCATCTGGCAATGTATTGTTTCATTCGAGTTGCACAATCCCTAACAAACTCACCTTGTTTCTGTTTAAAGTTGCAAATTTGAGCTACTGTATTGTGTTTGATCCCCGTTTTGGAACAAGCAACTACAAATCCTTGAGCTAATGTGTTCAAATCCATGATTGACCTTGGTGGAATGTTTTGGATCCATGTTAATTATTTTCCTTCTAATGTCATTCTTCCAAACCCCTCGAATTGACTATGGAAATCGAATATGCGTTTTCCTCTTAGCACTTCCTTAAATCTCGCTAAGGGGTCATCTGGATCCCCCGATCCATTGTATTTTCTGACCCATTTTTTAAAATTAGCTGGTCTGACACGTCTATTTGGTTCAACTCCCGGTCTCCTGGAAATTGGTCTTGTTCCGAGTCCTTCAAACCAGTCTGTTGGAAATAGTAACTCATGTAGCCCTGGACTTGATTTAGTGTCACCTAGTTTTCTTCGTGATGAGGTGGTATTGTAATTGGTTGTTATCTTTCTCACTAGTCTTGAGTTACAATCATCTACTTGTAATTCTACTCTGTAATAATTACTATAATAGTCAGTTGTGATTCAGCTAGTACGCCATGTACTCGTTCATCATAAACACTGAGTTTAAATCTGAATCTAAATTTGAAATATTTTTCCAGTCATTCACTTTGTTCTCGTTCCAGTATAATATTTCAATTCAGTCAAATATCCCAATTCAGTTCCTATATTCATTAAATAAACTAACGACTTACTAGTAGCTGTAAATTCTAACACTGGAATCCGCTATCTAAAGAGATCAGCTCCAATTCCATTTTGGCAATCACGGTGGCTAGAGCTGTTTCTCGTTGACGAGACAACTATTCTCCCAGTTTGAATTTTCAGTTATGGCACCCAAATCAGGACGTGGTTGTAAAACATCCAGCCGTGTTGACCCTATTCCTAAGGAGTCAGAAAGAGATTCTGATTCCTAAGAATGAACCGTTGATTGAGACTGAGGCTCAGGAGGAGCATAGTCCTATTGAGGAGGCTCACGACTCTCAGCACTCCAATCGGTCCAGAAGAGGAAGGGTTGAGCAGGCCGAACGCAAAGCCAGGATTTCTCGCTCCATGTAGGGGGGTGAATGCGCCAAAGGCAGTAAAAGTAGTCGCCATAGTTCCAGTCGAAGGGCCAAAAAGGAGATGGAGAGCGACACAGAGGAAGAAATTGATTGGGATGCAGATATAGACCATTATAAGAAATCTTCACGCAGAAGTCAGGTTCCTAAGGAGAGAAGAAGCACAATTGATGTTGATCTCCAGGATTACACCTCGTCACTAAAAAAAAATAATCCAATTTTCAAAGAAGGAAAGAGAGATGATCTGGATGTTCATATCCAAGCTTTTGAACAGTATGCTGAGTTGAAAAATATTGATGAAGATGACTGCTCAAAGCATTCCGATTGGAATATTTAGATAACAGAGGAGATGAGGATATCCTCTATGAAGTGGATAAAATAAAACAAAGGAAATTATCAGTCAGAAGCTATGTGCAAAAGAACAAGGAGTTGACTCGGCAGTTGTTGCAGGAACCACCATCAGAGAAGCGGTTGCGGGCATGGTTTCTAAATGGGTTCCGTAGCCAGAAGCTTCAAGAACAAGAGGTGCCTGCCCCAATAAAGAAATTTAATGATTTGGTGCAGCGGGCCTTAAAGCTGCAACAGCAAGCTAAGAAGGAAAGGAATCACAAGAAGAGGAGGTCTAGTAGTAGTAGCACCACTTCTACTGAGGATTCAAATTCTAGTAATACTTTCAGTAGTTCTGACAGTAGCTCGGAAGACAAGAGCAAAGACAAGACCAAGAATAGGTTTTGGTCTAGGAAGATTGATGAGATGGCCCGGCAGATTGCTGAAATCGGCTAGACCAAACAACCAGTTAGAAGAATGGAAACTTAGTGTTCAAAGTGTAAATCCATAGATCATGCTTCCAATGAATGTCCACAGTGTACTTTCTGCAGAGCCTATGGCCATCTTTGGAACAACTGTGGTATTCGCATTCATCATTTCAAGAAAGGCAAAGATCTATTGATAGTGGAATTTACCAAAGCTAAACCAGTAAGAGTGGAGACTACCAGTGTACCCCAAACAGAGAAATCAGGTATCAGTGGTACTCGTACAGGGCGCGGTGGGTACCAAGGGGGTACGGGGCCGGGGCCATGGTAATTTCCAAGGATGAAGTTTGAATTGCTATACTTGTGGTAAGTATGGGCATTTTGTGGCTCAGTGTCTAGAAACACATGTTCATGCAGTAGCTGAGGCGAAGGTCCCGGAACCAATTCCATTAAGAGCAGTCACACGTAGTCAAGGGGTGGTGATTGAGGAAATTCCAGAGGAACTTGTAAGAGCAGCTAGTCATGGAAGCAGCAAATGGGCTCAGCAGAGAGAGGTGTGGAAGGCAAAGGGTAAAGAAAAGGTGGTTGATGAATGGCAAGAATAGAGAGAATTGGCGGCTAAAATTACAGAAGATTTAGCCATGAAATTTCCAGAGCAGCGAGAAAGGTCTGATGCCCGGGTCATTCAAAGAATACCAGCCCAGTCTTCTAACGAAGCACCACCAGATAAGTCGGGAACTGGGAATTTTGAGACCATGTTGGCTGCAATTTAGACACAACGGGAAGAACTAAGGGAAGGCAAAGCAAAGGAATGGTGCTGCGAAGATATTGCTGATACTTTGAGTTCTGACAGTGATTCTGTACAAGAAAGAGAAGAAATTCATGTCAAAATTTGTGACAGAATTCAAAAACTCACAGTTGAGCTGGAAGATATTAGAAAAACTCTGCCTAAAGTAGCAAAATTCATTAGACAGCGAAGAAAGGCTGAAGCAGAAGCCAAAACAGTTGACTTGGCTTCGGTCAGAGATGATGCAGCACCAGTCATCCAGGTAGATTATAAGGTAAGAAAACATTGGGAGGCACTGTCTGGTGTTATGTTGGATGGAGGAGCAGGAGTAAACATTTTGGGAGCACATCTTCAACAAAGAATGAAAATTACAAATCTGAAACCATCACCTTTCAAAGTCAGAATGGCAGACCATCGAGTAGTGCAAGCAACTCGAATGATAGAGAGTATGCCGATAAGGGTGGGCAAAGAAAAGTTTAAAACCAGATTCCTAGTATTAGATGTGCAGGGCGTCTATGGGATGCTACTAGGGCGCCCATGATTGCAAACATCACATGCTATTCACGACTATGCTAATCAGACACTAACAATACAAGGTGCCAATAACAGAATTCAGATTCATACAAACAATACTAGAAGCTGGAGAAAGGAGCTACGACCTCAAGAGATTTGCCATAAGTATAAAGTGAAGAAAATCGACAGGATGCTAGCAGCCATAGGTATTTTTCCATTAAATGAGATAAATCTTAATGCAATGTTACTCGACAAGGATCAGGCTGAAAGGCAGAAGAAGAAATTTCCAGAACAATTCACTAAACAGAAAGCTAGAGAACGGCCAGTTCAACTGACCCGGAGACTAGCAGAACCAGTAGATTCCAGTACACACTCTGATGAAGTAACTGGGAATCAGAGTAGCAGTTCAGAGCTTAAGAGACCGTCTTGGGATTATGCTGAGGAGTCAACCGAAAGGAGAGGCGGAGGGCCTAATTGGTTACTTCTAGATGATCAGGAAATAGAGGAATGGAACTTGGGATCTGAGGACAATCCCAGATTAATTAAGGTCAATAAGCATCTAAATCCTAAGATGAAAGAGACCCGGGGGATTCACTCTATATACAAAATGGGATGCCACCTGCGAGCGGACAACTTTGATAAAACCCCTATATACGACTCATATTAGGGAATATGACCCCCCTTTCTACGCTTATACAAAAATCAATGCAAAAAACTACCATACCCTGTCTTACATATAAATTTTAGGTCTCACGTGATCTAACTAAGTAAAACTATCCAAAGAGCGTGTAGCATAGTGACTGACAATGTCTTAAGGAGCCGCTTTTTTTGATAACTAGATGTACCCTCAATGTGTCTTAGTTTGACTTTCAAACTATGTGCCCGTTCAACCTACACTCTAGCTACTCGTCCAATTTTGACCCATTTAAATTACTCAAAAGATATGGTTATAAAGTTATGTTAGGTTCTCCATGTAAATTTGCATCTATATAAATTCTTTATAGATTTCATCCCTCAACAAATGAACTATAATCACAAAACAAGAAATTGATACAAAGCGTGTTAGTTCTTGCATGTATCTTTGTAGCTATTGACTCACAAGCTCAAGGGAAGACTTTTTTGGGAAGCCATGATTTTGAAACACAAAAACTTCCTCTCCTTTTTTCCTTTTATCACTTCTCCCCCCCCCCCAAATATGATACCCCCTCCCTTATTTTTAAGCTTGGGAGATAAATTATTGGGGGCCTACCCCTAACTTATACGCTTATGTAGCTTGTAAAAAAAAAACCCTCCCCTGCACTTACGTGGTGTGATAAGTTTTCCATGGTGAATCCCCCGGGGAAAGAGAAGACAAGGCATATGTTTCAGCAATATAAAGATGTGTTCGCATGGGAACATACTGATCTTAAAGGAGTAGATCCAGAAGTATGTCAACATCGAATACCATTGAAACAGATGCCAGACCAGTACGACTGCAGCAATATCGAATGAATCCAAATTATGCCAAGAAGGTTAAGGAGGAGATTTAGAATCTTCTAAAACTAGGTTAGTTACTGAAGTAGCTAGTAGTGACTGGTTGTGGTGGTACCCAAGAAGAATGGAAATCTGAGAGTGTGTGTGGATTATAGGAAGCTGAACGCTAAAACAATTAAAGATCCTTTTCCATTACCATTCACAGATATGTTTCTTGATGAAATTGCAGGCTATGAGATGTACAACTTTATGGATGGCTATAGTAGGTACAACCAATTACAAATTGCTCATGAGGATCGGAGTAAAACCACTTTCATTACTGAGTGGGGAGCATTTATGTATTTGGTGATGCCATTTGGTCTTTGCAATGCACTGGCCTCTTTTTAGAGATGCATGATGGAAATATTCAGTGAATTTCCTCATCGATTCTTGGTCATATTTATGGATGATTTCACTGTCTATTCAACGGAAGAACAACATTTTCTTTTTCTAGAGATGGTTTTCCAGCGTTGTCAGAAAAAGCGGATCTGTTTAAATCCATTCAAATTAGTTTCTTAGTCTAGAAATAACATCTACTGGGACATGTAGTGTCCCAAAATGGTATAGAAATGGCCAGTGACAAGATCCAGTGTATCCAACAAGACAAGGCGCCTCGCAATGTGTTAGAGTTAAGTTATTTCTTGGGATATATCAATTTTTATTGGAGATTTGTGTATAAGTTTGCTTCACAGGCATTACCTTGTATGAACTTACAAAGAAAACCAGCAAGTTTAGTTGGACCACTGAATGTGAGGAGAGCTTCTAGAATATAAAAAATGCGATTATCAGTAACCAACTCTTCGACAACCAAACTCTGATGTCATCTTTCATGTACATGTGGATGCTTCAGGATTGGCGATGGGAGCCATCCTAGCTCAACCAGAGGGAAGAACTGATTATCCTGTATACTTTGTCAGTCGCGCAGGTTCAGTCAAGCTGAACAAAGTTATACAACGATTGAAAGAGAAGCTCTCGGAATGGTTTTTCGGTGCTACTATGTTCAAACACTCCTTGTTGGGAAAGCTATTTCATTTTTATGTGGATCATCAGGCCTTATTGTTTCTCATCAACAAAGCCATTATTCAAGGCAGACTGATAAGGTGGATGATGTTCCTAATGGAATTTGAATTCAGAATTTTTCATAAGCTTGGAAAAAACCACTGTGGTGCTGATTTCCTGTCTAAAAGCACCGCAGGCTATTTTGAAGTGTCTTTAAGAGACGAACCAGTGGATGCTGAATTATTTCAGGTAACAGCAGCTGATGAGCCAATTTATCCAGAATTGTATAAAGTATATAAGTTTCTCTTCAAGGGAGAATTCCCAGCTAACTGGACTCAGAATTAGAAGAAGGCTCTGATTATTAAGAGTCTGAAGTTCCACCATCATTGGCGGCTCACTTTACAAACTAGGAGTGGATGGGGTTCCTCGTAGATGTGTGCCTATGCAGGGTAGAATGCAAGTGATTTCAGAGGCACATAATGGGGATTCGGAAGGCTGGTTTGTGGTGACAAACATTGATCTCTAACGTCAGAATCTTTTGTAAAACCTGTGATACATGCCAAAGAATGGGCAGACCCATAGCAGCAAACATGACTCCTTTAACACCAGTTCAGCCCTTATGTGTTTTTATGAAATGGGGTCTAGATTTTATTAGTCCATTCAAGAAAATCACTCCCAGAAAGAATAGGTATATATTGATGGCCACTTGTTATGTGACCAAGTGGGTGGAAGCTAAGGCTCTTCTCGACAACACATCACGATCCACTGCCATGTTTTTATTTGAAAATATTGTCTGCCGATATGGATGTTCTGTGGAAATTGTATATGACCAAGGTACACACTTTAATAATGATACTATGGACATTCTCATGGATATGCTTTCTGTCAAGCATCGGAGATCAACACCATATTATCATAGATGTAATGGGCAAGCAGAAAGCAGCAACAATACTGTCAAGACCATTCTCACTAAGATTGTGTAGAAGGAGCCACATCAGTGGGACTTGAAACTTCAGACTACTTTATGGGCATATAGAACAACTTATAAGGTTACTACAAGATTAACACCATTCAGAATGGTCTATGGTACTGAAACTGTTGTACCCATGGAATTTGTCATTCCCAGTCTCAGGATGGCAGTTGAATATGGGATGGATTTTAATCACAATTTGAAACAGAGATTGGAAGAGTTGATGTAGCTAGATGAGATAAGGCAGAGATCTATGCTGGAACAAGAAATTGTTCAGCAAGGAAGGAAACACTGGCATGGCAGACGGATCAAAGTCAGGGAATTTTAGAAGGGAGATCTAGTTGTGCTGTATCAATCGAAACTGGGCCCTAATAAACCCAACTTAATGATAGCTTGGGCAGGTCCATATGAAGTTGACCGGGTGTTTTCCAATGGCACAGTACGACTAAAGGACTTATCTAGATTGTTGTTACCAGGAGTGTATAATGGGGCCAAAATCAAGCTTTATTATTCAGAAGATAAAGAGACTTCCAGAAATGAGGATAGTGGTCCTCTGGGAACTGATGATCAAGAAACTTCTAAATCGGTTATTTTAAACCTTTTTCATGTACAACCAGTTCCAAAGGCAATTCAATGATCCAAAATATGTCAACACGACGAATCCATTGCAGTTCCAGAGTCCGTCCAATGTCCAAACCACTATCAGTTTGTATTTGAAAAGGGCCAGTCGGGCTATCAGTGAGAATCATTTCCAAGATTGAGGACAACATTAGCCAATGCATGTATGCCACGTCAATTGCGGTGCACAGACCTCTAGGAACAATAAGTAGTGGATCTTTTATGGCATGAGCGCGTATAACAGTAAGACGAGTGAGTGTTTTTCCACGCAAATCCCCTATGCGATATTTAGCAAGCTGTTGTCCATTTCCCATCGCCAAGCTCTGAAGTTTCCTCTCTACAACCGCAAACCTCTTCGTCTGAGGAAGCTGGGGATTACTATTCTTCTCTACCAGCCACATCGGGTTACGGAATTGAGGAGTCAAGTAAGTCTTCTTCTTATTCTCACACTACCTCATCATCTTCACAGTGCATGGGTTAAAAGAAAATGTCAGAGAAGTTAATCTGGCTATTGGACTTGCATGTGGTGGTACAAGCCACCGGCATTGAGTTTGACATAGCTATCATGAGACAATTCATTGATTCCTTCAATGGAGAAGATGGAAGTGTTATGGTCTATGGTAGGAAGGTGTCTATCACACCAGAAAATATTGCATTTGCATTCAGGATGCCGAATGAGCCCAAGCCGTCTGTGACCAATACAAAACAAATTAGTGCAGCCTTCAAAGAGGATGATGCTGCCAAAAAGAAACACAAAGCCAATGGGCAAGGGGTTCCAGTAGCAAGTATGGATAATCCTGTTGCTTACCATTTTGTGGCTGAGGTGGTAAGTCTCAAAAACAACCCAACTTATGTCTCACAGAAGTTGTTTGCTATGTTACTGGCGAAAAGACTAGATGCTATAGTACTAATCAATTTATGCCATATTTTATCACATAATGTGCTTCAGCAAACTACCAAGATGAAATCCCATACTATTTTCAAAGCATGGTATGTGTGGCAGTTTCTTTACTGAGAAACGTCTCCAAAATCAGGTAAGGATGGCTTGGAGCTAGAAAGCCTTTCCCGTCACTAACAATGTGGAAGTGTCATCAGATGAAGAAACCCCAGACACTTAGTTAACTCTCACTGACCAAAAGAGGAAGGGCACACAAGAGGAAGCTGGTAGTTCCAAAAGATGCCAAATTACACTGGCCAAGAGTAATTCTTCTCTTACCCAGCTTGAAAGACAAACCAAAACAGTGGCTACTACACAGACTCCAGTGGAACAGACTCTAGCTGACCAGCCAGCCCAGTTTCAACTTCCAACCACTGGTGGAACTAACCAACCAGCAGAGCAAGAATCAGTGACCACCAGTATGAGATATAACCAGCCAGGCCAAACCAGTGTGGAGCAACTGATGGTTCAGGTTAAGGGAAAAGACCAGCAATTTCCAGTCCCAGTGGGAAGATTTCTATTTCTTATTGTGAACCAGCCCTGAATCTGACCAAGAACGATCGGGTTACAACAGCTGCACACTCAACCTCTTAAGGGACGGCTATTCCTGAATAAGCTGAGGACACAACACTACCCTATACGGCTCCTATCATAGTTTATGAGCCAGAAGTCAATGACCCAGCAACTGTGCATGATGGATGTTCAATTATTATTCAGCCTTCCTGGAACACTATTGTGAATGCTATTAGCCAAATGTTGGATGCTTCAGTGCCTAATACTGAAGTAAACCAGTTAAAGGCTAAATTGTTGGAGACTGAAAAGAAAGTTACAAAGCTGGAAAAGGAGAAAGTGGAACATTCGCTGCGGCACAGTGTCCTCAAAAATCAATCAGCCAGGACTATTCAGACAATGGAAACTAAGCTGTCAAAGATGGAGTCTGACATAAGGGTGCTAAGAGAGAAAAAGGTAGAGTCCATCAGAGTTGCTAATTGGTTTGAGACCATGTTGCAAATGAAGAGAGCTAAGTTCAACTCATTAATGATCACTCACACTGCATTGAAAGCTACTTTAATTGAAAGATATACCTACAATAATTTGGCTGATATCTTGAATCCAGAAGGAACAGCTGTCTTCAATCTAGATAATCTGAGGGCACTTATGGAGACAATGCAGAGTGATTTACAGGATAAGCTCTTTGAATACAATAATGCTTTGACCAATCAGGCTATCCTGGACTATATTGAGCAGTAGAATAATCTCCAAGAGGATGAGGATGAAGCAGCAGAAGAGGAAGAGCAGGAGGATGAACTAGTAGTAAGGGATAATGATAATTATTTTCCTCCATCTCCACCTCCAAGATCTGGTATTGGGGGAGCAGGAGCCACAGGAGGAGATCAGCCCAATACAGAACAACCAGATCAACATAGGGGCCAGTCATTGGCTGATCAGCAGGCTGGAGATCATCAAACTAACACTATAACTTCACTAGCACACCAGTCACAGCACAGTGTGGATGTGAAAGAGAAAGGAAAAGTTCTGACCAAGATTCTGAAAGACGACGAGCGCCATTCGTTGTAGCTCATCATACTGAACAAGGGATTAAGACATCAGCAAGCTCCTATAACAAGGTAGTATTTGGAGGATGATGTACGCTTCTTTCTGATCTGGAACAATTTTAGCGGCTCTATGTTGGTGCCAGGGAAATGGTCCAACATTGGAAATCGGCTTCTTTCCATGATCAAAGTGTGTGTCAACTACCTAAACATCCTATCAAAATTCAAGTGCTAGAAAGAGTACCTGAATGGGTACTAACATCTGATGATAACCTAGTTAATTCACATTGGCAGTGGCAGTCTACTGCAAATTGTCATTCTTTGGCTATTGAATTAGAGCTTTTGCTGGGAAACAGGCCAACATATCAGTGTATGAAGGAGGTCGGAAGTCATATGAAAGAAGTATTACTGCAAATGAAAATTTCCAGAGGAGTTCTGGATCAAAGGGTCAAAGCTATCATTGAAGATCAGGCTACCAACAGTAAAGGGCCTCAAACTCTAATGACAGCTGGGGAACAAGCCACATATCTCAGAAGACTGTTTCAGCTGGTTAAGGTTACTAGGAAGATGATGCAGCAGGAAAACCATGCTGTCTTAACCTTTATGGAGCTGGTACCCGATTCTTCAGTCCTTCTGTATGATGTACCAGCTAGAGAGGTTGAGCTACCTAGGTTTTTCCCATCACTGTATCCTCAACATCAAGAGCCAGTGGATCGACTCGCATATTACAATATCACTGATGAGCTTCAGGATTGGTATGAGCGATCCACTATTGAATGGAAAACTTGGCAAACACTACTCAATGATGCTCTCCATCTACATGATCTTGGGGCATTAAAGGGTGAGCTGGAAAGGATTAAGCTATGTATGTCACAATGGAATATCCATCTTAGAGGTCTCACCAAGATCACAAACCAGCTATTGTAACTTACTGTAGAATACTCTAAAGTCCCTGAAAAAGATATTACGGCTAATTAGGCATGGGACCACAGTACAGAGAAATGGTTGAAATTCTCTTTGAAGCTAGGATTAAAACCAATTAGCCTCTGCTAGAAGGATGGATCCACATAGCTTCGCACTATCACAAACTGGCCAGAACCCGTTTGACAAAAGGCAAATGCACGCTCTATGATCCCGACACCAAAACCTATCATCCTCTCACGTCTTATGAATTGAAGATGACTACAGGGAGGCGAGATCACCTTGAGCAGGAGGCTATTTACAAACTCATCCAGAAGGACAATGCTGGCACTAGGACTTCTAATACACCAACACAATCAAAGGGCAAGAGGAAGTGGGTGCAGTGGAAGGATACTAGGTAGTCCATTTCAAAAGGGGAAGGATGTTGGGAAATCGATTTCAGAATCAGACGGTGGATTTTCCCAATACATTTCAGAATGAGACGGTGGATTTTCCCAGCAAGGTTCAAAATCAAACAGAGGATTTTCCCAGCAGGGTTCAGAATCAGACGCTGGATTTTTCCAGTAGGGTGTGGAAATTTTCAAGTTGGACACCCTTGTAATTACAATTATAGGGGTGTCAAGCACTCAACAAGCATGAAGTATGGCATAAAGCTAGCAATACCAAAAGGAAGCAAAAAGAGAAAGTGGGATGGTGGGTTCTGCGCTATGAGCGAGGGGGCTTCAGTCCCTCTATGGCATAGCACAATCCTCCATGTGTGTCTACTGTTGGAATACAAGGACGAAAAGGGTGCAATGGAGATGAGTCAGAAAGTGAAGAAGAGTCCGACAACTCTTCCAATGGAGAGGAGGAAAAATAAGTGCAGCGGGGGGGGCTAGGGGTGGCACGACAGGAGAAGGAGCTACATGTTGCATGAGGGGGATGAGTAACACTTTGCGCGAGCAATGGCGAGGAGAAACAACGAGCCTACGACTGGGTTTAGAAAAAACATTGCTCTATCTACTTCTTTAACTTGTGACCAAACTCTATTAAAAAATAAGGTGGTAAACTCGTTGAATTCATTAGGATAGCACACATGCGGCCTAGAATAGTTACGACATCATAGAAATGTTATTTCCTCAAACTTCCATGGTCTAGATGGACTTAGCCCCTCCAAGATGTTGGCCACGAAGAGGATCCTTTGGGTAACTAGGTAGTAGACTAAGATATGGCTCCCTTACATAATTAACATGACAAACCAATTCAGCAACTAAGAATGGCCATGTGCCGCCCTCTAAGAACCGCCATGTGCCACCCCCACCCATAGAATCAAGAATGAGCAATCTGCCAATCCTTTCTATCAAGAAGTGGGCAAGGAAGTTTCTCAGCACCTAGAAAGAATCATACAGTGGATTTATTTTCAGAAATTTTGGAGCCATACCCAAATTCAAGAAAGGAGGGAAGGATGTAGAAGGCAAAGACAGTCTCAACAGGCGAGAACGGTCTCAATAAGCGGGAACTATCTTTTGAAGCCGAAGGATAGAACAATCAGAAATTACCATGGCAATTACCACAGTAACTGTGAAGGGCTATAAATAGGGCCCATTACATCATAATTGGGCTGCTTGTCGGGAGGGGAATCGCAGGCTTATCTGTAGTGTAATCATCTGTTATCTTTCTCACTAGTCTTGAGTTACAATCACCTACTTGTAATTCTACTCTGTAATCATTACCACAGTAGTCAGTTGTGCTTCAGTCAGTACACCATGTACTCGTTCATCATAAACACTGAGTTAAAATATGAATCTGAATCTGAAATAATTTTCCACTCAATCACTTTTTTCTCGTTCCAGTAGAATATTTCAGTTAAGTCAAATATCCCAATTCAGTTCCTATCTTCACTGACTAAACTGACGACGTACCAGTAGCTGTAAATTCTAACACTGGAATCCTCTATCTAAAGAGATCAGCTCCAATTCCATTACTCTCAGAAGATCTCTCACTGTGTTCATCTCTTGGCATAGTTTCTAGTCCTTGGCCCAATATCCAATCCCTTATGGAATACCCTTGATATTTGGTTTGTTCTACCTCCTTAGGAGTCATCATAGCAAAGTTGTTATTATAACAATCCCTAAAGAGTTAGGTTGGTAGATTTGATGATCCCTTATCTTTGATCTTGAAGATATAGATGATCTTCATGGGCGTTAGTTGTCCCGATTAAGCATGGGAAGTCCATAGAAGATCTTTTACATTTCTATCCTCCCAGCAATAAACTCCAATCCTAGGATTATACCTACTAAGCCGTTTCAAAGGATTCAAATCAACTTGATCGTATCCCTCAAATTCCAAAGTTAGTGGCCCTTCTTTAGTTGCCATATTTGGAGTTATGGTGTTTACTTCTAGCCCCCATTTGTCTATCATGTCAAGGTTTTCAACTTGTAAATACCGAGTTTCGTTTCTATCCATTTACATTTTTCCTTATTTGTTTGCCCTGATCTCCTCTTCAAACTCAATACCATGGTCATCAATGCGAATAGCATACTCTTTGTTAGGATCCAGGTAAACCTAAGCTCCATGGCAATTAGTCTTATAAAATGAGAGTATATGCTTATAGCGCATTGTCGTTCTGGTTTCTAAGTGAGTCGAATAGGAAGACATTTCAAATGTTGAATCTGAGAAAGTGTCGAAGACTTCTTTAAGGATAGTGTGCAAAGAATTGCCTTGATTCACGCTTTCTTCAGTGGATACTCTTCTGGAGGTCTCTCAAAATATTCCTTGATTTTCTAGTACACGACCAGATCTAAGGTTCATAAAGACTTGTGGAGCCTTGGATAGAGTACTTACCGTCGGATTGACTTGCTATCAATTTCTTCCCAAGTAACTTGATTGCAACTTCTGCCAAACTGCCGATTCCTTGTCTGCAACCTGATTCTTGTATCAATTTTGATCAAGTTAGCTATTCTTTCAAAGAGATTGTACATTTTTTGCTAACTATTGTGATTGGTCTATGTATATCACTTCAAATCGAGCTATGGGAGTCAATAATTAATACTTTCAGATTTGACTTTGGTAAAAATCAAAACATTAATCTGCAACCTAGAAACTAAGTGAACATGTAGCAATTTGGATCCCATTGAACCCAAAATTGCTCGGTGGCCTTGTATTATATTGGTCTAATACTGTACAAGTTAAAAAGTCAAAATTGGTGTCTCTATATAGCAGTAGTAAATAATCGTGATTATTTACTTTTCTAAGTTTTTTTCACTTTTTGCAACTTGTTAAGGTCCTTGGACAAGTTTCACTCAGTTTGGACAAAATCTGTTCAAGTTTATTAACTGTTTCGTGTCCACAGACTCGATTTTCAAGAATCTCTCCTAAGTCTCAATTTTGTAATTCAAATTTCACCAAAATTGATTTATGTGGTCTACTTGTTATGATTGACCTTGTGGTATACTCAAATGCGCAAGATTGTTAATTTTTGAAACAGAAGTAAATAATCATGATTATTTACTCCATCTAATTTTTTGCAAGTTTTTGTCCCAATCACAGATCTATTAAGTACCTCAACTTAATGTCTCTAGCTAAGTTTCATCAAGTTTGGATAGTTTTTTTGTTCAAATAGTCCTCAGTTTTGTGTCCGCAGACTGACTTTGCAAATTTGGTCACAATTTTCAATCCAATGATCCAAATCTTACCAAATTTGGTTTGTAGGCTTATTACAACATGGTAAAATTAGTGCATTAGGGCCAATTTGGATGAAATAAGGTTTGTTTAGGGTTTGTCTATTCTTGATCTAAGGGTCAAGGAGGAGCCACATTTCCAAAAGTATGGCACTTTTGTTCACGTGTCAAGATCTCCTTCACTTGATTTTGGAATATTTTGCACTATTTTAGCCATAA
Source organism: Adiantum capillus-veneris (assembly GCF_014529385.1). Classification (NCBI taxonomy): domain Eukaryota; kingdom Viridiplantae; phylum Streptophyta; class Polypodiopsida; order Polypodiales; family Pteridaceae; genus Adiantum; species Adiantum capillus-veneris. The sequence continues at coordinate 128,899,900 of NC_140936.1, forward strand.
CTTTTGCATATGAACTCTAAATTTAGTGCTCAAATGATCCATGGGTAGCGCTTGCTGAGCTCTATCCAATGAGTACCCATGTTAAATAGTTTTGGTAAGATCTTCATGGTCTTTTTTAGGTTTCCCCTTTTTAGATCCTTACACAACCCTTTTTTCATCCAAATTGGCCCTAATGGGTATGCTAACTTAGTCAAAAAAGTTAAAAAATGGGACAGTAGTTAATAATTGCGATTATTTACTTCTGATAAATTTTTGCATATTTTTTGTCAATTGAGCATGTACACATGTATATCACGTCAATATAAGCCTATGAATTAAGTTTCATTGAGTTTGGACTTCTTTTTTCTCAATTTATACTCAAGTTCTCGAAAGTCGGTACAAACTTTAGTTTTTACCCAATTTTTTGCCAGTTTAATGATCCAAATCCAATGTGCCTTTACAGAAGTTGTTTGTACACATGCAATGAGTCATTGATATCAACCTTGGTCAATTTTGAGCTAAAATTAAATAATCATGCTTATTTACTTTATGCTCAAAATGAACACTTTTTTGCACTTTTTCAATGTTGGACAGTCTTTTCATGAGTTATTTTAAGCCTATGAATCAAGTCAAAACTTAATTTGGCCTTAAATGTCAAGAAAAAGTAAATAATATGAGCTTTTACAAACTCTTGAAATTTTTACCTCAATGTGTCCTTGAGCTTATCCACTGGTTCATACAACTTTCAAGAATACTCTCCAGTCGGATTGAGTGGTTTGGAGTCTTTTCGTGCTATTTCTAGCCGTAGACCTAAAATTATGCAACTTCAAATAACAACTCAGAATGATTCTTTCAGAGAGAGCAATGTTCTGAAATCCACCTCAGATCCTACTTACCCTACTCCTAAGTTCTCATGCAATGGGGTTGTGGAAAGTGTCCACAAACACTTGTTTTCTTGTTTTTTATGGTTTCGTGAGCATTGATCTGAAGACTTGTCTCGTCCCTCAATCATTTTCAAATTCCTAACCTAGTTTCCATAAAGTAGATATACGAGCAACAGAAGAGAGGAAGTCCTATATTCATCGTTTACGTGGTTATAAGGGTCATACGTCACAAGCCAAGTCGATAAGTCTAGGATTCTAATGAAAGCTGTTTCCTAAAAAAAAGATAAAATCCCATTGAAATATTTAGAATTCATAAACAACGCCGTTTTTTCCATGTTTAAGAGGCACATCCGCCATCCGTAAACCATAAATATGATATGAAACTTAGTTTAAACTAGCTAGTAATCTTGTGGGCATGTCGATTTGTGACATATCGAATCTTGGAACAATGAGTCTCTAATTTTACTTCTCTTAATAAGAGGGAGTGGAGAGTTTTTCAACTAATCGAGACCACCCATCCTTGACTAGCAACCTGAGCCAGTCCCCACTTTCCACCCCACACTCACACTTGTTAGCTTCTTTTCTAATTACTATCACATTGTTTTACACATACAAACAATGTTCTTTTCTTAATTCTAAGCATGGATTCTTTCATTCAGCCCTTCAAACATCACCAAAATATTTCTTTCTCAAACATGGTCTAATGAAAACAATCCTATAATTCAACAAAAATGAATCTTTCAATTATTCTTAAGAGTTTTCCTCTACCCGTAGACTTTCTCTATCTAACCAACAGAGCTTTTGCAAAGGATTTACTTATTCGCTAACCGTGAAACGCGCATACTTTCCCAGTCGCTAACCGCAAAGGAACATCTCACTAACCACAAGGCATCTTGCTAACCTCAAGAGACAAAAAGAGAGCTGATAACCTCAACTTATTCTCTGCTAACCGCGGAATCACCTCGCTAACAACGAGTTCCATTTGGAAACAAGATATTATTTCAGCATCATTTTCTTTAAGTGAATTCTCAAACATGATTAACTAACTTGTAATATCAAACAAGGACAGTTAATCAAACAGTTAACCATAAATCAAACAATTCTTTCTCTACTCTATGAAATCATATGCTTTTTTCTTGTGATATAATCACGTTTCTTGGATAGTTTAAGGGAATTCATAGGCTTGCCTTACCGGTCATCATGTATAACGATGCATAATTATAATTTACTCTTACCGGACTAGCAACACGTTTGTCTACCTCTCATGGTTGAGGTTGGACGGCTTCGAGTTCTTCCACAACCAATACCTTCGCTTGAGCAACGTTTGGAGTAGTTGATGCCTTCCGCTGCACCTTTCTTGGAGGTGGAGAAACATGAGCGTCTTTGGAGCTTCAAGTCACTCGCTTCGGGGCCATCGTATTGCGAAAGAGAAAGAAGAAAGTGAAAAAGAGAGCTCAAGAATTTGAGGGACAATACGATGATGGTAGAGAAAGAAGTTGAAGATGGAGATGGCTTGAGGGTAAGAGCTTGAGGGAGAGAGGTTGAGAGAGAGAAGGTAACTCCGACGTCAAGGCAAGAGAGCTTCCACTTCTAAGAGTGTGTGTCCTCAAAGTGAAGGGAGAGAGGATCTTTATATAGGCTCCCAAGGCCAGCGAAGAATAGAGGGAAGCAAGGAGAGATAAGTTTGCGCACATTTGCAGCTCAAAAATAAATAAATATATACATATATGGCTTTTTTTCTATTACGGCCACGGATTCCGATGCGCGATTTCGAGCCTCTTAGAGGAAGCTTGGCTTCCAAGAAAAGAGTTATAAACTAAACTCCTCCTCTATTTTTTTTTAAAGTACTCCTCCTACATCTCTCTTCTAAAATTACTCCTCCTTTCCTAAAATTATTCTCTCTTTGCTAAAATTACTCCTTCTTTCTTAAGTCTCTAGATACAGTTTTGATGCTTAAGTTTCCCATCAACCTATTGTTTTCAAGTGAATAAGGGTCATAATTAATAGTTCTAAAGTCCGATTTTTGATCCAATCATTCCATTAGAATGCTCTTTGACTTAATATAATGCAAACATTAAATATTTGCAAAGTAAATACAATACTTCTATTGAAAATTTGTTGGGTACATTACAGGACCATTGATCCCACCAAATAATCAAGAGGGCAACCCCTAATCAACTAGGCTTGCTTGGTGGGCCTTTGCCATACATTATTTGATAGATTTTGGAGTGTAGCTGGTTAGTTGGTTAGTTGGTTGTGATTGCTTTTGCCTTGGGTTTTGATGTGGTGACACGAGAGAATGAGTAGAATGGCCTATTGATAGGCACCAATAATAGCTTTGTCTGGGACTTGATGAGCATTGGGAAGAAGCAAGTTGTGTCCCATAGTGCTCCATATACGACAAAGGGCTAATTGAATCGAGCAAAAGGGTTGCAACTTAACCTACTTTGGTAGTTTTTTGCAGATTGCACCATTCAACCTAATAGTAGCGAGACCATTTAGTCTCTAAATCGTGGAACCATCTTTGAGACACCCATCTTATTCTCAATCAAGCGCAGTCAATTTTTGTTTATTTCAATATATAGGTTGAATTGCCAAACTCTGAGAAAAGAAATGCATGTCTATTTGAGATATAGATATGATGATCCAAATTGAGCATGCAGCACTGGTGAGGAAAACCTATGGCTAAAATAAACTTAAGGAAGCTTTGACAAACTAAAAAATATAGAAAGCATAAACAGACTATAAAAAATGAATTACACTACCGACCCGATAATCGTGAACGAATGTCATCCAATTGTGCAAGTCGGTAGACAATGTTTGAGTCAATCTACAAAAAGGCAATGTGAATAGTTAAACATATCGTCTTACAATGAAACGTCACAGACTGAAACTACAAAGTATACAATGCACGTCATGCAAAGGTGCCATACAAAAGTATGGTGGAGAGTTGGCATTGTGGTCTCTCCAAAAATTATAAGAAGTCGTGCCCTGTCCCGTAGCGTTTATGTGTTGCGCCAAGAAAACGCATAGTCATTGGGTGTGATGGATACAGATAATTAACTTTATAGTGTTGTCGAGATGGAGTCGCGCTTGTGCAATTGAAACGTCGAGTGTTGTGAATATATGTCCTCCTTGTCAGACACAAAACACGCATTAAGACAAATACAAGAGATGCGGCATATTGATTAAGCTTAAGAAGAAGCATATCTAATTTTATATTCTATGTCAAAGGTTTGCTACGTAAAGAGTTATGGGTGCTTTTTGATAGATTTTCCTTTGTTAAAATTGCATTATCTCTCTCTCCTTGACCGTCAACTCTTTCTCATGTCTTATGTTGTAGCCAGTTTTCTATTTGCAGTGCGCCCTCTTCTTGTAGACGAAGCAAGGCTTCTTGCAACTCGTCGGCCATGCAGTAACATGCTATCATATGTAGGGTATGTCCTCAAGGTGTCTAGGAGTCTTTTCGATCCCACGGTTCTGTTCATGGGACTGGCCGATACTTAATACTAACCTTGGAAAGAGAACTCCATGGTACGAACTTGCATTGGCCAAACAATACATTCACTTGATGCTTTCCTTATGCATGATAATGGGTGTGTTGAGTTCATCGTCCCCATAGAGAAAGATATTGTATTTACTCTGCTCATCACTATTGCAAATGCGGATCTGGCAAGCTTTGTACTTGTTTACTTTAGTGCTAGCTAGATACATGATGTCAATCTGCATATGCTCTATTATATTCTATAGATGTTTTATAGCAACGTCTTCCAAGCAAGTCTAGTTAGCACAAAAGGGTGTGTGTCAGAGCGGATGGCGAGGATGCAATGTGTGTGACATGAGGCTTACGATGAGTCTATGTAGAGGATTTATCCAAGGCATTGAGTCTTAGAAGTGAACGGACTCTAGGAGGCTGCCTCGTGGAGAACGGTTGTTACAGTATCAAAATCTACATCATGGACTGAATGCTCTCAGGAACTCCCTCATCTGTCCGAGCCTGGGAGGTCTGGCACTGGCGGGCCAAGGAGGCTTGGCAGCCAACCTGTCAAGGTGTTGGCTAGTCAATTGTGAATAGCCGAATAGCCAACCATGAATAGATGACACTAAACACAAACACACACACACACACACACATCCAGAAACTCCGAGAGAGCGAGGCATACATGAGAGGCAAGGCAACAAATGAGGGCTTGCAATATGCTCTCTCTCTCTCTCTCTCTCTCTCTCTCTCTCTCTCTCTCTCTCTCTCTCTCTCTCTATGTGTGTGTGTGTGTGTGTGTGAATGGCCAGAGACTTACCTAAAGAACATTGAACTACTCGCTTTGCAAATCTTTGTCTTCGAACTGTTGCACGTCTGCAAACATGCGAACCGCTGTCTTTGCGAAGCTCTGAACTGTGGCCTCTGCGAACCTACGACACTACTTTTGTTTGTTTGCCAACTAGTGTTGCTTTTCACAGTTTTTTTTTTAAATTTAATTTATATTTGAAGCTCTGAAGCTCTTCCGTGACCAGATAGAGGCAAAAGAGCCTTCGGCTCACCAAGTACCTGATTTTGAACCTTGGAGGTGACACCTTGGATGTCTCTCTTCTTACAATTGAAGAAGCCAGTATGTTTCAGGTGAAAGCCGTTGTTGCAGGAGACACTCATCTGGAGATTTACCATTGTGCCGTATGTAATGATCGTTGTCATTTTGACTACCCATATTGGGCATTCCTTGCGATAAGAGATCCATAAAAAACATACCTAAAATGCGTGCCGCCTCTTGCATAGATGATGATCTTTGATTTGTGTATATCCCTCGACCTTGCCGGCATTTTAGGCCTGATCGTTACGTTCATCATTGTCATCATTGCTAGCATATTCTTTGTATCTCATATCCCTACGATCATCGTGCTCTCTATGAGTCCTTTGATCACCATTCGTGCGGCTACAATTCCTTCTATATTAATCCACCTTTTCTCATGACTTTTTTCTTGTCCACCCTGCAATCAATCCTTTTCCCCCTTCCTTAGTCGCAAAGCCTGGCGACCCTCTTCTCTCTCTCCTTGCCAGATGAGTGCTTCCGTGGGCGGATCTGCAAAAACAAAGAAGCTTCAGCATGAGGCTAAGGTGAAAGAAAGATTAGCTTTTGGCATCGTCGACAGTTAACGCAGGCGATAAGTAGCGCTGCTGGGCTTGAGCTTTGCAGCGTAGTCGCTAAACCAAAATATCAAAAAGATCAGGTGATCTTGGTCAGGTTAGATCATGCCAAGTGGCTCACTCCAGGATCCAGAAAGTTCTTTAAAAAAGTTATTATGCCAAAACCCTAGGTTGTTTGAGCACGTGGAACTGGAGAGAGTAGCTAGCCTCATTCTCACGTGTCTTGGAACTGCAGAGAGTCGAGATCTCGGCCACTCGACTCGACTCAGCCTCGCATGACCATAGCCTAAGATGGCTCAAGAAGATGTTTTAGAGCTAGTTTCATGGGCGAAGTCACAAGCTGATAAGAAGGCGGTCAGGGTAATCTTGGTCGGATCCGAGGAGAGTATCAAGCTACTTATCAGCAGTGATGTCATAACTAGAGGTATACTTGTGCATTGTTATCCTCCAAGTGCTGAGGAGACAAGGGAGGCACTCATAAATTTTATCAATACCAACCCAGATAAGTATAACTTGGATGTTGAGAAGTGTCTCTACCTCCGAGAGACATGCCCATCTGAGTATAATACGCTCAACGCCACAAAAGAGGATTTAATGGATCAGTTCATAGTTAAGCATGCTAGATTTGAGAATCAACACAGGGATTTCCATGATGTAGGTTTTTGGTTCACTCTTTTAGTGGAAAAGTCTAATGGTGTGCCCTTGGTGGATAACATTAAGCACATAACGAGGGGGTACTATGTCCTTGACAAAGAGAAGACACTGTCTGAACCCTGCATTTTATGTTATGGAAACAAGGTGTACTTTATGTCCGGCCTCAACCGAGAGTACCATGCTGATAATGTGCTTGCAACCCTTGAAATCGAGGTCGATGAGAGCTCTGCAGAAGTCGAACGACTCTCTGCAATGATGACAAAGGAGAATTTTCAGGTAAAGGAACAAGAGAAGAAAGGAACAAGAAGTCGACGGAGCTTGCAAAGAAACAAGAGGAGCTTGCAAAGGAACAAGAAAAGCTAGTGATGACAAAGGAGAGGATTGGGAAAATTGAAGAGTGCATGTCTAATAAGTCGTATGAGGCTTATGGCCCATAGATACAAGGACTAGATAAGGCTAGTGTATCTGAGACACCAGCACAAAAAGAGAACAAAAGTGCATGCAGTGGAAGAGCACATGTAATTCAATGTGTGATGCATGTAAGTTTTCCTTGGCATGATCAAGCTTGACATCTTTCTTGGATGTTTGGTATAATGTTAACGTGGCACAATTTGATGGCTTCATTGGTTATAGGCTTATTTAATCATTCATATGTATGGCTTGGCTTTCATTTTGGGATGTTGGTAGTGTTTTCTACATCATCATGGTTGGCTTCAAATTTGGAAATGTTTAAAATGACAAAAAGTAAGTTTTATAGAAGTGGGGAGATGAAACTTCCACTTAATTTTTACTTTTAATAGTAAGTTTGATGGAAGTTGGGCTCTTTTTGTAAATGTGGCTTGTTCTAACTTAGAATGAACTTCGTTTAGTCTTTTAAGCTCTTTCTTGCTCCAAGTGACTATATAGTCAGTTCAGTTATTTCATATGTTTACTTAGTGTAGTCTTGGAGTGCTAGACTGGTATCATGATTGAGTATGCCTATCACCTCTTGAGAGTGATAGAAACTTAGATCGTTGTTGGTTTTAAAAATAACCTTATACCAATCTGCACCTATTGTTGTGCATGGATGACGTGAGTGGGGATGTCGTAGCTTATTGTCCACGCTATGCATGGTAGAATTGATGAATCTATAGTCCATGTCTGGCGAACATTAGAGTTGAAGGTTGCACTTTCAAGTCCTACTCTTTTTAATGTTTAGCTTAATGTTTTGTTCGTGTTTGTAAGTGCTTTAGGGCTAGAGTTTATAGTTCTTTTTTCTTTTCTATTTTGTGTTATTGATTAATATTTCAGTAGAGTAGTTTTGAGTTCTTATTAACATGATTAAGTCTTTGTATGAGTTTGTGTGTTTATGTTTATTTTTGAAAGGTTCCTTCAATTAGGTAATTGTTTTCTAACTTAGTTGCTTTCGAATGCTTTATTTTGTCTTTCTTTATTTTTGTAAACTCTCAATTTGCAAGCTCAAATTTTTTCAAAGGTCTGAATTGTATTTGGTTGGATATGAGCTAGACTTGATATATCAGTCGCATGCATGCTTTGGAGTTTTTTGAAGAAAAGTTTCTCTTTGGGAGCCTAAGGTAAATAGGATACCCAAACCATTCTTAATTCCCAAGATGAATTATATTTCTTAACAAGAAGCTTGATGCTTTGTGTTGTGGCCCCATCTCTCTTTCTCTCGTTCACCTATTGCCCAAGACAAACAATCTCTCTCTCTCTCTCTCTCTCTCTCTCTCTCTCTCTCTCTCTCGTTATCTGCCAACAATTACTCTCTCCCTCGTGCTCGCGTCTCTTTTTTCATGGGAAATAGCAAAGAACATTCATCTTTCTTTGTGTGTTTGTGCCCCTTCCCTCTTCTTGCCTTCCTTCATAGGCGGCACAAACAATATAGAGATGGCATTGTATAGGCAACAGGTGCAATGGTTGTTCTTACTCGTAGTATTTTGTTAGTCAACCTCGTCTTGTTGAGCCTTCGATGCCCCCCTCATGCTTTGTCTCTTTTTCTCACTCTCTACACAAGGGGCATGCGTGATGGAGAAGCTCAATAGGATCGGATACCTTACTCTAGACTATAAGGATTGGTTTGCAATGGCATAATTAAAGAATATGTAGTAGATTCTTTAAGGTTTTTCTTTTTCTATACATCTCCCCTTTGAACAACCCAAAGGATTGCACTTGCACAAAACAGTTATGGTAGATTTATGTAAGATGAAGGTCCACTCAAGGCCTTTTTTATATGGACTGGTTGGCGGAATAAGCTCGTACACGTGATTCAAGCCATGGTTTTTTTAAAAGACCGATAAAGAATTGTTCTTGCAGGAAGGAAAGCATGCACACTAAGCCCAAAGTCAATACTTTTCACTTAAGAAGTAAACAAAGTAGTTTGCCTTTATTCCTTCGCTATGTATATGGCAAGGAAAAAAAAAATGGCATTGGTGTGGATTTTACCGCATGGCATAGCTTGTGATGATGGGTCCATAGCATCTACCCTTGAAGCTTTCGCCAAAAGCTTAGTACAAACGAGATTTTGCATTAAAAGATGTGTGGAGGTGAAAATTTACACATTCTAATAAAGATGAAGAGCGATGCATTTCGTGCATTGTGATGTTTGTGCCCATAAAAGAAGAATAAAAAACTATATGTATGTATGTGTGTAGTTGGCACCATTCTCCACATTTATAATAATATCGTAGGGAAATTACCCTCCCACACCACTTTTATCCCTTCCAATGTTGAAGGGGGGCTTATTCTTCTCCTTCCGTATTGGAGCTATTTTTTTATTACCATCATGCAAAATTCAAGAGTGCATGTCTAATAAGTCATATGAGGCTTATGGCCCTTTATAGTAGACACAAGGACCAGGTGTATATGAGACATCAACAGAGAAAGGGAACAAAAGTACATAAAGTGGAGTGTAGTTGTGTGTGTGTGCGCAATCAAGAAGTGCGCGGTGCGACTAAGAAAGCCCTGGGCCTCTGATTGTGAGGATTCGTAGCAAAATCAAGCAAGGAGTAGACCATTTGAAGCCAAAAACACACTAAAAAAGAACAAAACTCCAGCCATGAAAGCTCCACTTTGAAAAAGAACCAATACTAACTCAAAACTCTTGTGTGTGTGTGAAGATTAGGTGTAGCCTCGCTTCCAATTGCACAGATGCAGTGCTCATTCGACCTGTTAAAACCCTAAAATAACGCTTCAATTCCTCGTCGTGACCATTTCATGGAAGCGTCGGTACTTCATTGGAGAAGCCCAAGTAGTTATTGAGGAGGGGAAACCCTAATTGAACGCCTTACAGCCTTAACCATGTAGTGGAAGCAGTACGGAACTGCACTAGCACCCTGTAAAGGAATGGCTGTATCTCCTTGCTCATATGCCCAAATGAGCTCATTCGTGGCTCTAAAACTTTCCACTCAACTTGAGCAACGATGTAGTTGATGTGGCACTGAGCTATTTTTAGGCTATTTTTGATCATTTTTAGGCCAATTTTAGCCCAAAAATACCCCCTTTTGTTCGTAAAAAGCCCAAACGAGCTAGGAAAAATCCCAATTGGGCTCAAATTTCATGTTGAACCTCATTTTCCCACTTGGTAAGCACTTTGGACACGTCTTTTACGCCAGTGCACAAAATCTGCTATTTTTAGTTGAGACTGTCCGCATTGAACTTTCTAGGCAAAACGAGCGTGCCACTTCGATACACTCGACATTCGTACATTCCTAAAGAAAAATAGGCATAAATTTATGTAAAAAAGAATGCCATAGTGCCACGTCTAGCGCCTCGCCTTCCCGAAAAGGTATGTACACCACTGCAGCGTGGCGTCTATTTTCGCATATATCACACTATGTACATCATAGCATTTGGTACCACATTAAAAAATCATTGAGAGTGAGGTAGATATTTTGATTTCATATTATGAACGTGCCATGGCACGACATCCACCCCCTCTAAACCTGCACATCCTCCGGCATGTGCCACATATATCTTTTGTAGGTTCAGTTTTCAGTTAAGTCCACATACATGTCAATTTCATCATTGCTTTCAACGAAATCTAGCACATCATCCTCTTGTTCTTCATCCACATCTATACCATTTTCATCAGATCCTTCATTCTGACTTTCCTGTGAATCAAAGGGATATGTATCACCTCTTCTTTGGAATAACTTGATTCTTTTTCCTACGATGGGAATCTTCATTTTTGTCCCATCTAATTCATGCAAGGTATAAGTTGCATTCCCATGTACATGTTGAACCACATAAGGACCAAAATATCTCTTTGAAAGCTTTCTTATTGTTGAATGTTGGTTGTCAAGACTGCTGTCATACACCAACACCCAATCACCTTCCTCAATAGCTTTAGGTCTGAGCCTATGCCTCTTATCAAATCTTTCCTTATTATTTAACCTTGCATCTTTCAATCGTGCTACTGCATTCTCAATATCTTGAGGTCTTCTTTGTAACTTTTGTATGTGCAAAGCAAGAAGGTCTTCCCTAGTCATTCCATCTTACCAAGGTAATACATTCCATGTGGGAATTACATACTCAATTGGCATTATAGGTTTCTGACCATACATCAACTCAAAAGGCATATAACCAGTAACTGAGCTATGAGTTGTACGATCAGCCCATAAAGAATAAGGAAATAACCTAGGCCACTCTCCCATTTTACCTTTGGAGGCCTTAGCCAAAGCTTTAATGATAGGAGGATGCCCATGCTTTGATTTACCATTTCCCTCAGGATTATATGCAGTAGTAAGTTTAATGCCCAACCTAGAGAAAAACTCCCTTGCTTTGTCAACATCCAACTCACCCCTATCCGCTGTTATTTTCCCAACACAACCATAACGGCTAATTACATCTTCCAAGAGGAACTTACATGTCCCTTCTTTGCTTTTCGTTCTTAGAGCACGACCTTCAACTTGGTTGGTTAAGTCTTCTCGTGCAAGCACTATGTATCTAATTTTCCATAAGCCCAATGGCATTGTAACAAGATATATTACCCACTTATAGTGCATGACCAATGGGTAAGTAGGGTGCAACCCATCATGATGACATACATTTGACAAGTTTCACAGGACTCCACAAAGTGAGATACATCTTTATACATACCTTTCCACCAATAGCTCTCTTTCATTTTAGTAAAGGTGGCCCATACACCTCTATGTCTAGCATAAAGACTCTCATGAAACTTTTTCATAAGCTCATTTTGAGCGTCTTTATCATTCACGACTCTCATCGGCATTCCATTTCTTTGTTTTGGATGCTTCCATTAGTACCCATATTTCAAAAAGTATCCATAGGTCTTTCTCCTTATTCTTTTGAACTCTTGGTCAGTCCCTCCTTTTTGCCTTGTCAAAGTGCTCAGATAACATCCAATGAGCAGCCAGTCACCTTGATATAGGTCCTCTGTAAATGACTCACGTGCATTTGACAGGAAAACATGATCACCCTTGGCATGAGCGATACTATAGAACTGTGTGCCTACATCATCGCCTTCGACAACCATGTCTTCTTCATTTTCATACCTTGCTCTTGAAAGCATATCCGCAACTGGGTTATCTTTCCCTGCAATATGCTTAAATTTTGGATTCAAGGACTTTATGTAGGCAATCCACCTCACATAGCAATGTCGGGAGTTGAGCAACTTGTGATCATTCCAAGAAGGGGTAGACAATCAATCTCCACTATTACGTTTGCTCCTATCAAATACTCTTTGTCACATTTAAAGTTGCGACTACTCCCCATAACTCTCTTTTTACCTCTGGATAGTTACATTGATGAGCACTTAGGACTTTTTCTCCAAATCTCAATACATACCACTTGCCATCATCATTATCTTGCCAAATTGCCCATCCAATTCCTGTGGGGCTAGTATCCACTGTCACAATTACATATCTCCACATTCATTGTTTTCTTTCCTCAAAGTTGGAGACATAGGAAACAACTTCTTTAATTTCCTCATGGCATGTGTATGCATTTCTTCCCATTGAAACTTTTGGTTCTTTCTCAAAAGTTGATACAAAGGTTCTGCCACATGCGCATAATGTGGAATCCAAATAACATAAAACACACATGCACCCAAGAACCTTCAAACCTCAGTTACATTAATACATGTCTCTTTCATTCTTTGAATTACATCAATCTTTGCAGGACAAGGCCTTCTACCATATGGCCCGCACATATGTCCCACAATAAGAACTTCATTCACACAAAACACTGACTTTTGGCGAGACAAGGTAAGGTTCACCTCTTCCAATCTTGACAAGATCTCATCACAATCATTGATATGGTTTACCACATACTTGCGGCACCCCGTTGAGTCCAGAGCCACATCTATATTGCTTACATCATCCTTTCATTGGCACATCATCAAGGAAAGGCATTGTAGTTTGCAGTATGAAGTCACGTAGGACTTTGTTCATACCATTCATCATATGTGCAGCTGAATTAGTTGCCCCCTGAGGTAAGGTGCACATCCTTACTAAACCCAAGGGTGTCCTCATGGTAGTGAGGTCCCTGCTTTCCATTTCTAGTTGGAACTGATCATACCCTGAGTACAAATCTCCCATAGAATATATTTCCCTTCATGCAAATGCCTCTGCAAACTCATCGACAACCGGCTCTATACCCACATTTCTGATTGTCACCTTATTTACAGGTTGCATATCCTGAATAAAGCGTAAAGAACCACTTTTCTTTGAAACTGTGAACCACCTGTTTGAATATGGATCACAAGAAGGCTCCAAAATACCATCTTGATCTTTTCATTAAGCAACTCAATGAGTTTTGGCAAATGAGACTTTTGAACAAGAATAGGCCTCAAGTTCCAAGGTACATGAGGGATAGTGCAGATCAATATAGGAGCAACAATGGATGGACCAACACACCCTATCTCATAAGGCTCAAATGCAAAAGCTTTTTCGTGTTTGGCAAGCATATCTTCAAAGCATATCTTTTCAGCTTTTGTCAATCTGTCCTCGCAACCAACCTGTAACTCCTTCAAAGAATCCTATGTGAACTTGTGTCCAATCTTGCTTGGGTCACGAAGGCTAGGTTGCAAAGCAGCTTGTTCCATCTTATTTGTGAAATCTTTTGGTAGCGGTAATGCCACTTGTTTCACTTTCTTTGCCACAGACTTATACTTAGTCTCCACTTGTACATCAACACCTTGAGAATTTTTAAAGTCCTCAATGACCTTGTACATTTCTATTGAGCATACTTTCACGACCTCACTTCCCATATGCAAATTTCAATCCACTAAAGACTCCAAATCTTGCATAGTATCCACTAACGAACACTCATCAAACACACCTGCAATGCATTCATCATCTTCTAGCAAACCATTCATCTTCAAACCTCTTTGTACACTAGTTACATGTTGTCGTTCACCCCGCTTTAAGTCCTCACACTATGTAAAAGCAATAGATCCATAGTCTGATAATCCTACAAAACCTGTAGAAAATGTTTCCTTTGCATATACATCATGCGAGAACTTCTCTCTTCTTGTACCACTGCGATCCCGCTCTACAATGGTACATGGCCAAAACCCCTCATATCCCTGTAGTCCTTGAACTCTTTGTTTGTCTTTGGCAAGGATTGCTCTCTAAGACTCTCACGACTCCTTTCATAGTCCACACAAGTAGTGAGGAGCTGTACTGCCCGCTTCCCATCCCTGCTCCTTATCCTTGCATAAGCTGACCCATCATCCATCACCTTGGTTTTTATGCGAGTATCAGTGTTGTATGGCTGCCCAAGGATACGAAGGTATGTAGACATCTCATGTACAAAGAAATTTTGGTAATCTTTCACATCCCTTAACATTTGGACAAGCTCCATATAGCTCCCCTGAATTTGCTACACGAATCATCCATCCATGATTTATATCAATTGGCCATTTACCTTTTTTGATAAAGACTCTTTGACATGAGGTTAATCTTTGACCCATGATCTATCAACGCAATGTATGGCTCTTCTAAGTCTCCCACTTTTACCAAGGTCTCACTAGTTGCTCTTGCCCAGTGACTCTTCAAGTAGTAGCTCTTGTGAGTGGTGTCCACTTCATCTTCATCATCCAGAAGCGAACATGTTTTACTCCTCCCCTAGACTTATAGCATCCAACAACAGTTTCTTCACCTTGCTCGCCATAGACCTGTACACCCTATGCATTTAAAGTCTCTTCTTCACCCTGTACATGGATAGATTCAATAAGAGACTGTCGCTTCCTCTTTATGATATCAATTATTTCTTTGTGGAATTCCCGCTTTGCTATACCAAGGAACTCACCCAATGTAAACTCCACCTTACTGTATAGAATCCTCTCTTCCAAAACCTTTTTGAGACCCGTTGTTGCCTCTATATCGGATTGGAGTTTGTAGGCCAGACGCTTTGCTTTGGATTTTGTTGCATCCTTCTTCTTTTCTTCATAGGATTCTTGCATAGGCACTTCGGGGACAGATATTTGTTGTGGGGAAGGTGATCTAGGAGGCACTGTGTCATTTCTACCTCCACTCCTCGTGGCCCACTTTGAAGTCCCTTCATCCCCCATTCTCACACCTACGTTTCTCTTCAACAATAGACTCATTGGATTGAGATTTGGCAATGTACGCAACTGACAAAGAATCTACAGGGTCGTTTTCAACTTGTTTCTAGCCGAATGCAGTCTCCAGCTTCATGTAAAACCTTCGTAGTCATTTTACCCTTCATAGCAGATTCTATATCACACAGCCATAGCTCTCCAATACCATTAGATTCCTCTTCTCCAACCTTGACTGATCCATTTTTCTTAATAGGATCCACCTTCAACACATAGGCTTCTGCCTCAACCATTGAGATGGCATGGCTAGCAGCCATGTCCTCAACTAACTTCTTCATCCCGCCTTTGCCAAAGTTTGTTCCCAAGAGCTTACCTGTTTCACTTAAGTGAATTTTTCCATCTTTAAAGAAAACAAGCTCCTTTGTCAAAGCGTCTTTAAAACTTTCACAATCCCTCCTTCCATGGTCAGTACTATCGCACCATATGCATCTATTTACAAAGCCTTCTCTGTTTTGAGGTCTTTGCTCTGTAGATTGTCCTGATGGTTGCCCCTTTTCTTCTAGCCTTGTAAGCTTTAACTTGAGCTCTTGCATTCCCTTGAAAATATCATCTAGAATGGACTTGTCACTCTTTGGAACCACAATAACAGGCTTTATAGGACACTCGGGAACACTTGGGACATGAGTAGGGTTCACTATCATCTTGTCTCTTCGTCCCGTTGTTGCTTAGTTAGCAGCGAAAGGGCGTCTTCAACTTCATTCTAATTACTCTTTAACACAAGGTTGGTAACCTAGCAGGACATAAAAGTGTCCTTTCAGGGTTTTGAAAAAAACCTCCAAAACCATAGTAGATCCACTCATTTTGTGAAATCCTTTTATGAGGTTATAGTTCAAGGCCTACTACACATGGAAAAAGTAAGAAACTTGTAAAATTTATCATCTTTTGGTCGGACCAAGCCTCCAAATTTGATGGACTAGTACATTTTCATCAAAACAGTCATTTCTTACGTTTTGTTGCATAAAAACAAGATTAGGGATTTTTGTAGGACTTGAGATAAATTCCCTGGTTAAATTCAATGGGTTGGAAATCAGAACATATGATTGCTTCTCACTCACTATTTTTTGTTTTGCCAAAAGAAATAGGTACAAAAAAGTTGAATTTTTACCATTCTGCAAACCTATCATTAAAGTTTCTATAGACACGATCAATACAAATAATATGTGCATGTTTTATTAGTTCCCAGTTGTCCTTTAGGTTCATAAGAAGCCATGGAGCATGTCAAAATAATGATACATCTCTTTTCAAGGGGAATCTTGGGGAGAAAGATGAAGTGCTAAATACAGCAAACATGAAAAAACTGGGTTCAACATTATGAGTTGTAGAGTCCCATAGAAATTATTCAATATCTAGCCAAATTTGATCCTTATGACTAGATATGGTTACTACCTACAAAATGCATATAGTTGTCACAAGAAACTAGAAATATTGAAAAAGCTATACTTGATATACTAGAATATTTCGTTTTCTTTCATAATTGAAAAAATCAACCATCGTTGTGTACTATGAAAAATAGGGTATTAGGTGCCCCAAAACTCAAGGAATACTAGTTTTATGTTAGAATATGCAACATAGAAACTCAAAAGTGCATTTGGATATCATGAAAGCCACCAAAAAAGTCATAGTAGAGCCAAAATGGGCTAAAAAAGAGGATTTGACAATTTTTGTAATTTGCTCATAACTTACAACTTTAACATTTATTTCTCCCTAGAAGCATCAGGACATGTTGAGGACTACTAAAGATAGTGCTCTAGCATTATAGACCTCACAAACATGAATTCTAGAGTGGTATAGTTTCAAAAAGTTTAAAAAAGCCAAAAATAGGACCCTTTTTTTCACACTTTTTAGGTTCTGAAATGTTGTGCAAGGACAATGTTAAAGATGGAATTGATATTTCAAAAAAATGTCAAGTTTTTTTCAACTCATGAGACAACTTTCTAGATAGATAGCACCTCAAAATCCAATTTGAAACTCTTGAAACAATTCAAGGAAAATGGTCACTTAACATGACATAAAAGTGTCCCATTACCAACCTAGTGTTAAGCCTTGTTCCGCATCCTTATCCTCAAGTAGTAGCTCTAACTTCTCTTGAATCTCTTTACCTGCAGCTTGCAAAAAGAGCTCTGTCTTCTCTGAGTTTAGGGTCTTCTCAGTCCTTGAAATCTGATCATAGTGGCATTCGAATCCCCTTAGCAATTCGGTAGGAGAGAGCCCCTCTTTTGGCCGAACTACCCACTCTAAAAAATTCCTCTGTGTTACCCTTTCCGACTCCTCCATGAAATACTCTATCCTTCAAGGATAATTCAAATGCTTCCCAAATTGCCCCATTCTCATTTCTAATTCCCCTTACATGTTCTTTAATCTCGGGAACCATAGCAAGTTCAAAACTTTGCACCATCTCTGCTTCGGGCACTCGATGAAGCTCCATTTCCTTTACATATCCACAAAGATACTTTGTTATATCTTTACCTTTAAATTGGTCCATTTTGTTATATCTTTACCTTTCAATTGGTCCATTATATACTTTGTTATATCTTTACGTTTAAATTGGTCCATTTTCTTCACCACATATTGAAGCACTTTGGTTGAGGAAAGCTCCCTCCTTTCTGCAGCTTGCTATTGTTGCATAAACACTGCAAAAGCTTGAAACATTTGCATTGTGACTAGATCAAACCAAACCCCCTGTTTCTCTTATTGATCCATAGCTTAAACCTTTGTTTTGAGACCTTCAATGAATCTTTTTAACCCTCACCCTACCCTAATTCGCGTTGGGTTCACCAAAAATGTGTCAAGAAGTGCGCAGTGAGACTAGGAAAGCGCTGGGCCTCTAACTGTGAGGATTCATAGCAAAATCAAGCAAGGAGTAGACCATTTGAAGCCAAAAACACACTAAAAATGAACAAAACTGCAGCCATGAAAGCTTCACTTAGAAAAAGAACCAATACTAACTCAAAACTCTTGTGTGTGTGAAGATTAGGTGTAGCCTCGCTTCCAATTGCACAGATGCAGTGCTCATTCAACATGTTAAAAACCCTAAAATGACGCTTCAATTCCTCATTGTGACCATTGATGGAAGCTTCAGTACTTCATTGGAGAAGCCCAAGTAGTTATTTGAGGAGGGGAAACCCTAGTTGGAGGCCTCATAGCCTCAACCATGTAGTGGAAGTAGCACGGGACTGCACTAGCACCCTGTAAAGGAATGGCTGTATCTCCTTGCTCGTATGCCCAAATGAGCTCATTCTTGGCTCTAAAAATTCCCTCACAACTTGAGCAACGACAAAACCATCGTTGATGTGGAATTTTGAGCTGTTTTGAGCTATTTTTAGGCTATTTTTTTATCATTTTTAGGCCAATTTTAGCCCAAAAAATACCCATTTTTGTCCGTAAAAAGCCCCAACGAACTGGGAAAAATCCCATTGGGCTCAAATTTCATGTTGAACCTTATTTTACCACATGGTAAGCACTTTGGAGACGTCTTTTCTGTCAGTGCATGAAACTTGCTATTTTTGGCCGAGACTGTCCGCATTGAACTTTCTAAGCAAAACGAACGTGCCACTTCGATACACTTGAAATTTGTACATTCCTAAATCAAAATAGGCATATATTTATGTAAAAAAACATGCCATAGTGCCACGTCTAGTGCATTGCCTTCCCAACAAGGTATGTACACGGCTGCAGCGTGGCATCTATTTTCGCATATATCACACGATGTACATCATAGCATTTGGTCCCACATAACAAAAGCATTGAGAGTGAGCTAGATATTTTGATTTCACATTATGAACGTGCCATGGCACATTCATAATGTCGTGCCATGGCACGAGAGTGCGCATACACACATTGCACTACAGCATGAGTGCAAAATTGGGAAGGGTTTGGAATTCAAAATCAACTTATATAGCAAGAAAGTAACTATAGGAATTGAAGGTGAGGGCAACACTGTGGTTGTGTGAACACGCAAACATACACACGTTGCAGTGTTTGCAGAATCGTGCACTGTGCAGACAAATTTTTTTTGAAACTTGTGTACATATGCAAGGGATACTAAAAAACACATAAATTTTATAAGAAAATTTTCATGCTTGATATTGCATTGGTCAAAATAGATGCCAAATTATATTGTTGAAGTAACGCATTGAGCTGAAATAGATCCATTTTGAGCTTGTTTTCCTTTGGCATCCGGATACTGATATATGTGTACACACACAAAGGAGATGACTCGGTCTCTCTTCCGTTACTAATTAGCAACATTAGTGACACATTGCAAACGAGAATCACATTGGATTTGCATGGACATCGACTTGACACCATCGATGGCTTCGATGCATTTTTGGCATTTTTGCTCGGCGACAAACATTGGCATCGACTTCCTAGTCCACACTGACACATAGGTTTTTCACACATCAAGTTTACAAGGGTGCTTTTGACCCACATTCATCCATTTCTCCAGGTTTCCAGAGACACGTACAGGTGCAATTCCTTTTAAGCATTCTTGGCAATCATTTTTGGCGGCAGTTTCTCTTTGGATAGGTATGGATTTCCAAATGAAAGAAATTACATTATGATCATTTGAATGTTTTTGGATGCGAGGCATACGCACATGTGCCCAAGGAGCTTCAAACAAATCTAGACCCAAAGTCACACAAGTTCATTTTCCTTGGTTATGGTACAGATGGAGAAATGGGATATCATCTCTGGCACTCAAAATCTCGCAAAGTAATTCACACTTCACATGTTATCTTCAAATGTCATCTTCCATGAGTCCAAGATGCACAAGAAACTCATCAAAGAGATTAAGTATAGGAAAGCCACATTTGAGGATGTTCTCATAGCATCTATGAAAACTCAAAAGCCTAGAGATGTACCTTCCATGAGCAACAATCCAATTGATAAGGCATAGAGAAATAGGCAGGTTTTGAGAAAATCTACTGGATACTCACATCCATTTGAGTGATTTTAGCCATTTGAGTATATGGCTCGATTGGTGACCAAGGCATTCAAGCAGCAGTATGATTTTGACAAAATCTTCTCGCTCATGGTTAAGATGACCACATTGCATACAATGCTTGGCCAAGTAGCCATTGAGGACATGGATCATGTCCAAATGGATGTGAAGACAAATTTTCTTTACGAGGATGTACAAGAGGATGTCTATAAGAAGCAACCTGAAGGTTTTGAATACCTCCTAGCACAAAAGAGCTTGTATGAAAACTTAAGAAAGCACTTTATGGCTTACAACATGGTTCAAGGCACTGCTATCAAAAGTTTTGACGTTTTTATGCTGTCCCGTGGATTTAGACGGAATCAAGACGATCCCTGCTTATATACAAAGAAATTGAGTGATGGCTCTCTAGTCATTCTCATTCTACATGCTCATTGTAGGAAATTCCACTAAGGAGATTTTCAGATTAAAGAAAATGTTGAATAAAATTTTTTTAATGAAGGATTTGGGAGAAGCAAACCATTTTCTTAGTATGCTTACCAAGAGAGGTCGGAAAAGAGGCATTCCTGAATTATCTCAAGAAACCTATATCCACAAGATCTTGCAAAGTTTTAATATGAAGGGGGAGAAGCAGTGAGTACCCCACTACTGTCATATTTGAAACTTAGCAAGGAATATTCTCCCAAGTCAAATTCTAAGAGAGAAAAAATGGAAAGTGTACCACACTCTTCAGTTGTAGGCAGTCTTATGTATGATATGGTAGCTACGAGGTCATACATTGCATTTGCAGTGGAAGTGGTTAGCTAGTATATGGCTAATCCTAGCCAGCAACATTGGATATCTGTGAAACACATCCTTAGATACTTGAAGGGTACATCAAGAAAGTGTTTACGCTTTGGTAATAGTAATGTGTTTATTGTTGGTTACACGAATGTAGATTATGCAGTTTGCAGAGATAGTAGGAGATCTACGTCTGGCTACATTTTCATATTTGCAGGAGGAGCCATTCCTTTGAGATCATCTCTCGAATATTATACATATTCTTCCACTATAGAGGCTAAGTATGCTGCAACATCAATGCCAACAAGGGAGCTATATGGTTGGCCCATTTAGCCAGAGATCTAGACATTCAGAAGGTTCAGTTTTGCATTGTGATAGTCAAAATTCCATTGCTTTCACAAGGAATCACGTGTCACAAGGAATCACGTGTCTCATTCCAAGTCAAAACACATTGAGGTGAGGTATTGTCTCATTCGGGATGCATTGATGCATAAGGGCTGGTTGGTCATATGAGTCAAAAGAGAATGAAATAGTTACAATGTTTTGATTGTATCCATTTATTAAACTATTCTGAATTTATTTTGTGTGAGCATTGCATATACGGGAAACAGACTAGGCTTACCACTTTGCCATTGGATAGAAAGTTAAAAATTCCTCTAGATTTGGTTCATAGTGATATATGCGGGCATATGCCGCAAAGTCTCTAGGGGGCATTATATTTCTTGACTTTCATAAATGACTCTACTCAAAGGTGTGGGTCTACCTCTTGAAGAGGAAATATGAAGTCTTTAGTGTCTTCCAATAATTCCTAGTTATGGTTGAGAACCAGTCAGACAAAACACTGAAGGCTTTATACACTGACAAATGGGGGAGAGCATGTATCCACTGAGTTTAAGGACTTTTGTAGAAAATGAGGAGTTAGAGGATATTTTACTACGCACTACACGCGTGATTAGAATGGAGTTGTTGAGCAAACTAGTAGGACTATTCAAGGGAGGGTCGCTTTGATGCTATCTGTGGCACATTACCTGAAGCCTTTTGGGGGAGAGGCTGTTATGACATCGGTGCATATAATCAATAGGTGATCTAGTACACCGTTCAGCTACAAGATTCCACACGAGACGTGGACATGTAATAAGCCTAATTATGACAAATCACGTGTGTTTGGGTGCGAGGCATTCTCACATGTACCTAAAGAGCATAGGAACACGTTGGACCCCAAGTTACACAAATGCAACTTCATTGGCTATGGTGCAAATGGAGAGATGGGTTATCGTCTCTCGCACCCAAAATGTTGGAGAGTAATTTGTAACTCACAAGTTATCTTTAATGAATCAAAGATGCACAAACAACCCGTGAAAGAGGTTGAGTATCACCGCAAAGTGAGATTTGAGGATGTAGCCTCAACTCCACTTACACACAACTTAGCCTACTAGTGATGTACCTACCTCTAGTAATGCTCTAGAGAGAGAAGAGAGGAGATTCCAATAGTTAGGTAGTGAGGAGATCCCCACGTGTCTCTCATGTCCCTGAGTGTTTTTAGCCAAAATTAGACTATTTGTTGGTCATTGATTGTGGAGAGCCTACCTGATACCAAGTGGCTATTGAAACGGGCGATAGCATGAAGTGGAAGCAGGCAATGCATAACTCGATTATGAAAAATGAAACTTGGGAATTGACAGAGTTGCCAGAGGGCAAACAAGCCTTGCCTTGCAAATGGATGTATAAGAAGAAGTACATGGTAGAAGAGCACGAGACTATGTACAAGGCTAGATTGGTTGCTAAGGTCTCCAAGCAAAAGAAAGGCATGGATTTTGATGAGATTTTTTCTCCAATGGTCAAGATGACTACATTGCGTCTTGTGTTTGGACTAGTAGCCACTGAGTACATGGAACTTGTCTAGATACGCCTGAAGACAACTTTCCTTCACCGTGATCTTGAAGAGGATATATACATGAAATAGTTAGAGTGTTTTGAAGTCAAACCTAAAATTCCTAAAAGGGTAGAACTAGTGTCACGATTATGTAAGGCATTGTATGACCTAAAACAAGGCTCAAGGAAATGGTACATGAAGTATGACAAGTACATGTAGTCCCAAGGGTATGAGAGGAAGTTGAATGATGGTTCACTTATCATCGTGATACTTTATGTCGATGATATGTTCATTGCCAAGAAGTCTAAAGACAAGATTTCCATCGTGAAAAGTCCCTTAGCATGCAATTTTCTATGAGGAATTTGGGAGATGCAAGTCATTTTCTTGGTATGCGTATCAAGAGGGATAGAAAACGTGGAGCAAAGGAGTTGTCTCTGAAAACGTATATCCACAAAGTCTTGCAACGTTTTAATATGGAGGGGGGGGGGAGGCTACTTTGAGTATCCCAATGCAAGCATATACAAAACTTAGCAAGAATGATGCTCCCAAGTTTAATGCTGAGAAAGCAAAAATGGCCAAGGTGCCATATTCTTCAGCATTTGAAAATCTCATGTATGCCATGGCCATGAGATCGGACATTGCATTTGTAGTGGAAGTGGTTAGCACATTTATGGAAAATCCTGGGAGAAAGCTCTGGGAAGCACTGAAGCACATTTTGATATCTGAAAGGTACTGTAGACAAGTGCTTATGCTTTGGGAATAGTGACACATCCATGTTACATGGATGCAGATTATGCGGGCTGCGTGGTCAGAGGAGCAATCATGTCATGGAGATCATTTCTCCAAAACTGTGTGTTATCTTCCACAGCAATGGTAGAGTATGTGGTAGATTTTCAGAATCGTTTTTCCATTTGCTCGAGCAAATGTGTGCATTATGCATATTGTTGTTTCAAGAGTCACTTCCCCCAAAAAAAAAAGGCTCAATAGCGTGCAATCGGTAGGACACCCAACACACTGACCATGCTAACCTTATCATTCTTATGATCATATAGAAAAAAAGAGAGTAGTGAGGTATTATTTCAAACTCTCACTAAGAGATCAATCAACATTGTGTGTCTGGTCTTCTTCCACCTCTCGCTATATATGCACCATGCACTTATTACAAACTTTAAAAAAAAGAGGTGAAAAGAGAGTCTTAGAGGATGACAAAGATTGTGTATGATCCAATACTCAATGTACCTCTGTAAAGATGTAAAGAGAGAGGTACACAAATTCCAACACCCTTTCACAAGGGCCTATAGAAATAGTAAACATCAAAGTTTTTTACCATGTGGCACTAATCAACAAGCTTTATCAAATGGTCCACACTTTGCATCCCAAATGCAACCTTTTTACTAAGGCTGCATCTAAACCACCGAGAGCCCCACACTTGGGTAGTCGATTTGTGGGTGCAAGGTGGTTCATGCTACACATTTAAAATTTTCATAAAAGAGAGAGAAGGAGATTTCAACCAACCAAGTTTGGCCTCCTGGTTGGCTCAGTGAGCGTGATTTGCATAGAGCAGGAGATGAAGGCCTCTTTGCGCTTGGTGTTGAAAAGCAATCAGATATAGTGTTGTTCCGAGGAGGGAAGGCCGCTAGTCTTGTTTATGGGTCCGAAAGTTGAACCTCTTTTCTTGAGCGAGTGGAATGCTGCCACCTTGACGACACACCCATTTTCCCTTTGATGTTGTGGGCAGTCTGAACAGTGCCAAAGGCCTTTTGTTGTCCAAACAAGTGATAAAATCATGAGGTCTACCAAATTGAGACACATGAATTAGTCACGAGCTCCCAAACCCCATTTCTTGCATTTTATCTCTCCCCTTCTATGTGATCTCTAATTGCAAGGAAGGCCATATACTCAAATGGCTAAAATCGCTCTATTTTTGAGGCAGATAAGAAGTCGATATCCATCTCCATAATCTCAATGTAAAATAAGCACAATAGCTAAAGCCCTAAGAAACTTAGCTTGATTTGTCAAGGGTCTACATCAAGTATAAAGTTATAGGTTCAAATTTGACGTGAATTTGACATGTGCCACATATCCCATGACATGAGCTAAGCACATGACATGAACGCTAAGAGAAATGAAGATGACTTCATCAACTTAGCCACCATGTGAACTCTTCCTAGATAATACTACTACATGATTGTGCTTCAAACTATACTTGCTTAACACGAGGTGGATAAGCTTACCGAGGTGAAGAGGCATGATCCGAGTTAGTTTGAATATTTTTTCCATATAGAGTTGAATGAAAATAATTTTTCAATGAAGGATCTTTGAGTTTGTGGGAGTGTTGTTTCATGTTGCATTATCTTTTGCCTAGATATACACTAAATACTAGTACAAGCTATAATCTTTGTTGTGTCAATAACTTCTTACCCTAATCACTTGCTTTAGATAATGGTAAAAAGGAAGTGATGTCTATCACACGCTAAAAACATTTACTGCATTTGGTCAGATTTAACGTGTGGTGATTTGGGGACATACTCGTGTCTATTTCACCATTTGTTAAATTGATTAATGTCTCAAGAAAATGTGCCGAATTAAGGTTCTTTCAATTTTTATCAACTTTGTTGCCTAGCTTTGATACAACAAAAGTCACAATATGCAAATCATATAAGAAGACATAGAACTCTATTTGGACGACAAGAATTAAGTAAGTACCTCCACTTCACTAAAATGAAAAGAGGCTTCTTCAGGAGATTTTGTCAATAATTTGTTAGGGCTCCTTATACATGATGCATAGGCTATGCCTGTAGGGCTTGAAGCTTGCCAAGTGAGAACAAGGGAACTACCTTTGCTTTATCAACTAGCTTCTCCATCATTCATATCTCACCAGTATTGGAGCAAAAATATGGGCCATAGCACGACTAAGTGGCGGTGACCACAACACTAGAGCCGACAACCCAAAGGATCGAGGCACATCACCCTAAATCCACTCTACCAAGAAAATCACATATCATTGATCTGTTCTACAGGCACATAGTCCGCTTCAGGCACATCAAATCTACCAAAAAAATTCACAGATTATGGATATGCTCTACGTTAAGCTGCTTGGAGCATGTTTCAACAACTACTTCCGAGTGCTTGTGGATTTAAAAACTCTAAAAAGAAAAACACAATTAATATCAGTCATGAGTAATAAATGTGATCACACCCTCTTGATACTCGTCATAGCCTCCACCCTGAGGAGCATCTATGCAAGAAAGTGCAATGGCAAGTGCTCTGACTCGCGATCATATTCATCAAGCTTGTAACCTTACACATAATCCACCACTTTAGAAGAATCTTGGAACTCGACAAACCACTCTTCGTCAATTGCTTGGATTCTTTTTGCACAATATGAACTTCCTTGTAACCACGAAAAGGCTGAAAGATTGTTACCATATACATTTGATAGTGAGAGTGAACACTCTCAACTGGCCCCATGAGATTTCTGGATACGAGCAAGGCTCAACAGCCTACTCTATCACAAATGGAGACTCCTCTAATGAGCTCCGTGGACCCATCTTACGTCATTTCACCTGGGGTCTCTATGCAATCTGAGCCTCCGAGCGACAACTTTAGCTTCCCTAACTTGGCTCAACCCTCTATTAAGGAAAACACAGTGCTCACTCCAGGGATAAGCCTGACAGAGAATGTACCGATGACATCTACGGTTAGCGCAGTGCCACTACCTAGTGTCGTAGTATCTAATATGGGGCCTCGACCGTATGTGCCTCTAGCCCCTTATGCACACATGGCCCCCACACCTCCAATTGTACCACTTGTTTATGATCTTCGAGTGCCGCTCCCTAGCCCTTATCACCTATGCCCGGTTATGTTCCATATCCTGCATCAACCACACATATGCCAAGACCGGTACCCGTCCCTCTCCCACATATGATTCCAAGAGTACCTCCACCGGCCCTGCCTCCTCACATAGGTGACTTGGCAGCGTTTGCTCAAACCATAGGTCGATCTATCGCGGAAAATATGCGTCATGCATCTGATAGAGAGCCTAGAAGTAAGGCAGTACAAATTGCCAAACTCACGCAAAAATTCAATGGGGACGAAGATGCTAGAAACCACATTGAAGTGTTTGAACAAGTATGTGATTCCTTAGGGGAACGCAACGAACTACATAAGTGCAATGCCTTAAGCTTGACATTAAGTGGGAAGGCTGGAGATTGGTATAGAACCCTAAGGGTGGACGAGAAAACAATCTACCCTACCCTTCGAAGGTTGTTTCTAAAGGAGTACATACGAGAAGGTGTGCTTTGGGGTGTAGCATCTCAGCTACAGAAGGCCGAACGTAAGGAAGGAGAGTCAGTAAGGGACTTCATTAGTCGTCTAAAGCACTTAAACTCTCGCTGCCCTGTAAATGAGCGCTTCAACAATAACCAACTGCTTGATCGATTCATTCGAGGGTTGAGGAATGAAGGAATCTATAATGGACTAGTGATTAGAGGTATCACAACCTGGGAAGATGTCACTGCCAATGCAATCCAATTAGAGGACAACTTGATGATAGCAGGCATGAGGGTGTCTACTGACACGAGATCCACTAGCTCACAAGCCATTGAGTATGAACCCATGACTGCAAAGCCCATTGCCAATGAGCCAAAGGTATTTGAGACATTCTTGACAGACCTCACCAAGGCAATCCAAGAGTCTCTTAAGGATAATCGACCCCCTCAAAATAGTCACATGTATCCAAGAAGGGAGCAACAATGGTGTTCAATTTGCTTAGGTCCACATAGCACTACTGAGTGCCCTACATTTAGAGTAAAATTTAATGGAACTTGCAACGCATGTGGTAGGTATGGTCACCAAGCTAAGGATTGTTTAATGATCAAACGTATGATGGCAAATAGACCACCTGTAGCTTGGACGGATGCACCTCGAGCTCCTGTATTGATGCCTGCTCCACCTGTTGAGCAACTACCGCAACACATGGTCCCTAGATCTCAAAATGTTGTACAAGCTACACCGCTACCACCTCCTCTGCTAGGACCGCAGCCCCCGCATCCAAGAGTCGCCCCTATGAACCAAGTGGGTTGCGAGCCATCTAATGCTTATGCAGATGGCTGTGAGGAGGAAACAGACACTAGTATTGCCTACGGACTTGATACATTGGAAGACTGTCCTATATACTACATGGAAGATTGTTGGGGGCAAGTCAAGCCGGTTTATCAAGCTGCTGCTCTCGCATCCAGAGGTCAAAATATCAACACCTAGGCTAGGAGGCCACCTCTTCAATGCTACGAGTGTGGTGGACCACATCGGGCAGCGGAGTGCCCTATTAGGCTGCAAAAGAATGCTGCACAGATGCAAATGAATCAAGGGAGCATGTCTGCAATGCCAATACTCACATGTAATCGTTGTGGCATAGATCACTTGATTGCCCAATGCCCCTATAACCCAAATGCGCCTAAAATCACACCCCTAAATTTGGTCGAAATTGCTAGTGTGACATTGCCAATACCACCCGTCGCACCCGCTTATGCAATTACACGGTCCATGCTTCAAGGGCCAGGCCATATCCTCGAAGAGAGAGATACCGCGTCAGTTATCCAAGCAAAGAAAAAGAAGACACGAAGGAAGAGGTCGCAGAATACGGGAGATTCAAAGCCAAGTTCCAAAACAAACATAGGAACAGGAGATGACCCCGTGTATATGAATGACCTCGAGGATGATTCAGATTCAATCGAGACAATGGAGACTAGAACCAATGCCACAAAGGGAAAGACCGACAAAGAAAACCGTAACATGGAACCAAATGAAAACCGAATAAGAGAAAACCATAAAGAGCCTCTGAAAACACCACAAGTGTTTTCAAATCCAATCCAAGACCCCCAAGATAAACCGCAGGGGCAAAAAGGAAAGAATCGTAAAAAGAAGATTGGGACGTACCCAAACCCAGTAGACGAGATTGAGCAGGTGAAACATCTAAGAGGTTTAGTGGAGGAGACTCAAGGGGAACTAGAACCAGAACCGATGCATGTCAAAATTCATGACACAGTGTTTCCCACGCAAGTTCATCCACCCCACATGAACCATAGACTGTTAGCCATATCTAGTATCATCCAAGAAGGGAGTGAGGACGGGACATCAGAAAGTGAGCATACACCTTTCTTGTTGGAAAGGATGTTTAACGAAGGAATACCCGATCCCATTGAGGAATATGAGATTCCATCCTCACCAGTTCCTAGTCAAGGACCTACACCCTGCAAAATGCCAATGAATGTTGCCAAACTAGTGGACTTCATGTCTTCTGAGGTCCGAACCACGATCATAGCAAAGCTGTATGGAGATCCTGAGTTATTCCTTGCACTTCGAGCATTCCTTAATGGAGAGCTACGAACGGGATTACCGCAGTTTGCGCAACCAAATAGGCTTGAATCGATTATGATTGATGAGAAAAATCATGTGCAATCACTTGATTTAGATGGACACGAGTCTGTGATCGAGGTACCCATTAACGAATTAGGGCAGTATTTTGAAGGCGATGAGTCTAATGCGACCCTACCCATCACTACCAAGGGATTAACTATAAAGGGAATTCTTGATGGTGGTGCGGGAGTTAGCATCGTTACAAAAGATTGTTGGGAATCTATGGGAAAACCCCGCCTCAGTGTTACTAACATTGTGGTAAAGATGGCAAATGGTACCATAGCCAAACCTATGGGGATGCTCAAGGATCTTAAGATCAAAGTTCTAGGACACAAGGTACGACATACGTTCATTGTAATGGATTTCTCTAAACACCTTATGTCATATGAAATGATTTTAGGACGACCATTCATGAGGGAAGCACAAATGGTTCATGATTGGTCTAAAAATCATGTCTATTTTCAATTCCAAGACTCTGTCCTTAGAGTGGATTTGGTGACTGGTAAGGTACACCCCTTAGGGAGTAAAACCATTATTGATCATCGCTCTGACACCACAGTTCACTCGGCCCCACTACAATATTGTTACACTTGTAAGAAGGATACAGACATTGGCCAAGATTCTCCTTACATGGATGTGTTACCGGGTATGACGGAATCAGACAACGTAGACTGGGTACACCTAGCTGCAACCATAGATACCTGGGGAAATAGAGGAACCACTTGGGTCACACCAGAGGGGGAAGAGGTACCACAAATTGCACCTCTTAACATGATAAGTGCCATACATGCATCTTCTAAGGGCAAGGCAATTGTGGACCAATCTGACAGTGACACCGATAGCTCAATAGAAGACTTTAACCAACACGACTCAGACACTGACTTCCAGAGTGAAACGGATTCGGAATCTCATGAATTAAAGAGTGGAGCAAGTTCAAAGTCAAAACATTCGGAAGGACCGAGCACATCAACCCATGATAGCTCCTCCGAGAGTGAAGAGGACACCAACGAGGACTCCTTTAGTGAGCCAGATCTAAATGCAAATCAAAAGCAGGTCTCAAATAAGAAAAAGAAAAACCTTAAGAGGCGTCGATATCGAGCCAATGTACGTGCTAGGATAAAAAAGAAGAGATCCTCAGCAGAATGGCTAAGTTATATAGGAGCATGTGATGCTCATCGAAAATTGGTAGACAATTGGGGTGAATATCTCCAAAATGTTATGTGGTGTAGACCACGACCCCATGACATAGCCCAATTAGAGATCATAGACAAGCCAAAGTTGAGCCGCACTGCAAGGAGGCGTCAAAACCAAGAGTTAGCTCGACGACACAAGAAAGCAGAAATGGAAGCACAAACCAAAGCACAACCAGAATCCACAGACTTGCATCCTGCACCAGAACATTTCAAATCTTACACCACAGGGGAAGCAAAGGTTGTGTACACAAAAGCCCAAAGAATACCTATCGATGGGAATAATGGAATCTATGATGGTCCGGCAATAGTTAAAGAAATAGAATTAGCCAACCTCGGTGAAGAATCAAAACCTGTTTTTATTGCCCAAGACCTCACAGAAGTTGAAGAGGCGTTCCTCAAAGAGCTTCTCAAGGAATTCAAGGACATATTCGCTTGGACATACCATGATATGAAAGGTGTTCCACCTTCTGTGGTCCAACATACAATCCCTATGATTAGCACTGCGAAGCCCGTACAACAAAGACCCTACCCGATGAATCCTAAGTACGCAAAGATCATTCAAGAAGAACTAGAAAAGCTTATCAAATGTGGGTTCATATATCCTATTGAACACTCTGAATGGGTGTCTCCAATAGTTATCGTGCCAAAAAAGAATGGGAAACTCAGGTTTGCGTGGACCTCAAAAAAGTTAATGCAGCTACTAGAAGAGACCATTACCCCCTACCATATTCCGAACATGTACTCGAAAGAGTTGCAGGCAAGGAAGCTTATAGCTTTCTAGATGGGTACTCAGGCTACAACCAAATCACGATAGCGCTAGAGGACCAAGCTAAAACTGCCTTCATCACGGAATTTGGCGTGTTTGCATTTCGTGTGATGGCTTTTGGCTTAACAAATGCCCCTGCTACATTCCAACGATTAATAAACACTACTTTTAAAGAATATTTGAGAGAGTTTTGTGAAGCTTTCTTAGACGACCTTTGTGTTTACTCTTCTTGGAAAGAACATCTATCATGTTTGCATAAGGTGTTTGAAAAGTGTAGGTTATATCGTATCTCATTGAACCCGTTCAAACACCAATTTTGGGTCAAGCATGGAGTTATTTTAGGGCATATAGTATCCAAGAATCGTATCTCAACCGATGAGAGCAAAATTAAAGTGATTCTAGAGTTACCACCACCAACCAATTACAAGGGAGTTCAAAGGTTCATGGGACACGTGGGTTATTATCGACGGTTTATTTTATTTTTCGCTGAGATAGCATGTCCTTTGTACAAGCTTCTCATTGAATTTCAATGGACTAAAGAGTGTGACCAGGCCTATGAACAATTGAAGAAAACACTAGCAAGTGCTCCGATTTTAAGGACACCTAACTGGGATGTCATTTTCCATGTGCATATTGATGCATCAAACTTTGCTATTGGGTGTGTTCTCACTCAACCAGGAGAACATAAATTGGACTATCCCATTAGCTTTGCAAGCCGTCAATTGAACGATGCTGAAAGGAACTACACCACTACAGAGCGAGAAGGTTTGGCAATGGTTTATGCAGTAAAGAAATTTCGCTACTACCTTCTGGCAAACAAGTTTGTATTTTATGTGGATCATCAAGCGTTGCTGTATCTGGTAAACAAGCCATGCTCCACAGGAAGAATCACACGATGGTTGTTAATTCTTCTGGAGTTTGATTTCACGATTGTAGTGAGACCCGGTAAAAGGCACGTCATGGCTGATCATTTGTCTCGCATACCCAATGGTGAAGCCCCTACAGGAGTTGATGATGAATTACCCGATACTTCCCTATTCATAGTTGAGACTATGCCTGAATGGAGTGAGAACATTGTTAACTTTTTAGTTAATGGTTTTCCACCCAAGGAACTTCGTAAGGATATCGCTCGAAGGCTAGTAAAATAATGTGAACCCTATTGTTTGATTGCCGGAACTCTGTATAGATTAGGCAAGGACGATATTCTTAGGC
This sequence comes from Adiantum capillus-veneris, assembly GCF_014529385.1. Classification (NCBI taxonomy): domain Eukaryota; kingdom Viridiplantae; phylum Streptophyta; class Polypodiopsida; order Polypodiales; family Pteridaceae; genus Adiantum; species Adiantum capillus-veneris. The sequence goes on from NC_140936.1 coordinate 128,932,318, forward strand.
GTTGTGCCCGCGAGGATGAATATTTGTATATCTTGCAAGAAGCACATATGGGCATAGCAGGAGGACATTTTTCAGGAGACCTGACTGCTAGAAAGGTGCTGCAATCAGGCTATTGGTGGCCAACTTTATTTAAGGATGCATCACTTTTTACAAAAGGGTGTGATGAGTGCCAACGTTACAAGACCACACAGCGCAAAGACAGAATGCCCTTACATCCTATTAAAGTAACCCAACCATTTGAAAAATGGGGCTTAGACTTTGTAGGTCCAATTAGTCCCGCAGCTCGCAACACTCAATCTCGATATATTCTAGTTGCTACGGACTATGTAACAAAGTGGGCTGAAGCTAAGGCTTCACAAAAAGCTGACGCGAGGACAACAGCTAAGTTTCTTTTTGAGAACATTATCACAAGATTTGGTTGCCCTTTTGAAATTGTTAGTGATAATGGTACCGATTTTATAAATGAGGTAATAAGAGAGCTTACCACGACCTTTATGATATCCCACCATAAGTCTACACCTTATTACCCGCAAGCTAATGGACAAGCCGAGAGCACCAACAAGACTCTAATCTCTATTTTAACCAAGACGGTAAAAGCTCATCGCACTGATTGGGATTTGAAGTTGACATATGCTTTATGGGCTTATCGTACTGCTTATAAAGTGGCTATTAATTGTACGCCATTCAAAATGGTATACGGCCAAGAAGCGGTTATGCCTTAGGAGTTTGTCATTCCTAGTCTTAGGGTAGCTTCACAGGAAGGATGGAATGGTAACCCCTTAACCGAGTGTTTGTATATCTTAGAAAAACTAGACGAAGAGAGACAGTTGGCTGTGCAAAATGCTCTTGTGGAAAAGGATAGGAGAAAGAAGTGGTTTGATCGCCATGTGAAGGATAAGGACATCAAAGTTGGTGATAAAGTCCTTATGTATGGAGTACGTAAAGAGAAGAAAAAGTTGAAATATGCTGGTAAAGGACCATATAGAGTATGTGAAATTACCCCACAAGGTACCCTTCGTGTGGAAACTCTTGATGGAGTTGAAACCATTGGATTCCTCAATGGGAGTAAATTCAAAAGATATTATGATCCTTTAAGCCAAGAAGAACTACGGGCCATTCATCAAAAGAAGGCCGCCAGAGCACAAACCGAGTTAAACAAGATACAAGCTCAAGCTGAGGCTAAGGAGCGACAACAACGTATAAGACAAAAATGAGAGGCTAACCTTGGAGTCACAAATGCATTCCACGTGGAAATCGAAGAGGATGGGTTGGACTCTGACACACCTCTACGATACCCTATTGAGTTAAATAGTGCCTATGGAAAAGTGCTATATAACGCCTTATTGGACACGGGTGCTAAATATAATCTGCTATCCTATGGGGTGTGGTGTCAGTTAGGGAAGCCACCTCTATCTGAGAGTATTATCCAAGTCAAGGGTGTCAACAAGAAAAAAACTACGGTTTTTGGAATCTGGCACACTTCTGTCAGTTATGACAATGGAATTGTAGCTCAAGACTTTTTGGTCATGCCTACTGGAACTATGGAGGGTAATATAAACCTAGGCCGCACGTGGATGATAGCCACCAAATGCACTATTGATTGGGGGACTGGGGGTGTTACAACGCAAAAACCAACTCTTAGCCCTACCACTCAAGCCATAGTCCCTGAGATATTGCCTAAGGAAATAAAACCCAAGACATTGCATGTCCAGGAGGTTGAACCATACCTCCCCATAGCCCAACTCTCTAGAGCTTCAATTGATGTAGTTGAAAGAAAGCTTGAGACACACAAGAACCATCCTAATATAACATAGAAAACATACAAGTGGGTCCCTAAAGCCTCTGTAGTGAGCATGGTTGATGCAAAAAAACGGAAACCTCGTAAGAACCGTCCCACTCACTCCAAGAAATGTAAAGAAACGTTGCGTTGGATTCCTAAACGACTATTGGAAGCCCAAGGATACTATGAAGGAAATGATCAAATCTGGGTGCCCAAACGTAAAGTGTACTCTTACCTGTCACGTGGCCCATGTAAACCCAATCCTGTGGCTCCAAAACAAATTGAAAATCGCGGAAAGGAAAAAATAATGGAATGTTACACACCCGATCTAGAGCTAGTTTGGGTACCAATGAAAGAACGATTTGTTCCACCTAGCTCAGGAATAGGGAAATCAAATGAAGCTTCTTGCTCTTCATGTAGTTCCTATACGCAAATAGAAGCTTCGACACAACCTCCACCTACCACTATACATATCCATACAAGCACGAAAGAGTTTGCACCTCCCGGGGTAAGTTCACCACCTACAACAACGTTGCAAATAAAATCATGGGAGAGTACCTTACCACCCTTGCAACTAGACGAAACGCATAGGGCGGTCGAAAACTATTGGTTAAAACCTTCACCCATAACAACTTGGAACAATTGGTTTCAAAAGGTGACGACCTCATTCCAAAAGGTATGATCTACCCAAGGAAGGGGGGAGTGTTTGCTAACATCAATCATTCACTCGCTCCCCTCTCAACCTTCCTCCCTGACCTCTCAATTCCAATCTTAGGGAATGTATATATATAGCCTTATACTCACAAAAAACAAAAATAGTAAAGAGCAAGAGCGACTAGCAACGAGAGAGCACCCTATCAGATCTTACATATAAGTCCAAATTCACCGTGTCAATTCAAGCAACACACAAAAACAACTCTTATGTTTTAAAGGCCTAACCAAATCTATCTGTCTTGTCAGAAATGGCTACTTCACCAGAGGCATGCACTTCTATTTTTGATGAAAGGTACCCTTTGTCTTTTCCTCAAGTGTTCTACGTATGCTACCCTATACTTTCTTGCGAATGGGATTTGATAGAGAGCCTTGCATGTGAGAGAAAATTTGAGGAGTTAGAATGGCTGATACGTCTATGGCTAACTAGTGATCCCTACCCAGTAGCGAATGTGTCTCCAATGGCACATGCTTATTCTTTTGCACAAGATGAGTATCCACGCATCGCGAGGTTCTTGATTAGCATGCTTGCACAAGAGGATGATGAAGAGGAACTAATAGAGACCGAGGAAGACTATGGCCTCACGGACAACGATTTTACTTATCTAGATGATGAGGATAGAGGCCTAGCCTTAGGGTGGCCACCCGGTTTATATAATATCCTCTTTCCTTGATTCTAAAAGGGGTGACAGATAGGTAGGTTAGGGGTCTAGATTGTGTTTTGAGTTTGTTTTTTAGGAGTTTTAATTTTTCACACTGACATGCCTCCTAGAGGTATAGTGCCTGTTTTTGGATGTGTTAGGTAGGACTTATATGGATCTCCATCCACATGGCTGAGGACATCTGCTTCAACGAAATGAGCCACTCCATACCTCCAGGTGTACTACTTTCCATGATTCATGTTGGTGGATATGTGTAATTGCTAATAATGATTTTTCATTCTTTGTTTGAGTGCAATAGTTATGATTGTTATCTGCCATTATAGATGTATAAATTTGTCTTTGCTTAAGTTGATTGAACTCCAGTTTCATCTTATGGATGAGCTTGGAGATTAGGAGACCGTGACTTTAGGTTAACTCATTTACTTGACCACTAGGCCTAGCTAATAAAATTATCCGAGTATTTGAGACCTTAGGAATGTTTTAGGCAGAGAAAGGCTTGCTCACTTAAACAACAAAAAACACAGTGCGAATACCAAGGAAATGGAAGCAAAAAAAAAAAAAACAACAACATAAGTGCCACAAATGAAAAATCTTACGCTGGAAGAAAAATCCTGGCTGGAATTGGTACTTCACTCACATGTATTGTCTATGGTACTAGAGCCCTAGAGGTTCCCAGTGTGGGCGCTTTTCCTTGAAAAGCAAAAAACCCCGGACATACAAAATAAGCACACACGTCACATGATTGTGACCCAAAGTAAAAAAGTAGTAAAAAAAAAATAAAAATAAAAAATTTAAAAGACTTCCATTGAGCTTACAGTTAACATTTCAAGCTTTTGTTTGCAGTTGTGAGAGCGAGTTGGCTAATCAAAGCTGAAAAGCATAATTAGGGAATCTTGCATTTAGATAATCTTCTTAGTTTAGCTAGTACTAGAGTAGTTGTTTTAACCTTAGTCATAGCTAACTAATTGATAGACTCACCCATAAGCTCAAAACTCTTGATTAATTAATTTACTCAAAGTGCAATTTATTTGTCCTTAATGGCAGTTTAACATTTCATAAATCTTGCATTTACTCATTTCCACATGTACTTTACATTCCCCTCATGATTTATGGCAATATAATTCCGCTTGCTAAAACAATGACTTTGCCTTGCAGATTCAAATCTAGATGCTCTACAACATGGACATACCAAGCTTCAACTCAATAGCTTCCGAGGACGGAATCTACATCAGGAAGGGGGGCAATGTTAACCCTCGTGGCTCACGGACACCCTATCGCCTACGACGAACACCGTAACCGCATTATTTATTTAAGTAGAGTCAGGCACCGGGCTTGTCGGTCCAATAGGGAAAGGTAGAGTGATCGCCGATGAGAGGCGCACTCTAACACGAACATGCTAGGGTTAGTTGGCTAAGCATGGGCGCCCAAGTGTGAATGGGGTGAGCTCACATAAAAGCCAATTAAACCTAAAATTGAGTCATTCTCTCATTGTGCAATAGAAGCTGCTCTTGCTCCATCTCCACCTTCTCCTTCACCATCTCCTTGTGTGTGTGTGTGTGTGTGTGTGAGAGAGAGAGAGAGAGAGAGAGAGAGAGAGAGAGAGAGTGTGAGAGTGTGTGTGCGATCGAGCGTTGCGGCGGCACGACAGCGCCGAGGCGGTTGAGCGCGGCGTAGCGGCGTCTCCCTCTTCTTCGCAGCGAGGAATCCACCACGAAGGCGAGCGTAGAGCGGTGATGACACACCCTTTGCTCTCTTGAGCTTGCTAGTTTAGGCTTGTTGTGTGCTTGGAGCCATTTGTGGCTCGCACACGGTGTATTGGCAAGTCCCTTGCTTCGACAGTGCGGCAAGGAGCGCACAATCACTACTCATCTTAATGAATGTCCACTACCTCCTGCAACCAATTAAAATTTCTGCATTTTTTAAAAAATAACCTTCCTTTTTCATTAGCAAAAAGGAGAGGCGTCACTAAGGCCTCACCCCTTTGGGGTTAGGTGGGTGACTATTGGAAAGCACCTCGGAACCTTAAGAAATGCACATCAAGACGGACAATTTGAGTTCATCAGAGCTCACCTTCCTTTTTCATTAGCAAAAAGGAGAGGCGTCACTAAGGCCTCATCCCTTTGGGGCAGGTGGGTGACTATTGGAAAGCACCTCGGAACCTTAAGAAATGAGCATCAAGATGGACAATTTGAGTTCATCAGAGCTCTTTGGGCTTGGTCTCATCACACGCTCATTTCCTACTCCGCAGCTAGTACAAGTAAGTCCGCACATCCTCAACAAATTCTGTACTTTTCTTCTGTTGAAAACTCAAATCATCAATCTCTCCATCGAGGCACAGCTATGGCAACATTGTGCTAGATCCTTTTTCTAGTGTTCAGATACTTCCAAAAGTGAAGACTCATGGAAGGAGATGCAGCTAAAGACAGAAGGTTGGCCCTCAATTCTCTTTATTCACACACACACATACGTGCACATATTCATACGTACGCACACATAGTGTCTAGCTTGTGTATGGCTACTTTAAGAACATGGCATATTACAATTACAAGCTCTGTCTTTATTCTGCTTGGAAGGATTCACTCACACACACACACACCATTACATTGACAATATGGTCTTAGTATCTCTCTCTCTCTCTCTCTCTCTCTCTCTCTCTCTCTCTCTCTCTCTCTCTCTCTCTCTCTCTCTCTCTCTCTCTCTCTCTCTCTCTTTTTCTCAAACAATCTCTATGGTGGTCGCAAACACACATTCAATCATAAACACACACATGTACACCCACACAATCACACATTTTCCTTGAGTCCTGACAAAAACGAAGTTGTGTTTATTTTTGGAAGCTACTCATAGTCTCGTTTAGACACGCTTATTTTTCTAATGGGCTCATATCTTTGACTCCCCTATCACACCCTAGAGCCTCTTTTAACGAGACCTTCACATGTATATGCATCTTCCTTGGCACATATTCTCTCGTGATACTTGCATACACTTTGATTTCTCTCTCAAGCCTGTATCGGTTAAATTGGTTATTGATGCATCAAGGACTTTGACATATACATAAGTTTTACATAAGCTTATTACTCTGCAAAAAATGTTGGAACTTTTTGAGAAGTGATTTCCATTGCACGTACCCCACCTACCTTCCCTTTGGTCCTAGTTGTCTAAGGCCTTTTTGGCACTTGGCGGATAAAAACAAGATCTCATTTGCTTCTCATGTGCACTTATCTACACACACACCCTCCACATGACTCACAAGGTGGAACTTAAAATCGAAACTCAGTGTCTCTCCCTATCTTCATTCTGTGAAGCCTATCAAGAGCGATTTTTGTACCTAGCTACGCATCCTTTTAGTAGCATCACATTCTGGATTGAACTATGATAGCCTTGTACATACATACACATGCGCGTTGAACTGAGCCCTTTTCTTTGACATGCACTGTCACATGCTGTTTCACACTGCTCTAGTATCCCACAGCCCCTCTAGCTCACCTGCAAGTCACGTCGGCAATTGAAACCTTAGTAAACTTCTTTAAAAAAACACACACACACACAGAGTTACTACTAGGACAGAACATGCACTTGAATCTCTACTTGTGCATGACTTTCTAGCATTTCATACATGCACACACATGTTTATGTCAGCATCACAATAATCTTACATCAGGGATCCCAATTTTTCTTTTCTCTCTATATCTGAAAGTCAACTAAGTGCCGTAACAAGAACACACACACACACACACACACACATACACACATGAGGAACCTGGGATTCTCAATCAATTATCACTTGCTATTTGAAAGCTGCGGTCTTCATCTGATTATCTAGGGCATACACAAAACCTCCAAGCAAGTATTCACTGACAACACAAAATGGTACCTGGTCACGAGATCAACTCTTGTCAGAGTCTTATCAACATACAGGTAGGTGCTTATGCACCTACTTAGAATCTTGTTTTTTAATGTTTTGAGAGTGATATTGATTATAATGCCTTTGCAATAAACTTGGATCTTATGAGTTCAAATTTTCATAAGCATTTCGACTAGTAAATCTATTCAGCAGGTACACATACACCCTAACCATTTAATACACACCTGGCGATTTATTTTGTAAGCATGTAACATTGGGCTCTTATTACATACATAGTAGGAATACATCTTCCATTGGGTTACCCCCATGGACTTGCAGCTCGACCCTCAGATCTGGTGTACATAGATTGGGTTAATTTTGATTTTTCACTTACTAGCTTGAGGTATTATTGATCTTTTGAGCTCACTTAATTATATCGCGCGATATGCTTATGCCTCTGGTAAGGATCTTGGAAGAAGTGGTAATGATTGAATTTTTTGAAAATACAATTTGTATATAAATAGCATGCTGCCCAATTTTCTTTTTATAGGAGTTGTACACGTGGTAACAAGTAGTATTATGACAGGGATGACATTACTCTCTTTCTCTCACACACATCACTTATAACCATATTGTCCAATATTTTTGTTATTTTTGGTTTGCTCACTTTGAGACTTGCAGGAAAAATTCTACATAAATTGACATGTTCTAGTTGGAATATGGTTTTTGGAAATGATTGTTACTACCTGGGTTGCCTACAACCAAATGTGAGACTCTTAGTGGTGATGGCATTGACTGGTTTTTTTTAACATAATGAGCAAGTACTAAGGAATGGCTGCCAAAATCTCTATACATTGATTTGCATACATAGACTAGTGTATATGTGGCTATTAACCATCTGATAAATAGATGAAAGCTGATATCTTGTATTTCAGGAAAACATGTCCATCATGTGTGACGAGGATATCGTAGCTTCATTTCAGGTCTACCATACCCAAATTTATTAGTTGGGCACTACTTTAATTGGTGTTCAAAGCTACCAGGACCATATGCATAGCCGTAACATAGTAGATACATGCCATAAGATACTAACCATGCAATATATACCTAATGTATACCTCATACTTTTGAGATGATTCTTCAGTGTTTTTAACTGTTAAATTGTACACTTTGGCTGGATGTAGTCTCAAACTGAGATTCGGTGGTATCTCGTAGATAAAACTTCAGTGTTTTGGGACTTTAATAGTGATATAGATGGGACTCAAGTTTCATAGATTTGATTTAATTTTAATTGCTGCCCTATTGTTGACTCGCCAACAACAATAACTTTACATGAACTTGGTCGTGGACAGAAAGTCCTTGTACTTCTATCTTTTTATGCAGGAACTCACTTTTCATGAAGGTAAGTATATAGTGGTGAATTCACAATTGAAAAGTTCTTTTTGACGCTATAATTTACTTTGAAATTTGTCCAAAGATTGTTAAAAGAGCCTTAATCCTCAAGTGGGGGTCTCAGATGAGATGGCATTAGAGTGGACTTTTGAGAATTCAAATTTACAAAGGAGATGGTGTCCGATTTTTTCTAGAAATAAATGATGAAAATATTATCGTAAATAAATGGCTCATTCTCTAAACATAATATTTAATCTATGTTATGTTGTTAGTTTTTGTTGTGATTTTTGACACTCATAACAAGGGGGGGGAGTTGTTGACACTTGTCTTCCCAAGTAGTGCTAGTTCTAACAAGCTTGTGTTTCTTGGATGGGGACAGGTAAGAGGTTTCCTTCTTGGGATTACGATGACAAATGCAACAATAACAGATAATCACACATTGTCCATTTATTTTTATAATTGATAGCCCTCGTACATGCTTCTTTGGTAAGTTCATATAATGACAAATAACACTATATATATCAATGTCTAGTCTATATGTCAATTGTAGTCTTATCTCTGTCAATTTTAAAGACTACTTTTTATATATTGTAGACATAGTTTTGTACTATTATATACACTTTGTGTAGTTTCTAGTCCCATTGTGTGGTTCAATAGTTTGAGAAATGAAACTATTGTTAGATAATCATTCTTAAACACACACACACACACACACGTGTACACACACATTGCCAAAGAGTGTGTGGGATGCTTTGAGATCATGGTGCACACATATTCATACGTATACACACATAGTGTCTAGCTTGTGCCAATGGATGCTTTAAGAACATGGCATATTACAATTGCAAGTTCTATCTTTATTCTGCTTGGAAGGATACACACACACACACACATTGCAAAGGGTGTGTGGCTTGTTTTGAGGTCATGGTGCATATAAGGGGTATGAGCCTCCCGAGACCGGCCACGGGAGGGGACCCCCCACCTAGACACTGTAGCCTCACTCCACGCACTCGCGCACCGTGGGGACTCCACGCAAGGTTCCCCGGGGCACGCTATGACCCTCCGTCAGTGCGGCGGAGCCTGAGGCTACGTGGGGCTAGGGACTCGGAACGCAAGACCCGCGAAGACCCGCGAAATGCAAACGGCCGTCGACCCATGGAACGCAACCACGCCCGAGCCGGGCCCCCGTGAAGGCAACTTGACCCGAGCCGGGCCCTCGTGAGCCGGTGCCGTCCGCGCCAGGACCCCTTGAAGCAACACCTCGACCCGAGCCGGTCCCGTCCGAGCCGGGCCCTCCTGAGCCGGTGCCGTCCGCGCCAGGACCCCTTGAAAAAACACCCCGACCCGAGCCGGTCCCGTCCGAGCCGGGCCCAAAAGGTCCCCTCCCCGACGCGCCCAGATACTGGGGCGTCACAGTGCATTGTAAATGCAATGTTTTCCAATGAAAAATTGAATCCCCTTAGCTTAAATTTTAGTTAGAACCACTGAAATAGTAGAGTTGACACCACCAAATAGCACAAGGCTTGACGTGGTCGAGTCTTATGTAATTCAAGGGTCACAAGCCCCGCTTTTTCCTCACAAAGAAAAGAATAACAATGAGGCTTGACATGGGGGATCTACATTGGCTTGCCTATCTTGGCTTATCATATTACCTTGAAGTTGCTCCACATATTGTCTTTTGAATTCCATATTTCATAGAGGAATTTTTCCTCTACGTAATGTCTTTGCTACTTTGGATCAAAGAAGGAGCATGCAACAAACTTTAACATATCTTAGTTGCTTTGCAGTGGAAAAGAGAAACTCTCTCCTGGAGATGTAACGAAGGCTGTGATAAGACCCGGGGATGGCAACAGCACACCCAAAAAGGGTGATTTGGTATTAGTAGTGTCTCCTATCTGGTAGCGTAATTATAAAAATCATTGCCAATTCCTCAACACTAAGTGACACCTATATTTAATGCGGGCCCAAGTAATGGGATCGTCGATGGGGAAGTTCACGCACGAAGATCGAAAAGATTGCAGTCGTAAATATTTGCTCATAAACTAAACCTGGACACGCATTAAACTTGGACTGCTCATAAACTAAACCTGGACAGGCACTAAACCTAGACAACCTGGCCAATGCACCCCGAACTCACAATATTACAGCGTCAAAACAGTTTGGATACACTATGTGCGCGCGGGTGAGGTGGTTAGCCCATTTGACCCTAAATGCAGACTCCCAAGGTCACGAGGTCAAGTTGCACCGGTGTGCCTCGTTTTTCGTGTTGGCCAAGTTTAGTGCCCCCCATTTTTCCGACAGCGTGCCTCGTTTTTTACGTTGGTTAGGTTTAGTGTGCCTCGAGATCCCGCCTCCAACCCCGACCATTGATCCCATTACTTTGCCCAGCATTCAGTATAGGTGTTACTTAGTGTTGAGGTTGCCAATTGGTGCTGAGTGTGGCTTTGTGTTTGCTGGGTTTGTGTTTGAATACATATTATTTTTCATCACACGACAAGGACCTCTGCGGGAGTAGTATTTGAATCTACTCGACACGAGCATGGAGGTACTCCTAACATGCTATAGCTTTGCAATCCAATTACTTGTGAGATGCAACATGTTTTGTTGGTGGAGAAAAAGAGGCACTCCACCTACACAGTCCATACCTAATGATAGCGCCACATTTCTGGTGACACTAGATTGCTTCTACACAGTCCATGTTTTGTTGGTGGACAAAAAGAGGCACTCCACCTACACAGTCCATACCTAATGATAGCGCCACATTTCTTGTGACACTAGATTGCTTCTAATTGAATTCAACATTTGAACTTTTCACGTAAACTAAGTAAGACACACTCCACCTACACCGTCCATACCTAATCGACTGCTTACATACTGGATCGATTCGCAACCCCATTAATTAATTAGATGACTAGATTCCCTTTCCCTTCGAATCTGTCAATTCAAAAGCAAAACCTTGCTTTCTTCGTCTGCACCCCGGTGTCCCCTCGCCGCCATATCTACCTTCCTCTCTCTTCGCCTGCCATATCTGCCTCTCTCCGCATTCGGCCTCACATATTGCATATCATACACCTTCTCCCTCATGGCCTTCGGACTAGCATCTTGGCGCAAAGTGAAGCTCTACCCACTCAAACCCACCCTCAGGATGATCCCCTTGCGAACCTGCAGAGTGAGAGGCTCTGTCCGTGCACCCCTGAGAGAGAGAGAGAGAGAGAGAGAGAGAGAGAGAGAGAGAGAGAGAGAGAGAGAGAGAGAGAGAGAGAGCATCCCCTTGACTACCTGTGCACTATTGCCCTCTTGTCCTGTTCGCGTCACCTGTGTCGTCCTGCCCTGTTCACACCCTGCTGAGCCCCGCCTCCACGTCAGTTTGCGCGCTTCCCACCTCTGCGATACATATCTCCCTTCGCGCTCTCTCCCTCCTCCATGTGTCGATGTCAATTTGAAAAAATTCATTTTTGCAAGCATACAAAATTGTAAGGTCTCTGACCCGATCACAAGAGCACCCTTGTACCACGAAATGAATACAATGGAATAATTTACTTTTTTTAGCAGTTTTTCAGATTCTGCCAGTGCCATGATGTTTAGAATGTTATAAAGCTTGAAAATGTGAATTAAAATAATTTTTGTGAAAATTTTCCAAAAATAGTAAGTTTTTGGTCACCCGACCCATCCAGTCTCGACCGTCTCAAAAATCTGCACCCGTACCCCAAATTTGAAAAAAATGCATTTTCGGACCCCGAGGGCTGCTAAATATGGTAGGTACTCGGGCCAGCACGGCTTAGTTAGAGCTTCGTATGGCAATTTACGGCATCAAAATCCGATTCGTATGACCCGTTTTAGCCTAGAACCAAATTTCCTAAAAATTGTCCGGGGAGGTACCGGGGGCCCGGGACTGTGTGGGAACACGTCCCAGCCCACTCCAGACCTTCTTTAGCAGCTAGGGGGCGCCCTCTTTCTTTGTGGGAGTCCTGGGAGAGTTTCCAAGCCAGTAACTAAGCCTTAGAGTCAGTTAAACTAGCCAACCTGACACTTGGTGGGCAGAGAACTGGACTTGCCATGCTTAACTGGAGAAGCTCCCAGATGCATTTAGCAACCCAGATCGATTTTCAGCTTGTGAGAGCCTATTTAAAGACTTGCATACACACACACACACACACTTATGATCACACACACTCACACAGTGCATACACACACACCCACACACATTGGGGAGGTGCTGCCGAATCACACACCGATTGAAGAGGAAGCTAGGAGGGAGGTGCTGCCGAATTTTCATCTCAAGAAGCTCGATTAGATCAGAAAATCGAGAAGATTACCAGCTCTTAATCACGGTAATAACAGTTTAATTAATGCAATCTGTGAATCTTTTTCTCTACCATCTAAATTCCTTGTCTATTATGCCTATTCCTAGTCATAAATCTCTATGGCTATTCTCTAAATTCTCCTTATTCGTACTCTATTATGTAATCATCATTCCATAGCTGAATTATCAGCCATTCTTCACTCTTGATTAATGATTAGAGCATAATTATCAGAATCTTCTCTCTCTAGATAGCATAGTAATTAATCGGTAAGCTAGTATTGGTGCAGATTGAAGAGAATCATCATTGTAATCACTCACTAACACTGCAGCTTAATTGAATTCATTTTTCTTATGCATTAAGACGTAATTAAGGAGAAATTAATCCGTCATTAAGTCTCTATGAATTGGTTTTTCCTCACACATATGCATAGGGTAAATCTGCATCATCTAATTGCTAGGAAATAGTTTATTCATACTTAATCCGATTCTCTGGTAATCCTAATAATGAAATCCTAATTATTCTTGATCATGTAAGTCGAATAATTATCTTAGAGCCGGTTCCCATAGGATTATGTGCCATCCTTAATGATTGCTTATGAAAGAAATCTAGACTCTCATATAGGAAGGATTAATTGATGTCACTAATCTACCCATTGGACTGTTATGATGCTTGTGAACCTTAGCTCTTTCCCAAGCTAATCATTTAAAGTAGTGAGAAATGGCCCCGGTTAAGAGGACGCGCTTCGGAGGTGCCCATGATCGCGAAGCAGGAACGAGCAATGTCAACGGAAAGGGGAAGGCCCCCATGGACGAGCAAATACCGGCCATCTCACGGGCCATCGATGAAGAAGTGGAAGAGGTAGACCATATTTTTTTCAAGTTGTTTAAATTAACATTGCATACGCTAGTTAGGAATGGTCATATCCCCAAACATGTTGGAGAAATCCGACGGAAATCTCGGCATTTGAATTCATTGTACATTTAAATCTAAAGTAGGAAGGTAATGTTTGATGGGTATGCTGTTTGCAAGAGGAAAGAATGTTTGCTAGGGAAAATTTAGCTCGACATGTTCATTTTATTTCCAATGTTGAATCAGTCCTGACCCCCCTACTGATCACAGGGGGTAGAGTTCCTCGTTAAGGGCTCTTGAATCCACGACATGCTTTCTATGCGGTGGATACCCACGACTTGCTTTCTATGCGGTGGGAACCCACGTCTTGCTTTCTATGCGGTGGGAGTGTCCATGACGTGCTTTCTATGCGGTGGACATACCTAGTTGTATGGGCAGCTAGGCGACAACGGGAGGAGTGAACTCTCGCTGGAGGGGGGATGTTGTACCTCCAGAACATTGGAATTTTTATGAATAAGTTTGAGTAGAATTTTTACTAGAATTCTGTCTTGGTGTTGTTTGCAATACTGGTTGAAGGGCTGTTTTAACGAACCATGTGATTCGGAATTAAACAAGGAATATTTATGTTGAACAACCTTTGTGGTAGTAATTAGGTCACACGATGAAGTGTGAGTGTGGGGGTGGAAAGTGGGGGCTTGGCTCAGGTTGCCAATGCCTACGAGATGGGTGGTCCCGATTGGTCGGGAACTCTCTATCCCCATAGTGCTTACTCGATATTAGTAATGCTCATTGCCCCTAGAGCGGGGAATTCTCGAGAGTACGTGCCTCTGAAACATGGGGAAAAAGGCACTCGAGGCTTCTCTCCTCTTGGAAGGTGGGTCATAGGATCGCTATATAGTTCAAGTACGCTTCCCCTGCGAGGTGGAGCTAGATCTCCTTGCTAGTAGGCTCGAACTCGACTCACTTTGTGATGAGAGATCGTCCGCTAGTCGAACCCTGAACCATTTTGTTTGCTTCCGCTATAGATCTAGTGGCCACCAGGTTTACCATCAGATCCGTTGTTTGATACGACGGGGTGGGGACCTCACACCTGGTATCAGAGCCTATGTTAGGCTGGGAAAATAAAGTCGTACTGTTTGAACATTTAAAAGGGAACTGAAAGTATATAGGTAGCTGATCCGAATTCCTTGCATTGGTGTTGCAGGAAGACCCCATGCTCGAATATCGGAAGTTCTAAGTGTTTGAGCTTATTTATGAGCAAGCTCAAAGATCCCGTGTTTACCAGTTCAGGCGAGATGTCATGGAGATACTGTTGAAGGCTTATACGCCACACTCCACTCGCATTGACAAAGGATGGGAACTTGATTGGACATTTCCAGGAGGGGTTTACTACATCAACGCTCGAAAGCTAGGATGCCTGGCTACCGACTTGAAGAAGATACGTTGGGGAGAAGAGTTGAGAATGATAGAGATATTTTACTTGGTGCCCACACGATTGGATCAGACTGTTTCGGGCAACTCCAACCAAACCATCAACGACTGGCTCTTGGAGAAGGTCACCAATGTGATTCCAGCAAACCGAGTCAAAACCTTTGGATTACTGAAAGCAGAACTTCGGCCCGATATCTTAGTTTATAATCCCCTCAAGAATGTGTATAAGAACTATTACACGAATGAAGTAGTGCATCATGTCAATACCATTTCCTAGGCGTATGTTATACGCAAATCTATTAAGCCATGTAATAAGCGGTCATCAGTCATTCTAAACCTTGAGGGGTTTCGATTGTAATAAATTTCCATCAATAAAGTGCTTTTTGTCTCTGAATCTCTGTCTCTTGATAAAGTGGAATTTTGAATTTTATTAAAGTCTCGTGTCTCTTGAAATTCAAGTAATGGTAGCAAGAATTTCGTATAACCCATGTAGGTACCGCTTGTTGCTCTGTACTCGGCAGCGCAAGAGAAGAAGCTCCTCCTTAAGCAAGCCCAACCTCTGATCTTTAAGGGCGAGGGGGCAAATGTGGAGAGAGATGCGGAAGTATGGATGGAAGCCATGGACGATTACTTTGAAGCTGCGGGAACCCAACCCGTAAATCAAACCATGCTTGCGATGTTCCGCTGACTGGCGATGCCAAGATATGGTGGAAGCAACATTGTAGGGACATGGATATTAAGGGATCTTCCCAGTCCTGGGAGGACATCAAAGCTGCGATAATGGGACGTTATCTACCACCTGCCTATAAGACCTTGAGAATGAATGAATTCTTTTCACTTCGGCAGCTGAATTCAACGGTCGAAGAATACTATGCAAAGTTTGTCACTCTTCGGAGATATGCTCCTAAGATGACCTTGGAACAACAGGTGGCAAGGTTCTGTCAAGGACTAATCGATCCCTTGAACACTCGGCTGGAGGCTCTCAGGCCGTCAACACTTCAGGATGCCTTGTTGAGGGCTAAACCTCTAGCTCTCGAAGTACAAAAGGCCAATCAAAGTAGGAGGAATCATTGGGCAAAGAGGGGAAGGAACACTGCTTGGGACAACAGACCAGCCAACCAAACCTATAACCAGCGCCCTATTGTGGCGACCACCACAACCATGGAGTTCCCTGATGTTCGATGCTATGGTTGCGGCGAGCATGGACACTACAGATCCAATTGCCCCAGGAACATTCATGCAACCAACGCCAATGCCATACCCTTGAATACCCGTGGGCGTGGCCAAGCTAATGGAAGAGGAGGACGCGGAAGAATGAACAGAGGGCGAGGGCGTGGAGCTACCGCCAGAGTGAATGCTGCAGTAGTTCAACCAACTGTGGGTGACGAAGCAGTGGAGAGAGCAACCCTGCATGCTGCAATTGACAATCCCAATGGTTGCGAGCAATACGTAGTCATTCATACGCCAGGATCTCTCAGAGGTGAACAAGTTAACTTCCTTATAGATTGTGGCAGTACTCTTTCATTTCTTTCACCCAGATGCATGAGAAAGCTTAAGCTAGATAAGTATCCGTCAAGTAAGCTAGTTGTCGAGTTAGCAAACGGCAAGGAGGTAGTATCTCAACACTCTGCAGGCAAAATTGACTTTGATTTAGGGGGACACCCAACTTCTGCCCAATTTCGAACCTTACCCTTAGGATTCTTTGATGGGATATTAGGGATGGACTGGCTAAAGCAAAATAGGGCCCACATACATTGTGCACAAGGGAATTTTACCTCTACAGATAACTTGGGTAATGAAGACTTAATTCAGGGGGAAAATGGGAGACCTAAGCCTACTCTAGTTAAGGCCAGCAGACTTTTGAAGGGACTAAGGAAGGGTCAGCAAATATATGCAGTTAAACTCAATAAGGTGGACCAATCAGATACCTCACTTCGACCAGACTGGCTGAGGGAGTATGATGACGTATTCCCCGAGGACCTTACGAATCTTCCACCACACAGAGAGGTAGATCATGAGATTGAAACTATCCCTGGGTGTGAACCTATCTCAAAAAGACCTTATAAAATGTCACTTCCGGAGGCCATCGAACTCAAAGAACAACTTAAGCAACTCATTGAGCAAGGATTCATTCGACCCAGTACTTCTCCTTGGGGTGCTCCAGTTCTTTTCCAAAAGAAGAAGGATGGGACCTTAAGGCTATGCATAGACTATCGCGGACTGAACCAGGTAACTGTCAAGAACAAGTATCCAATTCCAAGGATTGACGAACTTTTGGACAGACTCCACGGCGCCAAAATATTTACAAAGATAGATCTAAGGTCAGGATATTACCAAATCAGGATCAAGGAATCAGATATTCCGAAGACAGCTTTCAATACTAGGTATCGGCACTACGAATTCACAGTAATGTCTTTTGGTCTAACAAATGCTCCTGCAAGCTTCAATCGACTTATGCAGGATATTTTTAGACCTTACCTGGATGATTTTGTCTTGGTTTTCTTTGATGACATTCTAGTCTATTCTAAGAATGAAGCAGATCACAAAGAACATGTTCGCAAAGTACTTGATCTCCTTCGAGAACACCAGCTTTACGCTAAAGAGAGCAAGTGCACTTTTTGCTCACCAAAGGTCAACTATCTTGGATTTGTCATTTCGGCTGAAGGGATTTTAGTAGACCCAGACAAAGTCAAGGATATCGTTGACTGGCCTCAACCATCCACTGTCAGCGAAGTAAGGGGATTTCTTGGAATAACGGGATGGTACAGGATTTTTGTCAAGGATTATGCACATATTGCTGCACCTTTGACGGAACTCCTGAAGAAAGGAATGAGGATCGATTGGAAGACTGAGCACGAGTCTAGCTTTGCTAAGCTAAAATAATTCTTGGTCTCAGCTCCTATTTTAAAGCTTCCAGACTTCAGTAAAGAATTTGAAGTAGCGACAGACGCTAGTAAGTTTGCTCTAGGCGGAGTTCTTACTCAAGAAGGAAGACCGGTGGCGTATACTTCGCGAAAGCTGAGGGATCATGAGAAGAATTATCCCACTCATGATCTGGAACTTTTAGCAGTTATACATGCACTAAAGTTATGGAGACATTATCTTCTTGGATGCAAGTTTCAGTTGGTTACAGACCACAAGAGTTTAAAGTGGATTTTTACTCAACCCATTCTCAATATGCGACAACGGCGATGGATAGAGCTATTACAGGAATATGACCTTGACATAAAGTATAGACCAGGGAAGGAAAACGCAGTTGCAGATGGTCTTAGCCGAAAATCGTTTCTCGGAGCTATCTCTATTCCAAATAACCCTATCTGGGATAGAATCAAAGAAGCATCCCTTGAAGATCCAGAGTATCAACGTATGGCTTCATTAGTCCAGCAGAATAAGATGCCTGAAGCGAAAGATTACTCTCTTATGGGAGGATGTCTTTACTACAGACATAGACTCTGTGTACCCAGAGACCCAGCTTTAAAGAAGGCCATTCTATATGAAGCACACGATAGCCCTACATCCGGACACCCAGGCTATGCTAAAACTCTTCACGCCGTCAGAAGGAGTTATTTCTGGTCTGGAATGAAAGGAGACATACTTCGATATGTGAGGCAATGTCTTTCTTGTCAACGGATAAAGGCCGAAAGGATCAAATTACCAGGGCAACTTCAACCTCTTGACATACCCCAGATGAAGTGGGAATGCATCAGTATGGATTTTGTTACAGGGTTACCTTCTACAGGAGGTTATGATTCTGTTTTCGTGGTTGTCGACATGCTCACAAAAGTGGCTCATCTAATACCCGTAAAGACGACCTTTACTGCTTCAGATATTAGTCGGGTATTCATCAAGGAGATTTTCAGACTACACGGTCTACCCAAGCGTATTGTCAGTGATAGAGATGCCAAGTTTACATCAAAATTTTGGACTTCTCTCTTCCAATCTATTGGGTCACAATTAGCCTTCAGCACAGCATATCATCCGCAGACTGATGGGCAAACCGAAAGAGTTAATCAATTCATCGAGGACATTCTCAGAGCCTATTGTTCGCAAGAACCAAAGAAGTGGTTACAATATCTACCTTTGGTAGAATATGCTTATAACTCTTCCGAACACAGAAGCATTGGAATGTCACCTTTCAAAGCTCTTTATGGACAGGACTGTTTAGCACCACTGAACTTTTCAGATCCAACCATCAGAGTAGAAGCCTCTAGAAAGATGTTAGAAGATATGGAAGCCCAGACTAGAGCCATTCGCCAGGACATTCAGGCAGCTCAGGATAGACAGAAGCACTATGCAGATAAGGATCGTTCGGAAAGGACTTTCAAGGAAGGAGATAAGGTTTTCCTACGAGTACGACCTAAGAAAAGCAACTTATCACTAGGGAAATATAAAAATCTTAGCCCAAGGTACTGTGGACCATTCGAGATCATTAAGGTTGTAAGTGACCAGGCATACAAGCTAAAGTTTCCCTAAACTTGAAGGTTCATGATGTATTCCATGTCAGCTTACTCAAACCCTATATTCCCAATCCCGATAAATTCTTGGACTCAGATCAGATAGTCATGCCAGCACAAGGAGTTCTCGAGCTCCAACCTGACTATGTACTTGAAACAAGGGAAAGAAAATTACGCAACAGAACTATCACAGAGCATCTGGTAAAGTGGAAGGATTACCCTGAAGAAGATGCAACTTGGGAAGACGAATCGACTCTCTTAAAAGATTACCCAAACTCATTCTTGAGATGAGGACATCTCAAATTTTTCACGTTGGGGAGGTTGTAAGGTCTCTGACCCGATCACAAGAGCACCCTTGTACCACGAAATGAATACAATGGAATAAGTTACTTTTTTTAGCAGTTTTTCTGATTCTGCCAGTGCCATGATGTTTAGAATGTTATAAAGCTTGAAAATGTGAATTAAAATAATTTTTGTGAAAAATTTCCAAAAATAGTAAGTTTTTGATCACCCGACCCATCCAGTCTCGACCGTCTCGAAAATCTGCACCCGTACCCCAAATTTGAAAAAAGTGCATTTTCGGACCCCGGGGGCTGCTAAATATGGCAGGTACTCGGGCCAGTACGGCTTAGTTAGAGCTTCGTATGGCAATTTACGGCATCAAAATCCGATTCGTATGACCCGTTTTAGCCTAGAACCAAATTTCCTAAAAATTGTCCGGGGAGGTACCGGGGGCCCGGGACTGTGTGGGAACACGTCCCAGCCCACTCCAGAGCTTCTTTAGCAGCTAGGGGGCGCCCTCTTTCTTTGTGGGAGTCCTGGGAGAGTTTCCAAGCCAGTAACTAAGCCTTAGAGTCAGTTAAACTAGCCAACCTGACACTTGGTGGGCAGAGAACTGGACTTGCCATGCTTAACTGGAGAAGCTCCCAGATGCATTTAGCAACCCAGATCGATTTTCAGCTTGTGAGAGCCTATTTAAAGACTTGCATACACACACACACACACACACTTATGATCACACACACTCACACAGTGCATACACACACACCCACACACATTGGGGAGGTGCTGCCGAATCACACACCGATTGAAGAGGAAGCTAGAAGGGAGGTGCTGCCGAATTTTCATCTCAAGAAGCTCGATTAGATCAGAAAATCGAGAAGATTACCAGCTCTTAATCACGGTAATAACAGTTTAATTAATGCAATCTGTGAATCTTTTTCTCTACCATCTAAATTCCTTGTCTATTATGCCTATTCCTAGTCATAAATCTCTATGGCTATTCTCTAAATTCTCCTTATTCGTACTCTATTATGTAATCATCATTCCATAGCTGAATTATCAGCCATTCTTCACTCTTGATTAATGATTAGAGCATAATTATCAGAATCTTCTCTCTCTAGATAGCATAGTAATTAATCGGTAAGCTAGTATTGGTGCAGATTGAAGAGAATCATCATTGTAATCACTCACTAACACTGCAGCTTAATTGAATTCATTTTTCTTATGCATTAAGACGTAATTAAGGAGAAATTAATCCGTCATTAAGTCTCTATGAATTGGTTTTTCCTCACACATATGCATAGGGTAAATCTGCATCATCTAATTGCTAGGAAATAGTTTATTCATACTTAATCCGATTCTCTGGTAATCCTAATAATGAAATCCTAATTATTCTTGATCATGTAAGTCGAATAATTATCTTAGAGCCGGTTCCCATAGGATTATGTGCCATCCTTAATGATTGCTTATGAAAGAAATCTAGACTCTCATATAGGAAGGATTAATTGATGTCACTAATCTACCCATTGGACTGTTATGATGCTTGTGAACCTTAGCTCTTTCCCAAGCTAATCATTTAAAGTAGTGAGAAATGGCCCCGGTTAAGAGGACGCGCTTCGGAGGTGCCCATGATCGCGAAGCAGGAACGAGCAATGTCAACGGAAAGGGGAAGGCCCCCATGGACGAGCAAATACCGGCCATCTCACGGGCCATCGATGAAGAAGTGGAAGAGGTAGACCATATTTTTTTCAAGTTGTTTAAATTAACATTGCATACGCTAGTTAGGAATGGTCATATCCCCAAACATGTTGGAGAAATCCGACGGAAATCTCGGCATTTGAATTCATTGTACATTTAAATCTAAAGTAGGAAGGTAATGTTTGATGGGTATGCTGTTTGCAAGAGGAAAGAATGTTTGCTAGGGAAAATTTAGCTCGACATGTTCATTTTATTTCCAATGTTGAATCAGTCCTGACCCCCCTACTGATCACAGGGGGTAGAGTTCCTCGTTAAGGGCTCTTGAATCCACGACATGCTTTCTATGCGGTGGATACCCACGACTTGCTTTCTATGCGGTGGGAACCCACGTCTTGCTTTCTATGCGGTGGGAGTGTCCATGACGTGCTTTCTATGCGGTGGACATACCTAGTTGTATGGGCAGCTAGGCGACAACGGGAGGAGTGAACTCTCGCTGGAGGGGGGATGTTGTACCTCCAGAACATTGGAATTTTTATGAATAAGTTTGAGTAGAATTTTTACTAGAATTCTGTCTTGGTGTTGTTTGCAATACTGGTTGAAGGGCTGTTTTAACGAACCATGTGATTCGGAATTAAACAAGGAATATTTATGTTGAACAACCTTTGTGGTAGTAATTAGGTCACACGATGAAGTTTGAGTGTGGGGGTGGAAAGTGGGGGCTTGGCTCAGGTTGCCAATGCCTACGAGATGGGTGGTCCCGATTGGTCGGGAACTCTCTATCCCCATAGTGCTTACTCGATATTAGTAATGCTCATTGCCCCTAGAGCGAGGAATTCTCGAGAGTACATGCCTCTGAAACATGGGGAAAAAGGCACTCGAGGATTCTCTCCTCTTGGAAGGTGGGTCATAGGATCACTAGATAGTTCAAGTACGCTTCCCCTGCGAGGTGGAGCTAGATTTCCTTGCTAGTAGGCTCGAACTCGACTCACTTTGTGATGAGAGATCGTCCGCTAGTCGAACCCTGAACCATTTTGTTTGCTTCCGCTATAGATCTAGTGGCCACTAGGTTTACCATCAGATCCGTTGTTTGATACGACGGGGTGGGGACCTCACAAAAATGCCTTTCCTTGAATTTGTGAAGATGAGATTTTAAATAACACAACCAACCGAAATTCTAGTCTTAAGATTTTCTATTGATAGGCAATCAGTCTTCTCGTGAAAATATTTAATGTCACAAGCCGGGGCATTTTGGGAATTCATGAGAAAACAACGGGAATTTTTTAAATTTGAGGGGTATTTTGGTAATTTTCACAAATTAGTGGGATATTTTGTAAGTTTTTCCTTTATAAAATCAAGCTTATTTTTTGGGTTTTCACACTGTTTTTCTCCTTTTCCCCTTGCAATCGACCGGTATTTTGGAAATTGAAAACAACATGATATTAAGCTGACACATTTTTTTCGAGCACTACTGCCCTCGAAAAAAATTTACCTCTTCTCCTTTGAACTCAAAGAAAATCTCTCTCTTTCCCTCTGTCTATTGTGTCAACGCGCCATGTCCATGTGACAATCCCCCCCCCCCCCCTCTTCCACTTACTTTAGCTTTCATCCAAACTTTTAGAAAAGCATCTTCGTTGATTCTTATGAAAAGAAATGAATACATACTGGGTCGAATTGTCGATACATTAATTAATTTGGGCAAAAGATTCTGTGAACTCCTTAACTCCTGAACACGGAGCTGACTTGGAGCCGATGCACCCGGCCCTCTCCGGCTCCCCTGTGCTGCCTTCTTGCGTCCTCCCGCCTTCCTGACTCTCCCTGCCTGCCTGTTAGCGTGGACAATTCGCCTCTCTGTCTGCGCTCAAGACCAGCCCTCGCACCATCTCCTTGCCTGCGGGGGCGATGCACCCTGCCTACGGGGCCAGGCACATCTAGTGTAGCTCCGCGCAGTGATCGTCATGGCGTACAACAAAGCGACAGAGACGTGACACAAGACAACGCCAACATCTATGTGCGTGTGTGTGTCTGACAGAGAGACAAAGGCAGAGCCCTCCTACGCCGCGCGATTCTCGCCCCTACTATGTCTTCAAGCTCCTCTCCCCAATTGTTGCCACGCTCCAGCTCCTGCTCCTCGCGCTCGCCACACAAATCTCGTTGCACTCTCTCAATACGTACGTTGCCGCCATCCCAAAAATCTAACACCTCTCTCCTCCACGTGTTAGATTCCGGTTTTTTTCCATGCTAAAGATTACAGCATAATCCCAGATTCCCATCGCTTTGACCTGCTTTCAAAGATTAGGGCGACATATTCATAGCGCCACATTTCTTGTGGTGAATCTAATGTTTTAAACTTTGCAAAAACGTCCAAGTGTTTTCTTGTCTCTAGTCTGAACCAATTCTCACTTTCCATGCCAAATTATTAAGTGCTCAAATCAATCGCACAAGTTCTATTAGCATCAAACAAGTTCATACAAATTTAACTAGTAACTTCAAATAAAGTCTCAAATCAATAAAAATTTGAGGTTTTGCAAACAAAGTATCATAACATTTGGACGCGAAGGACAATTTGTTTTTCTATTACCATACATATGTGGTAGTGATGTGTGTGAACACACACTTAAGACCGTTGGGGCATTTTTTTCTCTCACTACGAGGGTTTTTTTCCCACAGTCACAAGGAACGCGTAAGGGAATGCGGGACGGGGCTCAAATGGATTTTAGTGTAAAAAAGAGGGTAGGATGGCAAGTGGGGACAGGAAGCCCAAAAATGGGCATCCCGTGTGACTATGTTTTTTTTCCCGTGCATCGTAAATATGTCCATCACTTTATGGCTAACTTATCTAACCATTTCACACCAAAAAATACTACTCTCCATTTTGTGCCTTGAGCTTCTTCGTCTTCTCCAAGCTATGTGTGTTTCCCTGCAACCCTATTTCCAAGAATTGGTATCAGAGCAGGTTGCGTTCTCTTGGGCTTAGTGGCTACCACACACTTGCTCACTTCCTTAGATTTCGGTGAGCGTCAGCAGGTCAACAAATACTTCGGGACAACTCATAGAACCTACTAGTCTCAATCTCCAATTGATATGAGGATGTGCATATCTGACCAATGACACACCGCAAATCATGAGACATTTGTGTGCTGGGTCGAATGAAAAACCCATTTCCTGTGAGGTGGAGAAGATTCTCTCTTAAGAAAGCCATCTTTGTGCCCAACACTTCTGGAGGCTTTATCCATGTCCTCTTGGTATCCACCTGGATCATGTCCTGACGAATGAGTCTAGTAATCTCCACCCGTGTAAGAGACATCAACTGTACTTGAAGAGAGTACTAAAAATGGGGTAACCTGTCCATGGTGAAGCCATGCGTCTCAAACCATGATGTGATATGTGCATACTAGCATGAAGTGTCCCCCTAAAGAACTAATGGGCCAATCTACCATATATATCTCTAGTAGTATCCCACAAGCTGTGCACGAATGAGATTGATCTAGTAAGCGCTTCAATCTCCATAGGAGGGGCCGCTAGCTCTGCTCGCATGATAGCATGGGGTAGGGAGGACTTGGCTTTGATCAGTTGAGAGATCATAGATATCAAGGGCCTCTCCATACATCTCCAACCATCTAACCTACAGAAGGTCCCCATATCTACACCCCATACAACATAGATGAGGCTACTAAGGTATCAAAGAACCATAAATTTTTCCGAGGTTCCTAGAATTGTACCTTTGAACACATCCTCTCCAAGCCTCCCAAGGCCGCACAAGCTCTAATCAATCTAGTCTCTGCTGCTCTCCCCAAAGAAAACCTCGACCCATTGAGTAATCAGACACCTCATCAACATACATACCAAATAGAGCAGAAGACAATGGGCAACCTTGTTTCACCTCGATGGTGGAGTGAACTAAATAAAATATCCCTTCCGGGGTGTGTACATGTCCCATCACTGATCTATATAGAGCCATAATCCCCCAAATCAACACTATGGGCACCCCCAACTCCTGTAGTTTGTGCATCAATCGAGCTCTCGGTACCATGTCAAATGCTTTCAGGAAATCCACAAAGCTACAATAAATATGTCTCCCATGCGACCTGTCCCCTCAATGATGGTGACGAGCGCAAAGCGCAACACCAACCCCGACGGCCTCTAAAACGCCGGGAGCCGATGCATACCGCAGGCCGGTCACAGTGAAGCGAACAGGGGGCAGCACCTAGCTTTGAGTGGCTAGGACGCAGACAACGGTGATTTGAAATATCACGGACTCTAGAGAGAGAGAGAGAGAGAGAGAGAGAGAGAGAGAGAGAGAGAGAGAGAGAGAGAGAATAGACAGGTGATGAAAACCCTCGAGGTGTGAGGGAGAATTATTCTCTTGCAATATTTACAGCAACCTTATTTTCGGCGAGGTGGCAAATCATGGTGATAGAGAGATAGAGGGAGAAATAGTGAGCCTACTTGGTGCGATCTCTAGAGATGACTCACCGACACGAGAACCTTGCTAACATGAGTGTGTGTACATCGACCATTAGAGTCGAGATGTGGACATAGCTTCCTTTACATAGTACAAATTCCCAAAGAAAATCGCTACACTAAATCCCCTCTCTTGTGATGCAAATGTTGCCAATTCATCTCACCAAAATACTACCAAGTGGTGACCTCTCATGAACTTGCCCCCTCCGATAGTGACCTCTTAGTGCCTTTTTATAGGTGTTGGCTGCTTTAGATTAGGGTAATCTGATGTGATTAGGGTAATCTAATCAGGGAAGACAAAGCAAGGTGGTGGGCGCTGGGTGGTTGACCATTGCTTTGTCTTGGGAAATATTATAAGGGAAACCTCTAGGTGGGCCTTTGTGACCATCACCTAGAGAGATGAGAATTTTACAAATTTGGGATTTTTTACAAGATTTGGTTGAAACTGGGAAAAAAAATGATGATAACCTACGGTTTTACTGAAGAGGTCGTCGTGGATGCGATGGCAGCGAATGGCGGCCTAGCTGGTGCATCGGTGTAGTGCATTCGTCACTTTCAGGGTCAGCCAGGGTATGCCTTCGGGCCTTTGCTTGTTTTGGTGTTGGTGGCACGTGCTTTGGTCATCTTCCTTCTTTGTCTATGTCGATGTCGTTTGGTTTTTCTTCTTCTTTTTTTGTATTTTTTCTGGTGTGTGCGTATACGTGTGCGTGTGTATGTATGGGTGAGTGTTGGTATATGTATATGCGTGAGTGCGTGAGCGTGAGTGTGTATATGTATGGATGTGTGAGCCAGTGTGCATGGGAAGGGGTGGGGGGGGGGGGGGGGGGGGGGGGTATATTATGTGTATATATATATATATATTTTTTTAAATTTTTTGGTGGTTTACTGCTACAGGGAACCGGTGACGCAGAGGTGTGAGTGAGAGAGGGAGAGTGTGTGCGAGGTGCGTGTGTGCGTGTGTGTGTGTGTGTGTGTGTGTGTGTGTGTGTGTGTGTGTGTGTGTGAGTGCAATGGGGGTGAAGTGTGTGTGTGTGCATGTGTATTTTCCCTACACCTGCACGGGCTGCTCACGGTGAGCGCGAAGGAGGTGAGAGAGGGTTGGGCCAGTATGCCTCAGGGGTGAGTGGGTGAGGGTGGGGTGTGTATGTGTGTGTTATAGAGAGAGAGCTTCCGGTTATT
This sequence comes from Adiantum capillus-veneris, assembly GCF_014529385.1. Classification (NCBI taxonomy): domain Eukaryota; kingdom Viridiplantae; phylum Streptophyta; class Polypodiopsida; order Polypodiales; family Pteridaceae; genus Adiantum; species Adiantum capillus-veneris. The sequence goes on from NC_140936.1 coordinate 128,959,365, forward strand.
CTCATGCGCCCGCATGGGCTGCCTGATATAGGGCAAGAGAGCACGAGGGGGTGGTGATGGTGAGGATAAGAGGTAGGGAGAGATGTTGTGGCTGTGGGTGGTACAGAGGGCGCAAGTGAGAGAGGGTGTGGACGAGCACGGGCACGAGGCCCAGATGGGGTGTAGGCGACAACGGGCGAGGAAGGGGGGGGGGGGTTTAGGAGTTATGTATATATATAGAGAGAGTATTGTCCTTATGGCGGGTTCCCACTGAGTGAGAGAGAGTGTGAGAGTGAGGGGGGGAAGGATATGGATAAGAGGTTATTGAGAGAGGGGAGTGAATTGAGAGAGAGAGAGAGAGAGAGAGAGAGAATATGAGATTCCTTTCTTTTGCTTGCGGGGCCAGTCTCTCAAAGGGAGAGAGTGAGAGATAATGGGAGGGGAAGATGGGGGGGGGGGGGTAGTCGAGTGGTCCGCCAAAGCTAGGAAGAAAACAAGCGGTATAGGGAAGAGAGTGAGGCTGAACGGGTGTGGACGAGAGGGGGGATGGAGGCTATAGTATGGCGGCCCGCTAGGGCTGGGATGTGGACGAGCAGAGAGAGAGAGAGAGAGAGAGAGAGAGAATATTTGCAAAACTTGCGGCCCGCCAGAGGGAGTGTGACAGTGGTATCCCGTCTTATGCACCCACTAGGCCAAGTGATGCTGCGGCAGAGTAAGTGAGAGAGAGAGAGTTGATAGAGCCAAGCAGTAGGAGAGACAGAGAGGCTCTGTCTTTTGGCGATAATGGAGAGGTGTGGCCAAATTGGTGGCGCCACGCTAGTCGGTAAGCCTATAGGGGTGGTAAATGTTAAAGAACTTCTTTTTTTCTTGTTTTTCCTTTCGTAATATGCTCTCCCCTTCTTGGGGTATGGTTCTCGTGATCGCGGTTTCGAAAACCGGCCAGCATTAGTCCTCCCGTCTAGCTAGAGGCATTCATGCTTCTAGTCCTACCTCTGAATCGTTAGTTGTGGAGTTGGAGGGTTCCCCCTCTTCTAGAATATCTAGCATGAACTCTCGATCAAACCTAAGGAAATACCTTTCTAGCCTCCATCCATTGACTCTAGTCTTGTGAATTCTCCCATCTGCTTCCATCATCTTATAGCTGACGTTGTCATAGCGCCTTTTGACAATGAATGGTCCTTCCCATCGAAGTTGAAATTTCTTGTCCTTCTTGGTGTCAAATCTATTGTCGTATCTCAATACTAACATGCCCTTTTCCTTAAGCCCTTGATTGAAGATGAGCCGGCCTTGCTCTGCCTGTGTTGCATAGTGATTGATTGCTTCTTCCCTATCTAGTTGGAGCCTTTCCAGATCCAGGATGTGGTTGCGGAGATTTACAATTGAGCACTGTAATTGGCTAGCCATGACTCGTAAGCTGGCTATATGTACCTCAATCGGCCAAATTGCCTCTTTTCCGTAAACTAGATGGAAAGGGGTGAAACCTAATGATGTTCGGAACGTCGTTCGGTAGGCCCATAGAGCGGCCATGAGATATTTATCCCAGTCTCCTCTGTGGTTATTCACCTGCTTTGTGATGATTTTGTAGATCATTCCGTTTACCTTCTCTACTAGGCCATTACATTGTGGATAGTATGGTGTGGAATGTCGGCGTATAATGCCTAACGTTTTCATTAGTTCTCCCACCAGATCGCCTCTGAACCTGGTCCCCTATCTGATATTATCTCAAGAGAAGTGCCAAAACAGCAATATATGTGCTCAAATATGAACTTTGCTACCTCTTGGGCTGTAATGCGGGTGGTGGCTGCTACTTTTGCCCATCGGGTCATGTAGTCTACATCAACTAGAATGTATAGTTTACCTGATTGGGCCCTTGGTAGAGGACCGATTGCATCTATTCCCCATTTCTCAAATGGACCATATGAGATGATAGGAGTCTGTGGCTCATAGGTTAGTGTGCGATCACTGGCCACTTGACAGGCCTTGCATGTTTTACACAAATGATGTACATCCCTGTTTACGCTAGGCAAGAGTATCCAGCATGTAGAATCTTCTTGCTGGTGATATCTAAAGCAAAATGACCGCCGCAGACACCATCATGGCAACTTGAAATTACCTCTGTGATCTCACTCGAGGTTGGCACTCACCTTAGAATCTGATCCTTGCCCTTACAATACAAGTGTTCGTTTACAAGGCGGTATCTTGTAGCCTTCCTTACCAACCATTGTTTCTGGCCTTTAGTGTACTCTCCTGTACCTAGAAAGCTAATGATATCAGGCATAGCATCACTACCTTGAAAGAGGGGTAGTTTTAGTTTGATTGCTCCTACGGGAACGTCTTGTATTATTTCCTTGGTTAGAGCATCTGCCTCTTGATTATCTGTCCTGGGGACATGAAATAATTGCAATGCTTCAAACTTTCTTAAAAGATCCTTAACTTGGCGTAGTTGACCAAGTAAAACCTGATTTTCACAAACCCAAGTGTTGTTTATCTACCTTATCAAAAGCAAAGCATCGCCAAACACATTTAGGTGCTGAATCCCTTGCAAAATACATTGTTCTAGCCCAAGAATTAAAGCTACACACTCTGCTTTGTTGTTGGAGTGGGAGTGTAATAGTTGTCCGATGGAGTTCCTGTTGCTCATTGAAAATGACGATGCCTGCTACAGACTGGTCCACTGTTCTTTTGTATGCTCCATCAAAGAAAAGAGAGTGAGCTATTTCTAGCTTAGGACTTTCTACCATTGGTGTCTCTTCTTTTGCTTCGGTGTTGACCTTCAACTTCTTCTCATAGTGGCGATGAGTAAGAATACCTGCTAAACTAGCCCTGGTGGAGTCTTCTACTTGCATGGTGTAGTCAAACTCTTGTAATCTAACCAGCCATTTAGAGATCCTAGATGAGACATCCATGTGTCGCATTACATACGGAAAAACCTCCTCCATTGTCAGAATTACAAAGGGTCTAGGCAGTAGATAGGAGCGGAACTTTGTGGTAGCAAACATTAGTGCGAGCACCATGTGCTCTACTTCGGTGAATCCCTTTTCTGATGGGGTCATGACACGACTAGGGAAGTAGATAGGACGCATGAAAGAATTTTGGGGGTCCTTTTGCATTAGTACGGCTCCGAGTGTATCGCTTCCTACACTCGGGTTCACATAGAATGGCTCCTCCCACTTGGGGGGTGAAATGGTGGGAAGCGTAGCTAGGATTTGCTTCACCTCGGTACATTGCTGCTCATTTTCTTCACTCCATGAGAAGACATCCCTCTAGGTGACTTGTTGTAGAGGGAGAACCACTTGAGATAGCAAATGGATGAACCTGCTTAAGTATCTTACCTTATGAAGGAAAGAAACCAACTGCTTAGCTGTGGTGGATGATGACAAAGATACCAAAGCTTGGATCTTGCTAGGGTCAGCCTCAATCCATTTTTTTGAGATTACATGGCCAATGAGAGTGACTTTGCTTTCACCAATGTGACACTTATCCACGTTGATCTGGCCACGTAAGGTTTGCAGCCTGGTCAAGCCATCATAGACTTTGCTCAAATGGAGGGAGCGTGAACTATAGATGCAAAAATCATCTATGAAGACTTTTTTTGAGATTACATGGCCAATGAGAGTGACTTTGCTTTCACCAATGTGACACTTATCCACGTTGAGCTGGCCACGCAAGGTTTGCAGCCTGGTCAAGCCATCATAGACTTTGGTCAAATGGAGGGAGCGTGAACTATAGATGCAAAAATCATCTATGAAGACCCGTATTGACGTTCCAAAGTATGGTTGGAAGACAAAAGTTACATAGCGCTGGAATGTGGCCAGAGCGTTGGTGAGGCCAAAAGGCATCACTTTGTAAGAAAAGCATCCCCAAGGTGTTATGAAAGTTGTCTTTTTCTGGTCTTCTTCTGCAATGTTAATCTAAAAGTATCTTGAGTAGCCATTACATACTGTGTAGCACTCATGACCTGCCACTTCATTGAGAATTTCATCTTGGCATGGGAGGGGGAAGTGATCCCTCTCTGAGGCTTCGTTGAGAGGTTTCTGAGTCCACACAGACTCTCCACTTGCCATTCTTCTTTGGTGTGACTACTATCGGAGAGACCCATCCTGAGTCTTCGATGGGGTAGATGAAACCTGCTTGTAAAAAATTCCTCACTTCTTTGAGTAGTGCCTCTTGTTGGATTACCCCAAGCCTTCTGAGCTTTTGCACTACGGGTTTACTTCCTTACTTGAGTTTTATGTGGTGTTGTACTACTATGATTCCTGTGATCTTATCATAGCCATCAATGAACTACGTAGTGAAGTTACATGATGGTTCCTCTCGATTTGTCGGGGGTGCTTCAGATTGTGTCAATCTTTTTGGGTCTTTAAGGATGACCCACATCACTTTGATGCTACTGTCACTCTCTTCAGTTGTTGTTGTCTCTTCTCCTGAGGTGGATGAATAGTCACTGGTGGACTCATCCTCTGAAGCCTCCAAAATCATGTTGCGTTGCTTCCCAGTCCTCATGTCGTAGAACATGGACTTTTCTTTAGCGTCCTTCATTTGGATCATTCTGGTACTCCAGTCTTTCTTAGCTTCCATAACCATGAGCCAGGGTCTCCCAAGAATTATAGGGTAGCCCTCCCCTTTGTGTGGCATGACAAAAATGTCTACCTCCACTTCTATATTGAGTGCCTTTACTTTGACCGCATTCACAATGCCTATGCATTTCACTCTTACATTATTTGCCGTTTTGGCTCGGCAGGGTGTCAGGCTACTCACCTCTAGGCCTAGATGGTGCATCATTTTTTCACTCATGACGCATATTTGCACGCCACCATCTATGTAGACGTTTGAGATTTTTTTCCCCTTGATGTGGGCATCCATGGTTGGTAGGATGTCGTGGAGATCCCTCCTAGAGATAGCCCCATCTATCCTTGGTCTTGATTTCCTTGTACTTACCATCTTTGTCCATTGCCTCCTCATCCTTGGTGCAAGGTGGAGTAATTGGGGCCAAGTTATCTTCGGGCCCTGCATCAACACATCCTGAACTAAGTCATAGGGTTTAGCATACTCACCTAGTGAGAAATCCACGATGTCTATCTTCCGTTGCGATTTAGCTGCTTGCTTTCTAGACTCGCCTTTCCCTTTCATTTTCTCTTCTTTTTGAGAGGCTTCTTCGTGCCTGGAACTCTTTACTCCCATGGCATCCACTTATTCTACTTTTGCTTTCCCTTTGTGCTTCTCTTGAACTGGCTCTTCTACCTTTGCCTTCCCTTTAGCTTCCAAGCTAATAACACTCACCACTTGGTTTACAGCAGGTGGTGGGGGTAGCGGTGGAATAAGAGGTTGTGGTTGTGGTTGTTGTACAGGTGGTCAAAGGATTTGGAACGGTGGAATTGGCCCTGGTTGCGTGGGTGGTGGTAGTCTTGCCCTTGGCGGAGAGATCTGATTTTATCTCCCTCCTCTATTGAAATTCTGCCTTCTTGGATGTGGGTAAGTAGTACATACCATGGCTGTCTTTCCCGCAATTATAGCAGTGGTACTCTTGGTTTTTCCTTTGTTGTCTTCTTCTTTGTTCTGGATTTCTGAGAGGTGCATGCCCTTGCTGCACCAGATGCACGGATAAACTCTCGAGTTGGGTAGTGATGCGATTCAGGAGGTCTTGTTGCTCTTCTGATGCCTCTTGTGGTTGGGCTCTATGAACGGCTGTTGCAGTGACTGGGGTTAGTCGGACTCAGTTTGATTCCTCTGACTCGTTGACTCTTGTTTGCATGCACAGTTTCTTGTCTTTAAGACGGACTACTTCTACTGCCAACTCATATGTTGCAGGAAACCTTCCCTTCACCTTCTCCTTAAGCGGCGACCACATGCCAGCAACGAAACGGTCCTTCTTTAGGAAATTAGGTGCTCCTTCACCTTCCTCCAGTGAGGCAACCCATCTCTCCCACAAATCCACAAACTTGGACTCGTAGGTAGCATACTCTAGCAGACATCCCTGCTTCAATTCTGTCATTAGTAGCTGCCATAGCTTCTCCGAGGTTGTGCCTCCACCAAACCTCTTCACAAAGGCAGCACGTAACACATCCCATGCATTTTTGGTAGCCTAAGGCAAAGCATTGTACCAAGACTTGGCCTCTACTTTCATTAGTAGAGGAAAAATTCAAAGCCATGAGCCGTCGTCATCCTTGTTGGAAACCACACAAACGCTGTCGAAATCATCCAGAAAGTTGGTGGTGACGTCTTCTCCCTTCTTTCCACTGAACGTGGGGAAAGAAACACTTGCCATGGTAGTGACTCAGGAAATTACAAATTTTTGTATATATTAATGACAGTAGCGGCTCATAGCGGCTTTTTACAGGGTTGGGTGGATAGATTAAAACAGGATGAAGAATGGATCACAAAGCTAGAACAGAATAAAAATGCTTACATCAAAAGAGTGGTAGTAATCGAGAAGGGTCAAGATGATGAGATGTGGAGATCTCATGATTTCATCAAGCATCTCGGCTCCGAATAGGAAAACAATCTTTTGCTGGTAGAATATCTTCCTATCAATATACACGTTTACATGCATGTGTTGCAAGAAATGGAAAGGAAATACTTCTAGCCTATTGTTATTATCCATGTTGGGTGTAGGGCAAGGATCTTGACCACTAGGGTTGTGTACCTCAGGTGTTGACAAGGTGACACGTTCACCACATGCTCCTACCTCTTGTGGAAGTTCGCACAATCCTCCACATTAGGTTCAAAACAGACTGGGTGAGAAGAGTCTACCTCAATCGGTTTTTCATTTTGCATGCGACGACGATGTTTGGGTGGTCAAACTTCACTTGAACTCTCCAGGCCTAGAGAGAGTGTAGGCCCACTTGCGTCCACCAAATGCTTTAGACTTCCGGACTTAGACTTTGTGGTTGATGTAGTTGACAACTCCTCTCGAAGCATTAGAGAGAAAACACTTGGTGCTACAAAAAATCTGACTATCGTGAGAGTGCCGTAGTTTTCAAAAGAGAAACTCACCGTTCTTTCTTTGCTTCCTCTGTCAGCACTCATTGACATAATGCTTTGGTTGACATCACTGATGGCACTTCATAGGCCCCACTTCCTCTGTCGGAGTCCCACTTGATGCTCTCAATTTGTGGTTAGAACGAGCAACATGAGATTGGGAGCTTACCCCTTGAATACTGACGACACTACAGCCTGGCAATAGTACTTCAATGAAGGCGGCTAGTGCCTCTTGAGTCTCCTCCTCTTTCGTCCTCCAATTAAAGAACTCCTTTAGCCATTAATCCATGATTGATGAGGTGCGTTGCTTTCAGCATTGTAAACTGAAGATTTCTTGGAAGCCCTCCTCAGTGGGGGACACCAAATGACGACGCAAAGTGCGACACGAACCCCGACGATCTCTAAAACCCCGAGAGCCGATGCATGCCTCAGGCCGGTCATAGTGAAGCAAACAGGGGGCACCACCTAGCTTTGAGAGGCTAGGATGCAGACAACGGTGATTTGAAATATCATAAACTCTATAGAGAGAGAGAGAGAGAGAGAGAATAGACAAGTAATGAAAACCCTCAGGGGTGTGAGGGAGAACTATTCTCTTGCAATATTTACAGCAACCTTATTTCCGGCGAGGTGGTAAATCTTGGTGATAGAGAGATAGAGGGAGAAATAGTGAGACTACTTGGTGCGTTCTCTAGAGATGACTCACCGACACGAGAACCTTGCTAACATGAGTGTGTGTACATCGACCATTAGAGTCGAGATGTGGACATAGCTTCCTTTACATAGTACAAATTCCCAAAGAAAATCGCTACACTAAATCCCCTCTCTTGTGATGCAAATGTTGCCAATTCATCTCACCAAAATACTACCAAGTGGTGACCTCTCATGAACTTGCCCCCTCCGATAGTGACCTCTTAGTGCCTTTTTATAGGTGTTGGCTGCTTTAGATTAGGGTAATCTGATGTGATTAGGGTAATCTAATCAGGGAAGACAAAGCAAGGTGGTGGGCGCTGGGTGGTTGACCATTGCTTTGTCTTGGGAAATATTATAAGGGAAACCTCTAGGTGGGCCTGTGACCATCACCTAGAGAGATGAGAATTTTACAAATTTGGGATTTTTTACAAGATTTGGTTGAAACTGGGAAAAAAAATGATGATAACCTACGGTTTTACTGAAGAGGGCGTCGTGGATGCGATGGCAGCGAATGGCGGCCTAGCTGGTGCATCGGTGTAGTACATTCGTCACTTTCGGGGTCAGCCAGGGTATGCCTTCGGGCCTTTGCTTGTTTTGGTGTTGGTGGCGCGTGCTTTGGTCGTCTTCCTTCTTTGTCGATGTCGATGTCGTTTGGTTTCTCTTCTTCTTCTTTTGCATTTTTCCTGGTGTGTGCGTATATGCGTGCATGTGTATGTATGGGTGAGTGTGGGTATATGTATATGTGTGAGTGCATGAGCCTGAGTGTGTATATGTATGGATGTGTCGGCCAATGTGCGTGTGAACGGGGGGGGGGGAGTATATTATGTATATATATATATAATTTTTTTTCTTTTTCGGTGGTTTATTGTTGCAGGGAACCGGCGACGCAGAGGAGTGAGTGAGAGAGGGAGAGTGTGTGCAAGGTGTGTGTGTGTGTGTGTGTGTGTGTATGTGTGTGTGTGTGCGTGTGTATTTTCCATCCGCCCGCACGGGCTGCTCACGGGGAGGGCGACGGATGTGAGAGAGGATTGGGCCAGTATGCGTAGGGGGTGAGTGGGTGAGGGTGGGGTGTGTGTGATAGAGAGAGATAGCTTCCGGTTATTCTGATGTGCCCGCATGGGCTTCCTGATACAGGGTGAGAGAGCGCGATGGGGTGGTGATGGTGAGGATAAGAGGTAGGGAGAGATGTTGTGGCTGTGAGCGGTACAGAGGGCGCGAGCGAGAGAGGGTGTGGACGAGCGCGAGGCCCGGTTGGGGTGTAGCCCATAGAGGGCGAGGAAGGAGGGGGTATAGTCAACGGAAAAAGGAAGGGGGGGGGGGTTAGGAGTTATAGAGAGAGAGAGAGAGAGAGAGAGAGAGAGAGAGAGAGAGAGAGAGAGAGAGAGAGAGAGAGAGAGAGAGAGTATTGTCCTTATGGCAGGTTCCCACCAAGTGAGAGAGAGTGTGGGAGTGAGGGAGGGAGGGATGTGCATAAGAGGTTATTGAGAGAGAGAGAGAGAATATGAAATTTCTTCCTTTTGCCTATGGGGTCGCTCTCTCAAAGGGAGAGAGTGAGAGCTAATGGGAGGGGAAGATTGGGGGGGGGGGGGGGGGGGGGGTAGTCTGGTGGTCCACCAGAGCTGGGAAGAAAGAAAGGGGGTATAGGGAAGATTGGGGGGGGGGGGGGGGGGGGTAGTCTGGTGGTCCACCAGAGCTGGGAAGAAAGAAAGGGGGTATAGGGAGGAGAGTCATGCCAAAGGGGTGTGGACGAGAGGGGAGATGGAGGGTATAGTATGGCGGCTCGCTAGGGCTGGGATGTGGACGAGCAAAGAGAGAGAGAGAGAGAGAGAGAGAGAGAGAGAGAGAGAGAGAGAGAGAGAGAGAGAGAGGGAAAATATTTACAAAACTGGAAGCTTGGCAGAGAGAGTGTGACAATGGTATCCCGTCTTATGCGCCCACTGGGCCAGGTGATGCAGCGGCGACAGAGTAAGTGAGAGAGAGTGAGTTGGCGGAGCCGAGTGGTAGTAGCAGAGAGAGAGAGAGGCTCTGTCTTCTGGCGATAATGGAGAGGTGTGGCCAAATTGGTGGCGCCCCGCTAGTGGTTAAGCCTAGAGGGATGGTGAATGTTAAAGAACTTCTTTTTTTTCTTGTTTTTCCTTTGGTAATATGATCTCCGCTTCTTGGGGTATGGTTTTCACGGTCGCGGTTTCAAAAACCGACCATCAATGGCTCTGAGTGTCATAATATGATCAAGAGTGGAGAAACCCCTCCTGAAACCGGCATGGCCCTTTGCCCGTACACCCTTACCCTCTGCCCAATTACTCAGCTGTCGCTCAAGAATGGATCCATACAGCCATGCCAATGTGTACCCAATCATAATAGTGTGGTAATTCCTAGGATATGTAGGAACCCTGCCTTGAAGATAGTCACAACAGTAGACAAATTCCAAGTCTCAAGTAACCCCTCGTACATGGCATGAATGAGCAACATTGCAAGAACCTCTACGGGCATATCTCTAGCATGTATGAAGTGCTTTGCTACTAGACCATCATGATCATACTTCGTGCTAGTCCTCATCCTGTCAATGGCTATGTTTACCATCTCAGTGTAAAGAAGGTTCTAATAGGTGGGCATGGCTCTATAGGATCTAGAAAGGGGTCCTATCCAGGAACTGTATATAACAATGTCACATATTGACCCCACACATCAGGAGAAGTAATCATTGGGGTCAATATGTGGGGGATGGGGGAGGGGTGTAGGGCGGGAGGGGGGTGGTGGGCCACCTGGAACTTCCAAATTCCCTCCTTTTTTATCCTGATTTGAAACAATCCCAAAATATTGAAAACTCAAATCTTATTTTTTTAAAAGCCCTCTAAATCTATTTTATGGTCAAAAAAGTACCTTTTGACTTGCAAAAGTCAAAACGTGCACCTAAAAACCCTAAATTTCAAAATTTTAAAAAAACTTTGAAACAACATTTTTTACTATCAAAGCCCCCCGAAAACTATTCCTCAGTTAAAAAGTGGTTTTCTCTCCCTAAAACCCCTTTTCCAACCCCTCCTTGGTTGCAATCATCACTCACCCTCTACTCCAACACTCTCTCTCTACACTGTCTCCATTGTTGCAGCAAGGAAGCTCCTTTGTCCTCCCCTACCACCTCCCATTCCCATGCAAAGAAAGGGTTATCCACCTTATCCTATCTTGATTGCCACAACACTCCTCCCACCCTCTATCACTACCACCTCTCATTGGCACACCAAGCAAAGTCATTCCCTTTTTCCCATCTACATTGTAGCAGCAAGCAAGGTCCTGCTCCTCCTCCTAATTTCTTTTCTTAACCCATGACCACCTCTCTACACAATCTCCATTGTTGCAGCAACGAAGCTCCTCTCTTCTTCCCTACCACCTCCCATTGCCACGCAAAGCAAGGGTTACCCACCTTCTCCTATCTCGATTGCCACAACACTCCTCCCAACCTCTGTCACTACTACCTCTCGTTGGCACACCAAGCAAAGTCATTTACTTTTTCCCACGTACATTGTAGCAGCAAGCAAGGTCATGCTCCTCCTCCTAATTTTCTTTCTTCACCCATGGACAACTCACTCCGCAAAGGCGGCCAAAGGATGAGGTCACAACACTTCCATGCCACAACACAAGAGGTATAGATAATGAGTGGGTGCCATGAGAGTTCACCAAAGGTGCTTGGGTATACATGAAGCCATCTGCTATTGGCCCTCACGGTGTGCGAAATCGTGTAAAATTGGATCATCAATGGAAAGGAGAGATCCTTGGCATCAAGAATCACAAATACAAGGGAACCGTAGCCATTATGCAACATGTTTTCTCAAGGTCAAGCATGCAATTGCAACAACCATCTCAATTTCCAACACATTGTTCATACATGTTTTGAGAATACAAAGCTAGGTGTGAAATCACAGTGGAATGTTTTTATGGATTCATAATTAAGATTTTCCATGCATTTATAGTCATATTTCCATCCAACTGGTGGAGGCGCAGCCATAACATAGTCTCCCCGACGCATTCAATTCTATACATGCGAATATTGGAGCAACACCAAACTGGTTCAAAGAAGGTTTTTCTTCTATTCTCACTCCTCTATTGTGCCTACTTCTACACAAGAGTTTGGAAAGCTTGAACCCATCAAAGTACCTTCATTATTAAGTATAGAGTGGCCATAGCGAGATTTGTGGTCGGTAGCATCTTTCAAGCAAAAGATGATAATAGATGTTCAAAACTCCTTGAAATATTCTAAAGCTTCTAGGTCTTTGGGCTTGAGTTAGTATTTGCCTATTCATTGTTTCGTGCACATTTTTAAAGAGTTTGGATTTGTGGAGACTACCACAATGATTGTATGTAAAGATGTGCATTATGAGGAATTAGGGAGGCTTTTAGAAGAGGACTTGGGTTTTGTGTAGGGCATGCACAATGGGGATAGCACCCTTGTAAGGTTGGAGCTTCAGGTATTGAGATACGGTATTTAAAATACCACACATCCTTGTAAATACGATTTCACTATGATCGGATGTGTAATCTTGAAGTTTGGACTCCCTTACACAGCGTAGATGGTGCTATTGCAAGCTTTGACATTGCAGTGAGGATGCCCAAAGATGCTTTGGAGGCTGTCTAAGTGGACAAACATTGGACTCTCAATAATGTGCAAGAGCATTTGGCTATTATGGGGTTTTGAGGACCTTCAACAAGCGCAATTTTGTTTGCAAGGTCACAAGGTGAGAATCCTTCCACCACATTTCCACTCCATCAGAGTTTGACGATCATTGCCTACTTATTGTGATAAATTTTCACAGATTGAGAAGAGAATGAAAGAAAAAATTGAAGGTCCAGGAGGATTGGGGCATGGATGGAACTATGTTATTGCTCTTATAGCTTTAAAACTCTTATAGTGTTGGAAATAATCCCCTATGTAATTAATACGATTTGCTTTGAAAAATTTAAGACTTTGAATAGAATTTTTCACAATCAGATGAAAGTTCAGTTTTGGTGAGAGTGCCTTTCTTTTATTGGAAAAAGTGCCTTCTTTAAAAAAGGGACCATTATAAAAGGGGGGTTGCATAACTCATTCAAACTTTCTATTTTTGCAACCATTGAGCTCCTCCACTCTCTGTCTACACTCCGAGCTACATATGGACGCCTCCATAGCCTTTGCATTTGCACCCACATCCACCCTTTGTCAAGCTTCACCCTCTTCCTTGAGGACATTAACTCCAAAGGGAAGTTGGACCTCCACATATTCTTTACTAGTCTCCCCGACCTTGATGCCACAATTTCCCTTCACATGGATGCATTTGCCAAAATCTCAGCATTCATGGAAGAGCACATCATAAAATATTTCGTATCTATCTCTCTGCATGCACGGATCTGGTGCCTTGCGATCTCTTGCACTAGACACACAAAGGTGATCGCCCATTCTCCAAGTGGTTGAGACGGTTCAAAGAAGATACCTCCCCACCGATGCATGCCATTTCTCAATGAGGAAGCCCCAGGGGTGTCAGCGCTCAAGAAGCACAAGTTGGGGATGGAATACCTTTCTCAGTTGGCAACATTCATGTTATTTGTGAGCGAGGAAGCTCATTTGGAGGAGCTCCGCCTACCACACCTTTAGGTTGGGTCCTTTATCAAGGACTCCCAAGGAGTAGGAGGGTGTCCCATGAACCTTGCAGCAAAAGGACAGGCACTTCGGCTCGAGTACTCCAGGGGGCTTGAGGAGGTGATTGAGAAATCCATCATTGTGACTGGCCCTAGTGACACTCTAGTGGATGCACCACTAACGGATGAGGCTATCCTAGAGGTAGAAATCAACCACTTCTTCTCAGTGGTAGTGTATGGGGAGGAGCATGTCTTTATGCATGACTTGGAGAAAGCATTTGGTATGCGCATGGATGAATGCTTGAGTGTGCTATGTGACAATGCCCAATTTCCCTTAGATAGTGTGACAAATTCCCTTGAAAGCAAGCTCTTGCCACTTGGGGACTCTATTACGGACACTATTGCCGTTTTGTGTACAAAGGTCCTGGCAGCGGAGCAGTTTCACATGTCCAAGGAAGAATTCTAGGCCATGCAAGAAAAGGTTGAGTCCGCTAGGATGCCTACTCCACTGCATAACCCCCCCTCTGATGATCCAAAGCTCATAGCTGCGATGAAATCAAGCGTCGACTTGGGTGGAAAGCGCAATAGGGAGGAGGAGGACAAGGAGCAGCATGTAAAATCCATCCTAATTTTCATGTTGTTTTTTCTACCCTTGATTGTATTTTTTCTTAACCTTAAGTGGTTTATGACGGGACATCTTGGAGTCTGATTAGTTTGCAGCAAGGACGGGTGGAAAGGGGTGGATGGCCTTTAGACCTTAGTCTTTCCTTGCACATTACATAGGACAACTCCCCCTTGGCGATCTTTTCATTGTACATAATGAATTTAATCCCCAAGTCCATTTCATGACATGGTCATTGAAAGCTCTGAGCAAGGTTTTGTGTTTGTGCACCATTGCTGAAATTGTGCATCTTGTCTTCCTAGTGCGTAGATCCCTTGTATGAAAAACATTTGGCACTTGCTTCTGTGTCAAAGTGATTGCCCAGATAGGGATACACTCTTTTGTTGGCTTAATTGACCCTCAAGCGATAGCGAACTCCCTCCTGGCCGTGGAGTTGCTTTACGCGCAAGAGAGGCACCAGGAATGACAAAGAAAATTATGAGCTCCTCAGATGTGTGATGTAAAATCAACTTTTCAGAAGTAATAAAATATATTTTGAACTATCTCTCTATCTTGTATGTTCTTTTCAATTTGATATGTCAATCTTGTGGATTATTGAAATTGGTGATGTGTTTTAATAAGCGGTGTCCTTTTTGCTTAAAGAAACAACTTAACATTTTTTGGTATTGTGGAGGGAAAACAAGGCCAGATAAGGCAAAAAAGGGTGTGGCCACAAGGGCGCGCAGAGGGCCCAGGCAGAAGTCCTTGATGGCTCATCTATGCGCCCTTGTGGCCACCCCCTTTTTTGCATTTTTTGGCCTTTCTTGCACTTTAGGACCCTAAAAATGGTGAGATAAACCTTAAATTTAACTTCTCGTGCACATGATCACTCCCTTCAACTTAGCTTAATACTTAAAGAATCCAGAAGGTCAAATCATATTAGGGACAATATAAAAGACATCTGAGTGGAAAGAAGTGGAATTTATATTGTTATGTTGCATAAACATTTGTAGTTCACTAAATATTAACATTTTTTGGTATCCTAGGTGCAAACAAGGCCAGAAAATGCCAAAAAGGGGGTGGCCATCCCCGGGAGGTCACCTAATAAAAATGTAACCTATCACGTGAGTTCAACAGAAGGGTATTTAAAGTTCTTGAAACTTATAGAAATATATATACAAAAGGGCATTATTTTTTCATATTTCAAAAAAACTTACAGATTTTAAAAGAAAAGGGTACATTATATTCTTAACAAAATTCACAGATAAGGAGTTTTACAAACATGTCTTGAACGCACGTGATATGGTAGTTTTACACATAGTGAACGCCCCGGGGTGGCCACAAGGGCGCGCAGATGAGCCATCCAAGACTTTTGTCTAGACCATCTGTGCGCCCTTGTGGCCATTCCCTCTTTTGCATTTTGTGGCCTTGTATGCCCCCTAGGATATAAAAAAAAGTTAATATTTGGTTTAAATTGAAATGTCCATTACCAAAATCACGTAACTTAAAACACATGAAAAGTCAAAAAGGAAAATGAATTTGGAGACAGTAGACACAACTATCAATCATTTTGTCATTCCAAAGTCATCTGATTATTACAAAGAGAAGGGTGTACAATACAAAAAGGGAGGTGTAACCTTGGCTCATGCTTAAAGTCTCGCCACAATTGAAGTGCAAGCTTCATTTCCTTTGGCTGTATTGTCACTGTATTTTCATGTATGGTGCATAGGTTGGTATCTTCCAACACAAAAATGATGTGGGCCTCTGCTGCTTCTTGAATAGCCTCCAACACCATTTCTTGCATCCTATATTGATTTCCTTAGCTTTGAAGCACCTCCTTCACCGTGGGAGCAAAGGGGGCACGTCAAATTAGAAGCTCGATAGTCTTCTAATAGTGCCAAATTTTTGCAAATACCCTTGCTATTTTAGGATGCCACCGAGGTTGTCTTGTGGGCACTTGCACATTTTTTGGTTGGCGGCATTTGGGCTTCTTGAAAAACTTAGATTTGTGCATATTTACATGCTTTGGTGTTGGATCTGCCACCTCTTCTGATTCATCCTCTTCCCTTGCCTCCTGATTTTGTGTTGTGGGGAGAGCTCCCTGGCCATGAGGCAATGTATTTCCACCCATTGGCACCTAGTGTGTGTGTTGTATATGAGCTTGCTGCCACGGTGAATCTGTCTTTGATTCAATATCTGTTTTGATCACACGATCTCTGGATAGTCGTCTTGTGATTGGTGGCACGGTGGCTCCTCCCTGTCAGACTCTTTTGTTTGTTGGCCCTCCTCTTCTCACTAGCATTGGGCGCCTACTCTATGTTGAGGTGTTTATTGTTGTGCACGTAAATAATCTTCTACTCTCAATGACTCATGGGCCCAACTATCATGCACACTACTTGAAGAGCTGCCTAGAACGACCAGGTGTTCACGAACGTTTTCTTGTGCCTTTAAGCCATGCCGGCTTCTCACATACTTGGACAGTGTTTCTGTTGGCAGGCGGATGCTCTTTGGCGGTTTGTTTGGTGCATGTCATTGGGTATGTGGTAAGAGCTCAGCTATGCTTAAGAAATGAGTGGTTTATGAGAGCATCCAATATTTATAAGGGCCCATTTTAAAAGGGCCCTGTTCACACTATTTTTTACAAAAAAACTATTATGTTTTAGATGGATGCACCAAAATTTATTAAAAAACATGTAAAGAAGCGTTGGACACTGCGTTCACATGTAGTCACTTGTGAAAATTCCACTTTGACCCTTGTCGCACTCTGCATTGGTGCCATACAACATGCTTTGCGGGGCCTTGTGACATTCGCCACTTCTTGCTATGCTCTTGATGACTCAATTTGCATACTTCCCTAGCAATCTTGGATTGTTGCGCACACTCCATTGTGAGCTTATGAGAAAATGATGTACAAAAAAATTAGTTGAACATCCTCTCCGAATAATTGGACACAACATTCCACCAGCATGTCGAGTATTTTTGAAGTACACCCCCTTGCTCGATAATGGGAATTCTGCATACCTTGAATGCTAAAAATTTTCATATTTGTGCATAAAAAATGCACCATGCACAAACAAGATATATTGTTTACATGAGAATGAAAATAATCCCTTGTAATAAGTCCATCTATGTAACATGGCCTACCATGTAATGTGTGATGTTATTTTCACCCCCAGAAAGGGTGAAGACCTTGGTGAAATCCATCAAGGCTTCTTGAAATGATTGGCATTGTTATTTTGTTGTGCCGGTAAGGCCCATAATCTTGACCATTTTATCAAAATGTGCCCAAACCTTCTTGCACTTGTTTGCAAGCTCTCCATTTGAATCATTGTCAATAGTAGCTTTGCATAACTTGTTCCAAACTTTCCAAAGGTTATCTGCCTTGTGGTATCGACCTGTCTTTCTTTGGGTTACTTTCTTCAAAAAGTATCTCGTTTTTTGTCCACATATTGACACTTGTTGGGAAATTTCATGGGCCTCCCCTCTATTCTTTGTAGCAACGATAGACATATTTCTAGTGTGATAGCGAAAGGAATTCAAGAGTGCCTCCACCCTTTTGATTTCTTCCTAGAACTTTTCCAATGGATTCATTGAGAAAGAAGAGTCAATATGGAGCTTCAATAGCCTATCAAAATTGTGCATGAATGCGTGTAATGTATAAAAATGTACATTTGATAGAGCAAATGGAAACATTGGATTCAAATCCTGGTCCTTTTGTGCACGATATGGGGCATTGAGCATGGGAAATCTGAAAATAGATGCTTTCCATTCTCTGCCTTCATCTTTGGCATCACGACAATCCAACCCTTCTTCTCCATCCCCTTGCCATGGAAGCATTGAACCTCCCTTTGGAGAGTTCTTGTGTGCTTTTTGTCTGTTAGGTTTATACCCTCGACTGCAAAATGGACAAGGCATGAGAGAAGAAGCCCTATGTTTGCAGCCAAGCAAACACTTCATGATCTTCCAATCCCCACCTAGGTGCCACTCCATATCAAAGCTACCAAAATCCTCAACCTCCAACTTCTCACCTGCAATTTCGGAGTTCTCTCAAAATTCCATGAAAGTACTCCATAAGTCTCTTTGGGCACCTCAATAGCATCCAACCACCACTAATATATTTCTCTAATTGTACACTAAAAGACAGGGTGGGAGATGGCTCGACTGAATCCCTTTGCTTCGTTTGCAAAAGGGCTTCGTTACGTTAGAGTGACACTTGACCTCTCTAACCTTTGTCCTTTCACTATTTGACACACATGGAGTTCAACACAAAAGCACCCTTTAAGCCAAGCATTGAAAAATACATAGTAGCAAGACCTTATACTTCAAAGTCTATGATAAGAAAACAACCAAGAGAAGAAAGTATAGTGTGTCACCTTCTTCAGGTTACTCGTAAAATCTAAGCATGGCTTGTTGAAACCTTCTAAGGTCCACAAGAATATTGTTCCACATTGTGTAAGGGAAGCCCTTCTCCGAAGGTCTTATGGAGTGTTTCTTACCTTTTCCCCTTGCTTTTGTTGTGCACAAAGCATAAATCAAAGTTGGCATTGTTTCCTCAACGTGTACGTATGTCCCAATGCGAGAGAACACATATTCATTTGTGGACTTCTTTGCAAGGTTGACCTTGTGCGAAATGGGAAATAGGTTTTCCACAATGCCACGCTCTTTGCGGGCATCCTTTAGGAGTTGAAAAATATCCTCATAGGCTTTGGTGTTGATCCTAGCCTCATCACAAGCTTGTTGCATGTCACCTTCACTAACGACATTTCTCACTTACACATAATGTCCTTGGTGACTGCATCTTTAATGTGCTTCCCTCTAGGTGATTGTAAGATAGAAATCACATCATGGATATTGAGACAACTAGTGAGAAGGTTGACTCGATATCTTGGCTTGTTCCACCGCATGCCTCCTTGATGGAGCTTCTAGCAGCCAATAAGATAAATGTTAGAAAATATTGTGAAGTAAAAATGTATCTTGCAAGTAAAGAACAAATCACCTTGTGACTATCACGCATCCTTTGTGTCCTCCACCCAAATGGTCAAGGGTTTCAATGGATGAATATGTGCGTTTGTGTTTCTTTCAAACATGTGATGGTGTTGGCAAGCTTCATAATGTGGGCATCCTTTTCTTGCATTTTTTGTTGAAGAGGTTGAAGAGTTTAGACCTCCCTCTCTGAAGAGGAAATAGTTTCTTTTAATGCCACCGTCTTAAGCTAAAGAAATTGACATTTATGTATTCAAAAATACAAAGAAGCATGTGCATCCATACACAACCGCTTGCAATAGCCTAACAAGCCCGCTTCTCCCCTTCGAAGATATTAAAAAAATGTCGAAAGGCTATCAAAGGATGGATGGAAGTAGCTTATAGGATCGTAAGGGTACAACTGGCCGTCCACCCAAATGTCAACATTTGTCTCACCGGTGGCATGACGTTCCTCTAATGACCTTTGTTCACCCTCACATGCGGCCTTTGGTGCAAACACCGTGGGAAAGAAAATATGTATGCTTTTGGTGTGTGGAATACATGGTGATGGAAGCAAACAATATGTGATGTCCATAAGCACCATGGCAGAGAGAGGAGGGGAGGAGGAGGAAGGTAGGGGCAGGGACGGACAGAAGAGGGATAGAGGAGGAAGGAGGAGGGAAGAGGGAGAGTGTGTGCGAGGTGTGTGTGTGTGTGTGTGTGTGTGAGTGCAATGGGGGTGAAGTGTGTGTTTGTGCGTGTGTATTTTCCCTCTGCCCGCACGGGCTGCTCACGGCGAGCACGACGGAGGTGAGAGAGGATTCGGCCAATATGCGCCAGGGGTGAGTGGGTGACGGTGGTGTGTGTGTGTGTGTGTGTGTGTGTGTGTGTGTGTGTGTGTGTGTGTGTGTGTGTGATAGAGAGAGATAGCTTACGGTTATTCTGATGCACCCGCATGGGCTTCCTGATACAGGGCGAGAGAGTGCAAGGGGATGGTGATGGTGAGGATAAGAGGTAGGGAGAGATGTTGTGTCTATGGACGATACAGAGGGTGCGAGTGAGAGAGGGTGTGGACGAGCGCGAGGCCTGGATGGGGTGTAGACGACAGAAAGTGAGGAAGGGGGGGGGGTTAGGAGTTATAGAGAGAGAGAGAGAGAGAGAGAGAGAGAGAGAGAGAGAGAGAGAGAGAGAGAGAGAGAGAGAGAGAGAGAGAGAGAGAGAGAGAGTATTGTCCTTATGGCGGGTTTCACCGAGTGAGAGAGAGTGTGAGAGTGAGGGGCGGAAGGATGTGGATAAGAGGTTATTGAGAGAGGAGAGTTAATTGAGAGAGAGAGAGAATATGAAATTCTTTCCTTTTGCCTGCGGCACCGCTGTCTCAAAGGGAGAGAGTGAGAGCTAATGGGAGGGGAATATTGGGGGGGGGCGGGGGTAGTCTGGTGGTCCACCAGAGCTGGGAAGAAAATAAGGGGGTACAGGGAGGAGAGTGAGGCCAAAGGGGTGTGGACGAGAGGGGAGATGGAGGGTATAGTATGGTGGCCCGCTACGGTGGGATGTGGACGAGCAAAGAGAGAGAGAAAGAGAGAGAGGGGGGGAGAATATTTAGAAAACTGGCGGCCTGCTAGAGGGAGTGTGACAGTGGTATCCCGTCTTATGTGCCCACTGGGCCAGGTGATGCAGCGGTAGAGTAAGTGAGAGAGAGTGAGTTGGCGGAGCCGAGCAATAGGAGAGAGAGAGAGAGGCTCTGTCTTCTAGCAATAATGGAGAGGTGTGGCCAAATTGGTGGCGCCCCGCTAGTGGTTAAGACTAGAGGGGTGGTGAATGTTAAAGAACTTCTTTTTTTTTCTTGTTTTTCCTTTGGTAATATGCTCTCCCCTTCTTGGGGTATGGTTCTCGCGGTCGCGGTTTCGAAAACCGTCCATCAATGGCTCTAAGTGTCATAATATGATCAAGAGAGGAGAAACCCCTCCTGAAATCGGCCTGGCCCTTTGCCCGTACACCCTTACCCTCTGCCCAATTACTCAACTGCTGCTCAAGAATGGATGCATACAGCCATGCCAATGTGTACCCAATCATAATAGTGTGGTAATTCCTAGGCTATGTAGGATCCTTGCCTGGAAGATAGTCACAACAGTAAACAAATTCCAAGTCTCAAGTAACCCCTCACACACGGCATGGATGAACAACACTGCAAGAACCTCTACGGGCATATCTCTAGCATGTATGAAGTGCTTTGCTACTAGACCATCATGATCATATTCCATGCTAGTCCTCATCCTGTCAATGGCTATGTTTACCATCTCAGTGTGGTAAAGAAGGTGCTAATAGGTGGGCCTTGCTCTATAGCCCGGGGAGGTCACCTAATAAAAATGTAACCTATCACGTGAGTTCAACAGAAGGGTATTTAAATTCTTGAAACTTACAGAAATATATATACAGAAGGGCATTATTTTTTCAAGTTTGAAAAAAACTTATAGATTTTAAAAGAAAAGGGTACATTATATTCTTAACAAAATTCACAGAGAAGGGGTTTTACAAACATATCTTGAACGCACGTGATATGGTAGTTTTACACATAGTGAACCCCCCAAGCTCTATAGGATCTAGAAAGGGGTCTTATCTAGGAACTGCATATAACAATGTCACATATTGGCCCCACACATCAAGAGAAGTAATCATTGGGGTCTCATGAGTCTCTGCTAAATAATAGCTGATAAAAGTATCGCTCCATGTGGGCTAAGTAAGCTCGTTTCTTCCATGACACAAGGCACGGGGAAGAAATATAAGACTATCTATAAGTGATCACTCCTAAAAGAAGATCCCTCCGAAGCTGGTCTCTCATCTCTCTGCACTCATCATTATACCAACTAGTCTAGGGTATGCTCCCAGAATGTTTCCTCTAACCCCATTTAGTGTGTGCATATGCCTCTGATGCTGCACCATGCAGTTCTCAGTTAGTAAAGTGGTGCACTCCTCTACTGAGTGGCCATGACCACCTGTGTGTAGACAGTTATAGATCTCCTCTGAATAAACCAAGTTCCTCTCTAGTGTAAATGTAGAACGGCTATGTGACCTGATTCGTGATGTCTAGGCTGTACTATACTAAAACGAAATAGACAATGTCAAAAGAGCATAATTCACTGGTATGCCCACTATCATTAGGAAAAATATGAACCCTCTAGGGGCCCTTTGGGATTAAGATTAATTAGAGGCCACTCAATGAGAAGAGGGTGGTGGACACACTCTATGCCCTCAAAAAGGTAGGGGATAAAGTAGTCTTACACTTATTAATGACCTTTTACCTAATGAGAAGGTGGGGGATGGGAGAGGGGTGTAGGGCAGGAGGGGGGTGGTGGGCCACCTAGAACCTCCAAATTCCCTCCTTTTCTATCCCGTTTTGAAAAAATCCCAAAATATTGTAAACTCAAATCTTATCTTCTTAAAACCCCCTAAACGTATTTTATAGTCAAAACAATTCTTTTTGACCTCCAAAAGTCAAAACGTGCACCTAAAAACCCTAAATTTCATTTTTTTTTCAAATTTTTTTGAAACAATGTTTGTTACTATCCAACGCCCCCCGAAAACTATTCCTCAATTAAAAAGTGGTTTTCTCTCCCTAAAACCCCTTTTCCAACCCCTCCTTGGTTGCAATCATCACTCACCCTCTACTCCGACACTCTCTCTCTACACTGTCTCCATTTTTGCAGCAAGGAAGCTCCTCTCTCCTCCCCTACCACCTCCCATTGCCATGCAAAGCAAGGGTTATCCACCTTCTCCTATCTCGATTGCCACAACACGCCTCCCACCCTCTATCACTACCACCTCTCATTGGCACACCAAGCAAAGTCATTCACCTTCTCCCATCTACATTGTAGCAGCAAGCAAGGTCTTGCTCCTCCTCCTAATTTATTTTCTTAACCCACAACCAACTCTCTACACCATCTCCATTGTTGCAGCAAGGAAGGTCCTCTCTTCTTCCCTACCACCTCCCATTGCCATGAAAAGCAAGGGTTATCCACCTTCTCCTATCTTGATTTCCACAACAATCCTCCGACCCTTTGTCACTACTACCCCTCGTTGGCACACCAAGCAAAGTCATTTACTTTTTCCCACCTACATTGTAGCAACAAGCAAGGTCCTGCTCCTCCTCCTAATTTTCTTTGTTACCCATGGCCAACTCTAGCTTTGTATTCTCAAAACATGTATTTACAATGTGTTGGAAATTGAGATGGTTGTTGCAATTGCATGCTTGACATTGACAAAACATGTTGCATAATGGCTAGGGTTCCCTTGTATTTGTGATTCTTGAAGCCAAGGATCTCTCCTTTCCATTGATGATCCAAGTTTACACGATTTCACACACCGTGAGGTCGAATAGCAGATAGCTTCATGTATACCCAAGCACCTTTGGTGAACTCTTGTGGCACCCACTCATGGTCAAAAAAGTACTTTTTGACCTCCAAAATTCAAAACGTGCACCTAAAAACCCTAAATTTCAAATTTTTTCAAAAATTTTTGAAACAACATTTTTTACTAACAAAGCCCCCCAAAAACTATTCCTCAGTTAAAAAGTGGTTTTCTCTCCCTAAAACCCCTTTTCCAACCCCTCCTTGGTTGCAATCATCACTCACCCTCTACTCCAACACACTCTCTCTACACTATCTCCATTGTTGTAGCAAGGAAGCTCCTCTCTCCTCCCCTACCACCTCCCATTGCCATGCAAAGCAAGGGTTATCCACCTTCTCATATCTTGATTGCCACAACACTCCTCCCACCCTCTATCACTACCACCTCTCATTGGCACACCAAGCAAAGTCATTCACTTTCTCCCATCTACATTGTAGCAGCAAGCAAGGTCCTACTCCTCCTCCTAATTTCTTTTCTTAACCCACGACCAACTCTCTACACCATCTCCATTGTTGCAGCAACGAAGCTCCTCTCTTCTTCCCTACCACCTCCCATTGCCACGCAAAGCAAGGGTTACCCACCTTCTCCTATCTCGATTTCCACAACACTCCTCTCAACCTCTGTCACTACAACCTTTCGTTCGCACACCAAGAAAAGTCATTTACTTTTTCCCACGTACATTGTAGCAGTAAGCAAGGTCGTGCTTCTCCTCCTAATTTTCTTTGTTCGCCCATGGCCAACTCTACTCCGCAAAGGCGGCCAAAGGATGAGGTCACAACACTTGCATGCCAAAACACAAGAGGTATAGATAATGAGTGGGTGCCACAAGAGTTCACCAAAGGTGCTTGGGTATACATAAAGCCATCTACTATTGGCCCTCACCTGTGTGCGAAGTCATGTAAACTTGGATAATCAATGGAAAGGATAGATCCTTGGCTTCAAGAATCACAAATACAAGGGAACCGTAGCCATTATGCAACATGTTTTCTCAATGTCAAGCATGCAATTGCAACAACCATCTCAATTTCCAACACATTGTAAATACATGTTTTGAGAATACAAAGCTAGGTGTGAAATCACATTGGAATGTTTTTATGGATTCATAATTAAGATTTTCCATGCATTTATAGTCATATTTCCATCCAATTGGTGAAGGAACAACCATAACATAGTCTCCCTGATGCATTCAATTCTATACATACAGATATTGGAGCAACACCAAAGTGGTTCAAAGAAGGTTTTTCTTCTATTCTCACTCCTCTATTGTGCCTACTTCTACACAAGAGTTTGTAAAGATTGAACCCATCAAAGTACCTTCATTATTAAGTATAGAGTGGCCATAGGGAGATTTGTGGTCGGTAGCATCTGTCAAGCAAAAGATGATAATAGATATTCAAAAATCCTTGAAATATTCTAAAGCTTCTAGCTAGTCTATGGGATTGAGTTGGTATTTGCCTATTCATTGTTTCGTGCACATTTTTAAAGAGTTTGAATTTGTGGAGACTACCACAATGATTGTATGTAAAGATGTGCATTATGAGGAATTACGAAGGCATTTAGGAGGGACTTGGGTTTTGTGTAGGGTATGCACAATGGGGATAGGACCCTTGTAAGTTTGGAGCTTCAGGTATTAGGATACGGTATTTAAAATACCACACATCCTTGTACATACGATTTCACTATGATCGTTGGATGTGTAAGCTTGAAGTGTGGACGGTGCTATTGCAAACATTGACATCGTAGTGAGGATTCCCAATGATGCTTTGGAGGCTCTCTAAGTGGACAAGCATTGGACTCTCAATAATGTGCGAGAAGATTTGGCTATTATGGGGTTTTGAGGACCTTGAACAAGTGGAATTTTGTTTGCTAGGTCACAAGGTGAGAATCTTTCCACTACATTTCCCCTCCATCAAAGTTTGATGATCATTGGCTACTTATTGTGATAAATTTCCGCAGATTGAGAAGAGAATGAAAGACAAATTGAAGGTCGAGGAGGATTGGGGCATCGATGAAACTATGTTATTGCTCTTATGGCTTTATAACTCTTGCAGTTTTGGAAATAATCCCCTATGTACTTAATATGATTTGCTTTGGATGCATGCCATTTCTCAATGAGCAAGCCCCAGGGGTGTCAGCACTCAAGAAGAACAAGTTGGGGATGGCTCGTACCTTTCTCAGTTGGAAACATTATTCGTGAGCGAGGAAGCTCATTTGGAGGAGCTCCGCCTACCACACCTGTAGGTTGCGTCTTTTGTCATGGACTCCCAAGGAGCAGGAGGGTGTCCCATGAACCTTGCAGCAAAAGGACAGGCACTTCGGCTCGAGTACCCCAAGGGGCTTGAGGAGGTGATTGAGAAATCCATCATTGTGACTAACCCTAGTGACACTCTAGTGGATGCACCACTAACGGATGAGGCTATCCTAGAGGTAGAAATCAACCACTTCTCCTCAGTGGTAGTGAATGGGGAGGAGTATGTCTTTACGCATGACTTGGAGAAAGCATTTGGTATGCGCATGGATGAATGCTTGAGTGTTCTATGTGCCAATGCCCAATTTCCCTTAGACAGTGTGCCAAATGCCCTTGAAAGCAATCTCTTGCCACTTGGGGACTCTATTACTGACACTATTGCAGTTGTGTGTACAAAGGTCCAGGCAGCGGAGCAGTTTCACATGGACAAGGAATAATTCTAGCCCATGCAAGCAAAGGTTGAGTCCGCTAGGATGCCTACTCCACTACAAAAACCCCCCGCTGATGATCCAAAGCTCATAGCTGTGATGAAATCAAGCGCTGACTTGGGTGGAAAAGGCAATAGGGAGGAGGAGGACAAGGAGCAGCATGTAAACTCCATCCTAATTTTCATGCTATTTTTTCTACGCTTGATTGTATTTTTTCTTAACCTTGACCGGTTGACATCCTGGAGGTTGATGAGTTTGCAACAAGGACAGGTGGAAAGGGGTCCATGGCCTTTAGACCTCAGTCTTTTCTTGCTAATTACATAGGACAACTCCCCCTGGGCGATCTTTCCATTGTACATAATGAATTCACTCCCCAAGGTCATTTCACGACATGGTCGTTGAAAGCTCTGAGCAAGGTTTTGTGTTTGTGCACCAGTGCTCAAATTGCGCATCTTGTCTTCCTAGTGCGTATATTCCTTGTATGAAAAACATTTGGCACTTGCTTCTGTGTCAAAGTGATTGCCCAGATAGGGATACATGATTTTGTTGGCTTGATTGGACCTCAAGCGATAGCGCACTCCCTCGTGGCTGTGGAGTTGCCTTACGCGCAAGAGAGGCACCAGGAAATGGAAAAGAAAATTATGAGCTCCTCAGCTGTGTGATGTAAAATCAACTTTTTAGAAGTAATAAAATATATTTTGAACTACCTCTCTATCTTGTATGTTCTTTTCAATGTGATATCTCAATCTTGTAAATTATTGAAATTGGTGATGTGTTTAATAAGCGGTGTCCTTTTTGCTTAAATCAACAACTTAGCATAAGTGGGATGCACATGATCACTCCCTTCAACTTAACTTAATACATTAAGAAACCAAAAATGCAAATCATTATAGGGACAATACAAGTTATACTGTCATGTTGCATAAACATTTTCTTTCACTAAATATTAACATTTTTCGGTATCCTGGAGGGAAAACAAGGCCAGATACGGCAAAAAAGGGTGTGGCCACAAGGGCGCGCAGATGGCCCAGCGAGAAGTCCTGGATGGCTCATCTGTGCGCCCTTGTGGACACCCCCTTTTTTGAATGTTTTGGCCTTTCTTGCACTTCAGGACCCTAAAAATGGTGAGATAAACCTTAAATTTAACTTCTCGTGCACATGATCACTCCCTTCAACTTAACTTAATACTTAAAGAAACCAAATGGTCAAATCATATTAGGGGCAATATAAAAATCCTTTGAGTGGAAAGAAGTGGAATTTATATTGTTATGTTGCATAAACATTTGATTTCACTAAATATTAACATTTCTTGGTATCCTAGGGGCAAACAAGGCAAGAAAATGCCAAAAGGGGGTGGCCACAAGGGCGTGCAGATGAGCCATCCAATACTTTTGTCTAGACCATCTGCGCGCCCTTGTGGCCACCCCCTCTTTTGCATTTTGTGGCCTTGTATGCCCCCTAGGATATAAAGAAAAGTTAATATTTGGTTAAAATGTAAATGTCCATTACCAAAAATCACTTAACTTAAAACACATGAATAATCAAAAAGGCAAATGAATTTGGAGAGAGTAGACACAACTGATGTCAATCATTTTGTCATTCCAAAGTCATTTGATTACAAAGAGAAGGGTGTACAATACAAAAAGGGCAGTGTAACCTTGGCTAATGCTTGAATTCTCGTCACGGTTGAAGTGCAAGCTTCATTTTCTCTGGCTGTATTGTCACTCTATTTTCATGTATGGTGCATAGGTTGGTATCTTCCAACACCAAAATGATGTGGGCCTTTGCTGCTTCATGAATAGCCTCCAACACCATTTTTTGCATCCTGTATTGATTTCCATAGCTTTGAAGCACCTCCTTCACAATGGGAGCAAAGGGGGCACGTCAAATTAGAAGCTCGATATTCTTTTAATAGTGCCAATTTTTTGCAAATACCCTTGCTATTTTACGATGCCACCAAGGTTGTCTTGTGGGCACTTGCACATTTTTTGGTTGGCGGCATTTGGGCTTCTTGAAAAACTTAGATTTGTGCATATTTATATGCTTTGGTGTTGGATCTGCCACCTCTTCTGAGTCATCCTCTTCCCTTGCCTCCTGATTTTGTGTTGTGGGGAGAGCTCCTTGGCCATGAGGCAATGTATTTCCCCCCATTCCCACCTAATGTGTGCGTTGTATCTGTGGTTGTTGCCATGGTGAATCTGTCTTTGATTCAATATTTTTTTTGACCACATAATCTTTGGATAGTCTTCTTGTGATTGGTGGAACAGCGGCTCCTTCCTATCAGACTCTGATCTTTGCTGGCCCTCTTCTTCTCGCTAGGACTGGGCCCGTACTCTATGTTGAGGTGTTTGTTGTTGTGCACGTAAATAATCTTCTACCCTCAATTACTCATGGGCCCAACTACCATGCCCCCTACTTGAAGAGTGCCTAGAACAGCCAGATGTTCGCGGATGTTTTCTTGTGCTTTTAAGCCATGCCAGCTTCTCACATACTTGGAGAGTGTTTCTGTTGACAGGTGGATGCTGTTTGGCGGTTTCTTTGGTGCGCGTCCTTGGGTATGTGGTAAGAGCTCACCTGCGCTTAAGAAATGAGTGGTTTATGAGAGCATCCAATATTTATAAGGGCCCATTTTAAAAGGGCCCTGTTCACACTGTTTTTTGCAAAGAACTATTATGTTTTAGATGGATGCACCAAACTTTAATAAAAAATATGTAAAGAAGAGTTGGACACTGCGTTCACATGTATTCACTTGTCAAAATTCCACTTTGACCCTTGTCGCACTCTGCATTGGTGCCATACAGCATGCTTTGCGGGGCCTTGCAACATTCGCCACTTGTTGTTATGCTCTTGATGACTCAATTTGCATACTTCCCTAGAAATCTTGGATTGTTGCGCACACTCCATTGTGAGCTTATAAGAAAATGATGTACACAAAAATTAGTTGAACATCCTCTCCGAATAATTAGATACAACATTCCACCAGCATGTCAAGTATTTTTGAAGTACACCCCCTTGCTCGATACTAGGAATTTTCCATACCTTGAGTGCTAATAATTTCCATATTTGTGCATAAAAAATGCACCATGCACAAACAAGATATGTTGTTCACATGAGAATGAAAATAATCCCTTGTAATAAGTCCATCTATGTAACATGGCCTACCATGTAATGTGTGATTTTATTTTCACCCCAAGAAAGGGTGAAGACCTTGGTGAAATCCGTCAAGGCTTCTTGAAATGATTGGCGTTGTTATTTTGTTGTGCCGGTAAGGTCCATAATCTTGACCATTTTATCAAAATGTGCCCAGACCTTCTTGCACTTGTTTGCAAGCTCTCCATTTGAATCATTGCCAATAGTAGCAGTGCATAACTTGTTCCAAAGTTTGCAAAGGTCATCTTCCTTGTGGTATTGACCTGTCTTTCCTTGGGCTACCCTCTGCTCTTTGTAGCAACGATAGACACATTTCTAGTGTGATAGCCAAAGGAATTCAAGAGTTCCTCCACCCTTTTGATTTCTTCCTAGAACTTTTCCAATGGCTTGATTGTGAAAGAATAGTCCATATGGAGCTTCAATAGCCTATCAAAATTGTGCATGAATGCGTGTAATGTATAAAAATGTACATTTGATAGAGCAAATGGAAACATTGGATTCCAATCCTGGTCCTTTTGTGCATGATATAGGGCATTGAGCATGGGAAATCTCAAAATATATGCTTTCCTTTCGCTGCCTTAATCTCTGACATCACTACAATCCAACCCTTCTTCTCCATCTCCTTGCCATGGAAGCATTGAACCTCGCTTTGCAGAGTTCTTGTGTGATTTTGGTCTGTTAGGTTTATACCCTCGAGTGAAAAATCGACAAGTCATGAGAGAAGAAGCCCCATGTTTATAGCCAAGCAAACACTTCATGATCTTCTAGTCCCCACCTAGGTGCCACTCCATATCAAAGCTACCAAAATCCTCAATCTCCAACTTCTCATTTTCAATTTTGGAGTGGATTACTTGTATGTTCCATGGAGTTCTCTCAAACATCCATGAAAGTACTCCATTAGTCTCTTTGGGCACCTCAATAGCATCCAAACACCACTAATGTCTTCTCTAATTGCACACTAAAAGACGGGGTGGTAAATGTCTCGAAAGAATCCCTTTGCTTGGTTTGCAAAAGGGCCTCGTTACGTTAGAGTGACACTTGACCTCTCTAACCTTTGTCCTTTCACTATTTAACACACATGGAGTTTCAACACAAAAGCACCCTTTGAGCCAAGCATTGAAAAATACATAGTAGCAAGACCTTATACTTCAAAGTCTATGATAAGAACACAACCAAAAGAAAGAAGTATAGTGTGTCACCTTCTTTAGGTTACTCGTAAAA
The DNA here is from genome assembly GCF_014529385.1 of Adiantum capillus-veneris. NCBI lineage: Eukaryota > Viridiplantae > Streptophyta > Polypodiopsida > Polypodiales > Pteridaceae > Adiantum > Adiantum capillus-veneris. Next base: position 128,989,630 of record NC_140936.1, read on the forward strand.
TCTAAGCATGGCTTGTTGAAAGATTCTACGGTCCACAAGAATATTGTTCCACATTGTGTAAGGGAAGCCCTTCTCCGAAGGTCTTATGGAGTGTTTCTTACATTTTCCCCTTGCTTTTGTTGTGCACAAAGCATAAAGCAAAGTTAGCATTGTGTCCTCAACGTCTAGGTATGTCCCAATGCGAGAGAAGACATCTTCATTTGTGGACTTCTTTGCAAGGTTGACCTTGTGCGAAATGGGAAATAGGTTTTCCACAATGCCACGCTCTTTGCACGCATCCTTTAGGAGATGAAAAATAGACTCATAGGCTTTGGTGTTGATCCTAGGCTCATCACAAGCGTGTTGCACGTCACCTTCACTAACTACATTTCTCAAATACACATAAGGTCCTTGGTGACTGCATCCTTAATGTGCTTCCCCCTAGGTGATTGTAAGATAAAAATCAGATCATGGATGTTGAGACAACTAGTAAGAAGGTTGACTCGATATCTTGGCTTGTTCCACGGCATGCCTCCTGGATGTAGCCTCTAGCAACCAATAAGATAAATGTTAGAAAATAGGGTGAAGTAAGAATGTATCTTGCAAGTAAAGAACAAATCACCTTGTGACTGTCACTCATCCTTTGCGTCCTCCACCCAAATGGTCAAGGGTTTCAATGGATGAATATGTGCGTTTGTGCTTGCTTGCACCAAGGGGTGTGTCTTTCAAACATGTGATGGTGTTGGCAAGATTCATAATGTGGGCATCCTTTTCTTGCATTTTTTGTTGAAGAGGTTCAAGAGTTTCGACCTCCCTCTCTGAAGAGGGAATACTTTCTTGTAATGCCACCGTCTTGAGCTGAAGAACTTGAAATTGATGCATTCAAGAATACGAAGAAGCACCTGCATTTATACACAACCGCTTACAATAGCCTAACAAGCCCACTTCTCCCCTTCAAAGATATTGAAAAAATGTCGAAAGGGTATCAAAGGATGGATGGAAGCAGCTTATAGGATTGTAAGGGTACAAATGGTAGCTAATGTTGCGTGAGGGGAGGAGGGAGAGAGAGGGGAGGAGCAGGACGGTAGGGGCAGGGACGGTAGGCTATGTAGGATCCCTGCCTTGAAGATAGTCACAACAGTAGACAAATTCCAAGTCTCAAGTAACCCCTTGCACATGGCATGACTGAAAAACTCTGTAAGAACCTCTACGGGCATATCTCTAGCATGTATGAAGTGCTTTGCTACTAGACCATCATGATCATATTCCGTACTAGTCCTCATCATGTCAATGGCTATGTTTACTATCTCAGTGGTAAAGAAGGTGCTAATAGGTGGGCATGGCTCTACAGGATCTAGAAAGGGGTCCTATCCAGGAACTGCATATAACAATGTCACATATTGGCCCCACACATCAGGAGAATTAATCATTGCGTTCTCATGAGTCTCTACTAAAATATAGCTGATAAAAGTATCGCTCCATGTGGTCTAATTAAGCTCGTTTCTTCCATCGCACAAGGCGCGGGGAAGAAATCGAAGACTATCTATAAGTGATCACTCCTAAAAGAAGATCCCTCCGAAGCTGGTCTCTCATCTCTCTGCACTCATCATCATACCAACTACTCTAGGGCATGCTCCCATAATGTTTCCTCTGACCCCATTTAGTGTGTGCATATACGTGTGATGCTGCACCATGCAGTTCTCAGTTAGTAAAGTGGTGCACTCCTCTACTGAGAGGCCATGACCACCTGTGTATAGACAGTTATAGATATCCTCTGAATAAACCAAGTTTGTCTCTAGTGTAAATGTATAATGGGTATGTGACCTGATTCCTCATGTCTAGGTTGTACTATACTAAAACGAAACAGACAATGTCAAAAGAGCATAATTCACTGCTATGCCCACTAGCATTAGGAAAAATATGAACCCTCTAGGGGCCCTTTGGGATTAAGATTAACTAGAGGCCATCCAATGAGAAGAGGGTGGTGTAAACTCTCTATGCCCTCAAAAAGGTAGGGGATAAAGTAGTCTTACACTTATTAATGCACTTATACCTAATGAGAAGGTTGGGGATGGGGGAGGGGTGTAGGGTGGGAGGGGGGTGGTGGGCCACCTAGAACCTCCAAATTCCCTCCTTTTTTATCCTATTTTGAAAAAATCCCAAAATATTGAAAACTCAAATCTTATCTTCTTAAAACCCCCCTAAACCTATTTTATGGTCAAAAAAGTACTTTTTGACCTCCAAAAGTCAAAACGTGCACCTAAAAACCCTAAATTTAAAGCTTTTTTCAAAAAACTTGGAGACAACATTTTTTACTATCCAAAGCCCCCCCAATACTATTCCTTAGTTAAAAAGTGGTTTTCTCTCTCTAAAACCCCTTTTCCAACCCCTCCTTGGTTGTAGTCATCACTCACCCTCTACTCCAACAGTCTCTCTCTACACTGTCTCCATTGTTGCAGCAAGGAAGCTCCTCTATCCTCCCCTACCACCTACCATTTCCATGAAAAGAAAAGGTTATCCACCTTCTCCTCTCTCGATTGCAAAGGCGGCCAAAGGATGAGGTCACAACACAAGAGGTATAGATAATGAGTGGGTGCCACAAGAGTTCACCAAAGGTGCTTGGGTATACATGAAGCCATCTGCTATTGGCCCTCACAGTGTGCGAAATCATGTAAACTTGGATCATCAATGGAAAGGAGAGATCCTTGGCTTCAAGAATCACAAATACAAGGGGACCATAGCCATTATACAAGATGTTTTCTCAATGTCAAGCATGCAACTGCAACAACCATCTCAATTTCCAACACATTGTAAATACATGTTTTGAGAATACAAAGCTAGGTGTGAAATCACAGTGGAATGTTTTTATGGATTCATAATTAAGATTTTCCATGCATTTATAGTCATATTTCCATCCAATTGGTGGAGGAGCAGCCATAACACAGTCTCCCTTACGCATTCAATTCTGTACATGCGGATATTGGAGCAACACCGAACTGGTTCAAAGAAGGTTTTTCTTCTATTCTCACTCCTCTATTGTGCCTACTTCTACACAAGAGTTTGAAAAGCTTGAACCCGTCAAAGTACCTTGATTATTAAGTATAGAGTGGCCATAACGAGATTTGTGGTCGGTAGCATCTTTCAAGCAAAAGATGATAATAGATGTTCAAAACTCCTTGAAATATTATAAAGCTTCTCGGTCTGTGTGCTTGAGTTGGTTTTTGCCTATTGATTGTTTCGTGCACATTTTTAAAGAGTTTGGATTTGTGGAGACTACCACAATGATTGTATGTAAAGATGTGCATTATGAGGAATTAAGGAGGCTTTTAGAAGAGGACTTGGGTTTTGTGTAGGGCATGCACAATGGGGATAGGACCCTTGTAAGGTTGGATCTTCAGGTATTGGGATACGGTATTTAAAATACCACACATCCTTGTACATACGATTTCACTATGATCGTTGGATGTGTAAGCTTGAAGTGTGGACTCCCTGACAAAGCGTAGATGGTTCTATTGCAAGATTTGACATTGTAGTGAGGATGCCCAATGATGCTTTGGAGGCTGTCTAAGTGGACAAGCATTGGACTCTCAATAATGTACGAGAACGTTTTGGCTATTATGGGGTTTTGAGGACCTTCAACAAGTGGAATATTGTTTGCAAGGTCACAAGGTGAGAATCCTTCCACCACATTTCCACTCCATCAGAGTTTGACGATCATTGGCTACTGATTGTGATAAATTTCCGTAGATTGAGAAGAGAATGAAAGACAAGTTGAAGGTCGAGGAGGATTGGGGCATGGATGGAACTATGCTATTGCTCTTATAGCTTTAATACTCTTGCAGTTTTAGAACTAATCCCCTATGTAATTAATATGATTTTCTTTGGAAAATTTAAGACTTTGAATAGAATTTTTCACATTCAGATGAAAGTTCAATTTTGGTGAGAGTGCCTTTTTTTAATTGGAAAAAGTGCCTTCTTTAAAAAAGTGACCATTATAAAAGGGGGGCTGCATAACTCATTGAAACTTTTTATTTTTGCAACCATTGTGCTCCTCCACTCTCTGTCTGTACCCCAAGCTACATATGGACGCCTCCATAGCCTTTGCATCTGCACCCACATCCACCCTTTGTAACGCTTCACCCTCTTCCTTGAGGACATTAATTCCAAAGGGAAATTGGACCTCCACATCTTCTTTACTCGTCTCCCCAACCTTGACGCCACAATTGCCCTTCACATGGATGCATTTGCCAAAATTTCAGCATTCATGGAGGAGCACATCATAAAATATTTCGTATGTATATCCCCACATGCACGGATCTGGTGCATTGCGATCTCTTGCACTAGACACACAAAGTGGTTGAGACGGTTCAAAGAAGCTACCGCCCCACCGATGCATGCCATTTCTCGATGAGCAAGCCCCAGGGGTGTCAGTGCTCAAGAAGCACAAGTTGGGGATGGAGTACCTTTCTCAGTTGGCAATGTTCATGTTATTTGTGAGCGAGGAAGCTCATTTGGAGGAGCTTCGCCTACCACACCTTTAGGTTGGGTCCTTTATCAAGGACTCCCAAGGAGCAGGAGGGTGTCCCATGAACCTTGCAGAAAAAGGACAGGCACTTCGGCTCGAGTACCCTACGGGGCTTGAGGAGGTGATTGAGAAATCCATCATTGTGACTGTCCCTAGTGACACTCTAGTGGATGCACCACTAATGGATGAGGCTATCCTAGAGGTAGAAATCAACCACTTCTCCTGAGTGGTAGTGAATGGGGAGGAGTATGTCTTTATGCATGACTTGGAGAAATCATTTGGTATGCGCATGGATGAATGCTTGAGTGTGCTATGTGCCAATGCCCAATTTCCCTTAGACAGTATGCCGAATGCCCTTGAAAGCAAGCTCTTGCCACTTGGGGACTCTATTACTGACACTATTGCAGTTGTGTGTACAAAGGTCTTGGCATTTTCAGAATTAATTATTGAAATACATTTTGAACTACCTCGCTATTTTTTATGTTCTTTTCAATGTGATATCTCAATCTTGTAAATTAATGAAATTGGTGATGTGTTGTTGCCACATAGTATGCTTTGCGGGGCCTTGCCACATTCGCCACTTGTTGTTATGCTCTCCCGTGGGGTTCACTATGTGTAAAACTACCATATCACGTGCGTTAAAGACATGTTTGTAAAACCCCTTATATGTGAATTTTGTTAAGAATGTGATACACCCTTTTCTTTTAAAATCTGTAAATTTTTTTCAAATTTGAAAAAATAATGTCCTTCTGTATATATATTTCTTTAAGTTTCAAGAATTTTAAATACCCTTATGTTGAACTCACGTGATAGGCTACATTTTTATTAGGTGACCTCCCCGGGTATGCTCTTGATGACTCAATTTGCATACTTCCCTAGCAATCTTGGATTGTTGCGCACACTCCATTCTGAGCTTATGAGAAAATGATGTACAAAAAAAATAGTTGAACATCCTCTCCGAATAATTGGATACAACATTCCACCAGCATGTCAAGTATTTTTGAAGTACAACCCCTTGCTCGATAATGGGAATTCTCGATACCTTGAGTGCTAAAAATTGCCATATTTGTGCATAAAAAATGCACCATGCACAAAGAAGATATGTTGTTCACATGAGAATGAAAATAATCCCTTGTAATAAGTCCATCCATGTAACATGGCTTACCATGTAATGTGTGATGTTAGTTTCACCCCAAGAAAGGGTGAAGACCTTGGTGAAATCCGTCAAGGCTTCTTGAAATGATTGGCGTTGTTATTTTGTTGTGCCGGTAAGGCCCATAATCTTGACCATTTTATCAAATTGTGCCCAAACCTTCCTAAACTTGTTTGAAAGCTCTCCATTTAAATCATTGTCAATAGTAGCTTTGCATAACTTGTTCCAAAGTTTCCAAAGGTCCACAAGAATATTGTTCCACATTGTGTAAGGGAAGCCCTTCTCTGAAGGTCTTGTGGAGTGTTTCTTACTTTTTCCCCTTGCTTTTTTTGTGCACAAAGCATAAAGCAAAGTTGGCATTGTGTCCTCAAAGTGTAGGTATGTCCCAATGCGAGAGAACACATCTTCATTTGTGGACTTCTTTGCAAGGTTGACCTTGTGTGAAATGGGAATTAGGTTTGCCACAATGCCATGCTCTTTGAGGGCATCCTTTAGGAGTTTAAAATAGGCTTTGGTGTTGATCCTAGCCTCATCACAAGCTTGGTGCACGTCACCTTCACTAACTACATTTCTCAATTACACATAAGGTCCTTAGTGACTGCATCCTTAATGTGCTTCCCCCTAGGTGATTGTAAGATAAAAATCACATCATGGATATTGAGACAACTAGTAACAAGGTTGACTAGATATCTTGGCCTGTTCCACCGCATGCCTCCTGGATGCAGCTTCTAGCAAGCAATAAGATAAATGTTAGAAAATAGTGTGAAGTAAGAATGTATCTTGCAAGTAAAGAACAAATCACCTTGTGACTGTCACTCATCCTTTGCGTCCTCCACCCAAATGGTCAAGGGTTTCAATGGATGAATATGTGCGTTTGTGCTCCCTTGCACCAAGGGGTGTCTATTTTGACCACGCGATCTCTGGATAGCTGTCTTGTGATTGGTGGCATGGGGCTCCTCCCTATCACACTTTGATGTTTGCTGGCCCTCCTCTTCTCGCTAGCACTGGACGTGTACTCTATGTTGAGGTGTTTGTTGTTGTGCATGTAAATAACCTTCTACCCTCAATGACTCATGGGCCCAACTACCATGCCCACTACTTGAAGAGTTCCTAGAACGGCCAAGTGTTCGTGGAAGTTTTCTTCTGCCTTTAAGCCATGCCAGCTTCTCACATACTTGGAGAGTGTTTCTATTGGTAGGCAGATGCTCTTTGGAGGTTTGTTTGGTGCACGCCATGTGGTATGTGGTAAGAGGTCACTTGTGCTTAAGAAATGAGTGGTTTATGAGAGCATCATATATTTATAAGGGCCCATTTTAAAAGGGCCATGTTCACACTATTTTTTGCAAAAAACTGTTATGTTTTAGATGGATGCACCAAACTTTATTAAAAATGTATGTAAAGAAGAGTTAGACACTGCGTTCACATGTAGTCAATTGTGAAAATTCCACTTTGACCCTTGTCGCACTCTGCATTGGTGCCATATAGCATGCTTTACGGGGCCTTGCGACATTCGCCACTTGTTGTTATGCTCTCCCGTGGGGTTTAATATGTGTAAAACTACCATATCACGTGCGTTCAAGACATGTTTGTAAAACCCCTTATCTGTGAATTTTTTTAAGAATACGATATACCCTTTTCTTTTAAAATCTGTAAATTTTTTTCAAATTTGAAAAAATAATGTCTTTCTGTATATATATTTCTTTAAGTTTCAAGAACATTAAATACCCTTCTGTTGAACTCACGTGATAGGCTACATTTTTATTAGGTGACCTCCCTGGGTATGCTCTTGATGACTCAATTTGCATACTTCCCTAGCAATCTTGGATTGTTGCGCACACTTCATTGTGAGATTATGAGAAAATGATGTACAAAAAAAATAGTTGAACATCCTCTCCGAATAATTGGATACAACATTCCACCATCATGTCAAGTATTTTTGAAGTACAGCCCCTTGCTGGATAATGGGAATTCTCGATACCTTGAGTGCTAAAAATTGCCATATTTGTGCATAAAAAATGCACCATGCACAAAGAAGATATGTTGTTCACATGAGAATGAAAATAATCCCTTGTAATAAGTCCATCTATGTAACATGGCTTACCATGTAATGTGTGATGTTAGTTTCACCCCAAGAAAGGGTGAAGACCTTGGTGAAATCCATCAAGGCTTCTTGAAATGATTGGCGTTGTTATTTTGTTGTGCCGGTAAGGCCCATAACCTTGACCATTTTATCAAAATGTGCCCAAACCTTCCTTCATTTCTTTGCAAGCTCTTTATTTGAATCATTGTCAATAGTAGCTTTGCATAACTTGTTCCAAAGTTTCCAAAGGTTATCTGCCTTGTGGTATTGACATGTCTTTCCTTGGGCTACTTTCTTCAAAAAGTATCTGGCTTTTTGTCCACATACACTTGTTGGGAAATTTCATGGGCCTCCCCTCTGTTCTTTGTAGCAAGACACATTTCTAGTGTGACAGCCAAAGGAATTCAAGAGTGCCTCCACCCTTATGATTTCTTCCTGGAACTTTTCCAATGGCTTCATTGTGAAAGAATTGTAAGGTCTCTGATCCCAACCAAAAAGAGCACCCTTGTACCATGAAATGATCATAATGAAAAAAGTTACTATTTTTAGCAGTTTTCCGAATTCTGTCAGTGCCATGATGTTTAGAACGTTATAAAGTTTTGAAATGTGAATTAAAATAATTTTTGTGATAATTTTCTAAATATAGTAAGTTTTTGGTCACCCGAACCGTTTAGTTTTGACCGTCTCGAAAATTTGCACCCGTACCCCGAATTTGAAAAAAATGTATTTTCGAACCCCGAGGGGCTGCTAAATATGGCAGGTACTCGGTCCAGTACGCCTTAGTTAGAGCTCAGTATAGCAATTTACAGCATCAAATGTTAGAAAATAAGACGTAGCTAAATAGATTTTTGAGTAGATTACTTAATGGAGAGAAATAGATTTCACACACAAGAGATTATAGAGTAGAGAGAGAGAGAGAGAGAGTACACACGATATACGTGGTTCACCCAATGTGGGCTACGTCCACGGGAAAGCAGCCACTCAATGGCTTTAGCACTTCAAAAGAAGAAGTAGTTTACAAAGGGATTAAACCCTTGATAGAGCTTCCGCCTTGCTTCACTCTCACCACCTCACACTCACCTTGTTGCATCAACTTCACACACTATGAAATGTGTGTAGAAATGGCCTTCTTTTATAGGCCAAAAGGGCTGCCCTCTCTTATGAGAGACAGCCATGTGTAGCCACCCTTGTGCGAATAAGTCCAAATCGGACCCTCCAATCCGCCCATGTGTGGCCGCCCTTGAGAAGACAAGTCTGCTTTTGAATTCGGCCACCGGCCATTGACTTCCGGCCACCAGCCACCGGCCATTTACTTCCGACCACCGGCCATCGACCATTGACTACCGGCCACCGGCCAACTGACAGGTTGTTTTCCGACCACTTTTCGGCCACCGTCCAGCCATAATATTCCGGCGAAAAAAAAAAGTCTCAGGGGCCTCCGCCCCCGAGGCCTCTAAAGTTGCCCCTCATTCTTGTCCGTGAAAATTTTGGTTTCCGGTGAGTGATTTTCCTTCACGCTATCGAGAAATTTGCGGTCTTGCTAGGAAAGCACCGGGCTTATGGCTGTGAGAGTTTGTGAGAGAACTCAACAAAAACTATATGAAGGAGTTAAACCATAGATGCCATGAAGACTAGGGTTTGGAAAGAAGTGCAATCAAAGAAGACTCACTCTTTCTCTCTTGCATTCACACACACAAAGAAAGAACGCAAAAGAGAATGTCAAAACAATACGAAGATGAAAACATCAAGGCTATGGTCATATCGTATCATGGGTAATATGAAAGTGTTAATGGATGAGTTAATGGCATTCAATCTTGGCTGACCAAATAGGCTACGAATTGTTCTTTGGAATTGTAGTTTTGTGCTTACCATAATATATATATTTTGTCTAGTGATTGGGATTAATTGTGTGTATAAATCCTCTTGGTTCATAGCAAGATAACTACGCTTACATCAAAAGAAAAATTATAGTCTATGAGAGGTAGTATTATGGGATCCGGTGATAGAAGTATTTCATTGAGCCTTTCAGGGCCGAAGAGAAACACTATACGTTGTTGAAAGTGTATTTTACGGCTAATCCATACGTTAATTCTAATAGATCGTACAGAGTGAAAGCGATAGAAATGATCATCATGTGGGTTATTCATCTAGGATAGTATGTGAGAAATGTAGATATGAGAGAAGTGAAGAGATGAGAAGTTTCCGTCCCAAGCCCTATTCTTGCCCGTAGGCAATAAGGATACTGCGGGGAGAGATGTACCTGTAGCAAGAGAACCTAGAGAGGATGAATTACTAAGAATGAGAGAGATAGGTTTGGTTAAGGAGATGAGATTAGATACATATACATATATATATATATATATATATATATATATATATATATATATATATATATATATATATATATATATATATATATATATATATATATATATATGTTAGATTAGAGATAAAAATGAAAACAACAAGAAATCAAGAAAACATCAATGTAGAACACATCTTACTTGAAACCCTTCGGCACCATTATTGATGGGAGAGAGAAGAAGAGTGGATAATTCCACTTTGATTGATACACCAAGTGCAAGACCTTCTTTGATTAGAGTTGATCTTCCAAGGTTAGCTTGTTGCAAGAATGGCTAGTCTCCCTCTAGGAGAAAGTGTAGGCTTGGGCTTATGTTAATGGCTAAGTACAATTAGGCATTACTACTCACTCCCTCAAGAATTCCTCTCATCAATGGCTTGAATGCTTGAGTTATTTCCAAGGAAGAAGAGGTCCCCTTTTATAGGTGAAGGGAACCCACAAGGGTTTACACAAGAAGAGAGGAGCCAGTGTGAACAGGAATTGGAAAAGTTGGAAATGAGCTGTCCCTGCATGATGTGGGCAGACTGGGGTCTAGTATTTTGATCATATCTCCTCAATCGTGGCTCCAAATAAAAAAGTAAAAATATGGGCAAAAACTTCAGCTCATTAGCTACAATTTTCATTTTAAAATCGTTTTCCAATTCGGATTGGAACCTTGTGTAAAAAATTCATCAAAATAGGGTCCATTTATGGCAGCAAAAGTCTTCATGTGGTCTCTTTAGCTTAGACTTTCATTTAATTCCAAAGGACACCTCATGCCATATGAAAGCATGACATTGCTCCTTGACAAAGTTTTGTAATCATGCTTGCAATAATGCATTAAAATAAGTGTATCTTTGAAATCATGCCACCTAGTGTTCCACTAGGATTTGATTCTCTCCTAGTAGCTATTTAAAAAGAAATATAAGAAAAGTATAAAAAATACATATAATATATATATTGGAGTGTACCATAGATATAGGATCTAGCTAGGGTGTGAGATGAGTAGAAATAAAGAATCAATGCTTTTTGCCCCAAGTTAAAGAGGCGGAGCTATTGATGCTTTTCCCATAGTATTTTCCGATGGTAAAGTAAGGATATGTTACCCTTGAGAAAAATAATAGGATGAGATAGAAGGCTTATTATTATACTTAAATATGCATATGTACACTATAGGAAATATAATTATGTATCTAAAAAAATACAAGATAGATCTTGTAGCATACGTTCCCACTATGTACGTGTCACATCACGACAACGCACGATGGCTTCTCCTCATAATGGGGGCCGTACAAATGTGCGCTTTTACCACAGAAAATTACAAGGGTAAATCAGGCTCCATACTTAACAATCTCCCACTTGGAGACTGATCTCCAAACCAAACATGTGACTGCTTTCCATTCTGGCATCTTATCCTTGAATGCCGATTGAAGATGAGCAAAAGCTCAACTTCTCCTTGTTGACCACCTTTGTAAACATCTCTGCAAGATTTTCACTTGTATGCACCTTTCCTAGCTTTAGCTGTCCCTCTTCCAAAAGAGTGCTTATGAAGTGATATCTCACCTCAATGTGCTTTGTCCTTGAATGAAAGGCTGAGTTCTTCGCAAGATGGATAGCGCTTTGGCTATCACTGTACAAGACACAATTGTTTTGTTTGAATCCAAGCTCTTCTAAGAATCTATGAAGCCACAGAATTTCTTTGCTTGCCTCCGTCATTGCTACATACTCTGCTTCCGTGGTAGAAAGTGAAACCACTTTCTGCAGCTTTGAAGCCCAGCTTACTGCTATGCCTCCAACCGTGAACACATAGCCAGTAGTGCTCCTTCGAGTATCTTTGTCACCTGCCATATCTGCATCAGCATACCCTTCTAGAAAAATATCAGTTCCTCCAAAATACAAAGCATTTGTTGTTGTCCCTTTTAGATACCTAAGCATCCACTTCACAGCTTGCCAATGCTCTTTACCTGGGTTGTCCATGAACCTACTCACAACTCCCACTGCATGTGCAATGTCTGGACTTGTCCAGACCATAAGATACATTAGAGAACCTACCGCTACAGCATATGGAACTTTAGACATATAGGCTATCTCCTCTTGTGTCTTTGGACACATATCCTTCGTTAGTTTAAAATGACCAGCCAAAGGTGTAGAAAGTGGTTTTGCATTTTTCATTGCAAACCTTTCTAGTACATTCTTGATGTAATCCTCTTGAGATAGATTTATTGTCTTCTTTGTCCTGTTCCTTGATATTTTCATACCAAGTATCCTCTTTGCAGCACCTAAATATTTCATTGAAAAATATTTGGACAGCTCCTCTTTTAGGTCTTTGATGTCCTGCATGTTAGCACTTGCAATCAACATGTCATCAACATACAACATTAGGATGATGAGTTTCCCATCTCCCAAATTCTTCGTGTAGACGCAGTGATCCGAGTTGCATCTTGTGAATCCATGATCCAACATCCATCGATCAAACTTCAAGTACCATTGTCTTGATGCTTGCTTTAAACCATACAAGCTCTTCTTTAATCTGCAAACGATTTTCTCCTTACCTTTTACTTCATACCCCTTTGGTTGAAGCATGTAGATTTCCTCCTCTAATTCACCATGTGGGAATGCCGTATTTACATCCATTTGCTCGAGATTTAGATCATGAGCAGCCACAAGGCTTAAGACAAGCCTAATTGAGTTCATTTTTACAACAGGAGAAAATATTTCATTGAAGTCAATACCTTTCTTTTGAGAAAAACCTTTTACCACAAGCCTAGACTTGTACCTTTTCTTCCCACCTTCTTCTTCCTTCAGCTTGTACACCCATTTGTTTTGAAGTGCCCGCTTACCTTTAGGCAACTCAACTGACTCCCATGTTTGGTTGCGATGTAGTGAGTCCATCTCCACTTGCATGCTCTTCATCCATTGTTCTTTGGATTCATGTTGCATAGCTTCTTCGTATGATTCTGGCTCTCCAGAATCTGAGATCAAGAGATGGTTGAAGGAAGGAACAAACCTTTCTGGAGGTCTACTTGCTCTTGTAGATCTTCGGGGAATAGGTTGAGGCTCCTCATTTGGTTGACATTGTTGCACATTGTCACCGTTTGCAGTCCTTGAGTCTTCACTGTCCTCAAGATCCATGTACTCATCACCTGTTTCTTTTGTTTGTTTTCTTTCCAAGTAATCTTTGTACATATTTTGTTCGTTAAAAATTACATCCCTACTCCTTAAGATTTTACCATCTTTAGGATTCCATAGGCGATACCCAAAGTCTCCTTCTTCATAGCCAATGAAGAAACACTTTTTGGACTTTGCATCTAGCTTTGATCTTAGGCTTCTATCTATGTGCATGAAAGCCTCACACCCAAACACTTTGAGAAATGCATAATTCACCGGTTTACCTGTCCATGCCTCTTCTCGAACTCCCCCATCCAATGCCGTTGAGGGTGACCGATTGATTAAGTACACAGACGTACTTACAGCTTCCGCCCAAAGCTCAAGAGGTAGGCCTGCATGTAGCTGCATGCTTCGTGCTCATTCCATGATTGTCCTGTTCATCCTTTCCAAAATCCCATTTTGTTGAGGTGTCCTTGGGGTTGTCCTTTGCCTCCGAATGCCATTGCTAGCACAAAAGCTTTCAAAAGCTTGGCTGCAATATTCGCCTCCATTGTCGGATCTGAGGCATTTAACCTTGGTACTTGTTTCATTCTCCACAAAGGCTTTCCACCTTTGAAATATGGAAAATACATCGGATTTATTCTTCATGACATAAACCCATGTTTTTCTAGTTGCATCGTCTATGAATGTTACATAGTACAATGAGCCACTAAGTGATGGTGTACGTGCAGGACCCCAAACTGACCCCAGACTACCGGCCACCGACCAACTGACTGGTTGTTTTCCGACCACTTTTCGGCCGCCATCCGGCCATAATACTCCGGCGAAAAGAAATATTCCGGCGGAAAAAAAAGTCTTGGGGGTCTCTGCCCCCGAGGCCTCTAAAGTTGCCCCTGATTCTTGTCCGTGAAAATTTTTGTTTCCGGTGAGTGATTTTCCTTCACGCACGATGGCTTCTCCTCATAATGGGGGCCTTACAAATGTGCGCTTTTACCACAGAAAATTACAAGGGTGAATCAGGCTCCATACTTGACATCAAAATCCGACTCGTATGGCCCGTTTTAGCCTAAAAGCAATTTTTCATAAAATTGTCCGGGGAGGCACCGGGGGCCTGGGGTTGTGTGGGAATAGGTTCTAGGCCACTCCAGACCAGCTTTAGCAGCTAGGGGGCGCCCTCTTGCCTTGTGGGAGTCTTTGGAAAGTTTCCAAGCTTGCAACTAAGTGTGAGAACCAGTTAACTAAACCAACTGGACACTTGGTGGGTAGACAAGTAGACTTGCCATGCAAGGACTGAGTGCTCACTCAGATGCTTATAGCAGCACAAATCGATTTTCAGCTTGAGGAGGCCTATTTAAAGGCATGCACACACACACACACACACACACACACACACACACACACACACACACACACACACACACACACACACACACTCATGCTCACACACACACCCAGTACACACCCAGGCCTATTTTCAGCTTGAGGAGGCCTATTTAAAGGCATGCACACACACACACACACACACACACACACACACACACACACACACACACTCATGCTCACACACACACCCAGTACACACTCATACACACCTACACACACCTTGGGGAGGTGCTGCCGGTACACACACAATTTTTGAAGGAGAAGCAAGGAGGGAGGTGCTGCCGAAATTCTCATCTTGAGGATTCATTGGATCAGAAAAATCAGAGGATTCTCAGCCCCTAGTCACGGTAATCATGGTTTAATTACTGCTCTTCTTAATTCTCATCTTTATTCTCCAAATTCCTTAGCTACTATGCTTAATCCTGGCTATAATTCCCTATAGCTGCTCTCTAAATCTCCACAGTTATACTCCATTACATAATCATCATTCAATTAGCTAAATTATGTAGCCATTCATCATCCTTAACCAAGGATTAATGCATGATTAGGAAAAATTCTCTCTCTAGGCAGCATAGTTAATAAATTGTCAGCCAGTAATAGTGTAGATTTGATGAAATTCATTCTTTTACCACTCAATAGTGTTGTAATTAAATTAGACTCAATCTTCTGTCACATTAAAATGTGATTAATGCTGAAAATTAATCCATCATTAGATCATTAAGAAGAGAATTTTATGTCACACATGCTTGCGGCAATTCTGCATCTTCATATTGCTCTAGGAAAATGAATGAGCTTGCTTACTTCATCTCTTTCGTGAATCAATTAGTAAAATTCTGAATTTCTTAATCATCTAAGCCAAGTAATTAACCTTAGAGACATTTCCCATAGGGTAAGTAAGGAATTACCCATAAAATTGCTAGGTCTCGAAGGAAAAATCTAATCTCTTGCCTAAGGAGGATTCTTTAATAATTCTAATCTGCCATTTGGTTGTTATGATGCTCTCGGACTTTATCTCTTTTCTTCAAGTTTATCATTTAAAGTAGTGAGAAAAATGGCCCCGGTTAAGAGAACTCGCTTGGTGGTGCCCACGACCACGAGGCAGGAACGAGCAATACAAATGGAAAAGGAAAAGCTCCCATGGTCGAATAAGCACTGGCCATCTCACGAGACAATGATGAAGAAATGGAAGAGGTAGATCACAGTTTTATTCAAGTTGTTTAATTTAACATTGCATACGTTTAGCTAGGAATGAACATATCCCCAAACATGTTGGAGAAATCCGACTGAAACCTCGGCAATTGAGTTCATTTGTATATTAAAGTCTAAAGTAGGAAAGAAATGATTGACGGATATACTATTTGCAATAGGAAAGAATGTCTACTAGGGAAAATATAGCTCGGCATGTTCATTCTATTTCCAATGTTGAATTAGTCATGAACCCTCTCCTAATCACAGGGAGCAGAGTTCTTGGTTAAGGGCTCTTGAATCCACGACTGCTGGTTAAGCGATGGGAACCCACGTCTACTGGTTAAGCAGTGGGAATGTCCATGTCGTGCTTTCTATGCGGTGGACATACCTAGTTGTATGGGAAGCTAGGCGACAACGGAAGTAGTAAACTCTTGTTGGAGGGGAGATGTTGTACCTCCAGAATATTGGAATTTTAATGAATAAGTTTGAGTAGAATTTTTACTAGAACTCTCTCTTGGTGTTGTTTGCAATACTGGTTGAAGGGCTGTCTTAACCAACAATGTGCTTTGGAATTAAAACAAGGAATGTTTATGTTGAACAACCTTTGTGGTAGTAATTAGTTCACACAAGGAAGTGTGAGTCTGGGGGTGGAAAGTGGGCGCTTGGCTCAGGTTGCCAATGCCTATGAGAAGGGTGGTCCCGATTGGTCAGGAACTCTCTGTCCCCATAGTGCTTATTTCGATATTAGTAATACTCATTGACCCTAGAGTGGTGAAATCTCGAGAGTACGTGCCTCTGAAACATGGGGAAAAAGGCACTCGGGGTTTCTCTCCTCTTGGAAGGTGGGTCTTAGGATCGCTAGATAGTTTAAGTATGCTTCCCCTACGAGGTGGAGCTAGATCTCTTTGCTAGTAGGCTCGAACTCAACTCACCTTGTGATGAGAGATCGTCCGCTACCTGAACCCTCAACCACTTTGTTTGCTTCCGCAATAGATCTAGTGTCCACCAGGTTCACCATCAGATCCGCTCTTTGATACGACGGGGTGGGAACCTCACAAGAATAGTCAATATGGAGCTTCAATAGCCTATCAAAATTGCGCATGAATGCGTGTAATGTATAAAAATGTACATTTGATAGAGCAAATGGAAACATTGGATTCCAATCCTGGTCCTTTTCTACATGATATGGGGCATTGAGCATGGGAAATATCAAAGTAGATGCATTCCATTCTCTGCCTTCATCTCTGACATCACGACAATCCAACCCTTCTTCTCCATCCCCTTGCCATGGAAGCATTGAACCTCCCTTTGCAGAGTTCTTGTGTGCTTTTTTTCTGTTAGGCTTATACCCTCGAGTGCAATCTGGGCAAGGCATGAGAGAAGAAGCCCCATGTTTACAGCCAAGAAAACACTTCATGATCTTCGAGTCCCCACCTAGGTGCCACTCCATATCAAAGCTACCAAAATCCTCAACCTCCAACTTCTCACCTGTAATTTGGGAGTGGATTACTTGTATGTTCCATAAAGTTCTCTCAAACATCCATGAAAGTATGCCATTAGTCTCTTTGGGCACCTCAATAGCATCCAAACACCACTAATGTCTTTCTCTAATTGCACACTAAAAGACGGGGTGGGAGATGGCTCGACTGAATCCCGTTGCTTGGTTTGCAAAAGGGCCTTGTTAGCTTACTCGTATAGAAGTATAGTGTGTCACCTTCTTTAGGTTACTCGTAAAATCTAAGCATGGCTTGTTGAAAGATTCTACGGTCCACAAGAATATTGTTCCACATTGTGTAAGGGAAGCCCTTCTCCGAAGGTCTTATGGAGTGTTTCTTACATTTTCCCCTTGCTTTTGTTGTGCACAAAGCATAAAGCAAAGTTAGCATTGTGTCCTCAACGTCTAGGTATGTCCCAATGCGAGAGAAGACATCTTCATTTGTGGACTTCTTTGCAAGGTTGACCTTGTGCGAAATGGGAAATAGGTTTTCCACAATGCCACGCTCTTTGCACGCATCCTTTAGGAGATGAAAAATAGACTCATAGGCTTTGGTGTTGATCCTAGGCTCATCACAAGCTTGTTGCACGTCACCTTCACTAACTACATTTCTCAATTACAAATAAGGTCCTTAGTGAGTGCATCCTTAATGTGCTTCCCCCTAGGTGATTGTGAGAGAAAAATCACATCATGGATATTGAGACAACTAGTAAGAATGTTGACTCGATATCTTGGCTTGTTCCAGCGCATGCCTCCTGGATGCAACTTCTAGCAACAAGCAATAAGATAAATGTTAGAAAATAGTGTGAAGTAAGAATGTATCTTGGAAGTAACAAATCACCTTGTGACTGTCACTCATCCTTTGCATCCTCCACCCAAATGGTCAAGGGTTTCAATGGATGAATATGTGCGTTTGTGCTCCCTTGCACCAAGGGGTGTTTCTTTCAAACATGTGATGCTGTTGGCAAGCTTCATAATGTGGGCATCCTTTTCTTGCATTTTTTGTTGAAGAGGTTGAAGAGTTTCAACCTCCCTCTCTGAAGAGGAAATAATTTCTTGGAATGCCACCGTCTTGAGCTGAAGAACTTGACATTCATGCATTCAAAAATACAAAGAAGCACCTACATCCATACATAACCACTTGCAATAGCCTAACAAGCCTGCTTCTCCCCTTCGAAGATATTGAAAAAATGTGGAAAGGCTATCAAAGGATGGATGGAAGCAGCTTATAGGATCGTAAGGGTACAAATGGTCGTCCACCCAAATGAATGAAATTTGATCACCCTCACATGCGGCCTTCGGTGCAAACACCGTGGGAAAGCAAATATGTACGCTTTTGGTGTGTGGAATACATGGTGATGGAAGCAAACAGTTTGTGATGTCCGTAAGCACCATGGCAGCTAATGTTGCGTTAGGGGAGGAGGGAGAGAGAGGGGAGGAGGAGGAAGGTAGGGGCAGGGACGGAGAGAAGAGGAAGGAGGAGGGAATAACAAAGTGTTTTTTTTTTTGTTTGGAAAAAAGATCTTGAAAAAATGGACTTTCAAAGCTTGTAGGTGAATTTTGACTCTTAGTGACCCATGTTTTTGCTGATGTGGCCACACCCCTTTATTCCCTTCACTTTCACTAGGCAAGAGAGAGAAAGTAACCTCTTAGGTCCACATCCTATATTTTTCTGAAGAAAAAGGCTAGAAAATCCTACTCAAAACTTTCTTGAATGCCCTTGTCCCCTTAGCCTTACACAATATTATCCTTAATCCCTAAAAATTAGGATTCCTTACAAGGCCCATGCAAAGTCCATATTTCTCCTAATGGTGTAGCTCCCACTATAAAATTTTTAATATAAGGAATAAATCTCAGTTGTGACATAACATAGTCCACTATAGTGGCCCCGTGTCTGTGTGGAAATCATGTGAAACCGGTTGCTCCAAGAATCAATGCAAGTCATTAAGTATAGCTAACCCATGTGTAGTCTTCATCTCCATGAGGTATCTCTCATACTCCGTGTTTTAGGGCTTGACTACTCCCCTGTTCATACTCAAGAGCACGACACAGACAACATACTTATCATCCGATGACACGACTAACCTGTAGGTGCACGTAGGCAATCTCGTTAGCTTGTCAGGTTGAGACCAATCTACACATATGCACTTTTATGATGCATCAATCATTAACTTTGGTAGAATGCAACCCACTCTATCCCTAAACGCTCGTAACACCATTTACACTTCCAATGAACTCGGAATCACATCAAACTTACTAGGCACCATCCTCTCACTAGGATATACTTACCTATAAGTCCAATCTCACCAGATTTGAGCCCTAGTTATCTCGAATACAGTCTCGATAGACTAACAGGTCATAATCCAAAAGTGGGTGAAACTTAAGTTTATGAGTATCTATGTGTAGCTAATCTCTTTCTCATTCCATAAAGCACCTGATTGTTGAAAACAGACACTGTTTGTGCTACTTACAATCAAAACAAGCACGAGGAAGGATCGATCCCGAACAACTCGAAAATGTGAATGCGTGGCGTGGGCGCGTAGCTCTCGGAGAGACTACTGCGATGGTGTAGTCACGTCGTGAATCCGGTGAGGGAGAAGCGCGTAGCGAAGAGGATAAGACACACTCACTCTCTCTCTCTCCCTCTCTCTGGCTCGTACGACACAGAATTAATCTTCAAAAATGGTTCTAAGGTGACTTTTATACTTTAGTCACCTTAGCTCAAAAATGTACATGGGGTTCTCTTACTCATTATTACAAAGTGTGAACAAATCTGAGTCCTCACTAACTGATTAATCTTTACATAACCCAGACGAATGGATCAAAATGATAAGACGTCTTTGAAATAAAATGGGAATTTGATATGCTTTACAAGATGGGCTCATTACAACAGTTGGACAAATGGAGCTCCAGCACTCCCCCCCTCCTAATTCATGTCTACCACGACATGATCGTCTTTGTCTTTATTGTCGTTGTCGTCTTTCTTGGTTGATTTGATGTAGAAATGCATCATATCGCATAGACTTGCTTGCCATTAATGGGCCAAAATTTATTGACTTGTACATGAAGAAGCCTGTGTAAAATGCTTCTTCGAAGGTTTGGAGATGGTAGCTTGGTAGAAACATTAGCCGTTTGAAATAGGCATACAATACTGGCTCTGTAGGTGGCCCACTTAGATCGTATGAGAGCTATGAGATGCTTCTTTCGGTATTCATATACTCTGATGTCCAGCTTTCTGAGAAGACTGTGAGACAAGCCAAAAAGGTTCGAGCTATTTTACATAACATCTTGCAGGATAGGTTGGGAGAGCCTCCGAATTCTGCGATGGTGCCCTGAAGGGTTTTCACCATGTAAGAACCAGATATTCTCTCACCCTCTGCTGGCCCTGGCAATACTGGATAATTTAGCCATGTCGGATTTCTGCTCTCTAGTGCTTTATGTTGGCTGTAGGTGTATGTTCGGGGAGTTGGGAAAAAAGTTATGTCATTCCTCAGCTCAGGCGGTGCGTTGACTAAGTGGATCAGGTTATTAGGATGATCCAAGAGCCATTGACGCCTCCACTTTGGCTAGCTGTCTACTATTCTATTTTGTTGTTCCCGATCCTGTACTTCTCCATTGAACACTGGCACTTGTGCTTCTTTTTCGAGCTGTCGTTGATGTGTTAGAGTTTCCTATTTCAGCAGAGCATATGGTAACATAGGGCATTCCATTCCTTCCGTAACTCTGCTGCTGTTTTGCCTGATCTGGAAAGCCCTTGTAGCATCTCCTTTTCTAGTTGCAATGCCTTGTACGATATCATCTCTGATTGTTTTTCCATCTCCTTGGCCATCCTCTGCTCTTCCAATCTCGTGACTGAATCTTCTTCAATTTCTTGGTCTTTGGAGCCAGTTTGATCAGTCTGTGTATCTGGGGCCTCTTGTTCATCTGATTCTTCCTCGTACTCATCTTGACCCCCATATACTTCGGCGAGTCTAGCCAAATTCGTTGTTGCCTACTCCAGGTGCACTCATACCTGTCCTTGGTGTTACCTTGCAGTTTGTAGACTTGCGATTTGCGTAGCCATTGTTCTACTATTGATTTGTAGAGCTTGAAATTCCATTTCTTTTTTAGCGGCAGACTCCTCTAACTGTTTTAACCTGATGTGCAAGATTTCATTTTCTTCCCTGAGTGATTTGGAAACAATGCTTTCCATTTCACTGTCAGGAGCTGGTCCTTGTTGCTGTTCACTTTGTAAATCTGAAATTTGCCTTTGTAGTTGATTTTCTACTCTAAGCGCACTTTCGGCTATCATTAAGCGTTGTTTTGTTTCCAACTCCAGCTCCCTCCTCAGTGCAGCCACTTCTTCTTTTGGGTGGACTACCGGTGTTGTTGGTAGCGACGTTTTTTGCTTCTTAGCTCGTTCGATTTCCCTTGCTTGTATATTTGTTACTGCTCTCAAATCTTTGACTTCAATTTGTAAGTCATCGATGACGACTTGCAAACTTTTGACTGTCTCCAGTGCATCTTGCTTTTCTTTTTCCAACTTATGGATGTGTTCATCTCTGTCACTAACATCTTCAAGGAATACGTTGATTGTATCTTCGCAAATGGAATTGAAGTCTTCAGACTCCTGTAAATTGTCTTTGAGGAGATTTACTGTGCTTTTGAGCCCCAAGATCTCAGTATCTCTGATGCTGATCAGCTTTAGAGTGTCCTGTAAAGAATGAGGATGCAAGAGATGGAAAGCTTCTTCTTCTTCTTTACAGAAAAGAGAGTACAAAATGACTAAGTGCTAAAGCTGAAAAGTAGCACATATGTACATGCGGTCACTAAGTGTGAACTCGCTAGAAGCGTACTAGGCTGGCACTATAAGTGAAGTCCAACTGTAGAATCACTGGCAGAGATCCTCCGTGTCGGTCACCTAACACGCTGTTAAGGCGGTTACGCCGCTAGCAGAAGCTAAATAGCGAGAACTCAACCAACAACAGAATTTGTCAGACGAGGACGGAGCTTGACCCGCAGGCGCATGGAAACAACTAGGTGGGTGTCAAATCACCTACTCGACCTTCTAATGACAATCACTACTAAGGAAATCAAATATAAGTTCTAAAATACGCAAGTGACTGAAATCTGTACTACGAACGAATGCTATACGAAACAGGATCTAGAATCATCGAATCGATCTCAAACTCAAGGGAAAGTCTATACACTAGGTAAGAACAACACCCTAAAGACTTGAACTGCAAAATCAACCTATAACCACTCCGTGCGGTAAACGCGTATGAAGACAGGCCAAAAAATACAGGTGACCGAAACTTGACCCCGATGGTACTAATGTGTAGCTCTACTCGTTGTGGTTCTATAGATATGCTGCACGCTCTATTCCGACACACGAGTTGGAAGAAAACTCACACCGAAGCTCGTAGGAACTTACCACACATAGAAGCCGATAGCGCGCACTCTTGGTATCTGTGCGTAGCTCTCACCGTTGCTAACACAATGGTGGTGTCGCTTCTCCAATGGCGGCCCCGTAGCTCGCGTAGCAAGGAGATAAGACTCTCTCTCTTCTCTCTCTCTCTCTCTCTCTCTCTCTCTCTCTCTTCCTCTCTCTCTCTCTCTCTCTCTCTCAGACACAGTCACGGCGCTCAAAAACTCACTTTGATTAATAATTGAATCCCCTTTAGGTTACAAAACTTTGGCTTATATACCTCAGCCTTGGAGGTGAGAACATCTCTAATTATTTACATCAGCAGGTGAAATTACTTCGGGATTACAAGCTGGAAACTCAATTGAGTCCCGTTACTTAATGAATGGCTCAAATCAAAATTAATGTCGGAAAGACATTTATTACAATCAATGGTTACAAAATGATGGTGTGAGCAAAAATGTGGGTGTGATCCTCTGCTGGCTCAACACCCCCCCCTCCGCGTTCATGTCGTCCCTGACATGACTTTTGAGGCTTGGTCAATAGAGTCCTGTCGTCTTGAGCATCTGCAAATGTGATTCGTAGCGTAGGTTGCCGATGGTCAAGGTTGGGCCGAATATTTTGCTTTCGTGAGTGAAAAAGCCGTGTAGAAAGCTTCTTCGAATGTTTGCATGTGGAAGCTAGGCAAAAACATAATTCTTTGGTATAAGAGATGTAACACCTTTGGTGATGGCTGCAATGAAAGATCATACATCATATCCGTCACTGTGTCGGCCGTCGATAGTAGACTCGAGGTCGTGGCTTTATCTGGCGCGAACACTTCAATGCATGCTAAGAGAGTCCTGCAGATTTTCTTTAGCATCTGACACGAAAGGTCAGGAGAGCCAGTAAAGAGTTTGATGGTGCCCGTTAGGGTTTTCACCATGTAGGCTTTACCTATTCTCTCTCCTTCCTTTGGTCCTGGCATCCTTGGGTAATTAAGCCAATTTGGCTTCTTTTCTGCAATCCTGCCATGCTCTTTCCAGCTTCTGACTCTTGGCACCGGGCAGAAGGTTGCATCCTCCCGAATCTCCTTTGGAGCCTCTACCAAGTAGATGAGGTAGGCTGGGTATTTGTTCAGCCAACCTTTCCTCCATCTAGGTTGAGAATCTACAATCTTCTTTGATTGTTCATCCTTTGTGATGTCGCCTTCGTAAAGAGCGACATACTGCTCCTCCTCTATTCTCTTTTTCGTCTTTATCACTTCAAATTTCATCAGAGGGAAAGGCAGGCTGGGTTGCATCCACTCTTCATGGAGCACTTTTGTGTCTAAACCTTGAAGTCTAATGGAGATGAGGAGTCTCCTTTCCCATTCCATTTCCGCCTTGGCACTTTCCTCTGTTGACTTTTCTATTTGGTCCTGGAGCCTTTGTTCTTCTTCTTCAGAGATTCCTGAAGTCGAGGCCACTTCTTGAACTGGGGCTGGATCTTCAATTGTGGTTGCCTCTCCAGTTTCTGGTAGCTCTATGGCTGCTCCCCCTGCTTCTTCTTGTGGTGGCTCTGTTTCTCTTCTTTGTTGCTCTTGGAGGTCTTGGAGCTGTTTGCGGAGGGCCTCATTTTCTGTCCTTAGTGTTTGGTTTTCTGATGTGAGCCTCTCCTCTGCAGCCAATGATCCCTCCGCCATGTGCAATCTTTGCACTTGCTCTAACCTCAGCTCTCTTTGCAAACTTCTGACCTGATCTTCCAGAGCTGGTACGAGGGCTCCCTCTTGTTCTGTTCCTGCTCTGCTAGCTCTAGGGGTGGTCCTGAGTCTCGTGATTGTCCTTTCTTGAAGTTCGACTCTTTCCCTTAGCTCAATGAGCTCATCCTTGGCTGCCTCCAGCTCATCTTCTATTCGCTCCTTTGCTTCCTGTGAACTTGTTACCTCTCTTGAAGCTTCGGCTAGTTGGAGTATCAAGCCGTCTCTCTCGTTTTCTGCGTCGTAGAGTGATGCTTTATGACTTTCAGATTCAGTCATAGCATTCTCTAACTTCTTCTGCAACTCTGCTTCCTTTTGTTTTGCTGTCTCAAGTGCTACTTCCTTTGCTCTGGATCTTTCTTTAATCTTGCTGAGCAGTTCATGCACCATGTGCATGTCTTTTTCATCTTCATCTGTCAACTTGACAGCTCTTTCTGCCACCACCTCCAATGGCTTCGGCTCGTCCATTTTCTCTTTACTCTCCATTGTACCCTTTGTCTTTTCCTTCGTCTCTTTCCGATCATCTTGTTTCCGTAGGGATATCCCATAAACTGCCTCCAGGGCCTCTTCTTCACTGTATCCGATCGCTACCAGATCCTCATAATCATCTTTCTTTTGCTGAACTGGATCTATCTCCTTTTCCTTGGTCCCGGCCTCCGGCTTTTCCATAATTTTTGTTTCTATTTCTATTGTGGTTTCCTCCACAATAATTTCCATCTTCTTCGGGCTTGGTACAACAGTAAAAGAGGGCTGATTGTCCTCAGTCATCTTGGCTTTCCCTTTGTTTGCTTGCCCGTCTTTCTCTTGAGGTTCAGTAGACTCATCTACTTTCTTCTTCCCCTTGTCGTCCTTTTGCAGCTCAGCTTTTAAAAGCTGTACTTCCTCTTCAGTATAAGGCTCGACAGGTTGCTGCTCCAATATGGCCTCCGACTCCTCATAAGCTCTAATATATTGATCATATTGATCAACATGTGGCCTGGCTGAGCTGGTTCCGACTTTACTGGGGTCTGGCACCCACATTTCTTCGAAGTCCCCCTTTAGAGCTCTTTCCGCTCTAAACTGCTCCACCAGCCTTTCCATTCTTGCGGCTTTTTGACTTTTGGTTTGCTTGGGATCGGCCTTCTTCTTCACTTTCTTCTTGAGCGGCTCGTCCACGGCCTCCTCAGGTTCTGAAACTATTTCTAGTTTTCGGCGTGCTCTTGTGGACGCCCTCTTGGATACTTCTTGCTGTTCTTCCTCCTCATCGGCTTCTCTAAGCCACTCATTCTGGGAGGGAATCTGTGGCCCTTGATCCCTAGCTCCAATAGCTTCATAAGCTATTCTTGTTAGGATTTCTCCTCCTCCTATGTACTTTGGCTTCTGGTTGTGCATGGCGATTACTTGCTCGTGGATGTATTGAGCATAGTTCAC
This sequence comes from Adiantum capillus-veneris, assembly GCF_014529385.1. Classification (NCBI taxonomy): domain Eukaryota; kingdom Viridiplantae; phylum Streptophyta; class Polypodiopsida; order Polypodiales; family Pteridaceae; genus Adiantum; species Adiantum capillus-veneris. Next base: position 129,015,413 of record NC_140936.1, read on the forward strand.
CTCTTTTGGCATGTTGCTCTTCAGTGCCCATGTGATGGTTGTCGCAATGGCATGGGGTGGTGTAGTATACTTCTGCGGTCTTTTACTGCACACATGGAAAAACTGGTTGTATAACCGGCAAAGGGTTGCCGCTCGTTGATCTGCCATATCTCCGTAGGTTGTATTTTGTTTCTTTGATCCATAGACCTCTATGGCCTCCTTCTTTCTCTGACAGAACTCCCTTTGTTGTGCAGCTTCAATGCATCTGCAATGAGCTGTGGAGTGATCTGTACTTCAACTGTTTCTCCATCCATGGCTGTCAACGTGGCTTTCCCATCCTTCTGAATGGATGTTTCCAACTCATACACTCTTCTTGTGTCTACACCTGATGGTCTCGAGGTGAAGAACCTGTGTAAGTCAGCCTTTTCCAGGTATCTGCTGATGTTCTCTGATTTGCTATAGTCCACTAATTCTCGTGGGATCATAGGTACATCGACCGATTGCCCTTGAGGATCTCTGAAAGTCCCCTGGTAGATCTTTATTCCCTCTTTTTCTAGTACTGCTTCCTCCACCCAAGTCTTGGTTGGCTTGAGGGTTTCTATTGGAATATCAAAAGGTTCTGCCTCTGCAAGAGCATCCTTGATGGTTGGTCTTTTTCTCTTAGTTGCCGATGACTTAGCGGAATCCATGGATCCTGTAACTCCAATTTCAGAAGTTAGCGTCTTTTTAGTACTGAAAGCCGAAATGAAGCTTTTAACTATTCAAATGACTTGAAAATTGAAACATGAGCTATTCAGGGTCTAAGGATGCAATGTAGGTGAAAAAATATGCAAACTGGGCTCAAAAACATGCTTGAACATCATACGCGTATGATGTCTTTTGTGTCAGAATGACTTCATATTGGTTGTGCTTGTAGCTGATAGTGTATACATGAGTATCATATGCTTGGATTTGAGTTTGGATCCCATTTGGTCAAGTTTTGGCCAGTTTAGTCCAGTTCAGGCTCTTGGCAAAATTTTGAAAGGGAAATGGATTTTATGATCCAAATTGGGTAAAACTTGGTGGATCACCTTCAAATGGCATGTAGAACACTTCTGTTTGGTAGTTGAAGCCCTTAGATGCCAAAATCACATAGTGAGACATCATACGCGTATGATGTCTTTTGGTGCATTTTTGGACCAATTTTCTCTATAAGCTTGGTTTTGGCTTTAGATAGGCTTATTCAGTGGATTTATGAAGTTTGGATAGATTTTGGGCTAAAAATGGCTCTGGAGACATCATACGCGTATGATGTCTTTTTCATCAATTTTTCATGGGATTGGTTCTGTGGACTCTCCATGTGCTAGTGAAGGACTGTTTATACTCAAATCTTGGTTTGGACTTGAATATGTTGGATTTGGGACAAAAATAGGCTTTGTATGAAGGATTTTCTCTTAATTGGGCTAATGGGATGATCCACTTGACCAAATGGTTCCAAACTTCATATGTAGCATGTATTAGATATATATAATGGATGTATGATGACAAATGAGCATTTTTGGCTCTATAAGTGCAAATAGACATTATACGCGTATGATGTCTTTTGTGTCAAAATGGTGCTTTTTGGTTCCAGATAGCTTGTAGATGTGTTAATCAACAATCCTACAAAGTTTCAATGAGTTTGGAGTTATTTTGACAAAATTAGGACCAAAAATCAATTTTATGGCCTACTTTGCGTCTTTTTGGGTTTCCTTGAGTTTTCTAAGTCCAATTCTCATGATACTTGGTTCATAGGATGAGATTAACATGTGGAATGAGGCTATGCACTCAAATGTTGAAATGGATGTGAAAATCATGCTGTGAGACATCATACGCGTATGATGTCTTTTCTTGAAATGTTGGTCTTTTTGTGCAAAGAATGCTTTGTGCTAGTGCCCTAAGCCCTGCTAACTAGTTTTCAACTTAAAAAGTCATCAATTTAGCTAAAAAGCCCCCTTATAGGCATTTCAGTCTCCGAAGTCGTCTTTTTGCCTTGGATTTGAATTTCTTCAACTTTTCTTCTTGAGAGTTGCATTTCCAGCTCATTGGATATGTTGTGAAGCCACCTATTCGGTTGAACTTGACTTTGGCTCCCCGTTCTCCATCTTTCTCCATTTGGTTGCCCGAAAGAGTCTTTTTCACCATCGGTAAGTGAATCAGCTTTCTTTTGGGTTTTGCTTGCAAACATAAGTCATCCATGTATATTTTAAGCTGCTTGTGAAGTTTCATGTCATTTGGTCGTCAATTTTAGCTGTTATGCCAAAATGACGCTTTGTGTGTCCACAGCCGAATCGGTTGTTCCGACCTACTTTTGGTGGTCCAAACCTGGAGATACTCCATGGTTGCATTGCCCTCGATGTTGTTAAGCTTCTTGAGAAGTTTTGTGTCGTTCCGACAACTTTTTGCTGATTGCCTCTTGCAGGCTTTGTTGACCTAGGGTTTTTCCAGTCGTTCTTTCTTGAGCTTTGAGTGCTAGAAACTCATCTTCTATGTTAGGGTAACCCACCTCTAAGTTCTTGCAAGGTTTGGTTAGGCGGTTGTGCCCCTACCTAGCGTTCTTCTTCATTCCCCGTCTGCTCTTGTTTCTTGGTTTTGGTGAGTTTTCGGGACAAAAGTTAACGATAAGCATCAAAAGCTTATGGCAACGAGTCTACCTCTCATGTCTGGTGTCCTCTGAGCTCTCGTAGCAGTCGTAGAAGGCCGGATGCTCCTTTGTGCTCTTTGCTCTCTCCAAGAAGGTAATAGTGGAAATGAGCTTGATAGTGAAGTGAAAAATACTTAACTTCGGGCTTCCCGGATCACTTGTTACCAAATTTGACATGTGCTCCTATCTCGTCGTGAAATGCACTTTAGGATTTGAAATTTCTCAATTTGGACTCCGTTTGACCTGTTTCTGAGAAATCTGTCCACTTTGCCAAAATTCTGTCATTTCGGGCTTTCCGCAACTTTTTCAGAATTGTACCCCATTTTTACCGTGGGTTGCCCTTGTCATTAGGACCATCACCGTCTATTCTTTTCTTTTTTCCGATCTCATTTCACCTGCTTTTTTATTTTTCTTTTATTTTCTTTAAGAAAATCATAAAAAATAAAGGAAAATAGCAAATTGAAGCCAAAAAATTCCAAACATACACGATAAATAGCTGGTAACCCTGTGTATATGAATATACACTTCTTCGTGATTTTTGGACTTGGATTACCACTTTTTTCCACTTTTTAGCTCCAAAAACACTCTTATTTAGTGATATTTACACATCTAGAGACCCAAATTCATCATTTGATCTCTTCTTGTTGCAAAACAAGGTATATAAGGGCATAAATATTATCAATATCCGCAATCAAACATAAAAAATTGCAAAATCATGTAAGACACTGCCCTTGAATATAATTTTTGTTTTTCTTTGTTTTTTCCGCTTGTAGCTGCTTTGTAGCTCCTGTATACCTGCCCCCCTCCTAGTCTGAGTCCTCCCGGACGACTATGAAGTGTCTGTGGGTGAAGCATTGTAGTTGTTTTGGTCATAAGTTCCGAATGCAATTGTAGAGCGACGATACAACATTCTTTCCAATAAAGCTGCTCTTTGTTTGATTGAAGGATTGGTGGTCGGGTTTTGGGTTGGTTTTGGCACTTCGGTAGTAGAACCAGTAGATGGATTCTTCATTACCTTGTTGTCTTTTTTCACAATCCAAATCTGCTTCCGCTTTGCTTGTGCTTGCCACAAACTCTTTGCGACCCAAACCTGCTTTGTTCTGTGTGTTGATTTCCTCGCCTTGAAATACCTAGGAGTTTCCGTTGATTGTATTGAAGGGAGTTCCTGTTTACAAATCTTTGGGATCCAAATTTGCTTGCTGTAGCTTTGTGCCGTCATAAACTTCTTTGGAATCCAGATCTGTTTTACTGTCCTTGATTGTCGGGGATCACTCTGTTGTCTGGTATTGAAGACTCTGTTTTCCACCTTTTTGTTCTCTGGCACAGCCTTTTTTGGTCTCCATACCAACTTTGACTCCTTTTTTTCCAAGGTTGAGCTGTTATATTATTGCTTGTCTTCCTTATCCACTGTTGAGAATTCCTCGTCGAAGAGTAATCCGGTTGTATAGAAACTTTTGGTTGCCATTGCTTCTTCTTTTTCTCTGTTTGTTGTTTGCCCTTGTCCGTGGATTCTTCCTTTGGAGTTGGCTCTGCTCCTTTGGTGAACTTAACTGATTGACTTTCACCTTCGTGTTTGATAAGCACTGATTTAGAACTCCAGTCAATCATTGCATTGTATTGCTTCTGCCATGGTTGTCCTAGCAATAATGGATGTTGTGTAGCTTGGTCTTCAACCACGTAAAACATATGAGGATACACATATTGGTTAATCTGTATATGTAAAACTGTGCATCCGACAGTTTTGATTGAATTCTCAGAGTAACTCTTTAACTCTTGCTTGGCAGTTTGTAGTTTAGTGTCGTTTGTCAATTGTCTATACAAACTGAGTGAAAGTAGGTTAGCTTGAGCTCCTGAATCCAATAGTGCTCTGGCTTTGATTTGGTTGGTTCCTACTTTGCATTCAATGATGGGTTCTTCTTTGTCATTATCCATTTCTGTTATAGTGACTGCGTTTATTCGTATTGCTCCTTCATTGCGCTGTTTCTGACGCAGTAGTCTTCTTTTCTCCATTCTTTCCTTCGCCTCGGCTTGCGCTTCCTCTACAATCTTTTTCTTTTTCTGGACACGCAGCTTTTCTTGATGTATTTTGAGAAGCATGTCTTGTGTTAGCAGCAACAGATACTTTTTCACTCTGCATCCACTAATCCAATTGGGCATTTCTTCTCCGTCTAATGTAGCAAGCTTGACGGCTCCACTTGGTGATAGATCTTTAATCACCAGAGGTCCCATCCCTCGCTTTTTAAGCTTCTTAGCATGCTGTTTCAGAGTGTAAACTAGGACATAGTCCCCAACTTTAAACTCTTTAGTCCGCACATGCTTATCAAAAAATTCCTTTTGTCGCCTTTTTTGAGCGTAGATGGAAGCTACTGCTTTTAGGCGAAGCTCATCTAGCTTTTCCAGGTCATCTATTCTATCAGAGAGCTCGTGTCCTGTCCATTCTAGATCCTTAGCCACCCTTAAGGTTGAAATCAAGAATTCTATTGGCAAGATAGCATTTAGCCCAAAAACCATGTTATATGGGGTCGTTCCTATTGATGTTTTATATGCTACCCTATATGCCCATAATGTTGAATGCAACTTCTGGTCCCAGTCAGTTCTCGACTTAGATACAATCTTCGTAAGGACCGTGCATATGGTTTTGTTTGTTGCTTCAGCTTGTCCGTTTGCTTGTGGATGATACGGGGCTGATTTCCTATGAATTACCATGAATTCATCTAGAAGGATCTCTATCACTTCATTTATGAAATGTGTGCCTCGATCACTCACAATTTCTATAGGCAATCCATATCGTACAAAGACGTATTCATATAGAAATTGTGCCGTGGTCCTGGCATCTGCTTTTTGAGTTGCCTTTGCTTCGACCCACTTTGTTAGATAGTCTGTAGCCACAACGATGTATTGTGTATGAGTCTTATATGCAGGAGGCGAAATGGGTCCAACATAATCAATCCCCCATTTTGCAAAAGCTCTTGCCCCCATCATTGGTCTAAGCGGCATATCATCTCTTTTAAGTGGTACTTTGGTCCGCTGACAGTCATCACACCGTTTAACGTATTCCTCAGCGTCCATATGTAATGTTGGCCACCATATTCCTACGGCTAAGACAAGTTTTGCTGTCTTATCACCTGAGAAATGGCCTCCACCTACTCCTCCATGAGCTTGCTCCAGGATTATCACATACTCAGACTCTGATGCGCAAATCCTAAGCTGGTTGTCTTTACCTCTCTTATAGAGTTGATCTCCTATTAAAGCGTAATCTCTAGCTTCTGTCTCTACAGATTTCTGACGAGCTTTTGACGTTCCTTCTGGGAAAGTTCTATTTGTGAGATATTCAACAATATACTGACTCCATTCTGGAGCGATCATTATCTGATATAATGTCGAATACTCGGCTGGCGGTTTTGATGAACATACAATACATACAGTGACATATTCATGTACGCTTTCTTTCATTCCTGGCCAATAGACTCCCAATTGTAACAAATTCCTATATGTGTTCCTTCTTGAACAATGAAATGCACATTCCTGAACATGTGCTTCGCGCAGATATATACTATATTCCTCAGGATTGATGCATAGTCGTAAAACATGATCATTTCCCAATTGATACAACCTTCCTGCAATCAATTGAAGATTCTTGGATTGCTGAATAGCAATATGTTTCAGGTTGTATTCTCTTCTATCGAACTCTCCTCCATAGGTTAATAGGTCAACGACATTTTGAGACCACTTAGGTATCATTTCTATGTTGAACAAGTACGCGTCTGGCATGTCGTCATCTACTCCTATAGGGTCTTCTCCATTCGTTAATCGCGAAAGATGGTCAGCTCTAAGATGTGTTTTTCCTTTCTTCACTACTACCGTGAAGTCGAATTCCAGTAAGATAATGAACCATCTCACTATTCTCCCGGTATTGCATGGTTTATTCACTAGGTAGAGCAAGGCTTGGTGATCCGTGAAAAACACAAACTTGTTGGCTAGAAGATAATGCCGAAATTTCTTCACAGCATATATCATTCCTAATCCCTCTCGCTCTGTTGTGGTGTAATTCTTCTCTGCATGGTTGAGCTGTCGACTGGCGTAACAGATAGGAAAATCCATGTTTCCTTCTTCTGGCTGAGCCAGAATGCATCCTATTGCATATGCAGAAGCATCTATGTGCACATGGAATATCTTCTCCCAATCTGGTGATTTCAAGACTGGAGCGGTAATGAGTGCCTCTTTCAATTTCTTGAATGATTCCTCACACTCCTCTGTCCATTCAAAGTTCACTATTAGCCTGTAAAGTGGTTGGCCTATTATAGCGTACATGTAAATGAATCGTCTATAATATCCGCAATGTCCCATAAAGCTCTGTACTTGTTTCGCATTGGTTGGTCTAGGCATATCCACTATAACTTTTATCTTCTCTAAATCCGTGGATATTCCGTTTTGTGAGACAATATGTCCCAGAATTCTGCCCTGTCGGACCATAAACACACATTTCTCAGGATTGAGACAAATGCGATATGTCCTACATTTCTCAAATACTTTTCTTAGGTGTTCTAGATGCTCATCTCTCAGTAGAGAATGTACACATAAGTCATCCATGTAGATTTCTAGAAACAGCCTTAAGTATTCTTTGAAAGCATGCGTCATCAGCCTCTGGAAGGTTGCGGGAGCATTGGTTAGACCAAAAGGCATAACCCGATAAGCATAAATTCCCCACTCCGTTGCAAAAGCTGTTTTATGTTTATCTTCCAGTGCTATGGCTAGCTGGTTATATCCTGAAAAACCATCAAGAAAGGAGTATGCTGTTTTCCCTGATACACGCTCTAGAACATGATCAGTTATCGGCAGGGGATAATTGTCCCTGATTGTTGCAGCATTCACTTTCTTTAAGTTGACACACACTCGGAAATTTCCGTTCTTCTTAGGTACTACCACAATCGGAGATACCCAATCAGTGTGTTCAATCTCGTATATGAATTCAGCTTCCATTAGCTTATCTATCTCTTCTTTGATTCGCTTAGCAAAAGTATCATTATATGTGTATGGTCTCTGTCTGCTAGGCTTTGCCTCTTGTTTCAGTGAGATTGAGTGTTGGCATATCGATGGGTCAACTCCCTTTAAGTCCTTATAAGACTTTGCAAACACATCCCTATACTCTCTGAGAAGACTCAAAAGTCTCTCTTCCTCGCTTGGGGACAAATCTGTGGCTATGTACACCGGTCTAGGCGTCTCACCTGGAGCTGCTAAATCAACTTTTTTTGCATCCTCAGGTCCGTCATAAGATTCGTTCTCCTTCCTCTCTCGAATAGGTGGGGTTAATATCACCTTCCTATCCTCTATTGTGAATTTCCTATAGTGAGAGGGAACATCCATGTTTTCCTTGATTTTGGCGTTTTCGTCCTCTCCACTCTCAATTTCAGTCGTCCAAACTTCCTTCAGAGTTTTCTTGAGCTCTCTGTACTTGTTTCTACGTTCTAACTTGGACTCCGTGTATTCTCTGTTGCGCTTGTTCTTTTCTGATTTTTCTGTTTCAGTTTTCGTTCCATTATTTTGAACTTGATTTCTTGAGCCTCTTTTGTCTTTTCGTAAGCTCTTTTGATTACTGCCTCTCATTCTTCCAGAAATCTTATCCTTAACACAATCTTCAGCCTTTACTAGCATTAGGAATTGATTTTTTCCTCTTATTCTGGGCATCGGATTGGTTCTAACCCCTTTTGTTTTTTTCTTTGCTCTATAGTGTTTCTGGCGTTGTTTTGTTTGGTTCGGAAAATCATAAAATCGGACATCCGTTATAGTTTCTTCGTTTCCGCTTGAATTGTCCGTTGACTCGTTGTCTGCTTCATTTCCCCACTCTGGATGATTGGGAATGTCGTGAAACACCTCTTCTTCATCCTTCTTTTCCAGTGTATCGTTCTTTTCAGTTTCTTTTTCGAGCACAGTTCTCAACATGAAATACGGAACCACGTCGTACCCGTCCTTGTCGCAAAATTTCGTTGTGGGACCATCCGGAATTGCACAAACATCCAGGGTTGCTAGAATGTGTGTCCATTCTAATGGTTCAAACGTGTCCTCTGGAAAGGGTTCTCTTACATAAGTTTCGTCTTCGATAGCCCTTTCTAAAACACATTCTTCTCGTTTCAGACTTCCACATTTCGAAGCTCCACACATCCATAACTCCTTGGGTTTACCTAACCAAGCTGGAAATTCGGATCCCGCCAAAGTAGCTGAATCAAACTCCTCTACCGGTGTTCGGTTCACATCTTTGTAGCTATGGTCTTTCAGGTTCACACGTGTAGTGGTTTCCATACTTCTCAGGTATATGTGATCGTAGCCCCAATCCTGGACCATTTTCAACTGTCTCATGAATGGTCTTCCCAGTATGATATCATAGTTATTCTCCTTGCCAAAATCGACAATAGCGAAAGTATGTTCGTATTCAATGCCGCAAGAAGTCACTACAACTTTCTCTAATAACCCCATAGGTTTCTCCATGTGTCCATCTGCTAATTGGAGTTTCAACCTAGTCTTCCTTATTGCTGGTTTCCCCCATTTTTTCCAGATTTCTTTTGTAGCTATGGCTACCCCAGCTCCGCTGTCTAGTATTGCCATTGTGTTCACTCCTTGGAAGTCAACTGGTAAGGTTGTATTCCCCTCTTCACCTTCGCAATACTCTCCGACCTTGTTTAAGGGTACAGGCTTAGCGTTCTTTTGTGGCTTGCTCAGCTCCTCAATGCTCTCTTGCAATCTCAACGTTGGATATTTTATCCCGAATTTCTCCAAGCATTTTCCTACAGTGGTCCACATATGTGGTCTTAGCCTCAAAAGCTCAGCTAGAGTGATAGTGCATGTCACTGGTGTTGACAAAATCTCTATCAATCCTTGCGAGTCCATGACTTTTTCTGATGAGATTTTTCTTGAGGGAAGTGCTCTAATCTCGGATTTTGCTTCATACTCTCCTAAGTATGAAGGTAAGGTATTCAGTGAATGAGGTTTGCTCTCCATTGTTCTAACAGAGCCCCCATCTCCCCAGTAAGATTGCAGATCCAAGTCTACTTGAGATCCTGCCTCAAATTCCACAATGGGAGGATTTCTGATGTCCCTTCCCCCATTTGTCTGATTAGCTTGGCAACTTAGCTCGTTTGCAAAGTTTGCCTCTCTCACTTGTTTCCAAAATTCATTGTAATCCTCATCTCTTCCGTAAGACCTCTGTATGACTGGATGAAAACTCTCGACCTCCTGATCGGTTGTGTTCAACACTATGCGGTCATCCTTTTGTGTATTTTCAGGCTTTTGTGCACTGGGAGTCTTTTCGGCTACCCGTGAAACGATAGTCTCTTGCTGAATTGGGTTTTCCTTTCCACAATTCATTGTTTCTTTTGGTGGTTCTAATAAGGCTTGTGCAGTCTCGATCATTCTCTGGCACATTTCAAGTCTCTGCTTTTCCAATTCCGCGTCTGGGTATGTCAGCCACCTCTGTTCTTGTGTTTGGTTGTTTCTTAACCTAGCTTCGTAAGCTCTCATCAGTGCGTCCAATGGTTCGTGTACCTTGTCGACTAGCACTGATCCCCCGGAGCTTAAGCTCGTTGTTTCTTTGATACTCTTTTGTTTCGTTCTTTCCGGGCTCATCTCTCGTTTCCCGTTTTGACTCTCAAGTTTTTCTAACCTAGCTTTAGTTTGCTTTAGTTCCTCAGCTAGAATATCGTCTTCACGTTCTTTTCTCAACTTCATGCGTGCTTTTCTAGCTTTCCATGTGTTTTTCTGACTCCACGGTCCTTGACTAACCACTTCAGTCGCTAACTTTCCATTCTCAGGTTCTCTAGTGGTTTTCTTAGCTTGAGCTCTAGTAACAACTTGCGTTGGTATCAGAGTTTCATTTTTAGACCCACTGCTGGTAGGAATAGTTTCTAGCATATTCAATGTCGTCTTTTGCACTTTGCTTGGATTCTTTGAACAATCCTCAATGAAGTGAGTAACCCCACACTCAGTGCAATAAGCGTTAATTCTAATGATTTCCGTATGTGGGCAAACATTCATCAGATGGTCACCTCCACACTTGTAATAGGGTCCTAGTGCTGGTCTTGGTCCCGCTTGATTCGTCCTTTGTGGGTAGGATGGTCTTTGTCCTGTTAACCCTCCATGAGCTATGAACATCAAGGTTCTTGCGTCCATATTGTATCTCTCTTCATCAGAAGCACTGGTAACTGTGGGTATTCCAACATTCCCCATCATGCCCCATGGTTCTGGTTGTTTGGGTTCTTCTGGTGGGTAATAAACTGTCGGAGACATGTGTGCACCCGATTCTTCGTAATAGTGTTGAACAGGCACTAAGGCTTGTTCTTCCTGATTCTCTAAGGTTGGTGCATATCTAATGCCCACTGGTCTTGCTCCTGGTAAAGGTGGTTGTTGTCCCAATACCGGTTGCGGTCTTTCTATCCCCATAGGTCCAGGTACATTTCCCGTTGGGTATCGAGGTACTGGATGTATCTGAGGTGGTGCTAATTGAGCAGGAGGCGCATACTGGCGCTCCCTTACATACCCTTTGTTGTAATAACCCTCCTCTGTTGGATGATTTGTCCATTTTTGTTCAATAGCACACCATTTCAGTGTTTTTGGCAATGGTTTTTGGTATGGTGCCATCCTTTTTAGAGCATCTTCTATCATTTGCTCTACATTTGGCATGGTTGTTGTTTGAACATTCTTTTTAGTGGTAGTCTCGCTCGCTATGGAGGAGGAGCTACTGGATGCAAAATCTGTATCCGCTGACACCTCTCCATAAACCGTACAGTTATCCACTAAGTACAATGCCTCTCTCGTTACTTGCTCGAAACTTGCACAAGCTTTCAAGTGCAAATCCTTCTTGAGAGTGTCGTTCCTCAGTCCCTCAATAAAGAGAACAGATAGTCTGTCATCTTGTGGTCGTTCACGTACTGGACATCTCTCAATGTATTGTTTGAAGCGAAGTGAAGCTTCCTTCACTTTTTCGTGTTCTCTCTGTTTAAAAGCATATATTTGTGAGACCGTATTGTGCTTAATCCCTCGTTTTGAGAATTCCTCAGCAAACTCTCTTAGCAAATGGTCGATGTCATGGAATCCCCCAATGTTCATTGGTTGAAACCATGTCAATGTAGTACCTTCTAGAGTAAGACCAAATCCCTCGTATTGTGTATGGAAATCTGTTATCTGCTCAGCTCTTAAGACTTGCTTAAAGAGTGACACATGTGCATACGGATCTCCTGAACCACCATACTTCTTTGGCATACACTTGGCTACTTGAGATGGTCTCATACGTCTATGATCTGCTACCAATCTCATTGCTCCTGTGTCTCGGCTAAAGCTTTCTCTAGCATCATGGACTTCATGGGTTACCCTTGTCGGTTCCTCTGCCCTGAATCTACTACTGGGAGGTAAATGTGATGGTTCCGCTTCAAACCTTGGACCTGGAGTGGTATAGGTGGGGATTGGAACTGCACTACCTCGATTCGTCTCCATTGACTCTCTGGAATGTAATGATCCCATTGGTCCGAGCTTCGAGTCCCAAGGTTGACTGAAAGAGTCAGCAACCTGAGTTCTTTGTCCTCCTGTTGTCATTGAGTTTTGCACTCCATTTGTTGGTGCTGGTCTATGTGAGCTAGAAGTAACATAATACTGATGTAGTGGTCCCCCAAAGTATGTATATCCTTCTAATTCTTTCTTGCCCATTGTTGAGTATTGCCTGCCATACTTATCGTAAGCGGCAATTTTCACTTCCGATCCCTCTGTGTAGGTAAAGACATAAAGTCTTTTTTGGTCTGTCAACTCTCCGGTGTAGGGTTCTTCACATCTATAATAGAGATCTTGCTCCCCATTATTATATTTGTATAGCCCCACATAGATGTTATCAGTGTTGATCCTTGTAGTTTCATTCTCTCTTCTTAACCTCGCATTAGGGAAGTTCATTATTGGTGCTTTCTCCTCGAGTTCTTCATCTATTTTGGCTTTGGTGCCCATCAATCCCCACTTGTCCACAATGTTAGGATTTAGGACTACCAAGTACATGGTACCCTCGTCATCTAGATATCTATCTCCGCTATAGCTCACAGGCACTAAGTCCTTGAACTCACTAGGTCTATCTTCTATCTTTACACAATAGCGGTCCATTCCATCTTTGTAGATCTTGGCACCTTGCTCATTGTCGTACTGGTATTTTATGAACAATAGCTTCATGGTGGCGGAAGGGTTTGATGATCCTGCTGCCATATTTTCTATGTTGTTCCTGTTCGAGTGTTCCAAGTTTTTGGTGAAAATCTCGTAAGATCTCTCCGAAGAAGTATCAGAGACACTTCCTTCAAAGATCGGCTCTAATGGTTGCACCCAACTTTGGTTTACACTTCCCTCGGTTGATATGACACTTGCTGGTTCCCCTTGTTTTGGTTGATTATTCCGGAGATTCCTGCCCGATCTCAAATTCATCAATTCCCCTGAAGGACTTTAACTTTTCCGTCTCGGCAATTTGTTTTCCCAGGTTTTTGTGGTCAGAATTGATCCAAACTGACTGATACTTGGTCAATTGTTTAATCTTGTCAGTTGGACAACTTCTGTTTCATCAAGTGAGAATTTTGTTACTGTTATGCTGAAAAAGACATTATACGCGTATGATGTCTTTTTTCACAGATTTTGACTATTTTGGTTATGCTCACTCTCAGTGGCCCCTTTATGCTCTGTTCACTCACAAAATTCAGTTTGAACTCTGTTTGAGCAAGTTATGGCTAGTTCAGGCTTTTCTTGGCAATTTCCCGCTTTTGACTTGTTTTTTGGGTCAATTGTGATCCAAATGGTATGAAACATGAAAAATAATCTCTAGACAGCTATTACAATGGATCTGTGTTAGCAAAGTATCAAAATATGTCCAAAATTAGGTCAAAGACATCATACGCGTATGATGTCTTTTTCATCAAATTGGGTCCAAATTTGATATTTATGCTTCCAACAGTGATTGTAACAATCTTGTCAGGTCAGATTTCAAAAATAAGCAGTGGAAGTGCCAAAAGACATTATACGCGTATGATGTCTTTTGTCCCAGATTTTGACTATTTTTGGTTTTAAGCCTTCTCCAATGTTTATAATTGAGTTTCAAGTGTTTTTGTCAGGTTTGAATGTAAAAACAAGATTTGAATCCAAAATTTCCTATTCTTTGCGTTTCTTGGACTCCGACTTGTCTTTTTTGGGTTTCTTTGAGTGTTAATGTTCTTGTTTTAAGTTGATCTTAGGGTAAAACCCCCCTTCTAAACACTCTGGCAATGTCAAATTTTCAATTTTAGTCTCTGTTTAGGTCCTAAGACATCATACGCGTATGATGTCTAAAGTTGCAGATTTCCAGTTTTTCAGCACAGAACTCTTCCAATAGCTCTTTTAAGTGCTCAGCAACAATCAGTTACACAGAAAATTTTTCTGAACTTTGTTTATTGCATATTTCACTACCAAAGCGACTTTTTCAGTGATCTAACATGCAATCAAACACATCAAGCAAATAGAACACCAATTGATAGCTCTAGATCAGGATCAAATCAGGCCCTACCTAAGCTACTTCTAATCATAAAATGGATTTTTTTGCAATTGAAAATATAAAGAGATTTACTACCTCACAAGGAGTAGCAAATGCTTTTTATGTCAACAACCACTTAAACACCATAAAAAACAATCTAATCTAAGCTAAACTAAAAATACTGTCAACACGGAAGACCCAGGAATACCCCACTTCCTAGTATCTCTCCAGACCTTCGGAGTCCACCACTCCTAGATCTTTTCTAACTAAAGTATACAAAGTAGTTTATACGACTCACCTCGTAGGATTAGTCTAAGGTCACCTACTTAGGGCTCTCGTCCCCGGCAGCGGCGCCAAATGTTAAGGCGGTTACGCCGCTAGCGGAAGCTAAATAGCGAGAACTCAACCAACAACAGAATTTGTCAGACGAGGACGGAGCTTGACCCGCAGGCGCATGGAAACAACTAGGTGGGTGTCAAATCACCTACTCGACCTTCTAATGACAATCACTACTAAGGAAATCAAATCTAAGTTCTAAAATACGCAAGTGACTGAAATCCGTACTACGAACGAATGCTATACGAAACAGGATCTAGAATCATCGAATCGATCTCAAACTCAAGGGGAAGTCTATACACTAGGTAAGAACAACACCCTAAAGACTTGAACTGCAAAATCAACCTATAACCACTCCGTGCGGTAAACGCGTATGAAGACAGGCTGAAAAATACAGGTGACCGAAACTTGACCCCGATGGTACTAATGTGTAGCTCTACTCGTTGTGGTTCTATAGATATGCTGCACGCTCTATTCCGACACACGAGTTGGAAGAAAACTCACACCGAAGCTCGTAGGAACTTACCACACATAGAAGCCGATAGCGCGCACTCTTGGTATCTGTGCGTAGCTCTCACCGTTGCTAACACAATGGTGGTGTCGCTTCTCCAATGGCGGCCCCGTAGCTCGCGTAGCAAGGAGATAAGACTCTCTCTCTCTCTCTCTCTCTCTCTCTCTCTCTCTCTCTCTCAGACACAGTCACGGCGCTCAAAAACTCACTTTGATTAATAATTGAATCCTCCTTTAGGTTACAAAACTTTGGCTTATATACCTCAGCCTTGGAAGTGAGAACATCTCTAATTATTTACATCAGCAGGTGAAATTACGTCGGGATTACAAGCTGGAAACTCAATTGAGTCCCGTTACTTAATGAATGGCTCAAATCAAAATTAATGTCGGAAAGACATTTATTACAATCAATGGTTACAAAATGATGGGTGTGAGCAAAAATGCGGGTGTGATCCTCTGCTGGCTCAACACACGCCAGTGAGTAAATGCCGTAAGCGGCCAAGACCCGTAGTGGATGCCAGCTCAAGGTGTAGAGCTCGACATCTCAACACTCCCCCTCGAGCTCTGCATGTCGCAGAGTCCAAGCATAGTCTGGAAACGTCGAAGCTTCTCAGCTCTGAGGGCCTTGGTAAAGATATCCGCTATCTGCTCCTCTATGCTGACGTAGACCAAGTCGATGTCGCCCGCCAACACTCGCTCTCGAACGTAGTGGTAATGGACCTCTATGTGTTTGGTCCTAGCATGGAACACTGGGTTCCTAGCCAACTCCATGCTGCTGAGGCTGTCACAATGAATGACAATCTGCTGGTCCACTTGCACTCCCAAGTCTTCAAGTAATGTTCTTAGCCAAGCTACCTCGCACGCTGCAACTGCTGCACCTCTGTACTCGGCCTCTGTGCTCGATAAAGCAACTGTAGGCTGCTTTTTGCTGCTCCAAGTAACAACAACACTCCCAAAGGAGAACATGAAGTCACTCGTAGATCTCCTATCAACAATGCTACCTGCCCAATCTGCATCTGTATACCCATACAATGCTAATGGTGCATCTGATGCATAGAACAATGCGTAGTCAAGAGTCCCTTGCACATACCTAAGTGTGCGTCGTACTCCATCCAAATGTGGCTTCCTCAGAAGCTGCATGAACTGACTCTCCAAGCCTACTGTGTAGCTCAAGTCTGGCCTCGTGATAGTCAAGTAGATTAGACTACCCACCATCTTCCTGTACATATTGACATCCTCAACAACATCACCCTTCTCTGCACTCAGCTTTGCATTCACATCCAAGGGAATAGAAATTGGCTTACAATCAGCCATACCATACTTTGACAACATGTCCAAAGCATACTGTCTCTGTGACAGCCATACACCCTCTGGAGTCCTGATCACCTCAATGCCAAGAAAGTAGCGCAACTCGCCCAAATCTTTCATTTCAAACTCCTGTTTGAGAAGACCCTTCACATGGTCAATCTCCATAGCATTGTCACCCACAATAATAAGGTCATCTACATATATGGTAATGACCACAATCCCCACATCACTCTCATGTACATAGAGTGAATGATCAGCATGAGCTCTCCTAAAACCAATACTGACAAGATACTTGGCAATCCTGTCATACCATGCTCTAGAGCCCTGCTTCAAACCATACAAAGCTTTGAGAAGTCTGCATACATAATCTGCGTAACCTGGATCGACATAACCAGGTGGCTGATCCATATACACTTCCTCTTGCAACTCACCATTCAAGAAGGCATTCTTTACATCCATTTGATGCATAATCCATCCTCTAGATGCAGCCACTACTATGACAGCTCTCACAGTCATCATCTTTGCCACTGGAGCAAAGGTCTCCTCGTAGTCTATGCCATACGTCTGTGCATAACCCTTTGCGACCAGCCTTGCCTTGTGACGCTCAATGTTACCATCAGCCTTATGCTTGGTTTTATACACCCATTTACAGCCAATATCTTTCTTGCCACTTGGCAATGGCACCAACTCCCATGTGTCGTTTGCTTCCAATGTAGCCATCTCTTCATTCATTGCATCATCCCAGTGCACATTTCCAACTGCATCCTCAAAACATGTGGGCTCCACATCCTGTATCACCTTATCCATGTAGGCTTGGTGATGCGCTAGATACCCATCATAAGTCAATTTCTGAACTGGATTTCTGACTCTATTAGATCTGCGCGGTCCTGGGTCACTCCTTTGCCCTCTAGCATCTTCTTGTACTTTCCTTACACCAGGTGTCCTGACAGCCGGAATTCCAAATTCCTCATCAAGACTTTGTTCAGAACCATCTGAATCCATGTCTACATGTGAAAAAACTGATGATACATCAGCCATAAAGGGAGGTTCATCAACCTTTTCCTTTCCTTTTCGTGATACATTTCCTGTACCTATTGGTGGAGTAACCTGCGTACGTAGTCTACCATTCCATGGTTTCTCAACAGAGCCACGAGAAGAGGACTCTTGTGGTCCACTCAAAACTTGTGACTGTGGCCTCACATTTTGTACAACCACATCATCTTTTACATCAGCCCTAATAGTGCCATGTGCATTACTGTACCAGTTGCTCATCTCATCAAAGACTACATCTCTGCTCGCTCGTAATTCTCGTGTAGTAGGATTGTAGCACCAGTACCCCTTTTGTTCAAGGGAATATCCCACAAGAATACATTTCTCTGCTTTAGGATCCAATTTCTTATGCAACTCATCTGGTACATGCACGTAAGCTATGCAGCCAAACACTTTCAAGTGTGCCAAATCAGGCTTTGTACCTGTAAACTTTTCCTCAGGTGTTACGTCATGTACCGCAGCTGTAGGTGTC
Organism: Adiantum capillus-veneris; assembly: GCF_014529385.1. Classification (NCBI taxonomy): domain Eukaryota; kingdom Viridiplantae; phylum Streptophyta; class Polypodiopsida; order Polypodiales; family Pteridaceae; genus Adiantum; species Adiantum capillus-veneris. The sequence goes on from NC_140936.1 coordinate 129,033,242, forward strand.
CTGTTCATAATGTACACAGCTGTATTTACGGCTTCAGCCCAGAAATGATGAGGCATGTTCTTCTCATTCATCAATGCACGTGCAACCTCTGCAATGTGCCTGTTTTTCCTTTCTGCGACCCCATTCTGTTGTGGAGTATATCTGCATGTAAACTGTGTGCGTATACCATGCATTCGCAGAAAATCTGAAAAATCATTGGAGAAGTACTCTCCCCCTCCATCTGACCTCAATGTCTTGATTTGCATATCTGTCTCCTTCTCAATCATGACTTTGAAGTCTTGAAAGTGACCAAACACTTCACTTTTGTTACGCATGAAGTAGACCCATACTTTCCTTGTATGGTCATCAATGAAAGAGACATAATACCTGCAACCATGTATACTTCCAGTATCGGTTGGACCCCAAACATGTGTGTGCACCACCTCAAGTGGCTTTTTACATACATTGCGCTCATGTGGAAATGAGCCCTTTGACTGTTTTCCAAACAGGCATGCTGCACACACTTTATGCATACCATCCACCTTGAATTTGGGCAAACCTTTTACAATCTATTTTGATTGCATGCTGCGCAATCTCTGCTCATTGACATGGCCAATGCGTTTGTGCCAAATGTCAACATCAGCCACAACACCTGTGCCCTGTGCAAATAATGCAGCTTTTACCTCAGGCATGTCTACATTCAGCGTAAACATTCTGCCCACACATTTTCCCTCTGTGATAAGCTTATAGCCATTCTGGAAATCTTCTACATAACAGCCATTTGGATTGAAGTGAACCTGCAAACCCAGCTCAACCATTTGTCCAACAAAAACAAGATTCTTTGTAATGTTTGGGACATGAAGTACATCTGCTAAGTACTTTGATTTCCCACTCTTCGTATTTAGAGGTATGTCCCCTACATGAGCAATGGGGTGAGCTGTGTCATCTCCTGTCTGCACATAGCCTGACACATCTAGTTTGCGCATATCTCTAAACCACTCTCCACGAGACGTCATGTGATTAGAGGCACCTGAATCCACATACCAAACATCATCTTGGGTGGAATTCTCTGCAGTCATTGTATTCATTACCTGCTGCATAACAAACATGCGCTCGTTTTTGCTGTCATCTGCATCTCTGCTAGTAGATGCATAGTTGCCCTGTTCTCTCTTTCCACTTGCTTTTCCCTTTGGACAATCACGTGACATGTGACCTCTTTCACCACAAGTCCAACATTCTCTGCTATCTGGAGTATGTTGCTGCCTGCTTGATCCTGCACCACGACCTCTCTGACTCCCCCTGCCTTGAGACTGGTTTCCCCTGCCACCTGTATTGTTTTGATTTGATTGACCTTCTAGAAATTGGCCCCTGCAACCCCTTGGGCCTCGACACCACCTCTACCTCTACCTCTGTTGGAGTTAGAATAGAAGGTCTGTTCAGAATTATTTCTGCCATGAGAAGAAGATGTGTCAAGGTTCTTCTCCTCAAGAATAAGCATAGAAATCAAATCTTGGAACACGGGGATGTCGTCTCTTGTATTCATGGAAGACCTAAAATGTACATACTCATCTCCTAGACCATTCAAGCATGCACGGACAATGTCATCGTCTTCCATTGAGACTTTAATAGATCCAAGAGCCTCAATGATACTCTTGATCTTCAAGGCATAATCATTGATTGAGAGGTTGTTCCTCTTAACCTGATTTAGCTCCGACTTTAGTTGAAGCTTCCTGGCCTTGGTGTTCACCTCGAACACTCTGTCTACGTTTCTCCATGCAATGGCGGGGGTTTCAGCATCCTGTAGATAGCCCATCATGCCATCTGTGATGCTCATAGAAATCCAATACATCACTTTGCTCTGGCCTTGTTGCCAGTCCCTCAAAGCTTTCCTTTGTTCTGCTGTAGCATTTGCCTCGGGAATCTCTGGTTCCTTTTCATTGTCTCCTTCTACATAGTCCCAATAACCTTTTCCTTTTAGGAAATTTGTTATTCTGAACTTCCATGCAGGGTAGTTATTTTTCTCAAGCTTCTCAGTAACAATCTGACTGAAACCGTCAGACATCTTGAAGCACTAAGACAAAATAGCTGCAATCTGCAAAAACCTGCAAATCTGTTGAACCTGCTATCGTGGTACTTGTAACGCTTTCTACACTCAATGAGTGTCCACAATCAAGCGTACATACAACCACTGTACTTGTACAGTAAATCTCTCTATACTGCACTTTGGAGACCTGTTCAGAAACTTGGACGAAAAACCCCTAAAAAAAAATTCGCTGTGCGAGGCGCCTTCGGCATCTGGTCGTGGATTGCAAACGAAGGGATTGTGATGCTCTTGCTCTCTTAGCCTCTCTTACCTGCACTAGGCTCTGATACCATGTAAAGAATGAGGATGCAAGAGAGCTACACAAGACAAGCACAAAGCACACAGAGATGGAAAGCTTCTTCTTCTTCTTTACAGAAAAGAGAGTACAAAATGACTAAGTGCTAAAGCTGAAAAGTAGCACATATGTACATGCGGTCACTAAGTGTGAACTCGCTAGAAGCGTACTAGGCTGGTACTATAAGTGTAGTCCAACTGTAGAATCACTGGCAGAGATCCTCCGTGTCGGTCACTTAACACGCCAGTGAGTAAATGCCATAAGCGGCCAAGACCCATAGTGGATGCCAGCTCAAGGTGTAGAGCTCGACATCGCAACATGTCCTCCCTTTGCTCCTGCAGTCTTTGAACTTCTCCATGGGTTTTTTGTAACCTCATTTTGTTGGACCTGTTCTGATCAGCTAGCCATTGACTGTGCAGTCTTGTTCGGTTTAGTATTTTCTCCATTGACTACAAATCTTCATCTATAGTAGCTTCCAACTCAATTTCTTGAGAGGAGGAAGCTTTATCTTTTGTCTGATCCACCTCCTTCTGCTTGCCTTTATCACTTTGTGATATGGTTCCAGTCTTTGGGCGACCATCTGTTCTTTCTTCTTCTTCTTCTTCTTCTTCACTGGGTGGTGTATGAACTCTCTCATCACGATGTGAGCTTTCTGAATGCGAAGTAGTGTCAGCAGGTGGGGTCGATTGCCTCTCACTTGTGTCTGGCCTTGGAGATGGCAGTGGTGTTTCCTGATCTTGTGAAGTTGGCCTCAACTGATCTCTCAAAGTTTGGAGATCCTCCTCTTCTAGTAGCAATTCTGGTTTGTCCCTAGCATTTCTTTCTTGGATGTACCTCTCGAACCAGTCCAACTCAAAAGCTGGGTTGTTTCTATTCTTCGTTCTTAGTGTGTAAGTGCTACTAGAAGGTTTCCAAGTGGCGCCTACATTGCCTCGTAGAGATCTCTCTAGAGTAAATCCTTCTAACATCCTTTCCATTTTTGCTATCTTCTGCAACCTGGTGTTGTTTTCCATTTTCGCTTTTCGCTTCTTTAGTCGGGCATCTTCCTCTTTAGTTCTTCTTTCTTCGAGAGTCTTTTCTTGTGTACTTCTTGTTACTCTTTCTAGCCTGCGTCCTCCAATGGTGTTAATAGAGGCCGGTACTTTCCCTTGTGATATGTCTTCGATATTCTTTGTTAATACCAGCCAGTCGTTCTGATGAGGGGCAGGTGGCAATTGATCTGCCGCGCCTATGGCCTGGTATATTACTCTGGTTAGGACTTCTCCTCCTGCAATGTAATTTGGTCTGTCCTACCTTAGCTTTGTCATTTCTTCAAACAGATATGACGCGTGATCTATATAGAACTCATGGGTCATTCTCATAGCCCATGTCAGTGTGGTTGAGATGCTCCCGTGTGGTGTAGTGTATCTTAATGGTCTTTTGTTGTAGCTCAACAAACACTGACTGTAGACCTGTGTCCGTTCTCTTACTTCCGGGTTTGCTATGAGTTTGAAAGAAGGTAGTTTGGACTTTTGCAAGTAGACTGTGATGTTTTTCCTTCTTTCTCTCATGTTGGCTCCTTGATCGGACAATTTCAATGCCTCTTTGATGATCTCTTTGGTGATCTGGATCTCCATCACTTCATTATCCATGCCTGCCACTCTGCAAGTTCCATCTTCTTGGATAGTCTCAATTAGATGTTGTACCCTTTTGAAATCTATCCCTAGTGGTGGTAGTGATACAAAGTTCCACAAGCCAACTTTTTTGAGCCATGACCTTTGCGGTGATCTTTTCAAGTAATTTTCTGCCTCCTTAAGGATCATCGCTGTATCCACTAAATTTATTTTGTCATCCACATATGAACCTTGATAGATCTGAAAGGCTGCTGCCTATTGCACGTCTGTAGGTATCCAGGTGGCTGCTGGCTTTAGGGAATTCGGTAGAAGTGCATAGGGCACTGTACCTTCCGTTGCTAGGTTCTTGCCTTTTCTTTTTCCCGGAGAAGCATCCATAGATCCTGTATTCACAATTAACAGTTAATGCACAAACATAGTACTACTCTTCTAAATTGATTACCACTTAATCATGCATCTAGATGAGCCTTATTAGTCCCAAGATTAGTTAAGGTAAAATGTTACCAGATAGACAAGCTCTTCCATTGTGCCACTCTGGCGGCTTCAAATTAATGTTGTTGGTGAAGGAGAACAAGCACAAATGCCTTGAAATTTTGTGTGGTGTATGTTCACAGGGCATGTAAGGTCACTCTATAAGCCCAAACTGAAAATCTGTTCATTTGCAACTTTTTCTCTATCTATCGCAATAGACTAGCCTTTTTTTTACAAGGGTCCTACTTTGCAGTTGTGCCTCCACCAATTGGTTTCTCATACCTTGCACATGATCTGATCCCATTTTCACCTCAAACGAATGTCAAGTGACCCCTTTTTGGATCAACTCCCATTTTTCCAGATTCCTTCTAAGGAGATGTTGGTCTATCTCCTTCATTTTGTGTTGTTTTGGGCTCAAAATTAGTGGGTAGCTCTCTTGCATCATGTTGAAGCCAACTGTTAATTCCAGTTTTTGATAAGAGGGCCTAGTATCCCTCTGCTTAGTCTATCGCGATAGACTGGTACTTAGTGTTAATTTGTCAGTTTTTTGCCTCTGTGATCATCTGTCTGCCTTCTCCCAGTTGATGTAAGGTTTCTTGACCCCTCACATGTGAATTTTAGCTGTCTGTCCTTGAGATGTCCTGTTCTGACTCTAAGTTGTCATCACGTCTTTCTCAGCTTGCCATAGGAGTCCATCCTGTCACCAAATTTGGTGTACTGCCTTCATGTGCTTCCCCAAGTCTATTTTGTTAAAATCTTGAAAAGTCTTTCCCCCAATTATTGGTGTAGCAAGTCTATCGCGATAGACTAAGTTATTTGGCCAAAAATGATCCCTCTTGCACTTTGATTTGATAATGGTGGTCAATATTCCTTGTTAGCACCCCTCATGAAGCCAAAGTCAAAATTTCCTTGTCTAATTGTAAATTCAAGTCTATCGAGATAGACTAGTACTTGGTCATTTTTACCAGTTTTTTTTATGTTAGTTGACCACAATGGTGTTAATAGGCCCTCCTAGACACACACATCAAGTTTTAATCAATTTAGAAGAGTGTACTCCCTGTTTGCAGCACTTAGCTGTTCCTGGAGTCACAGTAGACCACTTAGGTGATGATCGCCGTTCCTTTTGGTCATTGTATGACTCCGGCTGTCTTTTATTTCCTTTTGACCTTTGATCCAAGCAGTCAGTTGTTTTTTTGGTGTTTACAACACCAAGAACGACCATTTGGCCATCTTTCTGGCCTGTTGCCGGCATTTTCCCTAGTGGAAGATTTTTTTCCTGAGTGGACACATTCCATCTCGTAGTTGACCTCTTTTGGATGTACCTTGTTAAATTTGGTGTCATTTTGTCACTTGGTCGGTCCGTTAGAGTATCATGACACTTTGTGCGGTTTTTGTCAGATAGGGACTTTAGGCTCCGTTTTGACGAATTTTTTCATGGTCTAACCCTTCAGTCGGTTTGTCGAGGTTATTGGCTTGCTGTCTATGAGTTTTGGCTCATTTTCGATCACCTTGGTTCAGTTGCCCTTTTGCAGGTCCTATGAAATTAGGGTTTTTTGAGCGGCTTCATTCGCGCTTTCCGAGGTCATAGGCTCGATCCCTAAGCTATAGGCATTGTGCCTTTCAATTTTGGTTCCATTTGGTGGCCTCTAGGTCTCCCTAACAACCGGTCTTGTGTATGTGTGCACGGGTTGTGATTGTGATGCCGGCGAGGTTTTGCGACTAACTGAAGTAAACAACACTTAGAGTCAGTGTTGACGAGCGTACCTCTCATATCTGATGTCGATCTGGTGACCGTGCGCGATGGATGAGCTTCTAGAAGTCTCAACTGCTGTAGGGAGCTCTCTCTCTCACTATGGAAAATGACTCAAATGAGAAATTTCTAGCCTAGCCTCTCTATATGTAATCGAGACTCCGACACCAAATTTTCCCATCTTTTACCTGTGGCCATAACTTTTTGCGAGATGCGGTTTAGGCTCGCAAATTTACTGATTTGGACTTCGGTTGCTCCAGTTTTACCATTTCTGTAGATTTTTCCTGTTGAGGTCCCTTCATGAATTTGGTCATTTTGCCCTGTCACCTTTGTAGTCCCTATTTTTTCTGTGTCTTCTTTACCTTGCTCCGATCAGGCGTCTCTTCTTTTGTGTTTCCATTTGGATTACGGATTTTTTTCTATAATTTTTGCTAGAAAATGGCTAAAATAAAGCAAATAAATCCCAAAATAACCCGAAAATAGCAATTCTAACCTATAAAAATACCAATGAAAAGAAAAACACTTTGTATCTCACTTTTCTCTCGTCTATGTACATTCTCGCTCATTATCGTCAACCTTGGCCTATTTTTTGCTGTTTTTAGACATTTTTTGACCAGATTTGACTCTCTTTATAGTCTATACACATCCCTAAGGGCTCATGAATGATGATTTGATCCCCAATTCCAATTAATTATGAGGGCATATTTTTTTTTCCAAAATCACACAATAAAATGCAAAAATGGTTGAAAAATTGCTCACAAACATTGCCCTCTAATATATGACATGAGTCCGCATTTAGAATGCCTCCCCCCCTCCTAGTTGGAGTCCTTCCGGACGACAGGGTATCCTCAAGGGTATGTGTTGTGCATGGGTGTGAACTCGTGCTAATGCAGGCCTTGTAATATAGCCCTATATGCATGTGCTGTCAATGCATGTAGAAAGAATTTATGCAGTGTAAGAGGAAGGTATAAGCGATTCACTTATTGGCATTTGTCGTTGAGGCTTCCTGTGGTAGCTTGAGTTGGCTGGTAGATTTTCTTTGCAAGGAGTAGTTGTAAATTTGCCGCTCTTTGTTTGATTGTTTTCCACTGGTTTTGAATTGGCGTATGTGGTTTCTTTGAAGTCGATATTGTCGTATCTGGTGGAACATTCTTTCTTTTTGCTTTGATGACTTGGGTCTTATAGATCCTTGTAGTTTTTGTTGTTGATTCTGTTTGTTTCCTCGTGCTGTTTGCATGATGTGGCTTGACCTTGTTGACACTTGTAGATAACTCCTCGATTGTCATCTTTGGCCTCCCTTCTTCTGTTGTTGGCCCGTTTTGAATTGGCAATTTTGACCGCCATACCAATATAGTCCGTCGCGTATTAGAAAAATTGACTATGGTTCTTTGAAATTTTGCTGGCTTTCGGTGTTTTGTCTGTTCTTCTGATCCCTTTTTTATAGGAATTAGGCTGTCGTGCCTTATCCAAACTTTCTATTTCCTTTTTTGATGTAATTGTGCCTCGGTTAGCTTTGTACATTGTACCCAAACTTGCCTGGTTCCGTGCATGGTTGTTGGTTTTTGATAAGACGTTGCTGGACTTGTAAACTCTCTTTGTTGTTGGGCAGATCTTTGCGGTTGTATTGACTTTTATTTCCTCCTCGACATGTATTGGTTATATGATAAGAAGGGTTCTGAAAAGTTTTCAGTTCTGAACAGTGCTTCATTAGTATCCAAATCAATGAATACCCTGTTAGCTTTCATCCATGACACTGCTAAGATACACGGCGTTGCTGATCTACTTGGTGGAAGTACATGGAATTTTGTAGTGTACGGGTGTGCTTGCACTGTGATTGGTATTATAATAGACCACAACGTGGTCACCTCATCACCTGATGCTACTTTCAACCGGTGTGTCTCTGGTGTTGTCCTCATTGGTCCAAGTTTCTGAAAGAGCTCAAAGCTGATGACACTCATTTTTGCTCCAGTGTCAAGCAATGCATAGATTTCAACTTGTTTTGTGTCTGGATAAGATTTTATGTAAGGACTACACCACGTATCTCCCAAGTTGTCAATGATGCTATCGTCCTGAGCCCTAAGGTCTGTCATGGTCTTTTCTAATTCGTCGCTTTGTATATCCGCTTCGATTGTTTGGGATGTTGAAAGAGGATATTCGTCAGTCATCATTGGGGTGACCATGTTTATTGTCCTGAGAAACTGCTTTCGTTTAGCAGTCCGTTCCTTTGCTTCTTGTTGTGCCTGGTCCTGAATTCTTTGTTGTTCCTGTCTATAGGTTTTTCCACAATGCAGTTGAAACAACATTTCCGGTGTTAAAGGTAGATGATATTTTTTTAAACGACACCCACTAATCCAGTTCGGCATTTCTTTTCCATCTAGTGTCGACAGTTTTACTGCTCCGCTGGACGATATTTCTTGGATCAAATAAGGCCCCATTCCCCTTTTCTTTAGCTTTTTGGCATGCTGCTTAAGGGTGTATACTAAGACATAGTCGCCCGTTTTAAATTCCTTGTTCTTGACATGTTTGTCAAAAAACTCTTTCTGTTGTCTTTTTTTTGCATATATGGCCGCTACAGCATTCAGTCGTAACTCATCTAATTTTTCAAGGTCCTCTAACCGTTCTGAAAGTTCATGCCCCGTCCAGTCCAATTGTGTGGCTACCCTTAGTGTGGGGATCAAAAAGTCAATAGGCAATATTGCATTTAACCTATATACCATATTAAATGGTGTAACATTGAGTGTTGTATTATATGCAACTCGATAAGCCCACAATGCCGAATAGAGCATCTGATCTCAATCTGTTCTTGTTTCACTAACCAGTTTCGTAAGAACTATGCACAATATTTTGTTGGTCGCTTCTGCTTGGCCATTGGCTTGTGGATGATAGGGTGCAGATTTGCGATGAATTACCATAAACTCATTTAACAGATGTTGGATAACTTCATTTACAAAGTGTGTCCCTCTATCACTCACCAGCTTGATTGGAAGGCCATAATGTGTAAACACATATTCATATAAGAATTGTGCCGTGGTTCTAGCGTCTGCTTTTGTTGTGGCTTTTGCTTCGACCCATTTGGTCATGTAATCCATGGCCACTATGATATATTGTGCTTGTGAACGATACACTGGTGGAGTGATAGGACCAACAAAGTCCAATCCCCATTTAGCGAATGCTCGAGCACTCATCATTGGTCTTAAAGGCATTTCGTCTCTTTTAACTGGTACCTTACTGCGTTGACATTCATCACACCTTTTCACGAATTCTGTTGCATCTTGAATAATGGTCGGCCACCATATACCTACAACCATAATGATTTTTACGGTTCTCTTTGCTGAAAAATGACCTCTTGCTATGCCTGCATGAGATCGTTCCAATAATGGAAAGTAGTCATTTTCATGAGGAACTAACCTCAGCTGGTCATCAGTTACTCTTTTATACAATTGGTCACTAATGAGAGTATACCTATTCGCTTTGATTTGTAAATCTTTTGGTCTGGCTTTAGACCAATCTCCTGTCTGGCCTTATTAGTCAAATATTCCACAATAGCATGACTCCATGCGGGTGCTACTGTCACTTGGTATAATGTGGCATAATCCACAGTGGTATTGGATGTGCAAAAGTCGCATTTCTTGATGTAATTAGCTACATCGCCTGCCATTCCTAGCCAATACACTCCAAGTCTTCTTAATTGTTCATACATCATTTGATTTCCTCTATGGAATCCCCCTGTTTGTGTATGGGCCTCCTCTAGATACGCTTCGTACTCCTCTAGGCCTATACACAACCTTAGAATTTCATCGTTTCCATTATGGTACATTCTTCCCGCAAGCATTGTGTAATTTCGTACTTGTCTAACATCTTCCACCGTGTGTTTGTCGTCAAGATTCATTCCATATGTCAGCAATGGATTAATTTGCTCTGACCATTTCGGTACCATCTCTATATTAAACATGTATGCGTCTGGGAGATCATCATCTACCCCGGAAGCTTTTTCGCCATGTAGTAATCGAGAAAGGTGGTCTGCTCTTTGATGAGTTTTTCCTTTCTTAACTACTACCGTAAAATCAAACTCCAGCAACACAATGAACCATCTTACAATTCGTCAGGTGTTACAAGGTTTGTTTACTAAGTACAAGAGTGCCTGATGATCTACAAAGAATGTGAATTTGTTAGCAAGTAAGTAATGCCGAAATTTCTTTACCGCATATATCATACCCAATCCTTCTCTTTCAGTGGTAGTATAATTCTTTTCTGTACTGTTGAGTTGTCTACTAGCATAGCTGATTGGAAAATCCGTCTTACCCTCATCTGGTTGTGCTAATATACAGCCTATTGCAAATGCCGAAGCATCTACATGTACATGGAAGATCTTTGACCAATCTGGTTCTTTTAGAATTGGTGTAGATACCAATGCCTCCTTTAGTTTTTGGAATGACTCCTCACATTCATTGGTCCAAATGAAGAGCGTGATTAGACTATACAAGGGTTTTGCTACTACAGCGTACATGTAGATAAAACGTCGCTAGTATCCACAATGTCCTATAAATGATTGTACCTCTCGTACAGTGTTTGGTCTTGGCAATTCTATGATCACCTTTACCTTGTCTTCATCAGTGGTAATTCCATTAGCCGACACTATGTGGCCTAAGATTTTACCTTGTCGTACCATGAATACACATTTTTTTGGGTTGAGGCAAATCCTATACGTTCTGCATTTTTCAAATACCTTTCTAAGATGATCTATATGGTCTTCTCTCAATAGAGAATAGACACACAATTCCTCCATGTAAATATCCAAGAATTTTTGCAAGTATTCTTTAAAAGCGTGTGTCATTAATCTCTGAAATGCGGCTGGAGCATTGGTCAAGCCAAATGGCATTACCCTAAACACATATATGCCCCATTCTGTTGCAAACGCTGTTTTGTATTGATCTTCTAGTTTGACCCCCAATTGGTTATAACCAGAGAATCCGTCCATAAAGCTATAGGCTTGCTTGCCTGCTACTCGTTCCAGGACGTGTTCAGTGATAGGAAGAGGATAGTTGTCCCTTATTGTTGCTGCGTTTACCTTCTTGAGATTCACACACACTCGTAATTTCCCGTTTTTCTTGGGTACCACCACTATTGGGGACACCTAGTCTATGTACTCTATCTCATAAATAAATTCAGCCTCCATAAGTTTGTCTATCTCCTCTTTTATCCTTTTGGCGAATGTCTCATTATAAGTGTATGGACATTGTTTGCTTGGCTTTGCATCAGACTTCAGAGGGATTGAATGTTCACAAATATTAGGATCCACTCCCTTCAAATCTTTGTACGACCATGCAAATACATCTCGAAATTCCTTAAGTGTTTTAATCAGTAAGTCCTCTTCTTCTCGACCTAGATCTGTGGCAATGTAAGCAGGTCAAGGATTTTCTCCTGGCTCTGCTAAGTCTATTTTCTTGGCGTTCCCTGGCCCATCGTAGGACTCGTTTGATTTTGGCTCCCTCATTCATTGCTGAACCACCAATCTTCGTTCCTGAATGGTGTACTTACAATAGTGAGGAGGTACATCTATCTTTTTACTCCGATCACTAGAGTTCGTTCCATCGCTACTTTCCATTTCAGTTGTCCATACATTTTTAATTTTTTGTTTCAACTCATTGTATCTTGTTTTCCGTTCAAGTTTCGTCATAATTGGACTACCACAGACATTCATTTTTTCTGTTGCAACTCTTTTTTTTGCTTTGCTGGTTTTCTTAGGTTTCAACAGTTTGGACTTAAATCCTGAGTCTTCAACAACCTTAAGAAATCTTCCTGACACTTTATCCTTAGCACAATCAATAGAATGAATGTTCATAAGGAAATGTGTCTTACCCTTAAACTCCGGCATGGGTCTCAGCCTGGTTGGTGGACTGATATGGTGTCGTTTACTCTTGTATCTTTTTTGGCGTCTCTCACTTTGGTTTGGGAAATTGTAGAAGACGTCATTGTCTTAATCTTGATTGTCGTCTCCCTCCGTATTTTCCGACTTCTCGTCATCCGCGTTATCCTTGTTTTCACTTTGATTAGAAGAATCATAAAATTCTTCTCCCTCCTGCTTGATTTCTTTAGTGGGGATGTCCACATAGCCCACTATCTTAAGCTCAAGTTTCGTTTCTGTTTTATTGATCCTCATATTCTGAGTACCTCCATCGTTCTCGTCCTCCTCCACAATTTTGCTCAACATGTAGTATGGTATGATATCGTAGCCATTCTCATCACAAAATTTGGTGGGAGTGACTTCATTGACGCATACATCCAATGTAGCCAAAATTTGAGACCATTCTAGGGGTTCGAGCTTCTCTTCAGGAAAAGGTTCTCGTATATATGCATCATCTTCCAAGACCCTCTCTAGTGTCCTTTCATTGTGGTCAAATTCACTACATTGAGATGCCCCACACATCCATATCTCCTTTTTCTTACAAAGCCATGCTGGGACTTCTTATCCACTAATGGTGGCTGAGTCAAATTCTTCCATAGGGGTTCTCATGACATCATGGTAGCTATGATTTTTCATGTTTACGCGCGTAGTAGTTTCAACATGTCTTATATACAAATAATCATACCCCCAATCCTGCACCATTTTGAGTTGTCTCATGAACGGCCTACCAAGGATAATTTCATAGTTGTTCTTCTTGCTGAAATCTACTATGGCAAAGGTATGTTCATACTCTATGCCACAGGAAGATACCGAAATTGCCTCAAGCAATCCTATAGGCCTTTCTATGTGCCCATCTGCCAGTTGCAATTTCATTCTAGTTGTTCGTATTGCTGGTTTTCCCCATTTTTCCCATAGCATTTTGGTCGCAATGGCAATGCCAGCTCCACTATCAAGTATTGCCTTAGTCTCTATGCCATTATACTCAACTGGTAGGGTCATGTTGCCGTCTTCACCTTCACAATACTCTCCTACCTTGTTGAGTGGCACTGGTCTAGTGTTAACTCTCTTCGGTTCTGTGTCATTAAGCTCGGTTTCGAAGAACTTAAGAGGTCTCCTTATGCCAATTTTTTCAAGACATTTGCTCACTTCCGTCCACATGCTTGGCCTAATTTTTAACAATTCTGCCAATGTGATTGTACACTTGACCGGAGTGGTCAACAAGTCTGTCAAGATTTTAGTGTCCAATTGATTTGACCCGCCTATTCTTTGAGAAGGTACTCTTCGAATTTCTCACCTTGCCTCATAGTCCCCCATATATGATGGCAAAGTTCTGAGTGATTCTGGTCTGCTATCTTCGGATGCAACTGAACCATTATCCCCTTGAAATGATTTAATGTCTAAATCCCATGGAGGCTTATTCAAGTTCAACTCCGAGAAAGGCGCTGACTCGACTGTTTTTGTCTCATATTTTTCTTGAGCTTTTCGCACCGTTTCCCATAGTTCTTCAAGCCAATTTTCTTCCACAATAGGGGAATATGGTGGAAAATCTTTTAGTGATTCATCAGTGCTATTAGGCACGTCTCTTGCATCCTCTACATCCGGAAAGGATTTAACGTTTTCTATCTTGTCGGGTATCCTTTGTTCGGTTTTGTGAGGTGTTTCATTGTTTGGTAGTTTGATTACTCTATCTCCCGCTTCCATAGGTGGAGGCTCCAGTAAAGCTTGTGCAGTTTCAATCAGCTGTTTGCACATCTCTAGTCTCTGTTTTTCTATCTCTGGATATGGATATGTCATCCACCTTTACTCTAAAGTCTGTCTGTTCTTCAATCTTGCTTCGTATGCTTGCAAGATTGCATCTAAGGGTTCATTGATCTTATCTACCAGTACCGACCATCCTGAGCTTGCACTTCTTGGTCCCTCCGTTGATTTTAGAGAGTCGGACTCTCTTTGCTGTTTAAGTTGCTCTCGAGCTATCGTTAGCTCAGCTTCTAAACCTTTTTGTTTTCGCTCACGTCTAGCTTTCATTTTCGCTCTTCGTTCTTTCCAAGGATTATCACGACTGACGCTAGACTTGTCAGTCTCGATTTCTTCTTGATTTTCATCGTTACTCTTGGGCTGATTGTCATTTTTCCTTGCTTGGGCTCTCGTCAAGACCTTAACAGGAATCGGAGTTTAGTTTTCTGACCCTCCACTGGAAGGCAGCACTCCCAGCATATTCAAGGTAGTTTTTGCTCCTTTGCTCAGGTTTTTAGGGAAATCAGGGATCAAGTGAGTAATTCCACACTCCGTGAAATATGCGTTGACCCTAATGATTTTGTCATGAGGACAGTCCCTCAGCCAATGGCCTCCACCACACTTGTAGCATGGTCCTTTAGGCTGTTGAGGTGCTCCTAGAGCTCCTCTTTGTTGGTGTGAAATTCTTTGCCCGCTCATGCCTCCGTTGGCTATGAACAACAGTGTTCTTTCATCTAGGCTATATCGTCCTTCTCCCGCTGCCTGTGCAGCAGTTGGTGGTCTTGTATTTCCTATCATGCTCCATGGTTCTGGTGTAGAGGGTTCTTTCGGTGGATAATAGAAGAGCTCGTTGCATATCCATTGGGCTCGTCGTAGTATGCATGCATAGGTACCAAAGCCTTCTCATCCGACTCAGTTACTGTGGGTGTGTATCTTATGCCGACTGGTCGTAATCTTGGTAGGGGTGGTTGTTGTCCCAACACTGGTTGTGGTCTTTGTACACCTACAGGTCCTGGTAGGTTGCCTGTATGATATCTAGGCATTGGTGGGATTTGAGGGGATGTCGCCTGAGCTTGCAGAGCATATGGTCGTTCTCTCACATATCCCTTGTTATAATAACACTCCTCCGTCCCATGGTTTGTCCATTTTTGTTCAATTGCACACCATTTTGGTTGTTTAGCTTGTGGTTTGGAATACAAGTTAATCTTTTTAAGCACTTCCTCTACAAGCTGCTCTTGGCTCACCGCTACTTCTCCTTTCAGTGTTGTCTTAGCAGACTTTCTTCCGCTTTGTTGCGAGGAAGAATCATCGTCAAGATCCTTGAACTCACCCTCTTTGTAGACCGCACAATTGTCCACAAGGTATAGAGCTTCCTTTGTTAAGTCATTCAACGTCATGCTCCTTTTCATATGTAAGTCCTTTTGAAGATCTACATTCCTTAGTCCTTGAATAAATATAAGCATAAGTCTGGACTGAGTTGGCAGTTCTTCCATGGGGCAGAACTTAACATATCTTTTTGATCGGACGGCTGCCTTTCGCACAAACTCTCCATCTTTCTGTTTGAATTTATGGATTTGTGAGACTGTATTATGAGTTATTCCCCTTTGTGAGAATTCCTCGATAACTCGTCAAGCACTTCCTCCATAGACTCAAAGTCCCTTCGCTCCACCGAGTCAAACCATGTAGCAGCATCATCCTCTAAGGTTAAACCGAATCCTGCAAATTGGGTAGTAAAGTCTAACACCTCTTCAGCTCTAATTACACGCACAAAGGTTGCTACATGATCTCTCGGATCCCTGCTTCCCGTATATTTCTTGTTTACCCATTTTTGCACTTGAGAAGGTCTAATTCTACGATGGTCTACAAATCTCATCATGGGATCTCCCCGTCCTAGTCGATAAACCTCCTCTGGTCTTCTGTAGTGGCCGAGTTCCTCTCCCAATGGTGCTCCTAATCCATAATTTCTAACAGTTCTCGCGAGAGATGGTTCATCTCTCCGAACTCGTTCTCGGGGTGTTCTTCCAGGCTCAGTTGACTCCTGAGTCTTTGGCTTACTCTCTCCTTGATACTGTGCATAGAGTGGTGGTTCTTGTAAATCCCTTAACCCTCGTGCGGTTTGATAACCCTCTCGGGTTCGGTCTTGTTCTAATGTAGCACTCTGTCGAAGCCATGCCTGCAATGATGGCTGAGTAGCTGGTTGATCCTGGTAGTTGGACGTCGGTTGTCAGGTAGAATGTGAGGTAGTGTTATACTCTTCTGAAAAGGGATTTGTCGACTTGCTAGGGGTGTAGGTGGCTCTTGGTACTTCGTCGGGGCCATAGGTTGATGCTCCCGGAACTGTTGCCTTTTCAACCTCTTCTGGGAGAATACGTTTGTATTCTCGCCCCTATCTATCAACAAAAACAATATCCTTCCCCATAACAGTTTCATAAGAAAATAAGTAAAGAACCTTGTCTTTGCTTAATTCGTTTGGATAGGGTTCCTTGCATCGAAAGTAAGAGACTATTCCCTCGCTTTCATGCTTGTAAATCCCTACATTCTCATTAAAGGTTGGGACCCTGGTTGTTTTCTTATCATACATAAAAAGCGCTCCAGGTCGATCAATGTTAGGAGGCGGTTCTTGGATTTCTGAAACCATTTTCCCTTTTGCCACGTTATCCCCATATCTTTTGTAATCCTCACGGTTACTCATAGTGGTTCCCCTTTTCGTCTCGGAATTTGTCTCCGTCATCATAGACTCGAATTATCTCTAGTCTCTGAGCTGGTCTTTCTTCAATACAAATACACTCGCATCCTTGATAGTCAGAATAAACTAAGGCTCCCCTCGAGTTAGTTCCTTCCAAAAAGATTATAGTGAACTTGGTTTCGTTTAAAGGATGTAGGGAGGTGCTCCCCCCTGGCATTGGTCCTTCACCGTTGAAACCTCCTGACTGTTGACTCCCCATCATGAAGAAGGACTTTTCCGACGAAGTGTCAGTATCACTACCCTCTTCAATGATTGCGCTAATGGGTCTAGTCTCGTCTGAGTTACACTCTCTTCGGTGGACGTGGTGCTTACTTGACTTTTGACACTTTTAGCTCCCGACTTAACAAAGGCTCCTGACCTTAAATACATAAGAATGAAAGTTGGGTTGGCAAACTTAAAGCTTACCTGGACTCCTTCTTCCTGTGTGGCTTTGTGATGATCTCCTTCTGGGATCTATACAAGGATGGTTAGTCTTTTCACAAGCTTTTTCCCTGAATTACCAAAAAATCTTTCAAGTATATACAGCAACCACTTAGTCAGTCTTCTGGTGGTCCAATTTCAAATATGAAATGATGGCTGGGATCTATATAGAGAGTATGTCCTAGCAGTATAGTCACAAATTGCAAAATGTGTCTGAATCACTACTTTCTTAGTCTATCGCGATAGACCGACAATTTGCTCAACACAAGTCAATTCAAAATTGTGACTTTACCCTTGAGTTCCTGTTACCCTCTATAGAATATCCCTCAATTTTTAGGAAGTTTGGACACTTGGGTTGGGTTTTGGTCCCATTTTAGTATTTCAGTCAAAGCTTGATTCTCTATCTGAACCTCAGATTGACCTTCAGTGATCTAAATGCCTTGAATTTTGGTGTGTCTGTTATATAGGCCCTGATAAAGCTCTCCCCAGGGGAAATATGAAAGAAAAGTTCCCCAGCAGCAGTTTCCCTGGTCTATCACGATAGACTTGGCATTTTCTCCCTTTTTAGCATTTTTCTCAAGTTTTCTCCACAGTTGGTTCAGCCTCCCCTTGTGTAGTGCATTAACCAATTTTGGCACTGTTTGGACATTTGGTCAAAGACTTTTTGCCCTTGTCTCTGAATTCTGACTCTAAACACCAGTTTTGAAGTTTTGTGGTCAAGTTGGTGTTCAATTTCACTCAATTTTTGTGAGTACCCTTGTATTGATGTGATAAACCTGTGGTGTAAAGGTTTTTTCCTTGTTGCTAGTCAATCACCACCTTCATCAGTCTATCGCGATAGACTAGGCAGAGAGCAATGGGGATTTAATTTTTTGTATGTTTTTGCATAGTCTTGTTCCCTGTGCCCATATAAGTCTATTCCCCAAGTTTTATGAAGTTTGGACTTATTTTGACCTTAAACTCAAGCACTTCACAAATTTCACTTTTCTCTGACAATTCACAACTCCATTGCACTTGAAGTGATGCAAATTTGATGACACTTCATCTTAAACTTGTGAACATTAGTCGTACCTCATGACACAATCAGTTTACCCTAGGCTAATGGTTATATCTCTTCTTGGCCTCTTTAAGTTCACTTAGTGTTTCCTTATGACAATCACCTGTTTCTTTTTTGTTGGTTTTGGTCACAATTTTTATGTTTTCTCGAGTGTTGGATCATAAATTTCAATGTCGACTCTTTTCACCCCCTTCCAGGGTATATGGGGTGGGTTTTGATTTCAAGGCAAGCAAACAACCTTATTGTTTCTTTTTTTTGTTTGTTTTTTGCGTTTTTACAACGTTTTTCTACTCTATTTCTTCACAAGTATAACAAGCACTCAAAACCAAAAACCATAACTCCACATTATCCTACTTAACTAAATCTAACTAGTCGCAGACATCGGCAAGTCACGGGCTTCCTGGCTATCCACTAGACCTCAGGATACTCTACCCTGGATCTTGTTCTAAAAGTTTAAGCTCTCTCTAGTCAAAACTAAAGTAAGCTAACCATCACACGAGTGACGTAGATCTCCCTACTTAAGGACTTGTGTCCTCGGCAGTGGAGCCAATGTTTTAGGGCTTGACTACTCCCCTGTTCATACTCAAGAGCACGACACAGACAACATACTTATCATCCGATGACATGACTAACCCGTAGGTGCACGTAGGCAATCTCGTTAGCTTGTTAGGCTAAGACCAATCTACACATACGCATTTTTATGATGCATCAATCATTAACTCTGGTAGAATGCAACCCACTCTATCCCTAAACGCTCATAACACCATTTACACTTCCAATGAACTCGGAATCACATCAAACTTACTAGGCACCATCCTCTCACTAGGATATACTTACCTATAAGTCTAATCTCACTAGATTTGAACCCTAGTTATCTCGAATACAGTCGCGATAGACTAACATGTCATAATCGAAAAGTGGGTGAAACTTCAGTTTATGAGTATCTATGTGTAGCTAATCTCTTTCTCATTCCATAAAGCACCTGATTGTTGAAAACAGACACTGTTTGTGCTACTTACAAGTAAAACAAGCTCGAGGAAGGATCGATCGCGAACAGCTCGAAAATGTGAATGCGTGGCGTGGGCGCGTAGCTCTCGGAGAGACTACCGTGATGGTATATTCACGTCGTGAATCCGGTGAGGGAGAAGCGCGTAGCAAAGAGAATAAGACTCTCTCTCTCTCTCTCTCTCTCTCTCTCTCTCTCTCTCTCTCTCTCTCTCTCTCTCTCTCCGTCTCTCTGGCTCGTACGACACAGAATTAATCTTCAAAAATGTTATTCAAAAATGGTTCTAAGGTGACTTTTATACTTTAGTCACCTTAGCTCAAAAATGTACATGGGGTTCTCTTACTCATTATCACAAAGTGTGAACAAATCTAAGTCCTGACTAACTGATTAATCTTTACATAACCCAGACGAATGGATCAAAATGATAAGACGTCTTTGACATAAAATGGGAATTTGATATGCTTTAAAAGATGGGCTCCAACACTGCGTCTGCTCTGTGTCATGTGAGCATCTTAGTTTAATTGCTCCTATGGGAATGTCTTGTATTCTTTCCTTGGCTAGAGCATCTGCCTCTAGATTTTCTGTCATAGGGACATGAAATAATTGCACTGCTTCAAACTTTCTTAAAAGATCCTTAGCTTGGCATAGTTGACCAAGTAAAACCTAGATTTTACAAACCCAAGTGCTGATTATCTGCTTTATCAAAAGCAGAGCATTGCCAAACACATTTAGGCATTGAATCCCTTGCAAAATACATTGTTCCAAGCCAAGAATTAAAGCCCTGTACTCTGCCCAATGTAGAATACTCTCTCCTATTGCGCATTGAAAATGATGATGCCAGCTGCAGACTGGTCCACTGTTCTCTTGTATGCTCCATAAAAGAAAAGAGAGTGAGCTCTTTCTAGCATAGGACCTTCTACCATTGGTGTCTCTTCTTTTCCTTTCGTGTTGACCTTCAGTTTCTTCTCATACTGATGACGAGTTCGAATACCTGCTAGACTAGCCCTGGTGGAGTTTTCTATCTGCAATGTGTAATCAAACTCTTGTAATCTAACCAGCCATTTAGAGATCCTAGATGAGACATCCATGTGTCGCATTACATACAAAAAAACCTTCTCCATTGTCAAAATTACAAAGGGTCTAGGCAACAGATAAGAGCCGAAATTTGTAGTGTCAAACATTAATGTGAATCCCTTTACTGTGCTAGGATCATGACACGACTAGAGAAGTAGATAGGGTGCATGAAAGAAGTTTGGGGGTCCTTATGCATTAGTTTGGCTCCAAGTGTATCACTTCCTACACTGGGGTTCACATAAAATGGCTCGTCCCATCTAGGGGGTGAAATGGTGGGAAGTCTAGCTAGGATTTGCTTCACCTCGGTAAACTGCTACTCATTTTCTTCACTCCGTGAGAAGTCATCTCTATGGGTGACTTGTTGTAGAGGGAGAACCACTTGAGATAGCAAGTGAATGAACCTGCTTAAATATCTTACCTTTTGAAGGAAAGAGACCAACTGCTTAGCTGTGGGATACCAAAGATTGAATCTTACTAGGGTCAGCCTCAATCCCTTTTGCTGAAATTACATGGCCAAGGAGAGTGACATTGCTTTCACCAATGTGACACTTATCCACATTGAGCTGGCCAACCAAGGTTTGTAGCCTGGTCAGGCCATCATAGACTTTGCTCAAATAGAGGGAGCGTGAACTATAGATGCAAAATCATCTATGAAGACCCATATTGACGTTCCAAAGTATGGTTGGAAGAAAAAAGTCACAGAGCGTTGGAATGTGGCCGGAGCGTTGGTGAGGCCAAAAGGCATCACTCTATAAGCAAAGCATTCCCAGGGTGTTATGAAAGTTGTCTTTTTGTGGTCTTCTGTTGCAATACTAATTTGAAAGTAGCCTGAGAAGCCATCACATACTGTGTAGCGCTCATGACCTACCACTTCATTGAGAATTTTATCTTGGAATGGGAGGGGAAAATGATTCCTCTTTGTAGCTGCATTGAGAGGTTTATAGTCTACACATACTCTCAGCTTGCCATTCTTCTCTGGTGTGACTTCCAGTGGAGAGACCTACTCTAGGTCTTTGACGAGGTAAATGAAACCTGCCTGTAGAAAATTCTCACCTATTTGAGTAGTGCCTCTTGCTGGATTCCCCCAAGCCTTTTGAGCTTTTGCATTACGAGCTTACTTCCTTCCTTGAGTCTTATGTGGTGTTGTACAATCATAACCATCACTGAACAATGTGGTGAAGTAACCTAGCATGGAGATATATTCTCTCCTCTCTTCACCGGTTAACTCACTGGAGAGCATTCGATGTAACTTACTTGTATCCTTCAAGGATTGTGTACCTAATGGTTCCTCTTGGTTTTCCAACGGTGCTTCAGATTGTGTCAATTGTTTTGGTTCTTTAAGGATGACCTCCCATTAGGTAAAATATGAACCCTCTAGGGGCCCTTTGGGATTAAGGTTAATTAGAGGCCAGCCATGTAGGGGGACAAGGTAGCCTTACACCTCTTTATGGCCTCTTACCTAGAGAGAAGGTAAGGGAGGTGGCTAGGGGAAAGGGGGGGGGGGGAGAGGGGGGACCACTTTGACCTTTTTTCCTCCACTTTTTGGTTCGGATTTAAAAATACACTAAAAAATTTAAATTTTCAAAAGATTTCAAATTTCAAGTTTTCCCTGTTTATTTAGGTCCCCAAATTTATTTCATGGTCAAAAAAGTATTTTTGATCTCTAAAAGTAAAAAACGGGCACTAAAAAATACAAAAATTTGAATTTTTCAAAAAAGTTCAAAACATCATTTTCCACCCTCCAAAGTCTTTCCAAACCTATTCTATAGCTAAAAAGTGTTTTTCTCTCTCTACAAACTCTTTTCTAAGCTCTCCATTGCTGCAACAACCACATGGACCCCCTATAGTGGAACACTATCTCTTTGCTAGCTTTCTCCCACCTCCATTGTAGCACCAAGCAAGCTCCTCCCCCATCTCTTCCCCTTGGCCACCACATAGTTTCACACCAAGCTAGCTCCTCTTCCTTCTCTCACCTCCATTGCACCATGAAACAAGATTCTACTCCTTCTAATTTTATTCACACACACTACATGGAAACCTCTACTCCCGAAGATGGAAAAAATATGATCTCACATGACTTGAATATCACAACAATAGGAGGTGTGAATAGTGTGTGGGCTTTGCAAGGGTTCATCTCCAACATAAAGATAAAATGGTAAGAAAACTACGCTTGTAGCTTACATTCAGAGTTTAACATCATCTCCATCTTTAAGTTTATCATGCTGGAGAGAATAAACCTCTTTATGGCTTTCAATGTTTAGGCTTCATACCTCATAACATTGGGTGGTGCTATTTTGTTGATGGCTTTGGCACGCCATCTATAGTTGTGTAGCATGTGATTGAGTCTCACAATGCAAGTAAGTTGTGTTATCTATGGAGAGTCATCAAAGATTTTTCTTATAATTTATTATTTGTATAGTTGTCATTAGATTATCATTTTCTACTTTATTACTTTGTGCTCACATAATCTGTTGTTTACTTATAGAGTCAACTTCTTTTCAGAGGACATGAGCAAGCAACCATGTGCAGAGATGGAAATCACTCTATTTTGTTCCATGAGGAACCTTTCACTACGATGTTAAAGGATTTTGATAAGAATAGTAGAATTTTTGTAGAATCTTGAACCAATAGGTACTCTCTAGGAGCTCTTAGAAAAGCCATCCATATAGTACTACTATCTTCCCTAGTGTCATAGACACACAAATACTCAAGTGTATATGAATCTCTAGATGAGGAAGACAAATACTTGTAAGAGAAGCCTAATAACAACAACATTGTCTCTGTTTGTAATTATTTTCATGAGCATGGATTCTTCTATAAATGCAATATAAATGTGTTCTTTTGTTAAATGGTGTCACATTGAGTGAGAGTATTTAATTTAGATTACTGGATTTTCATGCAGATTTGAGAATTATTGTTGAACTTTATGGATATTTTTATTTGCCTGTAAGATGTTTCAAGTCTCAAGTCTTAATAAAAAATTCAAGCAATATTTTGATTTCAGTTTAATCATTAATGGTTATTCTTATTAAAGTGGATCATAACCTTTGTCAAGATGTCCTCATTTGGGGATGCTGAATATATATCATTAACAACGTTTCACAATTTGAGAAAGCTAAATTCTTGTTTTCCAACATGTTATTGTTTCCATACTATGCCTATGCCAAGCTTGACTTAGAGAAATGACAACTTGAGATGAAGGTGTCAATGTATAAGGGTGACTTATTATTGGCTCATGTTTCATCATACATATATTGTAAAGCCTTTGAGTTTCCACCTTTTTTAGTAGTGTTAACAAGTTTTTGGTATCAAATATTCTTAAATATCCATATTCATGAGCTATTGGTAGCTATTTCTTTGGTATTGCTAAAGATGATACCAATAGCTATTACCTTATGAACTTAACTGTTAAATTGTGGATTTGATTTTTACTATGTAGCTCATTTGGATAGAGAAAGTGTAGCATAAATTATAGATACATGCATTATTAACATAGAAGATATGTACCAATCGAGCCTATGTAAACTGCTAGTCAAGAAACCTTTGGTTGGATACTATAACAATAGGGGTCACTTGTGGTTTCAAATACCAAAGAAATGGCTTAACCAAAACATTCCCAAGAACACGAGGTCGACACAAGGAAGTAAAAATTTGCTTCTTGTTTGGTCAATTTCTAGTGTGAATGTTTAGTGCACAGGATTTGTGAGGCCTTTGACCTGGGGAGTTCACTAAAGTATGTGTAACATAGCACACGTGTTCAACATAAGGGATTTTGTATTCTTGTAAAGTTACAGAAACATGTGTAGATAAGGTCTATAAGGGGTACTTTTAATCCATTCTGGTGAACACACATGATATAGGAAAATTTTACATAGTGAATGTTCCAGACCTTTGAACACATAGAAAAAGGGACCGGGGGGGGGTTGTGTGTGCTCTAATTACATCAAACGCTACACCTCTATCTCATGGCAATGCATTAAAAAAGCCCCTATTTGTCATTATAAGACCCCAAGGGGGGAGCTCTTGCTCTCTGTACATCTATCTTATATCCTTTTCTCATACTTATACACAATAGTGTTACAAAATTTTTCCATGTAAAGACTCCCAGGTCCCTCAAGAAGAGTGGCCACAAAGGCGCGCAAAATGGCCATCCAAAAGTCCCGGATTGCCATTTCGCGCGCCCTTGCGGTCAGTTTTTTTTTTTTTTTTAAGTGTTGAACTTGTAGACTTTGATGCAAAAAAAACATACCTTGCTTGGATTCTCTAAAAAACAACGTACAAGTTGGCAATCTCTTAAAAACTAATGTAAAACATACATTTCTTACTTTTTCCTTAATCTGCGGGCTCCAACGAGCATTAAAACCATGGAATCTGAAAATACTCAAAGAACTAATGTTTTTTATTGTGTTAAGGACTGTATTTCCGACATACAATACTTTCCCAAGATCTTGCTCTAACACCTTCAAAGGCCCCAGGGGGTGAGCTCTTGATCTCTGTACATCTAACTTACAGCCTTATCTCATACTTATACACAATAATTTTGTAAATTTTTTGCCATGTAAAAGCTTCCAGGGCCCTCAACAAGAGTGGCCACAAGGGCACGCAAAATGGCCATCCAAAAGTCTCGGATGGCCATTTCGCGCACCCTTGCGGCCACTTTTTTTATATTTTTTATTATTTTTATTTTTTTAAAAGTGTTGAACTTGTAGACTTTGATGCAAAAAAAATTAAAACATACCTTGCTCGGATTCTCTAAAAAACAATGTGCAAGTTGGCAATCTCTTAAAAACTAATGTAAAACAGACAATTCTTACTTTTTCCTTAATCTGCGGGCTCCAACGAGCATTAAAACCATGGAATCTGAAAATACTCAAAGAACCAATGTTTTTTATTGTGTTAAGGATTGTATTTTCTACATACAAAACTTTCCCAAAATTTTGTCCTAACACCTTTAAAAGTGGATTCCAAATTTGAATCTGAAGGAAAATAATTAGAATGAACTCCTAAACTTTGTTCAAACTTTAAAATAACCAAAATTTCTTTCAAAAAAAGTTATTACTAAAAATTTGAAAATAGACTTCCCTTGAACTTCCCACGACGATAGAAATCAAAGGGTTTAAGGAGAGATGTGGCATCAAGGATTATTCCGTCAAGATCTCTTCTACTTTATCATGTCTTCTCATGTACAATCTTACCAAACGAAAACAAATTTACACTTTAAATGACTACAAATCTTATTTAACTTATCAAACAATCTAAAATATGGTAGACCTAGAGTGCTCTTTCACATTAACAAACAAAAAAGTCCAAATTTCTTCTCATTAACTTTGATAAGCATAAATTTGTGAACATAGTTCTTACATCCATTCCATCATATGGCATGGTATGGGGTGACCTATCACATAAAAATATCTTTGGTAGGAGTGTCTTCATGTTAGGAAAGGGTGTGTTGCTGCTGTGATGAAAAGATGTTGCATTGTCCTACTAGGGATCTCTCCATGTTGGCATAATGATTTTTGGTGTAGTGGGAGCCACATTGCCGTTGAGGAGAGCTTTGCGTTATGCCAGTTCCTTGAGCCATTCTTGCAAAAAACACCACTCAACTAGCATATTAAGAGGTCACCTTGTAACAAAAACATGTATGAATTCAACATTTGCAAGCTGTATAATAAAGACACTTGTTAAGTATAAGTTTTACAAATGTGCAAGTATTTCCATCCAACTGGAAATAAACAATCCTAAAATATACATTATGATGAGATTACCCACCTCTAATAATCATGGAGTTGAAGCACCTACCTGCAAGATATAATAAAGAAGACTGTTTTAGAGGAAAAGTGGTGACACTTGGCCTCTCTAACCTGCAGCTTTTCACTATTTGTGAACAAAAGAAACCTTTGTGCTGATGGGGGCTTTTCACAAGCCAAGTTCCCATACCCCTCTTCTCTCGTCCCCACCCCATGGAAACCTCCTCTTAGGGAGGGAGTGATAAAAGGCATTGGAAAAGTAAGAAAAAAAATACAGTATGATTATGTAAATATATGAGAAAGGTAAAATAGGCCACCTCATGCCTGCGGGGCAGCCCATCCCCACCTTGCCTCCTTTTTCTTCATTGATGTCCCGCCATGTGTCCCTTTTCCTCTCCTCCACTCAAAAGTTCAACCCCCTCTCTCTTCCCCTTGTCCTTTCTCCTTTCTCTCTCCCCTCAAGCTACCCCACCTCTCACCAATAATGCATTCTAACTCACCAATAATGCACCCTAACTCACATGCAACTTATCCTATCTTCCAAAATAGTATACCCCACCCCCCCTTTCTCTCTCCTATCATATCTCATGACCCAAATACCCCCCTCTCTCTCAAAAGGGCGCCATGTCTCTTGTCTTGTAGCTAAATAACCTCCCCCACACTCACACACACTCAGTTTCACTGAAAAAGGTGCCCACAGACCCATCCCCACCCGGTGGTTACCTGATTTTTCTTGTGTTCACACACATCTGCACACAGATTCACCTCTGAACACACTCCCCACTCTCCCCTCTTGTAATTACTTTATTCTCCATGTCACCTCTCACTTTTTTTCATCAACCCATCTCTCTCTCTTAGTCTCTCTCTCATGAGACTGCTGTTCTGGCACATATACACACAGCTAGACAAGTGGGGTTTACAGTCACATGGCCTATGTAGATAATGATTTCTTCATTTCTAAATTCTATAATTTCTCCCCCCTCCTCCCCTATATAAATAGGGGTCACCATCACACAAAAAACACACACACCATCACCAAAGAGTACACTATGCACTGTGTGTGCCTAGTGCACACACACACACCCACACCATCACCATCACCGCAATCACCATGCTCGTCTTGAGCATGACCTCTACACCCTTGGGCTATGGAAGATGAAGGGAAACTAAATGAAGGATGATGGCCATAACCCTCGTGCGAGTCTTCGCCATCAACTCCCACCTATCCGCCATGTGCTCTACCATGCTCTCCCTTCTCATTCCCCTACCCTATGCTCCCCATTTCATCGCCTTATTCTCTAAATGAAGCTTGAGGTTTTGTGAGTATGTTTTCTTGCAATGTTTTGTCCATGTGAGGTGTGCGGAATCGCCACCTAGTCTTGTATTTGGAGTGAGCTTGTGTATGTGTGAAGGGTGTGCGGATTCGCCGTCCTTTTGTGGTGCCTAAGTACTCAGCCGCTATACCCCCTCCCTCACTCTCTCTCTC
Organism: Adiantum capillus-veneris; assembly: GCF_014529385.1. Lineage (NCBI taxonomy): Eukaryota > Viridiplantae > Streptophyta > Polypodiopsida > Polypodiales > Pteridaceae > Adiantum > Adiantum capillus-veneris. Next base: position 129,060,608 of record NC_140936.1, read on the forward strand.
TCTCTCTCTCTCTCTCTCTCTCTCTCTCATTCTCTCTCTCTCTCTCACTCACTTGATCTCATTCCCTTTCCTCTTCATCATTGCTCCCAAGCATCCATCTCTCTTGGATGCAAACTTTGTTATGGTGGTGTGTTGTTTGCGTTCTAGCCTTTGAAGCTAGGTGGTGCCCCCTGTTTGCTTTACCATGACAGGCTTGAGGCGCGCCATTCGGTCCCCGGTGTTTTAGAGGCCGTCGGGGTTCGGGGTTCGCTTTGCTCCCGTCAGTGCCAAGCACTACAAAACAAGTAGAGGCAACCCATTATACTTCAAAGTTTATGATAAGAAGAACACAACCAAAAGAAAGAAGTATATTTTTACCTTGCACAAAGGGGTGTTTTATTCAAATATGTGATGGTTGGCAAGATATTGAAGAACCATCAACATTCATCTCACCGCCGACGGTACGACGTTCTTGGGATGACCTCTGCTCACCCTCAAGTGCGGCCTTCGATGCAAACACCACGGACAAGAAAACATGTATGCATACGATTTCTAATGTTCGTGAGCACCATGGCAGTTGTTGCGTGAGGAAGCAAAAGATGAAAAGAGAGAGGGGGGAGGGAGAGGAAGGAACATGGGAGGAGAGAAGGGGACAGTGGGGGAGAGGGAGAGAGAGGGGAGGAGAAGGATAGAAGGGGACAGGGAGAGAGAGGGAGGAACATGGGAGGGGAGAAGAGGAGAGTGGGGGAGAGGGGGAGAGAGAGGGAAGGAGGAGGAGAGAAGGGAGCCCCTAGGGAGGGAGGGGAGAGGGAGAAAGGAGGGAGGAGGAAGAGAGAACAAATGTTTTTTTTTTTTGGGGGGGAGGGGGGTTGAAAAATTGGACTTTTAGTGCTTGTAGGTTTTAAAAAAGATCAAAAAATGATTTTTTGATATGCATATATGTTGGGGGGAAGTTTTAAGTTAAAAAAAAGTAAAACTATTTTTTTTTTGAGAAAAGTCAAATTTTGGCTCTTAGTGACCCACGTTTTTGTTGATGTGGCCACACCTCTTTACTCCCTTCACTTTCAAAAAGCTAGAGAGAGAAGGTGACCTTCTAGGTCCACATCCTACATGTGTTTAAAAAAAAGGCTAGAAAAGCCTACTCAAAACTAGCTTTTTGAATGCCCTTGTCCCCTTAACCCTACACAACATTAGCCTTAATCCCTAAAAATTAGGATTCCTTACAAGATCCATATTTCTCCTAATGCATCACTTCAATGCTACTGTCACTTTATTTAGTTGTTCTTGTCTCTTCTCGTGAGGTGGACAAATAGTCACTGGTGGACTCATCTTCCGAAGCCTCCAAGATCATGTTGCGTTGCTTCCCAATACTCTTGTCATAGAATATGGACTTCCCTTTAGAGTCCTTCATCTAAATCATTCCGGTACTCCAGTCTTGCTTAGCCTTCATAGCCATGAGCCAGGGTCTTCCAATAATGATAGGGTAGCCCTCCCCTTTGTGTGGCATGACCAAAATTTCTACCTCCACTTCTGTGTTGAATGCCTTCACTTTGAAAGCATTCATATGTATTTCAATCTTACGTTATTTGTCATTTTGGCTCGGCAGGGTGCCGGCCTTCTAACCTCTAGGCCTAGATGGTGCATCATTTTCTCACTCATGACGCATATCTGTGTGCCACTATCTATGTAGATGTTTGAGATGCACTGCCCCTTAAAGAGGGCATCCATGGTTGGTAGGATGTCGTCAAGGTCCCTCACAGAAATAGCCCCAGCTATCCTTGGTCTTGATCTTCTTCTACTTACCATCTTCGTCCATTGTCTCCTCATCCTTGGTGCAAAATGGAGTAATTGGGGACAAGTTATCTACGGACCATGCATCAATGCATCCTGACCAAAGTCATGTGGTTAAGCATACTCACCCAATGAAAAATCCACGATGTCGATCTCCCACCGAGGCTTAGATGCCTGCTTGCTAGACTCGCCTTTTCCTTACTTTTTCTCTTCCCTTTGAGATGCTTCTTCGTGCGTGGCACGCGTCACTCCCATGGCATCCACTTCTTCTACCTTTCCTTTTCCTTTGTTGTTCTCTCAGACTAGTTCTTCTACCTTTGCTTTTGCTTTAGCTTCGAGGCTAATAACACTCACCGCTTGGTTTATAGCAGGTGGTGGAGGTAGCAGTGGGATGAGAGGTTGTGGTGGTGGTCGTTGTATAGGTGGTCAAAGGATTTGGACCGGTGGAATCCGCCCTGGTTGTCTGGGCGGTGGTGGTCTTCCCTTGGTGGAGAGATCTGATTCTGTCTTCCTCCTCTATTGGAGTTCTTCCTTCTTGGATGTGGGCAGTAATACATGCCGTGGCTGTCTTCCCCGCAATTATAGCAGTGGTACTCTTGGTTTCGCCTTCATTGTCCTCTCCCTTGCTCTGGATTTCTGACAGGTACATGCCCTTGTTGCACCGGGTGCACGGATAAACTTTCAAGTTGAGTGATGCAACTCAATAGGTCTTGCTGCTCTTCTGATGCCTCCTGTGGTTGGGTTCTATGAACAGATGTTGCAGTCACACTGGGGTTAGTCGGACTGAACTGGATTCCTCTGACTCGTTGACTCTTTCTTGCATGCGCAACTTCTTGTCTTTAAGGTGGGATAGGATACTTCCACTACCAACTCATACGTTGCAAGGAACCTCCCCTTAACCTTCTCTTTAAGCGGCAACCACACCCCAACAATAAAATGATCCTTCTTCAGCAAATTGAGCTCTCCTTCACCTTCCTCTAGTGAGGCAACCCATTGCTCCCACAAATCCACAAACTTGGATTCATAAGTGGATTACTCTAGCAGACATCCATGCTTTAATTCCGTCAGCACAGCTGCCATAACTTTTCGGAGGTTGTGCCTCCACCAAACCTCTTCACAAAGGCAACACGTAGTACATCCCATGCATTTTTGGTAGCTTGGGACAAAGCATTGTACCAAAACTTGGCCTCTACTTTCATCAGTAGAGGAAAAATTCGTAGCCGTGAGGCGTCGTCATTCTTGTTGGAAACCACACAAACGATGTCAAAGTCATCCAAAAAATCGGTGGTGATGTCTTCTCCCTTCTTTTTCACTGAATGTGGGAAAAGAGACACTTTGCATGGTAGCAACTCGGAAAATTATAAATTTTTTTATTTTTATTTTTTATAACATTAATGACATTAGCGGCTCATAGCGGCTTTTTACAGGGTTGGGTGGATAGATTTAAATAGGATAAAAATGGAAACATTGAAGGAGTGGTGGTATGGTGGTAATCCAATATGGGAAGAATGATAGGTTTTGGGGAGCTAAGGATTTCTCCTAGCACCGCAACACCAAACAGATACACAATCTTCTGTTGGTAGAAGATTTTTCTATCTACATAAATATTCACATGCATGTGTTGCAAAAACCTAAATGGGAACGTTGTTGGTCCGTTTTCCATGATGCACAGTGAGTGGAGCACTTACTTATAGTCTTACCATGCCGGTGTTGATGAGTTGGAACATCCACAGGAGGTCGTTGCCTTTCATAGGCTCCACTTTTCCTTCATCCTCAGCACGCATGGGGTGATGGCGACGCGTTTGACTACTCCTAGCCTTTTAGCTAGCAACAGCTGCTGCAGGTAAATATCCTAGTCGGCGCGTTGCATGAACTCCACTCCATTCAGCTGTAACTCGTTTCCATACCGCTGGGTTTCACCCATGGCGAGAGTTCCTTCAGGATGAGCTGTACAGGGAGAGGAGGAAGACCCTCTACCCGTCCTCCAAAACAACGAGAGCATTAGCCGAACCACTCCTCCTGAGGACATAGAAACCTTCTTACCACTTCTGCTTCAGGATTGCGAAATGAATTGGTAGTACTTGCATGTGTCGTACGAATCAAGAAGCGACCTTTCGCCACTTTGCCTCGGATGACCTTTTTCATGGGGCAAACTAGGTACGACCCTGGTTCCCGAACTTGAAGCACTTGTGTGGCCAGATGCTTCTTCCTTTGGGGTCATGTGTTTCTGGATTGTCTTAGCCCTTCCTTCCCTTTGGCTTGGGCAGCCCCTTTTAGGAGTAGAGGCTATACCTTTGCTTGCAGTTTCCATAGGAAAGAGAGGCCTTACCTCCCTTGATATGGACGACCTCCTCGTGGTGGTGAACACGTCGATGTAGATGATTTTAGCCCCTTCGTTACCTTTGTTGCTTGGACTCATTGATAGTGTGCTTTGGTCGACAACAGTGATGGCACTTCATAGCCTTTCCACCTGATGCTCTCAATTTGTGGTTAGAACGAGCAATAGGAGATGGGGAGCTTACCTCTTCAATACTAACGACACTACAGCCTAGCAGTAGTAATTTAATGAAAGCAGTCAATGCCTCTTCAGTCTCCCCTCCTCTGTTCTCCGATTGGAGAATTCTTTCAGCTATTCGTCCATGGTTGATGATGTCCTTTATCTTTAGCATTGTAAACTGAGGGTTTTTGAGAGGCCCTCCTCAGTGGGGGCACCAAATGATGAGCACAAAGCGCGACACGGACCCCGAAGGCCTTAAACGCCAAGAGTCGATGCACGTCAAGCCAGCCACGGTTTGAATGAACAGGGGGCACCACCTAGCTTTGAGCGGCTAGGATGCGGACAACCGTGATTGGAATAACACAAACTATACACACACACACACACACACACACACACAAAAGAGAGAGAGAGAGAGAGAGAGAGAGAGAGAGAGAGAGAGAGAGAGAGAGAGAGAGAGAGACGCAAGTGATGAAAACCCTTGGGTGTGAGGGAAAACTATTTTCATGCAATATTTACAGCAACCTTATTTTCGGCGAGGTGGCCACCATGGTGATAGAGAGATAGAGGGAGAGATAGTGAGCCTAATAGTGCATTCTCTAGAGGTGACTCATAGACACAGAGATTTTCTAGCATGAGTGTGTGTGGCAACCATTGGAGTCAAGGTGTATACATGGCTTCTTCACATAGTGCTAATTCCCAAAATGCTACATTAAATCCCCTCTCTCGTGATGCAAGTGTTGCCAATCCCTCCCACCAAGATGCTACCAAGTGCTGCCCTCCCCCCCGATAGTGACCTCTCAGTGCCTTTTTATAGGTGTTGGCTACTTTCAATTATGATAATTTGATTAGATTAAAGGCCCTAATCAAGGGAGACAAAGCAAGGCGATAGGTCCCAAATGGTTGACCCTTGCTTTGTCTTGAGGATTTTAAAAATGAAAACTCCTAGATGGGCCTTTGTGGCCATCACCTAGAGAGAGGTGATAATTTACAAATTGGGATTTTTACAAGGTTTGATTTGAAACTGGGGGAAAATGATGACAACCTATGGATTTCACTAAAGAGGGCATCCTGGATGATATGCCGGTGAACGGCGGGTTTAGCTGGTACATTGATGTAGCGCCTTCTTCATTTTTGAGGCCGATTGGGGCATGCCTTGGGCGTCTTTTCTTGTTTCGGTGTCGGTGCCGTGCAACTTGGCCTCTTTTTCTTTTTGTTGATGTAAAGTTTTTCGGTTTTCTTTTATTCTTGTGTGTGCGTATATGCGTGCATGTTTGGTGTGTTTATGTTCGTGCGTGTAGGCGTGTGTGCTATATATGTGAGTGCGTGAGTAATGTGTGAGTGTTTCTTTTATAAAAAAAGTGTTGCGAGTGTGTGTAAGCGGGTGTGTGTGAGTATTATGAGTGTGGGTGGGAACGAGGGAGTATATAGTTATATATATATATATATACTATGGTGCTTCTATGGAGGGAAAACGAGAATGAGAGAGAGGGAGGGAGCGGGTGCTGGGGGGGGGGGGGGGGGGGGGGAGAGAGAGAGAGAGAGAGAGAGAGAGAGAGAGAGTAATGGGGTGTGTGTGTGAATGAGTGTGAGTGGAAACTGTTTATGCTGCACCCGGGACTGACTCAGAGGGCGAGAGGGAGAGTCTGAGAGAGATGGTGGGCGTGAGTGTGAGGGAGAGAGAGCGGCCCTATGCAGATGTGCCTGCATATGTTTGTCGAGAGGGAGAGAGAGATAGGCAGAGATATGGTAGCGGGCTCACGTGACCAAGCCGATAGAGAGCGAGAGGGGGGGGGGGGATGTGGTCAACGGGCGGGGTTTGGGTTATGAGAGAGAGAGAGAGAGAGAGAGAGAGAGAGAGAGAGAGAGAGAGAGAGAGAGAGAGAGAGAGAGAATATTATTATGCGCTCTCATGGGCCGTCTCCAGAGAGAGAGAGAGAGAGAGAGAGAGAGAGAGAGGGGAGAGAGAGAGAGAGAGAGAGAGAGAGAGACAGAGAGAAAGAAGAGAGAGAAGGAGGGCTTGGGTGCATGATGGCCCGCCAGTGGAAGGAAAACACGAGGGAAGAGAGGGAGGAGAGAGTGAGGTCGGCCCGTCAGTGGAGTATGGACGAGCGAGAGAGGTAAGAGAGAGAGAAAGAAAAAAATAAAAATAAAATGTGAAAGTGCGTGTGTGTATGAATAATGCAAGAGAGAGAGTTTGAGTCTTGTCCATGCATGGCGGCTTGCCAGTGGAGTATGACAGTGGCAACTTGGTTTATGCACCCGTGTGGCTAGGTGACATAGGAGCAGAGATAAGAGAGATTGTGGATTGGCGGAACCGAGTAGGAGAGATGGAGACCTCTGTCTTCCGGTGATAATGGAGAGAGGTGTGGCCAAATTGGTGGTGGCCTGCCGGTGGTCAAGCATAGAGGGGGTGGTGAATGTTAAAAAAACAACTTTTTATTGTTTTTTTGGTAATGTGCTCTCCCCTAATTGGGGTTGGTTCTTGCGGCCACGGTTTCAAAAATCGGCCGTCATCGTCATGAACAGCACCGCTGTACAATCACCACCCGACCATCTCTATAAAAGGCCATCTTTCCCTTCTCACTTGTTGTTGTAATCTCTCGCATTACCTGTCTTATATATGCAAGCTGTGTGAGAGTGAGGTCATCACCGAGTAAAATACATGTCTTTTTGAGAGTAGGACTCTTTTTCAAGAGTTCCTTCTTGTCTTCCAAGGAGGGGAAGCATAGTATGAGATCTCTTCCTTTTGAAGATTCTCCCGGGCCATCACTCTTCTTGCCCACTCTCCATGCCTTTGTGTGTGAAGGCTTGTCTAGCCCCATCATGGATGTGAGTCTTGTGACTTCTTTTTACTCATTTTTTATGTCCTTGAGGCCGGTTACCCTCACGTGTAGAGCCCGCATACTCCTCTTTTGTTCCTCTTCAAGGGTCATGCTAGTAAGAGTGGGTGTACAAGGAGTTTCCTTACCTTTCTCTTTCTTAGCGGCTTCAATCCATTTTTTGGCCTCCTCTACTTTCTTTTGTGTTGCGGAGTTGAACGCGGCCCATGACTTCTTCTCCTCATCTTCCTAGATAACTTGTATTTCTTCTCTCATAGTATTCAATTCTTCCATCATGGATGTAGGCTGAATTTCGCCTTCTTCAAGCCGCCCACTTTTTGCTACAAGAAGTTGACCTTGGAGAGTTCAGATTGTGTCTTCTTGTGAAGTTGCTTTCTCTTGTAATCCTTTTGCATAGGTTCTCTTCTCCTCTTTCCATTCCTCTATCTTTCAAAGAAAGGTTGCATCCATCTGTTTCTTCCACGCCTTCACTTCAGCCTCAAGGGTTGATATCCGCTTGTTGGTGATCGCGATAACTTCATGTTGAGAGGAAGGTGGGCTTTAGCCATTGGGGAGGCCATGTGAAAGGTGTCATTGGGTAGCCCAATGGAGGGAGACCATGGCGTGGAAATGGGAAGCAGCTCGGGGGGGGGGGGGGGGGGGGGGGGGGGGCTGATTCAGCCAGTCAATGACGGGGGTGGATAAGCGCAAGGGGCTGATAGCTATCGTGAAGAGAGAGAGAGAGAGAGAGAGAGAGAGAGAGAGAGAGAGAGAGAGAAGCAGCTTACGGGGGCCACTTCTAGTTGTGAGGTTGAGTAGATGGCAGCTTTCACAACTACTGTTGAGTGCGTTTGACTCGGACATCTTTTGAATCTGGTATTGGGAAACAGTCTATCACCACTATCTTTACTAATAATCAGAGTGCTTTGGAAATTGCAAAGAATCTAGTGTTCCATGCTTTCATTAAGCACATCGAGGTGTATTATCTTTATGTTAGGGAAAGATTCTCTTGAAGAGAGTTTAGCTTAGCTTATGTGTATATGTAGAAAAATTGTGTTGATCTTTTCAAAAAGGCTTTGCTTCGTGATAAGTTCAAAGATTTTTGCAAAGCTTTGGTGTTACTCCCTTTGTGGACTAGCTTATGTTCACCGCATCACTCCTAGGGAGGATTTGTCACCATATTGTGGTAGTGATGTGTGTGAACACACTTAGGACCAAAAAGGCATTTTTCCCCTTATTAAGAGGTTTTTTCCCGGGCTTGTATATATGCCCATAATCTTGAATTTCTATTTCATTTTCTCTATTTTGCATGCATTTTTGGAGTTGTATTTTCAACAATATTAGAGTTCAAACTTCTAAGCTTCTAGTTGATTGGGTTTGAGTAATCTAACTGGAATATCACTAGATTATTATAAGAAAAATCTTTTTGCACATTCTCCCCACCTCCATCAAATAAATCGATATGAGATCAAGGACACAATAGCAAGAAGATATGCCAAAGATTAATGTTGCACTGATGGAATTACTTTGCTCCTAGTTCATATTTCATACCTTATACTGTTCATGGCACTCGACACGGCTTGACTTTTGAATGCTCCTCACCTGTTTCACTCTATTGGAGTACGATATGAAATCTATAAGCCTTGTATTAGATTCATGAGCCTTTATTAGGTCATAGCTATTAACAAACATGTTTCTCCTACCCACTCAACCATGAGCTTTTTGCAACAAGCAGATTTTTTTTCTGATCCACATGGATAGACCTAGCATGTAGCATTTAGACCTAAGTGGCATGGAACTTATATGTAGTGAAAGAGCCAAAAGAAAAAACAAATTTCTTTGCATTGCCCTACACCCAAACTCATTTATAGGACATGATTCCTGACAAATATCTCACATAAACCATCCGACTCAATTTGGTCTTCTTCTTGCTACCCTCAAGATCAGACACATCAACTATCCTCTCCATATGTTTGCATATGCACCATCTTAGTAATTTCTATACACTCCTTGCCAGGTTTTTGCAGGCCCTTAATTGCACCATCAAACTGAGACGTATGCTGGTGTGTCACCTGAAGTGATTTGCAATTTCAACTCAGTTAACTTCTCATGTAGTGCGTTTGACTCCTGTTCTTGCTGGAACTTTCCTCCTCTTAGGATCTTGGCTTCGCAAGTCTCATTCGTGCTGAATGAATTGCTTACCATTGAGCTTTTTGACCATTCATTCAGTCTTTATCTACTTGCATTTGGTATCTTTCTACATCCAGATCCCGCTCATCAACACACAATTGGCTGCCATAACCGATTCATGACTATTCACTTGCTTCGCATGTTGTGTGCTCTTTACATTATTGAGTAAACTCCCTAGAGCTAGTGGCTTGATATTTTTTGATTCTCCAAAATAGGGCTAGAAAAATACATTTTTCCTAATCGAAGGAAATAAGAGCAAACTTGAAATTGAACCGGTTTTTTGGTTAAAATTTGAGGCTTTTGCCGGTATTTACACTAAAACTTGTGTAAATTTTCCGGTTTTCTTCAAGGAAAGCTCAAAATCTAACTGGAATTCTATGATTCTAGCCATTTAAAATACATTGTACCCCGGGTTTTTTCTAACACTACTCGGAAAGACAATGAAGGGGGTGAACCTGTTTTTGTTTTTTACGAGAATAAGGCGGGCATTATATTAGAAAAGACAAAAGGTAACATCAACATGCTCAAGGAGGGTGAGCCTGTTGTTTTTTAATCTGATGATGTCCTTGTAAGTCTCATGTCGTTACGAGCTGGTGGCATTCATTACGAGCTGGTGGCTTGATATTTTTTGATTCTTGGAAAGATGATGAAGGCCTTGTTAGTGTCATGTCATAATCACTTCATGTGATGGGTCCTATTTCTTTCACTTATATCAAGAATTTTAAATAGTCTTAAGTATTCTCCATCATTGGTTCTACTTTTGAAAAATATTTTATTCCTCTAGGGAATGACTAAGGATATTGCACTCAACACCTAGGGAATGTGACTATTGTGTGTGAGAGAGAAATGAAATGAAATGAAATGATATATTAACGACTTCAAAGGGCCAAAATGACGTATGAGACCAATCCATTACAAAATTGTGAATCCGATACCATGTGTGGGTACAAAAAAATAAATACTATTATGAATCTAGAAGTGCTACTAGCTGGAACTGTGCTGGGTATGTGTGATCACTGATACAATGGGTGCCCACTTGATATAATGGGTGATGAATCCATCCTCATCTGTATGAGAGAGAGAGAGAGAGAGAGAGAGAGAAATGAGATAAAATGTTATATTAACGTCTTCAAAAGGTCAAAATGACCTATGAGACCAAACTGTTACAAAATAGTGAATCTGATACCATGTTTGGGTACAAAAAGATGGGTAAAAAAAGAACTAGAACAAAGATACTACTACTAGAATCCATCCTCATCTGCACTCTGGGTGTCAAGAGAGTATGTCTCTCTCTCTCTCTCTCTCTCTCTCTCTCTCTCTCTCTCTCTCTCTCTCTCTCTCTCTCTCTCTCTCTCTCTCTCTGTGTGTGTGTGTGTGTGTGTGTGTGTGTGTGTGTGTGTGTGTGTTTGTTTCCCATCGGTCCGCCCACCATCACCGCCCACTGCTCTCTCGCCCTTGCTCGTCACACGTGCTTTCAATTGGTTTGTGCTTGTGCGGGGCACGTATTGCACTGCCCACCTGCCCTCTCCACCTCTTGTTTGCTGCCCACCAGCCCACCCATCACTGCCCATTGCTCGTCACTTGCCCGCCATTATTCAGCACCCCTTGCTACATACGTGCACCAAACCAAACCCCATTAGTTGTCATGTTGTTGGTCACCTACACAGTCACACATACACACACGCGCACATGCATACATTGCCTCCCGCTTCCACGCCATTGACGGGAGCAAAGCGAACCCGGAACCCCAATGGCTCTAAAACGCTAGGGCCGAATGGCGCGCCTCGAGCCTGTCACGGTAAAGCGAACAGGGGGAACCACCTAGCTTGGAGCGGCTAGGACGTAGACCACGATGATATGAACACTGCAAACTTACACACACACACACACACACACACACACACACACACACACACACACACACACACACACACACACACACACACACACACACACACACACAAACACACACAAAGAGATTGACAAATGATGAAAACCCTTGGGAGTGTGAGGGAGAGTTATTTCTGCAGTATTTACAATGACCTTCCTTCGAGCGAGGCGGCACACCGTGGTGATAGAGAGTTAGGGAGAAAGGATGGTGAAAACTACTTGGTGCGTTCTCTAAGACGACTCAATGATTGTGAACCTTGCTACCAAGAGCGTGTATACGTGTGTGCATCGACCATTGGAGTCGAGAGGTCGACGTGACTCCCTTCACATGGTGCAATTCCCAAGGAAAACCATCACACAAACCCCCTCCCCGTGATGCCAATAGTGTCAAGTCTTCCCACTACACTCTACCAAGTGTTGACCTCTCATGAACTGCCTCCCCCGATAGTGACCTCTCAGTGACAATTTATAGGTGTTGGTGATCGGGGCTTTTCACAAGCCAAGCTCCCATACCCCTCTTCTCTCGTCCCCACCCCATGAAAACCCCCTCTTAGGGAGGGAGTGATTAAAGGCATTGGAAAAAGTAAGAAAAAAAATAAAGTATGATTATGTAAATATATAAGAAAGGTAAAATAGGCCACCTCATGCCTGCGGGGTAGCCCATCCCCAGCTTGCCTCCTTTTTCTTCACTGTTGCCCCGCCGGGTGTCCCTTTTCCTCTCCTCCACTCAAAAGGTCAACCCCCTCTCTCTTCCCCTTGTCCTTTCTCCTTTCTCTCTCCCCTCAAACTACCCCACCTCTCACCAATAATGCATTATAACTCACCAATAATGCACCCTAACTCACATGCAACTTACCCTATCTTCTAAAATAGTATACTCCACCCCCTCTTTCTCTCTCCTATCATATCCCATGACCCAAATATTCCCCTCTCTCTCTAAAGTGCGCCATGTCTCTTGTCTTGTAGCTAAATAACCTCCCCCACACTCACACACACTCAGTTTCACTGAAAAAGGTGCCCACAGACCCATCCCCACCCGGTGGTTACCTGATTTTTCTTGTGTTCACACACATCTGCACACAGATTCACCTCTGAACACACTCCCCTCTCTCCCCTCTTGTAATTAATTTATTCTCCATGTCACCTCTCACTTTTTTTCATCAACCCATCTCTCTCTCTTAGTCTCTCTCATGAGACTGCTGTTCTGGCACATATACACACAGCCAGACAAGTGGGGCCCACAGTCACATGGCCTATGTAGATAATTATTTCTTCATTTCTAAATTCTATAATTTCTCCCCCCTCCTCCCCTATATAAAGAGGGGTCACCATCACACTAAGGACACACAACATCACCAAAGAATACACTATGCATTGTGTGTGCCTAGTGCACACACACACACCCACACCATCACCATCACCGCAATCACCATGCTCGTCTTGAGCATGACCTCTACACCCTTGGACTATGGAAGATGAAGGGCAGCTAAATGAAGGATGATGGCCATAACCCTCATGCGAGTCTTCGCCATCAACTCCCACCTATCCGCCATGTGCTCTACCACGCTCTCCCTTCTCATTCCCCTACCCTATGCTCCCCATTTCATCGCCTTATTCTCTAAATAAAGCTTGAGGTTTTGTGAGTATGTTTTCTTGCAATGTTTTGCCCATGTGAGGTGTGCAAAATCGCCACCTAGTCTTGTGTTTGGAGTGAGATTGTGTATGTGTGAAGGGTGTGCGGATTCGCCATCCTTTTGTGGTGCCTAAGTACTAAGCCGCTATACCCCCTCCCTCACTCTCTCTCTCTCTCTCTCTCTCTCTCTCTCTCTCTCTCTCTCACTTGAGCTCATTCCCTTTCCTCTTCATCATTACTCCCAAGCATCCATCTCTCTTGGATGAAAACTTTGGTATGGTGGTGTGTTGTTTGTGTCCTAGCCGCTGAAGTTAGGTGGTGCCTCCTGTTTGCTTTACCATGACAGGCTCGAGGCGCACCATTCGGTCCCCGGTGTTTTAGAGGCCGTCGGGGTTCGGGGTTCGGGGTTCGCTTTGCTCCCGTCATTTGGTGCCCCCACTGAGGATATTTTCATGAAACCCTTCAGTTTACAAGACTGAAACCCCTAAACTATTGTGAATGGATGAAGTGCTAGCATGATTTGATAATTGGACGACAGAAGAAAATGAGCTCCAAGCACAACTAGACGAACTCCGCATCTCCATCGAAGCTCGAGTGCCAGGCGTAACGGTGATCGATTTGCAGTGGGAGAGTCAACCAACACGCCAAACCTAGTGGATATACATAGGCCAAGTGCCAAGAAGAAGAAGGAGAAGGTCGAAACCATGTCCGCAACCTACAACCAACCCACAACAACAAAATGGAAGGAGCTCTACACAATAGAGAATCAACACTATTCTACTTTGAGAATCGGGTAACTCAAGTCACCGAGGTAATTATCACAGTCAGTTTTCAAGTCGCACTTGATGCTGCAGCACAGATAACGGAATCATTGTTTCACACTCTCACTAGAGAAACTAGGGATCTATTGAGTTTGTTTCAGGAAAGAACACCACCCTCTCCCACAAGCTTCGACAGTGACTAAGCACCTCTAAGCTTCACATGAATCAGTACAACCTACCTCAAGACAGATCACACATACCAACACGTGTACGCTCAATCAAGGTAATACTGGATTTGAAGGCTCACTACCAGCACGTCATTGACACCATGCTGGGTGGGGAGCGATTTTTTGAGGTTCTGGCATCAGATCAACCATTTGTCCTACCTTTGGTACAAGGCAATGTACCGTTTGAAGTTTTAATCTATGTCCTAGTATAAGAGGGTATACACGCCTCCTTGTAAAGAAGAAAAAAACTTTTGCAAGTTAAGCAGTGTGTCTTTTTAGCTCTCTCTCAGTAATCATGGCAAGTGTAGCATTTCCAACATTTAAAGGAAAGAAGGGGGAGGATTTGGTAACAGACTTCCTAGATGACTTTGAAGTAGCATGTATAGTGAGCAACAAAGATACGGATGAATCCCGGGTTAGAATCTTTAAGCATCTCATGAAGCTAGAAGCTAGATCATGGTACAATGCACTTCCACAAGCAACCAAGGATGACTGGGAACCCTTAAAACCCGCTTTTAAGAGGCGCTTTGGGGGAGGTACCACTTCAAAAAAGTTGTGGGACAAGTTGAGAGACTTGAAGCAGGAGGGTCTTTTAGAATATACCACCTATGAGTCCAAATTTGTGGATTTGTGGGAACGGTGGGTTGAGTCACTGGCAAGAGGGAAATCTGCACCCGATTTCCTAAAAAAAGATCGGTTCACGCATGGCTTATGGCCGCTTCTCAAGGAGAAGGTGAAAGGTAGATTCCTGGCTACGTACGAGTTAGCCGTTGAGATTGCTCGCCTTAAGGACAAGAAGCTGCGAATGAAAGCCAAAGAAACCGAGTCAACAGAAACAGCAACATCATGTCGACCAGCAACTATGACAACCACCATTCCACCACCACCACCGGCTCTTGGAGTAAGAGATGACCAGCAAGATATGTTGGTCCATATCACTGACCAACTACAAAATTTGTCTGTCCACTTAATACAACAAGGGAGGAGTCAAGAAAGAGATCAAGACCTTGGAAGAGCACGACGACAAAACAGGGAGTATCATTGCTACAACTGCGGAGAAGAAGGTCACGGTATGTACTACTGTCCCAAACCATGACAAAACTATAATAGAGGAGGTAGGAGGAACCAATTGTCACCCCCTAGAGAAAGAACACCCCCACCCCGAGCACCAACCCCACCAACACAAATTCTACGTCCACCCCAGACACCACTACAAGCATCCATTCCACCTCTTCCACCAGCCCCACCACCTGATCGCCCTGTAAACATCATAAGGCTAGAAGAGAAAGGAAAAGCCGTAGTAGTGGATCCACCTTGAGCAAAGGAGAGGGACAAGGGTAAGGAGAAGGTAACCTTTTTAGAACCACTTGAGGCCATGATTGTGAAAAGAGCTAGGAGGGATAAGGCTACACAATTAGATGATGAGAGAAGCATGAGAGGAGAAACTAGCAAGAGGCCATCTAGGCCACGACGAAAATTGGGCATCACCGACTTCCAGCTAGGGGAAATTTCTAAGCCCTATGATCTAACATTGGATGTGGCAGAGCAAGGACCGAAGATTACATGGCCACAACTACTACATCTTGTACCTAAAGTAAGGCGACAATGGTCTAAAATGGTAAGTACAAGATGCTCCAAAACAAAGGTAGCCGGAGCAATTTTGGGATGCAACATGGATGACATCCTTCCAATTGTCGACGTAAACATAAAAGGAAAGAGGTTTGGAAACACCTACATTGATGGAGGTGCACAAATCTGTGTAATGAGCGAAGCTATGATGCTTCGATTAGGGCTCGAGGTTGACAGGCCTTCTCCATGCAAGGCAAAGATGGAAAACAACGTAAAAGTAAAGTGTGTGGGTGTGGTAAGTGCCGTGAAAATCAAAGCTTTCAACACTGAGTTAGAGGTAGATGTTTTTGTAATGCCTACTAAGGGGGAGGGCCAGCCCCACCACCTGATCGCCCTGTAAACATCATAAGGCTAGAAGAGAAAGGAAAAGCCGTAGTAGTGGATCCACCTTGAGCAAAGGAGAGGGACAAGGGTAAGGAGAAGGTAACCTTTTTAGAACCACTTGAGGCCATGACTGTGAAAAGAGCTAGGAGGGATAAGGCTACACAATCAGATGATGAGAGAAGCATGAGAGGAGAAACTAGCAAGAGGCCATCTAGGCCACGACGAAAATTGGGCATCACCGACTTCCAGCTAGGGGAAATTTCTAAGCCCTATGATCTAACATTGGATGTGGCAGAGCAAGGACCGAAGATTACATGGCCACAGCTGCTACATCTTGTACCTAAAGTAAGGCGACAATGGTCTAAAATGGTAAGTACAAGATGCTCCAAAACAAAGGTAGCCGGAGCAATTTCGGGATGCAACATGGATGACATCCTTCCAATTG
The DNA here is from genome assembly GCF_014529385.1 of Adiantum capillus-veneris. Taxonomy (NCBI): domain Eukaryota; kingdom Viridiplantae; phylum Streptophyta; class Polypodiopsida; order Polypodiales; family Pteridaceae; genus Adiantum; species Adiantum capillus-veneris. Next base: position 129,076,796 of record NC_140936.1, read on the forward strand.
TCGACGTAAACATAAAAGGAAAGAGGTTTGGAAACACCTACATTGATGGAGGTGCACAAATCTGTGTAATGAGCGAAGCTATGATGCTTCGATTAGGGCTCGAGGTTGACAGGCCTTCTCCATGCAAGGCAAAGATGGAAAACAACATAAAAGTAAAGTGTGTGGGTGTGGTAAGTGCCGTGAAAATCAAAGCTTTCAACACTGAGGTAGAGGTAGATGTTTTTGTAATGCCTACTAAGGGGGAGGGCTATCCACTAATTTTGGGAAGGCCATGGTTGATGGCCATGAAGGCAAAACAGGACTGGGGTACTGGCCTTCTACGCATGACCGGTAAGAAAGGGAAGACAATCTACTACGACATGAGGATTGGCAAGCAGAAGAAAATGAATCTGGAAACATCGGCAGATGAAACCACTAGCGAATCTTTCAATTCTGAGAAGGAGACCACCCCTACCGACAAAAGTGGCAGTTCCATTGATGTGATGGATATCATTATGAAGGATCCACAAAGGGTAAGCACAACTGGTGATCCATCACCAAAAGGGCAACCCAATGAAGAGGAGAGCAAATCACCTGGCCTAGGAGGAAGTAGGTTGAAGGGTATGTTGTCTACGGAATTAACACTTGAGGAGAAAGATAGTTTTTTGCAAATGTTGATGGGATTTCCTAACCTCTTCCTTCAGCTCAAGTGTTGGTGATGACTCATTGGGGGCTGTGCTACTCCAAAAGGATACGACGACATCTTTCATGAGGCCAATCTACTTCTCTAGTCGAATGATGACAGCAGGAGAGAAAGGTTTCACCCATGTGGAACACTTAGTCCTAGCTCTTAGATTTGCAACTACAAAGTTTAGGTCATATTTGCTGCCTAAGCAATTTGTGATTCTAGCCACGGATGAAATAGTTCCCTATGTTGTACAACACATGGATGTGTCTGCTAGAATTACTAAATGGCTAGTTCGTCTGCAAGAGTTTGACTACACGGTAAAGGTAGAAAGCACGACAAGGGCAAGTTTGGGGGGACTCATGACCTACCAAGTCTTTGAAAGGAAGGAGAAGCAATCTAAGGAAGGAGAAGTCCGATTACCTCCAGTACCACCGATGGTAGAAGGAGCATACTCTCTCTACTTTGATGGAGCCTACAAGCGAGCGTCCGACAAAGCAGCTGCAGGCATAGTGGTCTTTGATGACAAAGGGACAAAGGTATTTTCGTTGGGCCAATTGTTAGATTCACATTCTAACAATGAAGCTGAGTATGCAGCACTAACCAAGGGTCTACAATGGTGTGTCTCTCAAGGTGTACAACGCCTTAATCTATTTGAACACCATTTTAGATAATTTGGGAAAATCCCGTTTCCCAAATTCTAAATGTGTATGCTAGGATTGTGTTATTTAATGATTTCTAAGCTCTAGTTGCCTTTAATTTAGATAAATTATCATGATTGTATGAGTCTATTTTAATTTCTCTACTATAAAATTTAAGAATAAACCTCCAATATAGTTTTTGGAAAGAGGATTTGTATGACATCAGTGCTTTTCAAAATTCAACAAATGCTTCTAGAAGTAGCTTCTCAAAAAATGAGGTGTCAAAAAAACCAATTGATATGATTTTAACACTAGGTTGGTAACCTAACAGGACATAAAAGTGTCCTTTCAGGGTTTTGAAAAAAACCTCCAAAACCATAGTAGATCCACTCATTTTGTAAAATCCTTTCATGAGGTTATAGTCCAAGGCCTACTACACATGGAAAAAATAAGAAACTTGTAAAATTTCTCATCTTTTGGTCACACCAAGCCTCCAAAGTTGATGGACCAGTGCATTTTCATCAAAATAGTAATTTCTTACGTTTTGTTGCATAAAAATAAGATTAGGGATTTTTGTAGGAGTTGAGATAAATTCCCTAGTTAACTTCAATGGGTTGGTGATCAGAACATATGATTGCTTCTCACTCACTTTTTTTTGTTTTTCCAAAATAAATAGGTACAAAAAAGTTGATTTTTTACCATTCTGCAAACCTATCATCAAAGTTTCTATAGCCACGCTCAATACAAATAATATATGCATTTTTTCTTAGTTCCCTATTGTCCTTTATGTTCATAAGGAGCCATGGATCATGTCAAAAGAATAATACATCTCTTACCAAGGGGAATCTTGGGGACAAAGATGAAATGCTAAATACAGCAAACATGAAAAAATTTGGGTTCAACATTATGAGTTGTAGAATCCCATAGAAACTATTCAATATCTAGAGAAATTTGATCTTTATGACTAGATATAGTTACTACCTTCAAAATGCATGTAGTTGTCACAAGAAACTAACAATATTGAAAAAGCTATACTTGATATACTAGAATGTTTAGTTTTCTTCTATAATTGAAAAAATCAACCATCGTTGTATACTATGCAAAATAGGGTATTAGGTGCCCCAAAACTCAAGGAATATTAGCTTTATGTTACAATATGTGACATAGAAAATAAAAAATGCATTTGGATATCATGAAATCCACCAAAAAAATTATAGAAGGACTAAAATTGGCTAAAAAACAGGATTTGACAATTTTTGTAATTTGGTCATAACTTACAACTTTAATATTTATTTCTCCCTAGAAGCATCAGGACATGTTGAGGACTACTAAAGATAATTCTCTAGCATTATAGACCTCACAAAAATGAATTCTAGAGTGGTATAGTTGCAAAAAGTTGAAAAAAGCAAAAAACAGGACCCGTTTTTTCACACAGTTTAGGTTGTGAAATGTTGTGCAAGGACAAGATTAAAGATGGAATTGATATTCCAAAAAAATGTCGAGTTTTTTTCAGCTCATGAGACAACTTTCTAGATAGATAGCACCTCAAAATCCATTTTGAAACTCTTGACATAATTCAAGGAAAATGGTCACTTAACAGGACATAAAAGTGTCCGAGGACATAAAAGTGTCCGATTACCAACCTAGTGTTAAAGCAGCATATAGATTGATTACAGCAATTAAAAAAGATAATATGTAAAGACAAATACTATTAAACACTCTTGTCATAATTTGGTGACCTTAATCCATGTATAACAAAATACTTGGTCATGGTTTTGTAGCGTGCTATCAAGTTTTAAATACACGATAGTTTAAACAACATTCAAACTAATATTTCACACTTAAAAAGTCAAAACAATACTATATAGTATCCTATGGCTATAAGACCATGAGATGCCATCTATTGCACCTATGGCCTTAAGGCCATATGGTGATCTTTGTAGACATGTCTATGACTTTAATATGTCTCTTTATGACCTCAAGGCCATAGGGTTAGGATTGTTAGCTGGTCCCAACGTATATTATTGTTTCTATGGAGAGGATTGTCTTGGCCGGAATGGCTATGGGCCGTATTGCCTTTGCTTTCCATTGGTATTTTGCTTTTGCCGGTTTTTGGAAATGTTTTGCTACTTCTTTTTTTGCCACTCTTTTGTTGCCGATTGGCATCCACACAAGCCGGCCTTCCTTTTTCAAATGCAGCTGTCTGCCTTCCGTTGTTGCTTGTACTGAAGGGAGTTCCTTTTGCTTTTGTTTTAATATCCAAATGCGAGTGACATTTGGGTTATGGCTAAGCATTTTCTTTGGGATCCATATCTATTTTATGCCCTTGGTTTTTGGTTGAACCATCTACTTCATTGGAATTTGTTTGTTGCATTGTTGTTTGTCCGCCATGGCAGTTCTATCTTTCCGCATCCATACTTGTTTCCCTTGTTTTGGTAACCTAGATCTTTGCATTGCGGTCAGTGACTTCGTATGTCTATAATTAGCATGGTTGGCTTTTACCTGATTGTTGGTCTCGTGTATCATGTTGTTCTTTGGTTGCATTTTTGCTTTTGGCTCTTTTTCCAGTGATTGCATGGCTTGCAGCTGATTATTCTTGTGCTTCTGCTTGAGCTTCCTCTCGTACTCTCTGTTTTTCCTTCATTCTTTGTTTTCCTTGATGAATTTGTTGAAGCATCTCCTGTGTGAGTGGTAGATGATATCTCTTCAGTCGACGTCCACTAACCTAGTTTGGCATTTTCTTCACCTGCTAATGTAGCAAGCTAGACAGCTCCACTTTGTGATAGATCACTAATCAAAAAAAGTCCCATCCCTCGCTTTTTAAGTTTCTCGGCATGTTGCTTCAAGGTATAAACAAGTACATAATCACCTATTTTGAACTCTTTAGTGCGCACATGTTTGTCAAAAAATTCTTTGTGTCTTCTCTTTTTAGCATAGATTGAAGCTACATCTCGTAAGCGGAGTTCATCTAGCTTTTCAAGATCATCTATTCTTGAAGAGAGCTCATGCTCTATCCATTCCAAGCGTTTTGCTACTCGTAGAGTTGGAATTAAAAATTCTATGGATAGTATAGCATTTAGACCAAAGACCATGTTGTATGGTGTTGTTCCTATCGATGTTTTGTAAGCTACCTTGTATGCCCATAGTGTTGAGTGTAGCTGCTGATCCCAATCTGTTCTTGATTCTGACACTATTTTAGTGAGAACCGTGCATAGTGTTTTATTTGTGGCCTCAGCTTGTTCATTGGCCTGCGGATGGTACGGAGCAGATTTCCTATGTATGACCATGAATTCCTCTAGCAGATATTCAATGACCTCATTGAGAAAGTGTGTTCCACGATCACTGACAATTTCTATTGGTAACCTGTATCGTACAAAAACATTCTCATACAAAAATTGTGCAGTGGTGCGTGCATCTGCTTTTTGTGTTTCCTTGGCTTCCACCCATTTTGTGAGATAGTCCATAGCCACAATGATATATTGGGTATGGGTGCGATATGCAAGGGGTGAGACAGGTCCTACAAAATCTATGCCCCATTTTGCAAACTCTCTTGCTCCCATCATTGGCCGTAATGGCATCTCATCTCTTTTTATTGGCACCTTGGTGCGTTGACATGCATCACAATGCTTTACAAACTCTTCAGCATCCATGTGCAATGTAGGCCACCAAATTCCTGCGGTTAAAACAATTTTTGTCGTCTTATCGCCCGAAAAATGGCGTCCACTTATTCCGCTATGTCCATGTTCTAGAATCGGCAGGTATATATTTACTTTCACTTGCACAGATTCTAATTTGATTGTCCTTTCCTCGCTTATAGAGTTGGTTTCCAATTAACTGAAAGTCACGATCTTCCAGCTCTATAGATTTTTTCCATGCTCTTGTGATGTTCTCAGGGAACGTCCTGGTGGTTAAGAAGTCAATGATATATTGACTCCATGCAGGTGCAATGTTTACCAGACACAATGTCACGTGATCCACTCGTCGTTTGCCACTACATATAGTACAATTGGTAACATAAGAATGTGTGTCCGCATACATAGTTGGCCAATAAACCCCTAAGTGTTTCAGTCTCTGGTGTGTTTTCACTGTTGAACAATGAAATGCACAATCGTGGACATGTGCCTTTTCAAGGTAGCACACGAATTCTTATGGATTTATACATAATCGTAGGATTTGGTCCGATCCAAGATGATACAGGCGTTCTGCTATCAACTGGAAGTTTTTTCATTGTCGAATTGTTTGTTGTTTGGATCTGTTTTCCATATTATCAAACTCACTTCCAAAGGAAAGAATGCTAACAATTTCCTGAGACCATTTGGGTACCATTTCAACATTGAAAAGATAAGCATCTGGTATGTCATCATCTACTCCTTTAGGAGCTTCCCCGTTGTGTATCCTTGAAAGATGATCCGCTCGTAGATGTGTTTTACCCTTCTTGACCACCACTGTGAAGTCAAATTTTAGCAATATAATAAACCAACGTATCATTCTCCCTGTATTGTATGGTTTATTTACCAGATACAAAAGAGCTTGATGATCTGTGAAGAACACAAATTTGTTTGCAAGTAAATAATGCCGAAATTTATTTATAGCATAAATCATTCCTAACCCTTCCCGCTCTGTGGTGGTGTAGTTCTTTTCCGCACTTTTTAGCTGTCAGCTCGCATAGAAAACTGGAAAATCCATTGTTCCATCTCCAGGTTGAGCCAGAATACTTCCAATGGCATATGCAGAAGCATCAATGTGAACATGGAATATATTTTCCTAATCTGGTGCCTTCAGTACAGGTGTTGATATAAGGTTTTCCTTCAGCTTTTGGAATGAAGTTTCACACTCCTCGGTCCAATCGAAATTGACTAGCAAACCATTAGGAAAAGTTTGGACTCAAAAATGGGCCTTGTAAGAATTGTTGATGTGGAATAGCTTTCAAAAAGTGGGGATCGGTAAAGTTTTTGCAAATAAGATCCAAACTTGTCGTAGGTTGGATATTTAGAATCTACTCTTCAAATGCTATCTATTGATATATAGAATGCATGCATCGGACATTGCCTTCATGTAGACTGGGGGTCATACAAGAAAAGGCGCTCTTGGCCGAGGTAAGGAAACTGCTGGAGGCGGGATTCATCTATGCTGTAGAAAACTCAGAATGGGTGTCACCCGTAGTGGTGACACCTAAAAAGAATGGTAAGTGGAGGGTCTGTGTTGACTACAAACCACTAAATGCAGCTACAAAGAGAGACCACTTTCCTCTCCCTTTCTTGGATGAAATTCTGAATGAAGTAGCGGGTTTTGAATGCTATACCGTCTGTGATGGTTATTCTGGATACTTTCAAATACGCATAGCCTTGGAAGATCAGCTAAAAACCACTTTTATCACGCCATGGGGTTGTTTTGCATACAGGGTTATGCCATTTGGTCTCACAAATGCACCTGCCCCATTCCAAAGATATGTCACATATGTTTTTCAACCGTTCTTTGGAACATCCATAAGAGTGTTCATTGATGATTTTTGTATATATAGCTCCCGTATTTCACATTTAGAAAAGGTAATTGAAGGTTTGGCCAGGTTGCAGAGCCTAGGTGGGCAATTAAATGTGGATAAATGCCACATTGGGGAGAGTAAAGTCATTCTACTAGGCAATGAAATTTCAGCAAAAGGTATCAACGCCGACCCAAGTAAGGTGTCCGCACTCATAGCCCTACCTTCACCAACGACCGCACGTCAACTGGTCTCTTTTCTACAGAAGGTGAGGTACTTAAGTAGATTCATACATCTACTATCACAACTTGTTCTACCACTGCAACAACTCACTCAAAGATATACTTTCACTTGGGACGAGGAAAGCGAACATCACTACAACAAGGTAAAGGAGTTCTTAGCCACTCTGCCAACTATCTCACCACCTAAGTGGGATGAAAAATTCTATGTCACCTCAAGTGTTGGTGATGACTCATTGGGGGCTGTGCTACTCCAAAAGGATACGACGACATCTTTCATGAGGCCAATCTACTTCTCTAGTCGAATGATGACAGCAGGAGAGAAAGGTTTCACCCATGTGGAACACTTAGTCCTAGCTCTTAGATTTGCAACTACAAAGTTTGGGTCATATTTGCTGCCTAAGCAATTTGTGATTCTAACCACGGATGAAATATTTCCCTATGTTGTACAACACATGGATGTGTCTGCTAGAATTACTAAATGGCTAGTTCGTATGCAAGAGTTTGACTACACGGTCAAGGTAGAATGCACGACAAGGGCAAGTTTGGGGGGACTCATGACCTACCAAGTCTTTGAAAGGAAGGAGAAGCAATCTAAGGAAGGAGAAGTCCGATTACCTCCAGTACCACCGATGGTAGAAGGAGCATACTCTCTCTACTTTGATGGAGCCTACAAGCGAGCGTCCGACAAAGCAGCTGCAGGCATAGTGGTCTTTGATGACAAAGGGACAAAGGTATTTTCATTTGGGCCAATTGTTAGATTCACATTCTAACAATGAAGCTGAGTATGCAGCACTAACCAAGGGTCTACAATGGTGCGTCTCGCAAGGTGTACAACTCCTTAATCTATTTGAACACCATTTTAGATAATTTGGGAAAATCCCGTTTCCCAAATTCTAAATGTGTATGCTAGGATTGTGTTATTTAATGATTTCTAAGCTCTAGTTGCCTTTAATTTAGATAAATTATCATGATTGTATGAGTCTATTTTAATTTCTCTACTATAAAATTTAAGAATAAACCTCCAATATAGTTTTTGGAAAGAGGATTTGTATGACATCAGTGCTTTTCAAAATTCAACAAATGCTTCTAGAAGTAGCTTCTCAAAAAATGAGGTGTCAAAAAAACCAATTGATATGATTTTAAAGCAGCATATAAATTGATTACAGCAATTAAAAAAGATAATATGTAAAGACAAATACTATTAAACACTCTTTTCATAATTTGGTGACCTTAATCCATGTATAACAAAATACTTGGTCATGGTTTTGTAGCGTGCTATCAAGTTTTAAATACACGATAGTTTAAACAACATTCAAACTAATATTTCACACTTAAAAAGTCAAAACAATACTATATAGTATCCTATGGCTATAAGACCATGAGATGCCATCTATTGCACCTATGGCCTTAAGGCCATATGGTGATCTTTGTAGACATGTCTATGACTTTAATATGTCTCTTTATGACCTCAAGGCCATAGGGTTAGGATTGTTAGCTGGTCCCAACGTATATTATTGTTTCTATGGAGAGGATTGTCTTGGCCGGAATGGCTATGGGCCGTATTGCCTTTGCTTTCCATTGGTATTTTGCTTTTGCCGGTTTTTGGAAATGTTTTGCTACTTCTTTTTTTGCCACTCTTTTGTTGCCGATTGGCATCCACACAAGCCGGCCTTCCTTTTTCAAATGCAGCTGTCTGCCTTCCGTTGTTGCTTGTACTGAAGGGAGTTCCTTTTGCTTTTGTTTTGGTATCCAAATGCGAGTGACATTTGGGTTATGGCTAAGCATTTTCTTTGGGATCCATATCTATTTTATGCCCTTGGTTTTTGGTTGAACCATCTACTTCATTGGAATTTGTTTGTTGCATTGTTGTTTGTCCGCCATGGCAGTTCTATCTTTCCGCATCCATACTTGTTTCCCTTGTTTTGGTAACCTAGATCTTTGCATTGCGGTCAGTGACTTCGTATGTCTATAATTAGCATGTTTGGCTTTTACCTGATTGTTGGTCTCGTGTATCATGTTGTTCTTTGGTTGCATTTTTGCTTTTGGCTCTTTTTCCAGGAGAAATTGAATAGCATTTTATATCTTGCTCGTTGTTTTATTTCCCCAGCTTATGTATGATTTTATGAATTATTTTTAAACACCCACATAAAAATAAAAATTCTAAAAGGTGTTTCTCAACACCACCATTTTCTTGGGAATCTATCTCTTTTAAGAAGTGTTTTGAAACACCCACATAAAAATAAAAATTTTAAAAGGCGTTTCTCAACACCACCATTTTCTTGAGAATCTATCTCTTTTATCAAGTGTTTTGAAACACCCACATAAAAATAAAAAATTTAAAAGGTGTTTCTCAACACCACCATTTTCTTGAGAATCTATCTCTTTGTCACATTCCCAAATTAAATGAAATTTTTTCAAATTTAATGGGAAATAAGAATCCATAGGCGTTGAAATTAGTCCCAAAGTTCTGGGATTTTTCCATTTCATCTAAAATGGTGTTTTTGGGGATGCTCTACTTCTGGTAAGGCAAGTAAATGGAGCATGGACATGCAAGAATCCTAGTTTAAGGACTCACTTAAGTGGTGTAAAAACCTTGTTGGGTAAGTTTGAAGAAGTTCAAATACACCATATCCCAAGGGCTCAAAACCAAGAAGCAGATGCCCTAGCAAGTGAAAGACTATAGGAAGTGGTGGTTGGAGCAATAAAACTACAGCTCCCTCTATTTCAAGGGAGTGATGCCTTGCCTGACATCATGCATTTTTTGGAAACAGGGGAATGCCCATCAGATTTAACAAAGGGACAGAAGCAATGGCTGACGCGGAAGGCCACAAGGTATCGACTCATCAATGATGGTTTGTACTGTAAGGGTAAGGACCAAATACTCAGGAAGGTCCCTCTCTCTCACGAAATCATGGGAGTAATTGCTAGCTGTCACGACGGGGTTTGTGGTGGTCACTTTTCCCTAGACATAACAAGTAGGAAAATCTTGCAGGCACGCTTCATATGGCCTAGCCTCAACCGTGATGTACACCGTTAGTGAAAAACCTATAAGTTGTGTCAAAAGGCCGGCACTAGGTCACTTATGCCTGAACCACAGACACCTATTCTCTCATATGGCCCATTTGAAAAATGGGGATCGATGCCATTGGGCCATTACCTAGGGCCAACTCAGGAAAATTCTACATTATCCTGGGGGTCGACTACATGACTAGATGGGCAGAGGCTACAACCACCACTAGAATCACAGCGGTAGAGGTAGCTAAATTTTTCTACGAGCACATATGCTGTAGGTTTGGCACACCTTTAGAGATCATCTCTGATAGAGGGCCAGGTTTCAGAGCAGACTTGGTAGGAGAATTAATGCAGAAACTGGGCATTACAAGGAGGCACTCTTCACCATATTACCCTCAATGTAATGGCCTAGTTGAAAAGGTAAATGGAATGGTTTCTAAAATTATTACCAAGCAAGTAAACAATCATCCTGAAGACTGGGATAAGTATCTAGTACCAGCTTTATGGGCCTACAGAACTTCATTTCGTACATCCTTGGGATTCACACCATATCATCTAGTATTTGGTAAGAAAGCAATCTTGCCCATTGAAGTGCAACTACAAAGTCTCAGAGTAATGGCAAGCCAACTTCAACAACCCAATATGCATTTGAGAGATCACATCATCAACTTGGAAAGACTGCAGCTGGACAAAGAAGAAGCAATAAATTATTATGCAGCACAAGCAGAGCATAAACGGCTTAGCTTTAACGAGCATCTCCGAAAAAAAGAATTGAAGAAAGGAATGTTGGTGCTCCGCTACGACAACCGCTTCGACACGTGCAAGGATAAGAAACTCCTGCTCCGATGGGAAGGCCCTTTCATCATCAGGAAAAAATATGCCAATGGAAGCTACCAGCTTATGGAAGCTGATGGAAAACTTCATAAAACCAGGGTAAATGGTTGGCGACTTAAACCTTATTTTCTTCGATTTGACCAGGCTCCACCAATTGACATTCCAGAAGAGGACACACCATGAGCCGCCACCTCCGACGATAATGATCAAACAGATGAGCTAGAGACATGAATGCCTCTAGCCAAAAGGGAAGGGCTAATGATGGGGGCTTTTCACAAGCTAAGCTCCCATACCCCTCTTCTCTCGTCCTCACCCCATGAAAACCCCCTCTTAGGGAGGGAGTGATAAAAGGCATTGGAAAAAGTAAGAAAAAAATAAAGTATGATTATGTAAATATATAAGAAAGGTAAAATAAGCCACCTCATGCCTGCGGGGTAGCCCATCCCCACCTTGCCTCCTTTTTCTTCACTGTTGCCCCGTCGGGTGTCCCTTTTCCTCTCCTCCACTCAAAAGGTCAACCCCCTCTCTCTTCCCCTTGTCCTTTCTCCTTTCTCTCTCTCCTCAAGCTACCCCACCTCTCACCAATAATGCATTATAACTCACCAATAATGCACCCTAACTCACATGCAACTTACCCTATCTTCCAAAATAGTATACCCCACCCCCTCTTTCTCTCTCCTATCATATCCCATGACCCAAATACCCCCCTCTCTCTCTAAAGGGTGCCATGTCTCTTATCTTGTAGCTAAATAACCTCCCCCACACTCACACACACTCAGTTTCACTGAAAAAGGTGCCCACAGACCCATCCCCACCCGATGGTTACCTGATTTTTCTTGTGTTCACACACATCTGCACACAGATTCACCTCTGAACACACTCCCCTCTCTCCCCTCTTGTAATTACTTTATTCTCCATGTCACCTCTCACTTTTTTTCATCAATCCATCTCTCTCTCTTAGTCTCTCTCTCATGAGACTGCTGTTCTGGCACATATACACACAGCCAGACAAGTGGGTCCCACAGGTACATGGCCTATGTAGATAATGATTTCTTCATTTCTAAATTCTAAAATTTCTCCCCCCTCCTCCCCTATATAAAGAGGGGTCACCATCACACTAAGGACACACAACATCACCAAAGAATACACTATGCATTGTGTGTGCCTAGTGCACACACACACACCCACACCATTACCATCACCATCAACGCAATCACCATGCTCGTCTTGAGCATGACCTCTACACCCTTGGGCTATGGAAGATGAAGGGTAGCTAAATGAAGGATGATGGCCATAACCCTCGTGCGAGTCTTCGCCATCAACTCCCACCTATCCGCCATGTGCTCTACCACGCTCTCCCTTCTCATTCCCCTACCCTATGCTCCCCATTTCATCGCCTTATTCTCTAAATAAAGCTTGAGGTTTTGTGAGTATGTTTTCTTGCAATGTTTTGCCCATGTGAGGTGTGCGGAATCGCCACCTAGTCTTGTGTTTGGAGTGATCTTGTGTATGTGTGAAGGGTGTGCGGATTCGCCATTCTTTTGTGGTGCCTAAGTACTAAGCCGCTATACCCCCTCCCTCACTCTCTCTCTCTCTCTCTCTCTCTCTCTCTCTCTCACTTGATCTCATTCCCTTTCCTCTTCATCATTACTCCCAAGCATCCATCTCTCTTGGATGAAAACTTTGTTATGGTGGTGTGTTGTTTGCGTCTTAGCCGCTGAAGCTAGGTGGTGTCCCCTGTTTGCTTTACCATGACAGGCTTGAGGCGCGCCATTCGGTCCCCGGTGTTTTAGAGGCCGTCGGGGTTTGGGGTTCGCTTTGCTCCCGTCATTGGCTGCTTGGATTATGGTAATCCTGATTTGATTAGGATAAGCTAATCGGGGAGACAAAGCAAGCGGTGGGCCCGGTGTGGTTGACCCTTGCTTTGTGTTGAGAGTTATTTAAAATGAGAATCTCTAGGTGGGCCTTTGTAACCATCACCTAGAGAGAGGAAATTTACAAAGTGGGAATTTTACAAGGCTTGGGTGAAAACTGAAGAAATGATGAACATAACCTACAAATTATTGAAAATGGCATCATGGATGCGTGATGCTGACAAATGGTGTGCTGTCGGTGCGTCGGTGTAGCGCGTACTTCTTTTCGGGTCGGCCGGGGCATGCCTTCGGTGCATTTCTCCTTTTTGTTGTTGGCGACGCATGATTTTGGGTTTCTCCTTCTTTTGTCGATGACGATGGTGTAGGATTCTCCTTTTTCGTGTTTTTTTTTAATTCGTTCATATACACGTGTTGTGTGTATGTATGGGTGTGTGAGGGTATTTGTACATGTGCGTGCGAGCGTGAGTTTGTGTGTATATGTAAGCGAATGTGTGTGCGCGAGCGTGCGTGGGAACGGGGGAATGTATGTAATATATATATGTGTATATATATATATATATATATATATACATATATATATATATATATACATATATTTCTATTTTTTTATATTTTTTGGCAGTGCAGACGACGCAGAGACGGGGGGGTGAGGATGGTGGAGGGGGATATGTGTGTGTGTGAGTGTACGTGCGCACTGGGTGTGTGTGGGGGGGGGGGGATTGTTAAAGAATATGATGTTAAAGAATATGTCCATTGTGCTATGGGCGGCTGGACACTGACTATACTATGTTGTAAATATACTTTGGATAATAGTTCAAAAGAAGAGGAGAGAAGAGCAGCTCGTTGAATGGCTGCTGCAGGGTAACGATTGTGTGTGTGTGTGTGTGTGTTTCGATGTGTGTTGGTGTGTGTGTGTGTATAGTCTTCTTTCCTACCTTCTCCATCACCTGCGCACTCTACAAAGTGGTATCAGAGCTTAGTTTAAGGAGCTACAGTCAATACACAGGTTTCCGCAGCTCTGGAAAACAACAAAAAAGAGAGGTTTTTTTGTCATAACTCCCTCACCCGAACTCGGAATACAGTGATCCAGGAGTCTATCTTTATGTTTTTGGGCGTTTCGGATGCATTGGCATACTCAAATTTGCCAAAATCTGCAATTTTTTGCAGCAAACAACCAGCTCACACAAGAGTAGGAGATGTCCAGTTTTGCACTCGGCAGTAGATTTACAGGTTACAAGTGAAGAATTCAGCATTTACACAGGTTTTGGAGAGCGACATAGAGCTTTTGCATCATGATATTGTGTTATCAAAGATTATGTTTGGTTGTTGTGGGTCCGTTATGGACAGCCGCCTATGTAAGAAAGGTTGTGGGAATTAGTTGAGGCGGTTATATTGTCAGATTGAGTACTTTGTGGTTATGTATGGATATGCGGTCAATGTATTTTGGAAAACTGCAGCCTTTGTGAGGGTTGAGTGAGGTTTTTTGAAGCCTTGCCTTGGGAGCTTTGGTACCTTGGCAAGGTGGATTAGGTACTGGAGCGAACCCCCGACTAGCCCCGCGAAAGACCTCATATGTTGTTTACGACTATGGGAAGAAGGTGGATGTATGGATATGTGGTACAGGACAGCGTATGGATTGCATTTGCATACAGGTCCATGTGGACATTGTTTTAGAGTATTTATGCATAGTACTGAGTCAGTCTGTGGCAAAGTGAGTCAGTGGATTTTCCCTTGGCAGTGAGAGATTTTATGTCAGTGTTTATGAGAACTTTGGTTGAAATTGTCACTTGAGATATTGTCCAAATATAAACGAAACTCTGCCGAAATTTTGTCAAAATTCTTTGGAAGAAATTGAGAGAGTGAAGATGGCAGAAAGTTCAACTCACGTCACACAAATTGTTGGAGAGAAGCTGACCAGAGAGAACTACAGCATATGGTCTTATAGGATGGAGAACTTTATCATGGGCAAAGGTTTATGGGATTATGTTACAGGTGAACAAGAGTGTCCCGAGGTTGGTTTGGAACCAAATAGAGAGAATGTTGAAGCACATAAAACATGGCAAGCAGGAATAAAAGCTTACAAGAAGTGGATCGAGAATTCAAGGAAAGTGATGCATTGGATTTCACTATGCATTAGTGACTTCTTTATTCCACATGTGAAGAAGGCTCAATCTCCAAAGGAAGCATGCGAGATACTAGCAAGAATGAACAACTCCAATACAGAACCACGAAAAGTTCACTTGAAGCAAAGGTTACATTGTGTATGGAGAGGAAATAGATCCATATCAGATTATGTGACAGAGATAAAGCAAATACAGGAAGATCTTGCGAGCATTAATGTTGAAGGTCCAGATGATGACTTAGTTTCAGTGACATTGAATGGTTTGGGACCGGAATACAAGTCATTGGATACATCTATATCTGTTCGAGGACACATGCCTGATTTTGAAGAGTTAGTAAACCTTTGTTTGCAAGAAGAGGTGAAGCTAGGCAAGTCAGGTCCTTCTACATCAAATAACAATTCCAGAGATCAGGTTTTTTACTCTAGAGGTCGTGGAAACAATAGAGGTGGAAGAGGAAACTATGGTCATGGAAACAATGTTGGAAGAGGTCAATGGCAAAACCAACAAAGTTAAAGTTACAACGATTATAACCAAAGAGGCAGGGGGAGAGCCCGAACTCGTGGACGTGGAGGTGGATGATTTGTACATCCTCAAAGAGATGGATATTGTAACAGATGTGGCATTTATGGTCACTTTGAAAGAGAATGTTACACAAGGCTAAATCAAAATCGTGATCGCGGTGGAAGAGGCCGAGGTTATGGCAGACATGGAGGAAACTTTGTTGGATACAATCCTCATGATCAAAATATATATGACAATAGGTCGAGTGGACATTTATTTCCTATGGAGCATGTTGTTGGAAGCATGGTGGAACCACATCATACAGATGATTGGTATTTAGATAGTGGTGCCACAAATCATATGACATATCATGGTGAATGGTTTGACAGAAAAGAGAAGTTAGAAGAGGATGAGTTTGTCGCTACAGGTGATGATACTATGCATCGGATTACACATGTTGGTTCAGTTCCATTGCTAGAAAAAGACGGGACATACAACACATTGGGAGATGTTCCATATGTACCTTCAATCACAAAGAATTTAGCATCAGTTGGACAAATGGCAGATCAAGGGTTGCAAGTCCGTTTTAATCGTTATGGATGCTTCATAGAGGAGTTTCACAAAGGCAGACCAGGCAAGATATTGGCACGTGGAAGAAAGAAAGGTCGCTTGTTCTCTTTGGAAGCTGGAGATCCATGTTTACACAGTGGTATGTATGCAAACAAATCAGGCACTCAAGATGATTGGGCAAATTTATGGCATAAGAGAATTGGTCATGTAAATTTTAGAAGATTAAAGCATATGCAATCAAATCAAATTGTACGTGGATTACCAAAGTTTGGCAGATTGAATTTTGATCATGTTTGTGAAGCTTGTCAATTTGGAAAGCAATCTTTGTTTACCATTTCCAAAGAGGGGGAGAACTAGCCAAAGTCCTTTGGAAATTGTTCATTCAAATATTTGGGGACCTTGTGATCATGCTACACCAAATGGTTGTCGATATTTTATCACATTTACGGATGATTACAGCAGAATGACATGGGTTTACTTTCTAAAGGCAAAGTCAGAGGCATTTGAGGTATTTTTGGAGTTCAAAGTTATGGTTGAGAAAGAGAATGGTTGTCAAATTAAATGCCTATGTACAGATGGAGGGGGAGAGTACATGTCACACAGTTTTGATGATTACTTACGTGAACAAGGCATAAGAAGATAGATTACTTGCAGATACACACCACAACAAAATGGAGTTGCTGAGAGAAAGAATAGAGTCATAGCAGAGATTGCAAGAGCCATGATGAATGAGATGAATATGCCCTTAACATATTGGGCTGAAGCAGTTCATACAGCAGTACACATTATGAATCGAACACCAACAGCTGCCATTCATGAAATTTCACCTTATGAGATACTTTATGGGATCAAGCCAACAGTTTCCTACATGAAAGTTTTTGGATGTGTTTGCTATGTTCATGTGCCAAATGAAGCAAGAAAGAAGATGGAGCCAAAGGCAGTGAAGTGTATATTCTTGGGCTACCCAGTTGAAAAGAAAGGTTACAAGTGCTATGATCCTACGACAAGACAAGTTTATGTCAGTAGAGATGTCAGATTTTGTGAGCATGAACCATGGTATAAACCAAAGCCAGTGATGATAGAAGATGAGTATGAAGAGCAAGAGAATGTGCGTCATGTTGTTGATAAGCCAGGACCATCAACAAGAACTATTTCAGGACCACATATGGCAGAGGAGAGTACAGGAAGTGTCAACCCATGGAGTGGTCGTTTGCGAGATAAGAAGCAAGACGAGAAAGGCAAGAAGAAAGTGGTTGAAGAGCATGGTTTACCACATTTGAGGACACCTGGCAGTAAGCATATTGAGAAATATGTACCCCCATATGCAAGAGTTGAAGAGAAGAGTGCACCACAGTTGAGAAGATCACAGAGGGTGCGTTATCCAGTTGATAGATTGACATACAACGGTTACATGCGTACACATTATGCATACATGGTTTCACGTGTGCAGCATAAAGAGCCTACATGTTTTCAAGAGGCAATTGGAAAATCAGAATGGGAGTCAGCTATGGATGATGAGATGGATGCTCTTGTGAAGAATGACACTTGGGATTTGGTTCGCTTGCCAAGTGGAAAGAAAGCAATTGGTTCAAAATGGGTATACAAAGTCAAGTGCAAGTCAGATGGTAGTTTGGAAAGATACAAAGCGAGGCTTGTTGCTAAAGGTTATGCACAAACAAAAGGTCTTGATTATGATGAGACATTTAGTCCAGCTGCAAAGATGACAACAGTCAGATTGGTGATAGCAATGGCAAGTATGTTCGGTTGGAAGTTACGGCAAATGGAAGTGGATAATGCATTCTTGAATGGTGACTTGGAAGAAGAAGTTTATATGATACAGCCAGAGGGTTATCAACATCTAGAGTTTCCATATTATGTGTGTAAGTTGAAGAAAGCATTGTATGGTTTGAAGCAAGCATCTAGAGCTTGGTGTGAAAAGATAACCAGATTCTTGAAGAAGATTGGATTTAAACAATCTACTATTGATCACTCATTATTTTTGAAGCATGTTGATGGAGAGATCGTCGTTATTGTTATCTATGTTGATGACTTGATTCTCACTGGAAGTCATGCTGAGCAAATTTTGCATGTCAAGAAGAGTTTGTTGAGAGAATTCAACATGAAGGACCTTGGTGAGTTGAGATATTTCTTGGGAATTGAAATTGTCAATACTTTATCAGGAATTTGGATGATACAAAGACAATACGCGTTGGATATGCTTGAGAAGTATGGAATGACAGCGTGCAAACCGTTTGATACACCTCTTGATCAAAATGTGAAGCTGTTTGATGATGGACATTACATTGAGGATGTCACTATGTATCGCAAGATGGTTGGAAGCCTTATTTACTTGACAATAACAAGGCCAGATTTGAGTTATGCAGTGGGTGTTGTGAGTCAATTCATGCAAAATCCATGTAAAAGTCATCTTGATGCAGTGAGACGGATTATGAGATATGTGAAAGCCACTGTCAGTTATGGAATGTTTTATGAAAAGAATGGGAAGCTTTGTCTTTATGGTTACACAGATGCAGATTGGGCAGGAGATTTTATGGATAGAAGATCTATGAGTGGTTATGCATTTTTCATTGGCAATGGTATGATAAGTTGGAGTAGCAAGAAGCAATCAACTGTAGCATTATCAAGTACAGAAGCTGAATATCGTGGAGCAGCTTTGGCAGCATGTGAAGAGTCATGGTTGAGAGTGCTTATGGTAGAATTTGGTTTTGACTATCTTGACAGTGTCATTATATATTGTGACAATATTAGCAGCATCATGTTGGCAAAGAATCCAGTCTACCATGCTCGCACTAAACACATTGAGGTACATTATCACTTCATTAGAGAAAAAGTTTTGGCAAATGAGATTGATTTGGTGTATGTGAAGACAAATGATCAAATTGCGGATATATTCACAAAAGCTCTTGGAAAGGAGAAGTTTTTCTACTTTCGTGAAGCATTGGGAATCCATCATATGCAAGCTCACTCTGAGCTTGAGGGGAAGTGTTAAATAATATGATGTTAAAGAATGTGTCCATTGTGCTATGGGCGGCTGGACACTGACTATACTATGTTGTAAATATACTTTGGATAATAGTTCAAAAGAAGAAGGAGAGAAGAGCAGCTCGTTGAATGGCTGCTGCAGGGTAACGATTGTGTGTGTGTGTTTCGATGTGTGTTGGTGTGTGTGTGTGTGTAGTCTTCTTTCCTACCTTCTCCATCACCTGCGCACTCTACAGGGATAGCACACATGTGCGACAGTGTATAGAGAGTGCGAGCTTGCGGTGGTGTGGAGTCGGGCAGTAAGCGGGCGAGACAGAGCGAGAGAGTGAGTGAGAGTGGGGGGGGGGGGGGGGGGAGATGGTGAGGGAGGGGAGAGGGGATAGGGGTTGGGGGTGTGGTGTATGGCAGGAAACGCGTGCGGCAGGGAGGGGATGAGCGCAAGGCCCAGGGGCCGGGGGTAGTGGACAGCGGGCACGACAAGGAAAGGGGGGGAGGGTGTTTGCTTAGTCAACGAGAGAGGGAGAGGGATTATTTACAAGGGTGGTTCCCACCAACGGAGGAGAGGGAGAGATGGGATAGGGGTTGGGAGGAGATAGGGTAGAGAGAGGATATGGTGGGGAGTTTTAGAGGAGAGAGGTAAGAGAGGGTGAGAGAGATAGAGGGAGGAATAGGTGATACTTGCCTTAAGGCCGGCCGTGGCTATTTCCAAGAGAGAGAGAGAGAGAGAGAGAGAGAGAGAGAGCTAGGTGTAGATAAGGGGGGGGGGGGGGGGGGGGGGGGGGGGGGGGGGGGGGGGTTACTTAAGTCCAAAGGGAGTGTGGACGAGAGGAGGTGGGGGTACGGCCCGCCGGGGCTGGATTCTCGACAAGCACAGAGAGAGAGAGAGAGAGAGAGAGAGAGAGAGAGAGAGAGAGAGAGAGAGAGAGAGAGAGAGAGAGAGAGAGAGAGAGAGAGAGAGAGAGAGAGAGAGAATATTTGGAAGAGAAAGAGAGGATAGCACGCCATGGCTGGAGTGTGACAGAGATACCAAAGGCACCTACCGGGCCGGATGATGTAGCGGCAGAGTAGGAGAGAGAGAATATGGGCGAGGCCGGGCAGTAAGAGAGAGAGAGATCATCTTGTGGTGATAATGGAGGGGTTTGTCCAAACTAGTGGCGCCCTACCGGTGGTTAACCTTGGGGGGGGGGGGGGGAATGATGAATGGTAAAGGCCTTTTTTTTTTCTTTCTTTCTGTCTTTCTTGGTAACAAACCCTCCCTTCCTTAGGGCGTGGTTCTCACGGGTATGGTTTCGAAAGCTGGCTATCATTAGCCATCCCATCTGGCTAAAGGCATTCATGCTTCTAGACCTTCCTCTGCATCTTTAGTTGTGGAGTTAGAGGGTTCTCCCTCTTCTGGAATGTCTAGCATGAATTCTAGATCAAACCTAAGAAAATACCTTTTCAATCTCCATCCATTGACCCTAGTCTTGTAATTTCTCCCATTTGCTTCCATCAGCTTATAGCTGCCATTGTCATAGCATTTCTTGATGATGAATGGTCCTTCCCATCAGGGTTGAAATTTCTTGTCTTTCTTGGTGTCGAATCTGTTGTCGTATCTCAGCACTAACATACCTTTTTCCTCTCCTTTTTCTTTAAGTCCTTGATTGAAAGAGAGCCGACGTCGTTCTACCTGTGTTGCATAGTGATTGATTGCTTCCTCCCTATCTAGTTGGAGCCTCTCCAGATCCAAGATGTGGTGTTGGAGATTTACAATTGGACGCTGTATCTGGCTAGCCAAAACTTGTAAGATGGCTATATGCACCTCGATGGGTAGAATTTCCTCCTTTCCATAAACTAGATGGAAAGGGGTGAAACCTAGTGATGTTCAGAACGTCGTTCAGTAGGCCTAAAGAGCTACCATGAGATGTTTATCCCAGTCCCCTCTGTGATTGTTCACCTGCTTTGTGATGATTTTACAAATCATTCTATTTACCTTCTCTACCAGACCATTGCATTGTGGATAGTATGGTGTGGAATGTCGGCGTGTGATGCCT
Organism: Adiantum capillus-veneris; assembly: GCF_014529385.1. Lineage (NCBI taxonomy): Eukaryota > Viridiplantae > Streptophyta > Polypodiopsida > Polypodiales > Pteridaceae > Adiantum > Adiantum capillus-veneris. The sequence goes on from NC_140936.1 coordinate 129,097,772, forward strand.
AACTTCTTCATCAGTTCTCCCACCAGATCGCCTCTGAAGCCTGGTCCTCTATTTGATATTATCTCAAGAGGAGTGCCAAAATGGTAACAGATATGCTCAAAAATGAGCTTTGCTACCTCTTGGGTTGTAATGTGGGTGGTGGCTGTTGCTTCTGCCCAACGAGTCATGTAGTCTACACCCACTATGATGTACAATTTACCTGATTGGGCCCTTCGTAAAGGACTGATTGCATCTATTCCCCATTTCTCAAATGGATCATATGAAATGATAGGAGTTTGTGGCTCGTAGGTTAAGATGCGATCACTGGCCACTTGACAAGCCTTACATGTTTTACACCAATGGTGTACATCCCTATTCAAACTAGTCCAAGAGTATCCTCCCTGTAGAATCTTTCTACTAGTGATATTTAAAGCAAAATGACCGCCACGGACGCCATCATGGCAACTTGAAATTACCTCTGTGATCTCACTGGAGGTTAGCACCCGCCTAAGAATCTGATCCTTGCCCTTACAGTACAAGTGGTCGCTTACAAGGTAGTATCTGGTAGCCTTCCTTACCAGCCACTGCTTCTGGCCTTTGTTGTATCCTCTCGGAGATTCTCCTGTATCTAGAAAGCTGATGATATCAAGCATAGCATCACTACCTTGGAAGAGGGGTAGCTTCAGTTTCATGGCTCGTACGGGAATGTCTTGTATTCTTTCTTTGGCTAGAGCATCTGCCTCCTAATTTTCTGCTCTGGGGACGTGAAATAGTCTTACTGCTTCAAACTTCCTTAGAAGATCCTTAATTTGGCATAGTTGACCAAGTAAAACCCGATTCTTACAAACCCAAGTGCCATTTATCTGCCTTATCAGAAGCAAAGCATCGCCAAACACATTAAGGCGCTGAATTCCTTGTGAAATACATTGCTCCAACCCAAGAATTAGGGATGCATATTCTGCTTCATTGTTGGAGTGGGAGTGTAATAACTGCCCGATGGAGAATACTATTTTTTGTTGCTCGTTGAAAATGACTATGCCAGCTGTCTGCAGACTGGTCCACTGTTCTCTTGTATGCTCCGTTAAAGAAAAGAGAGTGAGCTCTTTCTAGCCTAGGACTCTCTACCATTGGTGTTTCTTCCTTTGCTTCTGTGTTGACCTTCAACCTCTTCTCATAGTGGCAATGAGTGAGAAATCCTACTAAACTAGCCCTGGTGGAGTTTTCTAGTTGCATGGTGTAGTCAAACTCTTGTAACCTAATTAACCACTTAGAGATCCTAGATGATACATCTATGTATCGCATTACATATGGGAGAACCTCTTCCATTGTCAGGATTGCAAAGGGTCTAGGCAGGAGATAGGAGCGGAACTTTATGGTAGCAAACATTAGTGCCAGAACCATGTGTTCTACTTCGGTAAATCCCTTTTCTGACGGGGTCATGACACGACTAGAGAAGTAAATAGGACACATGAAAGAAGTTTGGGGGTCCTTTTGCAATAGCACGGCCCCGAGTGTATCACTTCCTACACTAGGGTTCACATAAAATGGCTCGTCCCACTTAGGGGGTGAAATAGTGGGAAGCTTAGCTAGGATTTGCTATACCTCAGTAAATTGCTGCTCGTTCTCTTCACTCCATGAGAAGACATCCCTCTGGGTGAGTTGTTGTAGGGGAAGGACCACTTGAGATAGCAAGTGAATGAACTTGCTTAAGTATCTTACACTCTGAAGGAAAGAAACCAGCTGCTTAGCGGTGGTGGGTGACGACAAAGATACCAGGGCCTGGATCTTGCTAGGGTCAGCCTCAATCCCTTTTGCTGAAATTACATGGACAAGGAGAGTGACTTTGCTTTCACCAATGTGACACTTATCCACGTTGAGCTGGCCACCCAAGGTTTGCAGCCTGGTTAAGCCATCATAGACTTTTCTTAAATGAAGGGCTCGTGAACTATAAATGCAAAAATCATCTATGAAAACCCGTATTGATGTTCCAAAGTAGGGTTGGAAAACAAAGGTCACATAGCGCTGAAATGTGGCCGGGGCGTTAGTGAGGCCAAAGGGTATCACTCTATAAGCAAAGCATTCCCCAAGGTGTGATGAAGGTTGTCTTCTTCTGATCTTCTTCCGCAATGCTAATCTGGAAGTATCCTGAGTAGCCGTCGCACACTGTGTATTGTTAGTGACACGCCACTTCATTGAGTATTTCATCCTGAAATGGGAGGGGAAAGTGATCCCTTTTCGTGGCTGCATTGAGAGGTTTATAGTCCACACAAACTCTCCACTTACCATTTTTTTTTAATGTGACTACTACTGGGGAGACCCATTCTGAGTCTTCGATAGGGTAGATGAAACCTACTTGTAGCAAACTTCTCACTTCCTTAAATAGTGCCTCTTGTTGGATTACTCCAAGTCTTCTGAGCTTTTGCACTACGGGTTTACTGCCTTCCTTGAGTTTTATGTGGTGTTGCACTACTGTAATTCCTGTGATCTTATCATAGCCATCAATGAACAAAGTAGTGAAGTTACCTAGCATGGAGACATACTCCTTGCTTTCTCCAACGGTTAACTCATTTGAGAGCATTTTTTGTAACTTACCTGCATCCTCCAAGGACTGCATACCTGATGATTCCTCTTGGTTTGTCAGGGGTGTTTCACATTGTGTTAATATTTTTGGGTATTTAAGAATGACCCCCATTACTTCGATGCTACTGTCACTTCCATCGGTGGTCGTTGTCTCTTCTCCTGAGGTAGATGAATAGTCGCTGGTGGACTCATCTTCTAAAGCCTCCAAGATCATGTTGCGCTGCTTTCCAGTCCTCATGTCGTAGAATATGGACTTCCCTTCAGCGTCCTTCATCTGAATCAACCGGTTCTCCAGTCTTGTTCAGCTTCCATATCCATAAGCCAAAGCCTCCCAAGAATGATGGGGTAGCCCTCCCCTTTGTGTGGCATCACAAAGATGTCTACCTCCACTTCTGTATTGAATGATTTTACTTTGACCGCATTCACAATGCCTACGCATTTTACCCTTACATTGTTTTCCATTTTGGCTCGGCAGGGTGCCAGCCTACTTACCTCTAGACCTAGATGGTGCATCATCTTTTCACTCATGACACATATTTGCGCGCCACCATCTATGTAGAAGTTTGAGATTCATTGCCCCTTGATGTAAGCATCCATGGTCGGTAGGATGTCGTCGAGATCCCTTCCAAAGATAGCCCCAGCTATCATGGGTCTTGATTTCTTGGTACTTACCATTTTTGTCCATTGCCTCCTCATTCTTGGTGCAAGGTGGAGTAACTGGGGCCAAGTTATCTTCGAGCCCTGCATCAACACATCTTGAACTAAGTCATAGGGTTTTACATACTCACCTGGTGAGAAGTCCACGATGTCTATTTTTCGTCGTGGTTTAGCTGCTTGCTTTCTAGACTCGGCCTTTCATTTCATCTTCTCTTCTCTCTGAGAGGCCTCCTCGTGCCTGGCATGCTTCACTCCCATAGCATCCACTTCTTCTACCTTCGCTTTTTCTTTGTGCTTCTCTCAAACTGATTCTTCTACCTTTGCCTTCCCTTTAGCCTCCAAGCTAATAACACTCACCGCTTGGTTCACAGTAGGTGGTGGGGGTAGTGGTGGAATGAGAGGTTGGGGTGGTGGTTGTTGTTGTATAGATGGTCGAAGGATTTGGACAGGTGGGATCGGCCCTAGTTGCCTAGGTGGTGGTGGTCTTGCTCTTGGCGGAGAGATCTAATTCTGTCTCCCCCCTCTATTGAAATTCTGCCTCCTTGGATGTGGGCACTAGTACATACCATGGCCATCTTCCCCGCAATTGTAACAGTGGTACTCTTGGTTCTGCCTTTGTTGCACTCTTACTTGTTTTGGATTCCTGACAGGTGGATGCCCTTGCTGCACCAGATGCACAGATAAACTCTCTAGTTGGGTGGTGATACGACTCAGCGGTTCTTGCTGCTCTTCTGATGCCTCTTACAGTTAGGTTCTATGACTGGGTGTTGCAGTCACGGGGGTTGGTCAGGCCGAGCTTGTTTCCTCTGACTCATTTACTCTTGCTTGCATGCACAGCTTCTTGTCTTTAAGGCGAGCTACTTTGACTGCCAACTCATATGTTGCAGGAAACCTTCCCTTCACCTTCTCTCTAAGCGGTGACCATAGACTAGCAATGAAACGGTCCTCCTTTAGGAAATTAGGTGCTCCTTCGCCTTCCTCCAGTGAGGCAACCCATCTCTCCCATAAGTCCACAAATTTGGACTCGTAGGTGGCATACTCTAGCAGACCTCCCTGCTTCAATTCTGTTAGTAGCTGCCATAGTTTCTCCGAGGTTGTGCCTCCACCAAACCTCTTTACAAAAGCAGCCCTTAACACTTCCCATGCATTCTTGGTAGCTTGGGGCAATGCATTATACCAGGACTTGGCCTCTAGTTTCATCAGTAGAGGAAAAATTCGAAGTCGTGAAGCGTCGTCATCTTTGCTGGAGACAACAGAAGCAATGTTGAAATCATCCAAAAAGTCGGTGGTGAGATCTTCTCCCTTCTTTCCACTGAACGTGGGGAAAGAAACACTTGCCATGGTAGTGACTCGGAAAATTACAAACCCTTTTTTGTTTTTTTAGATATATGTTTTAACAACAGTAGCGGCTCATAGCGGCTTTTTACAGGATTGGGTGGATAGGTTAAAACAAGATAAAGATAGAAACATTAAATGAATGATGTTAATCCAATATGGGGAGAATGATAGGGTTTGGGGAATTGAGGATTTCTCCTAGTACCGCCGCACCGAATAGGTACACGATCTTCTTTTGGTAGAAGACTTTCCTATCTACATAGATGTTCACGTGCATATGCTGCAGGAATCTGAACGGGAATGTTGTTGGCCCGATTTCCATCATGCACAGAGGGTGGAATACTTACTTATACTCTTACCGTGCCAGTGTTGATGAGTCGGCACATCCAGAGGAGGTCGTCGCCTTTCATGGGCTCTACCTTTCCTTCGTCACTTAGCACGTACGGGGTGATGGCGACGCGTCTGACCACTCCCAGTCTCTTGGCTAGTAGCAATTGCAGGTAATTTCCGTAGTCAGCGTGTTGCATGAATTCTACTCCATTCATTTGCAAATCGTCCCCAACCCTCGTCCCCAGCCCATTGGGTTTCACCCGTGGTAGAGATCTTCTTCAGGATAAGTTGTACAGGGAGAGGAGGAAGATCCTCTACCCGTCTTCCAAAACAGTGAGAGCAGTAGCCGAACCACTCTTCACTAGGACATGGGAATCTTATTACCACTTCTTCTTCCGGATTGTCGAAGTGGATTGGTAGCACTCGCATGCGTCGTGCAAATCGGTAGGCGACCTTCCGCCGCTTAGCTTCGGATGACTTTCTCTTTGGCAAGCTGGGTACAACCCGACTTTCTGAGCTTGAAGCACTTGCTTGGCCAGATGCTTCTCCCTTTGGGGTCATGTGTTTTCAGACTGGCTTAACTTCTCCTTACCTTTGGCTTGAGCATCCCCTTTAGGACACTTTGGAGTAAAGGTTATAACTTTGATTGCAGTTTCTTTAGGGAAAAGAGGCCTCACCGTTTTCTTTCCTTCTTTGATGTGAATGACTTCTTCGCGATGAATGTCGATGTAGACGATTTCAGCCCTTTCGTTGCCTTCGTTGCTGGCACTCATTGATAGTGTGTCTTGGTTGACAACAGTGATGGCACTTCATCGAACTCCCACCTGATGCTCTCAATTTGTCGTTAGAACAGCAACACGAGATGGAGAATTTACCTCTTGAATACTGACGACACTGCAACCTGGTAGTAGTACTTTAATGAAGGCGGCTAGTGCCTCCTTCGCCTCCTCTTCTTCCGTACTCCAATTAGAAAATTCCTTCAGCCATTCGTCCATGATTGACGGCGTGCGTCACTTTTAGCATTGTAAACTGAAGGGTCTTAGAAGCTCTCCTCAGTGGGGGCACCAAATGACGGGAGCAAAGTGAACCCCAAACCATGACGGCCTCTAAAACGCCGGAGGCCGAATGGCGTGCCTCGAGCGTGTCATGGTAAAGTGAACAGGGGGCACCGCCTAGCTTTGAGCAGCTAGGACGCAGACCACAATGATATGAACACCGCAAACTTACACACACACACACACACAGATTGACAAATGATGAAAACCCTCGGGGGTGTGAGGGAGAGTTATTTCTGCAGTATCTACAATGACCTTCCTTCAAGCGAGGCGGCACACCGTGGTGATAGAATGGTAGGGAGAAAGGATGGTGAAAACTACTTGGTGCGTTCTCTAAGACGACTCAATGATTGTGAAGCTTGCTACCAAGAGCGTGTATACGTGTGTGCATTGACCATTGGAGTCGAGATGTGGACGTGACTCCCTTCGCATGGTGCAATTCCCAAGGAAAACCATCACACAAACCCCCTCCCCATGATGCCAATAGTGTCAACTCTTCCCACTACACTCTACCAAGTGTTGACCTCTTATGAACTTCCCCCCCCGATAGTGACCTCTCAGTGCCAATTTATAGGTGTTGACTTGTCATAAAATCTAATATCTAACCAACCCAAATGATTTTCTCATATTAAATTGATCACTTAATGTGGGAGAATAAACAGGAACAAGTGTTAAGATATAGATATGTGCTTATAGATCTATCTCAATACGGGGCCAATAGTAAAGGGGCCCAAATGGGAGATGGTCTATCAAGAGCAAGGCTAACCAATGAAGCATAAGACCTTAGGGTTAGCTTCATTGAAGACCTCCAATAATGTGTGAAAAAGTCCTTTGACTTTAGGTAAGCTAGGGCTGAGCTTGAGGTGGGAACCCGGCCCAAGCTCGAGGTGTTTGACCTGCTTGAGGTGCTTGTCATGCTTGAGGTGCTTGATTAAGGTGCTTGAGGTGCTTGACTTACTCCATGCTTGAGGTGCTTGACTTGCCGCTTGATTAAGGTGCTTGAGGTGCCTTGACATGCTTGCCTGAGATGCTTGTGGGAATACCCCCTAGTCCAAGTGCTTTGTCATGCTTGATGACTAAGGTGCTTGAGCTCCTAAAGTCAAAAAGATACCTACAAGGAGGGGGGCGAGCCTACAAGGGGGGGGGGGGGATGAGAGAGAACACAAACACACACACACAAGGGAAGCCCCAGCTTGAAGAGGCAGCAAGGACACTTGTCAAGTTCCTCCTCATGTTGCCCTCATGGTGTGCCTGAAGCCTATTGGTTGGCCACCCAAGGGGTCCAATGATAATTTAGGATATTTAATTAATTGATTTTGCATTTATCAAGTCCTCTCTCTCAAAGGGGAAAGGGGGACACTTGTCCCAAGGCTACCCCTGTTGCTTGTAATGGCTCCTGCTTGTGATTGGCTAGGCCTGGAGGGGTCCAATGAGCTTCAAGCATGAGCTACAAGGGGGGGTCGACCCAAGCAAGCTAGGGGGGTGCTTAGGGGGTATACTCACCCACACACACTCACAAACACTCTCATTGTGTGCTATGCAAAGTGCAAGAGCTCCCCCTCCAAGCAAGTAGAGGTTGAGAGCCTACACCAACACTCTTGGCGATGGAGTGCAAATCCAACCAAGAGCCATGCTTCAATGCTTGAGCTTGTCATCTCCTTCTTCTTCATTACTATGCTATTATGTATGCTAGCTCAAGAGTTATGATAAGTAAGGAACTAGCTCTTTCTCGTATGAAATGTTTCTTCTTCCTCTTCCCTACCCTCATTCCCTGCTAGCTCTCTCCACCTTCGAAGGTGTTTGAGGTCTTGGGACTGAGGCTTGGTATAGTTAAAGCTTTCTTCAAGTTTAGGTTATGCTATGATGGTGATGCATGAAGCTTTCCATCTTCATTGCTTCACCTAGGTCACAAGGAACACAAAGAATGTATTGTAACAAGTCTCTCTTTATGGGAGAAATCATAATACAAATGCCTATTGGAGGGGGGACCGGCTCCACATAAATCCGTCCTCAACTGTTGTCATGTTCTCTAAATTCTCTTTCTTGCAAAATTATTGTCTATCCCAGGTTAACTAATTGCTATGATTATGTTACTATCTTCAATTATGTCTACCCGCTATGCTCACAAAATCATTTCTTGAAAGCATTCTCATTAAATTCCGCTACTCTCAAATTGAATAGGCAAATTCCATTACATGACCATGACTGCTTGGATTATGGTAATCCCGATTTGATTAGGGTAAGATAATCGGGGAGACAAAGCAAGCGGTAGGCCCGGTGTGGTTGACCCTTGCTTTGTCTTAAGAGTTATTTAAAATGAGAATCTCTAGGTGGGACTTTGTAACCATCACCTAGAGAGAGGAAATTTACAAAGTGGGAATTTTACAAGGCTTGGGTGAAAACTGACGAGTACTAACTTTCATTGCAACAGTCGGAACTTTGCATTGTCATCGGAGTATTCCTTGTGGTATATTATGATCTACATAAAAGTTGTAATGAATTTATGGGCCGTAAGTGAGATGAGTACAATTGCCAAGTACTTGAATTGTTTCTACAAACCTTTTTGTGGTTGAAACGCCCGATGTAGTGAGACAACATCGCATCCTTGCCCTGGACTCTAGTGACAAGCCCTTGCCGTGAGCCTCCCACTTGTCTAAGGAAACTATCGTCATACACTAGCACTTGGCAGCAAAAAAAATGATCATGATATTTTATTACTTGGCCATCTCCAATACCATCTGAATGCGCGACAAAAGTTACCATCTGATTCTCGTCCATTTTCAGCATCGAGCTCCCCCACAAGTAAATAGACTGACTATTCATTACCTGATCTCTGGGTGCCACGTGCCTACCCATGTTTTCCAAGCCGAGTTGTTTTGTTGTCGATTCAAACTACTCATCTGTTGGAAAATTGGCCTCTCCGGACTTCGCTTCATTGAATGTATCTTTGATCAGTTGCCACCCTGAAGTGAACTGTGAGTCGCGGACAGCTGTGTCAACAATAAGATGTTGGTCCACTCCATCATCCTCCACAAACCCCATGTCTGCCTCACAAAAATTCGCAATTGCCGCTAGGCAATAGTCCTCCCGCATATTGAGCTCATGCATGATATCTGTGAGCAGAACATAGTGGGTATCGCCCGCCATAGAAAAGCTGGGAGCACAATTCAGAGGCAAAGTCACTTCGTTACTTGGACTTTCTTGCTTGCACCCTATTGTTGTATCCGCAAGAGAAATAAGAGTTAAGCCCGCATCAAATATTTCCTTTAGTATTTCTTCCCGCTCTTCTTCTGGGTCAAACTGAACCTCCACATCCTCTACCTCTTCCTCCGACGCCAATGGACAACTACCGAAAGTTGTTGACTGAGAAGTCTCTGACTCACCATCTGTCTGCAAGTATAAGTAACAGAAACCCGTGGTAGAATTACACTAAGCGACACTTTTTGAAGTGCTTCATACACGTGTCTTGTACAAGAAGTGCATTGGAGGGACACTTTTCTAGATAGCGATTCAGTCTCCTTGAAGCACTCTTGTCAGGGTCAAGGTCGGCTAGGTGCACATATCTCATGCCATCAACTGTCATGGAATTGTCACAAGTGACTGTCTCATACTATTGCAAATGGGTTTGTACGTACTCAAATGAGCAATCTATAATCCTCTGTATAGAAAACTCTGCATTAAACATTCCTGATAGTTCTGGTGCATGGTGATGAGCATGGGCGTTGTATAACAACGTGAATAATTTTTCTTCACATGTATTCTCGCTCACGTCTGTCTCTAGGACTATGATCCCCATGACTAAAAGAAAAAGCAATCCAAAACCATTTGGTGTCATAACCAAGCGAATATTGAGCCTCGAGTAAACCTCAAGGTTTATTTTCGCTTGGTTATGTCCCGTGCGCTAATGTCATAAGAGGTGATGTCAGTTGAGTCAGAACCAAAGTGAGTAGGGGCCCGAAGAATCTTTGAAGGCCCCTATTCGCTTGGTTCTGTCCCGTGCACTAATGTCATAAAAGGTTATGTCACTTGAGTTAGAACCAAGCGAATAGGGCGCCAAGAATCTCCGAAGGGCCCTATTCGCTTGGTTCTATCCCATGCGCTAATGTCATAAAAGGTGACAGCTCTTGAGTCAGAACCAAGCAAATAGGGGCCCAAGAATCTCCGAAGGGCCCTATTCGCTTGGTTTTGTCCTGTGACCCAATCATTCGGAACAGGCGGATAAGAACAGAGAATTTAATGTTATCAATGATAGATTTATAAGCCTACTCACTCACTATGCCCAAACTCCGGCACGATCACATAAGGAGTAATTATTCCAACCATGCGGTTTGAGGCTTTTAATTTTACCCTAACGCAGTGGCTTCGGTGTGCACACAGTTAACAGCACACAGGAAGGGGAGAGGCAGGGAGAAAGAACCTATCTCTGCAATATCCAATGGTGCCGAGTTGGATGGTGATGTCGCAGGCTGTCGACAGCAAGAACCAGAAGGTGGCGATGGCGATGGCGACGCGGCAGCAAAGGACTCGACCCAGTGGAGGTCGCTTAACGCAGGATCACGACAAGGCCAAGCAGAAGAGTGCAAAAAATGCAAAGGCAATGGCAATCTGTTTGTTCTACTTGGACATGGAGATGGCGACTGCAAGGGCGATCGAAGTCTGACTCTCAACGCATGATCATGAGAAGTGGCCAAGGGAAAGAGCACAGAAAATGCAAAGGCAATGGCGATCTGTTTGTTCTACTTGGAAATGGAGATGGCGAATGCAAGAGCAATCGGCGTCTGACTCTAAACGCAGGATCACGAGAGCTGGCCAAGGGGAAGAGCGCAGAAAAGGCAAAGACAGGGGTGATCTTTTTGTTCCACTTGGAGATGGAGATGGGGATTGCAAGGGGGATTGGCGTCTATCTGACCCTAAACGGTCACTCAAAAAGGCACGTGGGTTGAGCTTACAAGGACAACTAGTAATAAATGGTATCAGACTCATATGCATTACGATTTACCAACCACAATCTCGCACATAAGTGAAGTTGTCACCCTCCACGAGATAAGCATTCTAAGTTGAGGCAGTACCCCCGCCAAACATCTCAACTATTCTACCTCTTTTTGCGTCCTCTACTGCGCATCATTCTAATTAACTCTACCCCCATCGATGCTACACGATAAGCAAACCATCCCAACTCCATCACCTCTTACTCTCATGCATCCTCCTTCTCTTACTCCTGTTCTGCAGCGCTTCAGTGACGCGGAACTCTACACACAGTGAAGAGGTATGCTACTTACTACCCTTCTGTGCACTTGTATTTTGTGTAGTCAGTACCAGGCGAATAAGGGAAGGTAAAACCTGTTTGCTGCACCTGTTCGCTTGGTACTGACCATCGTCCTTGGTCAGTACCAAGAGAATAAGGGAAGGCCACTTAGTTCGATGCCCCTGTTCGCTTGGTACTTACCAAAAGAAAAGTTAAGTGATGTCTGCTAGTACAAAGGTCAATACTAAGCAAATAAGGGGAAGGTGTGAGGTCCCACCCCCGCCGTATCAAACGACGGATCTGATGGTGAACCTGGTGGCCACTAGATCTATAGCAGAAGCAAACAAAGTGGTTCAGGGTTTAACTAGCGACGGACGATCTCTCATCACAAAGTGAGTCGAGTTCGAGCCTACTAGTAATGAGATCTAGCTCCACCTCGCAGGGGAAGCATACTTAACCTATCTAGCGATCCTAAGACCCATCTTCCAAGAGGAGAGAAATCCCGAGTGCCTTTTTTCCCATGTCTCAGAAGCACGTACACTTGAGACTTCGCCGCTGTAGGGGCAATGAGTAATACAAGTGTCAAGTTATAACACTATTGGGACAGAGAGTTCCCGACCAATCGGGACCAGCCTTCTCATAGGCTTTGGCAACCTAAGCCAAGCCCCCACTTTCCACCCCCACACTCACACTTCCTTGTGTGTCCTAATTACTACAACAATGATTGTTCAACATAAACATTCCTTGATTAGATTCCGAATCACAATGTTCGTTAAGACAGCCCTTCGATCAGTATTGCAAAGCGGCACCAAGACAGTACTCTAGTAAAAATTATACTCAAACTTATTCATTAAAATTCCAATGTTCTCGAGGTACAACATCCCCCCTCCAGCGAGAGTTTACTCCTCCCGTTGTCGCCTAGCTGCCCATATAACTAGGTATGTCCACCGCATAGAAAGCACGACATGGACATTCCCACTGCTTAACCAGCAGACATGGGTTCCTAGCGCTTAACTAGCAGACGTGGGTATCCACCGCTTAACCAGCAGTCATGGATTCAAGAGCCCTTAACCAGGAACTCTACCCCCTGTGATCAGTGGGGGGGATTAGGACTGATTCAACATTGGAAATAGAATGAACATGCCGAGCTAAATTTTACCTAGCAGACATTCTTTCCTATTTCAAACAGTATATCCATCAACCATTCTTTCCTACTTAGACTTTAATATACAATTGAATTCAAATGCCGAGGTTTTCGTCGGATTTCTCCAACATGTTTAGGGATATGTTCTTTCCTAGCTAAACGTATGTGATGTTAAACAAACAACTTGAATGAAAATGTGACCTACCTCCTCCATTTCCTTGTCAATGGCCGGTGAGATGGTTGGTGCTTGGTCGTCCATGGGAGCTTTTCCTTTTCCATTCACATTGCTCGTCCCCGCCTTGCGGTCGTGGGAACCACCAAAGCGAGTTCTCTTAACCGGGGCCATTTTATACTCACTACTTTAAAGGATAAACTTGGAGAAAAGAGCTAAAGTCCGAGAGCATCATAACAATCCAAATGTCATATTAGAATCATTCAACAATCCTCCTTATGCAAGAGGGTTAGATTTTTCCTTTGAGACCTAGTTATTTTTATGGGTAATACTTTACATATCCTATGGGAACCGGCTCTAAAGTTAATCACTTGGCTTAGATGATTAAGAATTTCAGAATTTTACTAATTAATTTACAAGAGAGATGAAGTACGCAAGCTCAATCACTTTCCTAGTGCAATTAGAAGGATGCAGAGTTACCGCATGCATAGGTGAGAGAAAATTCTCTTCTTAGTGGCCTAATGATGGATTAATTTTGCCTTAATGACATCTTAATGTGTGAGAAAATTGAATCTAACTTAATTACAACACTATTGAGTGGTAAAAGAATGAATTTCATCAAATCTATATTATTATCGGCTGACAATTAATTACTATGCTGCCTAGAGAGAGAAATCTCTCCTAATCAAGCATTAATCATTGATTAAGAGTGATGAATGGCTGCATAATCAGCTATTGGTTGATGATTATATAATAGAGTATAGCTATGGAGATTTAGAGAACAACTATTGGGAATTATAGCTAGGATTAAGCATAGTAGACGAGAATTTTAAGAGAATGATGAAGAGGTTTACAGATGAGCATAAATTAAATCATGATTACTGTGATTAGGGGCTGAAAGTCCTCTCGATTTTCTGATCCAATTGAGTTCTCAAGGCGAGAATTTGGCAGCACTTCCCTCCTTGCTTCTCCTTCAAAAACTGTGTGTGCCAACAGCACCTCCCCAAGGTGTGTGTGTGTGTGTATTGGGTGTGTGTGTGAGCATGTGTGTGTGTGTGTTTGTGTGAGCACACTCTTAAATAGGCTCCTCCAAGATGAAAATCGACCAGCCTTGCTATTTGCATATGAGTGAGCTCTCACATCATGCATGGCAGGTCTAGTTTACTGCCTACCAAGTGTCCAGTTAGCTAGTCTAACTGGCTCTCACACTCACTCTCAAGCTTGGAAACTCTCCCACAACTCCCGCAAGACAAGAGGGCGCCCCCTAGCTACTAAAGCAGGCTCTGAGTGGTCTGGGACCTGTTCCCACACAGCCTCGAGCCCCGGTGCCTCCCCGCACAACTTTAGGAAAAATCGGTTTTAGGCTAAAACGGCCCATACGAGTTGGAATTTAATGCCATAAATTGCTATACCAAGCTCTAACAAAGGCATACTGGTCCGAGTACCCGCCATATTTAGCAGCCCCCGGGGTCCGAAAATGCATTTTTTTCAAATTTGGGGTACGGGTGCAGTTTTTCGAGACGGTCAAAACTGGACGGGTCGGGTGACCTAAAACTTACTATTTTTGAAAAATTTTCACAAAAATTGTTTTAATTCACATTTGGAAGCTTTATAACATTCTAAACAACATGGCACTAACAAAATTTGGAAAACTGCTAAAAATAGTAACTTTTTTCATTATGTTCATTTCATGGTACAATGGTGCTCTTTTAGCTCGGGGTCGGAGACCTTACAGAAGGTAAACCCTGTTTGTTGCGGGTTTAGAGTTTTTTTTTAAAAATACATGTTTTGAATTTATAAGAAAGAAACAAAATTACATCTTAACACTAGGTTGGTAACCTAACAGGACATAAAAGTGTCCTTTCAGGGTTTTGAAAAAAACCTCCAAAACCATAGTAGATCCACTCATTTTGTAAAATCCTTTCATGAGGTTATAGTTCAAGGCCTACTACACATGTAAAAAATAAGAAACTTGTAAAATTTCTCATCTTTTAATCACACCATGCCCCCAAAGTTGATGGACCAGTACATTTTCATCAAAACAATCATTTCTTACGTTTTGTTGCATAAAAATAAGATTAGGGATTTTTGTAGGACTTGAGATAAATTCCCTAGTTAACTTCAATGGGTTGGTGATCAGAACATATGATTGCTTCTCACTCACTATTTTTTGTTTTTCCAAAAGAAATAGGTACAAAAAAATTGAGTTTTTACCATTCTGCAAACCTATCATCAAAGTTTCTATAGCCACACTCAATAAAAATAATATATGCATGTTTTTTTAGTTCCCTATTGTCCATTAGGTTCGTAAGGAGCCATGGAGCATGTCAAAAGAATATTACATCTCTTACCAAGGGGAATCTTGGGGACAAAGATGAAGTGCTAAATACAGCAAACATGAAAAAACTGGGTTCAACATTATGAGTTGTAGAATCCCATAGAAACTATTCAATAGCTAGCCAAATTTGATCCTTATGACTAGATATGGTTACTACCTACAAAATGCATGTAGTTGTCACAAGAAACTAACAATATTGAAAAAGCTATACTTGATATACTAGAATGTTTCGTTTTCTTCTATAATTGAAAAAATCAACCATCGT
This sequence comes from Adiantum capillus-veneris, assembly GCF_014529385.1. NCBI lineage: Eukaryota > Viridiplantae > Streptophyta > Polypodiopsida > Polypodiales > Pteridaceae > Adiantum > Adiantum capillus-veneris. The sequence goes on from NC_140936.1 coordinate 129,112,872, forward strand.
TGTCTACTATGCAAAATAGGGTATTAGGTGCCCCAAAACTCAAGGAATATTAGCTTTATGTTACAATATGTGACATAGAAAATCAAAACTGCATTTGGATATCATGAAAGCCACCAAAAAAATCATAGAAGAGCTAAAATTGGCTAAAAAACAGGATTTGACAATTTTTGTACTTTGGTCATAACTTACAACTTTAACATTTATTTCTCCTTAGAAGCATCAGGACATGTTGAGGACTACTAAAGATAGTTCTCTAGCATTATAGACCTCACAACCATGAATTCTAGAGTGGTATAGTTGCAAAAAGTTGAAAAAAGCCAAAAACAAGACCCGTTTTTTCACACAGTTTAGGTTGTGAAATGTTGTGCAAGGACAAGGTTAAATATGGAATGGATATTCCAAAAAAGTGTCGAGTTTTTTTCAGCTCATGAGACAACTTTCTAGATAGATAGCACCTCAAAATCTATTTTGAAACTCTTGACATAATTCAAGGAAAATGGTCACTTAGCAGGACATAAAAGTGTCCCAAGACATAAAAGTGTCCCATTACCAACCTAGTGTTAACACCGGGTTTTGAGTTAGAAAACACTTCAGACTTTACAAAGAGTGGCCTACTAATTTTCGGGGGTTTAAGGTTTGCAATAACCATGTAGTCCTTTTCCTTCACAGCCAGACTATCTCTTCCTGAAGCCTGTTGGAAAAGTTAATGGATTCCTCGTATTTACTGGCTAGCTCAAGCAGTTCATCCTTCATCTCCTATAGCCAATTAAAGATAGCCTCTACAGAGCCATTCTCGGCGAGCAATCGCTGCAGGTCTTTAGGCCTTCTTGCTTCCAGAGAGTCTTTAAGGATTGAGATCCTGTGCCTGATGATCAGCATTTGTTCCAGCTTCAGGCTAGCATCCTGCACAGAGCATTTAGCAAATAATCTCTTCAAACTAGGAGCTTGGAAATTGGGAGCAGAAAGCAAAGAATTACCAGCGGCTTACCTTGAGAATTGACTCCCGTATTGATAGCAGAAGCCACTCCCGTGCTGTGTCGGTCAAGAACATTAAGGGTAACATCGGGGGAGGGCCAAGGGGGGACCTCTTGAGGAGGGCCCGGATGTGGTGCTGCTGGCACTGCAAGAGTATACCTTGGAAAGGCATCACCACTATCGTAAGCTTCTTATAGTTGTTCTGCGAAACCCTGATGGAGGTTCTGAAAAAATTGCTGATTAAATAGACTAGATGGACATGCCTAAAAAGCAGAGCCTTGGTTCTGGCTTATGAGTGAGTGGTATGCGGTTTCATGAGAGGTAGACGTGGGAGAGAGAAGCAATGGTACCCCCCCCCCCCCCCCCCCACGAGATTAGGGGAGGTGATGGAAGGGAACGACATGACAATTAGGACCGCATGGATTTAAATGTCTCCTTCACATTGTTATTCTGTTGCAGGGGATGCAAACCTGTTTGCTTGCTTTTACACTTTTCTGAGGTCACTACCAAGCGAATAAGGTATTTTGTTCGCTTGGTACTAACCTCTGAAAATGTAAGTGATGTCTGCTATTACTATTTTCTAAGGTCACTACCGAGTGAATAATGTAAGGCAAACTCTTTCCTATACACCTATTTGCTTGGTACTGTCCTCAGAAAATATAAGTGATGTCTGCTATTACTATTTTCTAAGGTCACTATCGAGCGAATATGGGAAGGCAAACTCTTTCCTATGCACCTATTCACTTGGTACTGACCTCTGAAAATATGAGTGATGTTTGTTATTACTATTTTCTGAGGTCACTACCGAGTGAATATGGGAAGGCAAACTCTTTCCTATGCACCTATTCGCTTGGTACTGACCTCAAAAAATATGAGTGATGTCTTCTATTACTATTTTCTGAGGTCACTATCGAGCGAATATGGGAAGGTAAACTTTTTCCTATGCACCTATTCGCTTGGTAGTACTGACCTCAGAAAATATAAGTGATGTCTGCTATTACTATTTCTTGAGGTCACTACCGAGCGAATAAGGGAAGGCAAACACTTTCCGATGCACCTGTTTGCTTGGTACTGACCTTTTCTGAAATTTGAAGTCCCTTGTGCGGACAAATGAATTGTCTTTTGGTGTTATGCTATTTGTAGAGATGCCTCGTGTAAAGGCCACGGCTAGGAGGGCAACAGGTGAATCTTTGAATGCTCAAGCAAGAAGACGCAGATATGAGGCGCACAGAGGTGTACTGCAAGAGCTGCGCAGGATAGAACGACACGTTCAACCTGCTATTCCACGTCTCCCTTTCCAGCGAGTAGTGCGGGAGATTTGCGAGCAGTGGAGAGTCGGCATGTGATGGGCCAGCAGTGCACTACTCTACCTTCAAGAAATTGCAGAAGACTACCTCGTGGAATTCTTCAGTGATGGATATATCCTGGTTGCCCATGCACACCGCGTTACTATCATGCCACGGGATTTTGATACTCTTCGGAGGCTGTGTTTCCGCTATGATGGGCTACTTCAGCCAGTGCCTATCCGGAAAAGTAGAACCATGGATATTCTCAACATCCCCCCTCTCCATCCTCGTGCACAACCGACAGAGCCGTCTAGGGCTGAAACAAACAGCAAAAGGACCCAATCACGGGTCGAGAGAAACGACACAGATGGGCAGGCTGAGATAGTCGCAGAGGGGCATGAGCAAGCCAGAGTGGACCCCGAGGAAATCATGGAAGAAACAGAGACAGTTATCGAGGAGCCAGATAGACACCAAAATGAGCAAGTCATGGAGGATCTGCAGCCAGTAAGGGATGATGAGGGGCAAGAGCAGGCCAGGGTGGACCCTAAGGCATCTATGGAGGAGCCAATATTGAAGGAAAATGATCCGGAGCCTGTGCCTCTTAGCGAGGACCATACGGCTGTTAGAGAGGAGCCTAAGGCAGTCAGGGAGCCAGCTCAAAAAGGCAAGGGCAAGGCGCTGCATCACAAGGGCCATCCAACGTATCAGATTAGTCAAGTTTTTTAGAGCAAATCAATGAAGAGAATGAAAAGGAGTTGAGAGTTCTGTTGAGCTCAACACCTCTACATGCACAGATACAACTGCTTGGAAGGTCAGAGGAGGCCTACATTTTCAACCTCAATCATCTAGACTTCCTGTGCATGCGTAGTTTCACCAACTCCAACGCAATGAATGAGGTCGTCAACGTTGCTTTGTGGTAATTCTCATGCTCTTTAAAAGTCATGTTTGGTTCATTAAATGGGTCTCTACCGAGACATGGGTCAATATCAAGCGAGACAGTGACTTATGGAATTGGATAGTGTTACTACTCGCTCGGTATTGACCCATGTCTTTGCGGCAGTCGTCAATTTTTTCTTTATAATGGCTCACTACCTTAAAGACATGGGTCAATACCAAGCGAGTCAAGGGCTTATGGAATTGGAATCCACCATTGACTCGCTCGGTATTGACCCATGTCTTTGCGGCAGTCGCGTCAAGTTTTTCTTTATAATGGATCACTACCATTAAGACATGAGTCAATACCAAGCGAGTCAGTGGCGGATGGTTCGATACCTACCCCACTCGCTCGGTATTGACTCACGAATTTGTGGCAGTGACAGTCCGCTGAAATACCTCAAGTCTAATCTCTGCCATTTATTCATTTTAGCCATGCTGTCTCGCTTGTGCCTCCTGAGGTTCAAGACAAAGTATACGTAATAGATCCGCTGATATCGCCTTATCTGCAGAACAACTCAGTTTCCTTTTTGAGTCTGATGAACTGGTTTAGCAGAGTCAACTTTGATCTAGCACACATTCTAGTCACTGCATACAATCAATCATGAGTATTTTCTTGCCTTGTAAAAAACATGTTGCATTTAGAATCTCTCCTCATCTTTGATGGTGTCTTTGTAGTGATCATTGGAGTATGATGTTATTTGACATGGAAGCTAAGATTGTTTACTACGCAAACTCCGGGCAAAGCAGGGCGTTGCACGGTCGTGTAAAAACGTAAGGCCCATTTGGGTACATTTGGAAAGCAGTCTCTTTGTAATGTGTTGCTGACTCAAGTGGTTATGTATGTAGTGCCACGAAAAAACTTGTATGCTGTGTAGAGCAGGTTTTGTTAGAACATGATCTAGGAAATACCGTCCGGCACGAACGCGTAATCGTGCCCACGCAGACTGATGACTATAGTTGTGGGTTGGCGAACTTGTTTGAATGCCCTGTTGCTCCTCAGTCAAATTATGGATGTACCCAACGTAAGTAATCTGTTGTTTTATTGTTTGTTGCAACATATGTATGAAGCAACAAATGTATGTATCACGCTTCTACAGGAACTTCAATTACATAACTACACCCCCAACGATGTGCAACATTTTTCTGTAATGGCCATCCAACATATTATAATCTCGGTAAACAGACGCAAAAGAAAGGAAGCGACGAGAGCTAAGGAGTTCGAAGAGGCTCGCATTAACGAAATAACACAATGCCACAATCAGACTCAAGAAGAAGTTCAAAATATGCAAGAATCAATAAATCAATATTATGCAGACGCCGTAGAAGTAGAGGAATGGGCTATACGTGGACGGCAAGAGCAAGAACAAAGGGAAGCTTCACAGGTGCAAGAAACACGGGAAGCCATGGAAGAGGCCCATGATTTCGAGCGACATGAAAGGATGCCCAAGACCAGCTCCCCAGAGGCAGAAGTAGCACCAGCTGGAGCAGAGGGCAGGGGAGCAATCGGAGCAGAGGGCAAGGAACGAGTGGCACAAACTGGGGGAGAGGACAGGGGACAAGTGGCACAAACCGAGTGAGAGGACAGTAGCAGGGAAAGGGAGCAATTTACTTGTATAAATCTTGACAGAAACAACACAATATGTAAAGTTTTGAAACATTGAAAATGTAAATTTTTGAAACATTGTTTGACTGCCAAAAAATGTCTCTGCATTAGTCATTTTGAAGAGTACATCATGGTTTGCATGGCATCAAAGCTCTTTGCGTGCACAAGGTATGTGACCTAACTTCTAGTGGAAGCAATTAAGTGAAGTGTATTTGTTCGTGACTCCTTGCACAATGTTGTTTTCTCCTTGCGCCTTGGAATCTGAAAAGAAGAAAAAGTTAGATTCTGTCTTAATGTATTAAAGACAATCAAAATTTATCGATTTAGTAACCACCTTTCTATTGTTGAGACTGAATGCATACAATTCCGGCAAAAGTGGAAGTTCTTCACATATAAGATCTACCTTGAGCTGTGCAAGAGTTGTGCTTGACATTGTCTCCATCACAGTAAGTAGTCTGTCTCAAAAGTAGAGCTCCATTGATAAAGGTTTGTTCTCGAGGCTGTTCTCTGTATCTTGGTCGAGTGGAATAAACTGCCCACTAAGAAGATGATATCTAATATAGTAAAACGATACTAAGAAATTTTGAGAGCTTATAATGAACTTGCAGATTATGGACTTCTTTTGCAAAATACAAATTTTGTTCTGTGATTGTTTCCTATCCCAATTATCATCTAAAAAGTTCAAACAACTCTCAGACTTGCAAATGAACATTGTTGCGGTATTTCTTATTTGCTCATCAAATAAAAAATCTACAAACACTTCAAGAGGCATAAATAGTGCAAGCTGAACTATTTTTGTGGCAATTGAATACTTGAGGGACTTTTGTATATCCTGAAACAACTTATTCATAAAGATTTCCCTAGTTTGCGAAGCAGGCAAGGACCAATCCTTGCTGTCAAAGGATGGAAGTGACAAAGGAGCTACACGACCCCAACCAATGGAAGTTCTCGGTTCCACATATGACATATCATAAAAGAAAATTCCATTATGTGCAAGTTCCTTGTGTTGTCTTCCTCGGTACATTTGCTCACCAATAAATGCATGGAAAGCATAAAAAAATCCCAACTATGCTCTCAAATGGTTGCCAATCTGTCCTATTCGATGGATAAATATCTGAAACATACCAAAGATGATATCCACCACTTAACATTCGAATATAATCATGCACTAAGCGAGATGCTGAAAATAAGTCACAGTTGGGTCCATGCCTTGGAAAACTTGGAGGAGATGTTTGCAACCTTAAGTCTGCATGTTGGAAAGCATGTTGTATGAGGACCTCTTTCACTCGCTTGCTTTGTGCACACACTTTAAACTCTTTAACTTGACCCTTGAAAGGCTCCACGAAATCATTGTGTTGCCTCCTCTTCCTCCTCCTAGTTTGCAGTAGAACCCAACTTTCGATAGTTATTCGAGATGGTATCCATGCTTGATCGTTTGTAGTATAACTGCTAAAAATGCTAACAGAGTCAATAGTAGTGCTAGGCCTTCGAGAAGTAGACATGGTGTGCAGTAGAATGAATACACAGAAAGGTTAGCGCAAATATGAAAAAGGAAAGAAGTTTTGAGAGGGAAGTAGAGCTACTCAAAGTCATATTTGGGCGGGAACAAAGATACTAGATAGAGTCTTCAATGAAAGTTCTGAAATTCCTCTGTACAGAGTTAGTACAACTTGCGGCATTTATGCCTTGAAAGCATGAAATTGTGCAATTTGATGAACCAAAATAATATTTCCTCCCTTTTTCTAAAAGAGCTTGACTCCAAAATGTCGATTTTCAACGTAACGTTAGCCTCTTCCTCATTGGTCGAGCACCACTCTCTCTCTAGAACTGAAAGGCCCAAAAGTGAGTCAAGCTTTCTCCTAATGGTTAGTTGGCAGGGTTCAGTCTCCAGACTTGAGTAGTGGGACAAGCGTAGATATACTCCAAGTTTTAGAAAACCCTCACACATGGCCCTATTGAACATGAAGGCCAACAAACCATCAGTATGATCACTAGCATGTATGTATTCTCTGCCACTATACCATCATGATCCTATGGCCTCCCTTTGTGAAATCTTTCAATGGATCGTCTTACCATCTTTGCTATGAAGAAAGTACAAGTGGGAGGATACGGGTCTTTTTTTTGGGATCACAACTCTTGGGGATCGTCTTTCTGTGCCTTCAAGCTGGGAGAAAGGGAACTATCCACTTTGGAGTGTGGAAATGGGAAAATGGGACGATTAGGAATAGATATGAGGACTTGAAGCTCTTTCTTAATTAATTTGCTCCAGCCACTTTATCTGGTAGCTCTAGGTGGTAAGTTAGCAATGTGGAAGGCTGGAAGCTCACGGAAGCTCATTCAGACCCTATAGTCTCTATTATAGATAGGCATCCATTGTGGCTATCTCAAGAGAGTTTGCCTACAGACCTAGAATGTGCACTCATAGAACTCTACCTACACATTTTTTTGTCAATAGTCATTATGGTACTTCAGCTCCTACTCCAAGGTAGCATAGTGTCTTTTGTGTTGTCATGTTCAAGTTTTAAGCATGGAGTAACACTAGTTATACCTCAGTTTTAATCTTTTGCCCAATACTTCTACAAATTTTGGTTATTATAGGTACGGGAGGGGCTTGAAATGTGTGTAAAATTAATGCTTTCAGGGGAGATAGCACTAGTCAACAGTACATTTGAGTATGCCTATGAAAAATTCAAACGGTATGCATTGTGAGGGTATTTCTTTGTGTTTCATGCTATTTAGGCTAGTCTCTTATATTGCTCATAATCTTCAAGTGTAGACCATATCTTGTTCAAGAAGGTGTAGATGCTCAATGGGAAGTGGAACTGTTAGATTTTGAAAAGGCCAAGGTTTGTGTAGTGATTCATGACTTGTCAACTCTCTACCAATATTATTGCTTATTTTTGGGGGTGATAGTGTGCTTGTTTCTATTAAAGGTAACATCTTAGACTAGATTAACAATTGTTTTTAAGTGAAATTTGGCAAGGATTCTGATATTTGGCAGAAGTTTTCAGTTTTGAATAGCAAGTTGGAAGCGTTTTTTCTTCACTATAGGATCCCAATTCTTGTGAAGGCGGTGCTTGGAAAATTCTTGTGACAATAGTAAAGTGTTCACATTGATTGACTGCTAAGAAGATTAAAGGATTTTACCAAGTTGAAGTCTGCTCAAAGAAAAACAAATTTGTCTTGGGTTTTTTTAAAAGGTGGCATATGCTCTTTGTGACTTGATCTTTCATGACTTCTGATGTTTTTCAAAGGTGAAAGGTATTTAAATGCACATTATGGATTGTGGCATGTCGGTGTGTGCTAGAGGACAATCACTTAGAGAGTGTCTCTGTTTACGTGGGCACTCATTATTCCTCCATGTTAGGCTCTAGGCCCTCAGCGGGGGAACACAAGGTAGTATCATTGAGGACCCACATATTGCATCTAGTGACTCTTCCTCTGACTACGACATCATGGAAGGTTACGCAATGCCCAATCCCAATAGTTCAAGCCAAGACATGCATGCCATGGGTCCATGGTCCAGGCCGAGCATGCTTAGCCTCTTGAAGGAGACTTTTAGTAGAGCCACTCACTCCAAACATGGAGCTAGTGATGTAAATGAAGGGGGTGGGAAAGTAAATTCACCATTTATGACCAACGTAGACCTCATGCTCCTGGAGAGTGTGCGTATGAATACTCCATTCACGGCACTCCCTGACTCTTTAGAGATATTCCCCTCTAAGGTTATATTACCTCATGGTAGAAGCCTTGGAAAAGTGCAAAAGGTTGAGTGATATATCCTTGTAGGTGGGGAAAAGGAAATTGAGATCCTACACAAGGCAGAGCAATGGAGAGAGCTAAACGCAAAGGCCCCTATGTCCACATCCATGCTAGGTGAGAAATCGAGTGCTCTTGAATTAGCAACCAGTAAGGGTCAACCCATAGAGAGCCACATTGTATCTAGTTCAAAGGACACCCCTAGCACCTCAATCCTAGATGGATCGTTTCTAAATGAAAATTGAGAGTATGAACTACAAATGGAGACTCTAAGCGACCTATACATAGGTCACACCTATCACGTAGGTTGGTTAGATGTCCTACAATCCACATCGGGTGCTACTAGCATAGAGGATCAACAACAAAGAGGTTGTGATGTCATCCATAGGTTTATTGAGCTAGAGAGGCAGAACAAAGGGATCCTCATGTCTTCAACAGGTCTCATGAGATTCTTGGATACAGGGAAGGCTAAGAAACCAACTTTACCACAAATGGAGACTCCCTTGGTAAGCCCGATAGATCCTCTATATGTTGTTTTGTCAGGGGTCTCATTACAATTTGAGCCCACGAATGATAGCTTTACCTTTCCAAGTTTAGCTCATCTTTCTCTTGATGACACCATGGCTACCATGCCTACCCTAGTGATGGGCATGACAAAAAACATGCCATGGACCTCATTTATTAGTAATGCACCACTACATGGTGGCCCAATGCCTACCACAGTACCTACTAGTGTGTATCAATCATATGCACCTATGGGTCCTCATGATCATGTACCTCCTACCCCTGCCATTGTTTCAACAACTTATACTCCATGGCCACAACATCCAAGCCCTTAAATCAATGAGACCATACTAGAGCTAGCATTAGTATGTCACATCCCACGCCTTCTATGCCTAGGGACACACATATGAACTTTGGACCACAATATGGCACAACATTGTACCCAACTTGGAACCCAAAGACTTCCTATACGCCAAATCCAATTCCAAATTCCATTCCACATGCAGTCCCAAGAGTGTCTGTCCCCACTATACCTGCTCACTTGGGTGACTTGACAACATTTTCTCAAGCTATTGGCCAATCTATTACAAAAAATATGCATAACACGCCTGATAGAGAGCTTAGAAGTAAGGCAATACAAATAGCCAAGCTCACACAAAAATTTAGTGGAGATGGGGATGTGAGGAAGCATATCAAAGTATTTGAACAAATATGCAATTCCCTAGGAGAACACAATGACCTTCATAAGACTAATGCTTTAAGCCTGACCTTGAGTGGAAAGGCTGGCAATTGGTATAGAACCCTAAGGGTGGAAGAAAAAAGGATTTGCCCTATTATTCTGAAAAGAGTACATATAAGAGGGAGTACTTTGGGGTGTAGCATCTTAGCTCCAGAAAGCCCAATGAGAGGAAGGGGAGTCAGTGAGAGATGAGCGCTTCAATACTAACCAATTGCTTGATAGATTCATTAGGGGACTACGACATGAGGATATCTACAATGTCATATTCATTAGAGGTATCACCACTTCAAAAGTAGTCACCACCAATGCAATCCAATCGGAGGACAATTTAATGATTCAAGGAGAAAGAGTTTCCGTTGAGTCTAAATCTACTAGCTTGCAAGCATCAGGGCATGAGCCAATGACCATAAAGCCTATTGCTAAAGAGCCAAAGATATCTGAGATGACTTTAACAAATCTCACCAAGGACATTCCAGAAAATCTTAGAGACAATTGTGATCCACAAAACAATCATATGTATCCAAGAAGGGAGCAACAATGGTACTCAATTTGCTACGGTCCACATCATACTAGTGAATGCTCTACGTTTAGAGTAAAATTTGATGGTAATTGTAATGCATGTGGGAGGTATGGTCATCAAGCCAAGGATTGCATAGTATTTAAATGCACGATGGCCAATAAACCAACCTTAGCATGGACAACCACACCTCGAGTTACTGCATTGATGCCGGTCCCACCTCTTGAACAATCGTCACAACACATGGTCCCTAGGGTCTATAATGTTATTCAAACAACACCATTACTACCTCCAGTGTTAGGACCACAACCCACACATCTGAGAATCACTTGTATGAATCAAGTGGGTTGTGAATCATCTATTGCTTGTGTGGATTGCAAGGATGAGTTAGACCCTAATATTGCCTATGGGATTGATGCACTTGAAGATAGTCCACAATACTACATGGAGGACAATTGGGGAGAAGTCAATTCTGACTATCAAGTAGTTGCTCTTGCAATGACAGGCCAAAATATCAATTTCACTGCCAAAAGACCACCTCTTCAATTCTACGAGTGTGGGGGTCCACATCGTGTAGCCGAGTGTCCTATTAGACTACAGATCTAATGACAAAGAATCTAAGTTAAATCTTGGTGCAAATGTGGGGACAAACTATTTAAGGCCCAGTGGTACCCTAGATGACAATCTATTCAGGAGAGGAGAAGACACGCATAGCAATTCATCTAGTGACTCTTCACTAGAAATCAACCATAATCGAGAATTAGACAAGATAAGTAAGAGATATAAGAGGCAATGATATCGAGAAAAATGTACGTGCTAGGATAAATAAAAAGAAATCTACCACGAAATGGCTTAATTATATAGGTGAATGTGATGCTCATCAAAAGATGGTAGATAATTGGGGAGAATACCTTCAAAGCATCATGTGGTGTTGTCCATAGCCCATTGACATTGCACATTTAGTGGCTATAGAGAATTCAAAGTTGAGTTGTACCGTAAGGAGACGACAAAATCGAGAGTTAGCTCAACAAAAGGAAGCGGAAATGAAATCACAGTCCACAGAACAACAAGGCCCCACAAACTTACATCCTTCACTTGAGAATTTTAAATCCTACACCATGGAGAAGCGTAAGGTTGTGTATACAAAGGTGTAGAGAACTCCTATCAATGGAAGTAATGGAGTCTATGATGGTCCAGTGATAGTTAAGAAAATAGAGTTAGCAGACCTAGTTGAGGAGTCCAAACATGTTTTCATTGATCAAGATTTGACAGAGACTAAGGAATATGTACTCAAGGAGCTTCTCAAGGAATTCAAGGATTTTATTTTTTTATAAATCATGATATGGAAGGTGTTCCACCTTTCATGGTGCAACACACAATCCCCATGAATATCATGGCTAAAGCCGTCCAGCAAAGACCCTACCAATCAATCCTAAGTATGCAAAAATTGTTCAAGAAGAGATTGAAAATCTTGTTAAATGCGGATTCATATACCCTATTGAGCACTCAGAATGGGTGTCTCCAATAATTATTGTGCCACAAAATAATGGGAAACTCAGAGTGTGTATGGATCTCAAGAAGGGAAATTCTGCCACTAGGAGGGACCATTACCCCTTGCCATATTCGGAACATGTGCTTGAAAGAGTTGTAGGGAAGGAAGCTTATATCTTTTTAGATGGGTGCTCTGGATACAATCAAATCACAATTGCTATAGAGGACCAAGCTACAACTGCTTTTATAACTGAATTTGGAGTGCTCGCATTTCGTGTTATGGCATTTGGCTTAACCAATGTCCTTGCTACCTTCCAAACATGGATAACACTACCTTTAGAGAATATTTGAAGGATTTTTGTGAAGCTTTCTTAGATGAACTTTGTGTTTATTCCTCTTGTAAATAACATCTAACATTTCTATGAAAAGTATTTGAAAAGTGTAGATTGTATTGCATCCCCTTTGAAATGCTAATTTTGAGTTAAAGATGGAGTCATTTTAGGGCATATAGTGTCCAAAAATGGGATTTCCACAGATGAGTAAAATTAAATCCATTTCCAATTTTCCACCACCTATAAACTATAAACGAATTCAAAGGCTCATGGGCCATGTTGGTTATTATTAGCGGCTTATTTTAAACTTTACTGAGATAGCTCGCCCATTGTACAAGCTTCTTATTGAGTTCCACTGGACCGCGAAGTGTGACCATGCTTATGAGTTATTAAAAAAGGCCTTGACAAGATCTTCTATTCTACAAGTGTCCAATTGGAATGAAAGCTTTCATGTGCATGCATCAAACTTTGCTATTGGGTGTGTTCTAGATCAACCAGGAGAACATAAATTGGACCACCTCATTAGCTTTGCAAGTCGTCAATTAAATGATGCTAAGAGAAACTACACTACTACAGAGCGGGAAGGTTTAGCTATGATTTATGCAGTGAAGAAATTTTGCTACTACCGTCTTGCCAACAAGTTTTTTTTCTATGTGGATCATCAAGCATTATTGTATCTAGTAAATAAACCTTGTTCCACAATAAGAATTACATGATAGTTATTAATTCTTCTTGAGTTTTCTTTTACCATTGTGGTGAGACCGAGTAAAAGAAATGTCATTGTGGATCATTTGTCTCGCATACCAAATGTTGAATCCCCTATTGGAATTGATGATGAATTGTTTGATACGTCCATGTTCCTAGTCAAGTGGGCTTACTCCATCTTGACCTTTAGCTCAAGGATTATAAAGGGAGTAGTGATGAGCCTGGGACAGTAACAATGTCAATATGACCACCCAAAGTTACAAAATGGAAAGCAATGAAAAACAAAGTACCCAAGAATGTAAAATCTTGATTACTTCTTTAGCGTAGTAGCTAATTTCCAATCTCTTCCCTCTCATTAACCCATGTGTCCGACTTTCCTGTTTAATATGGCTTGTATGCTTTTAGACAGCGCAATGTTCCTCGAGAGGAGCACCTCAAGGGTTGGGCCAACGCAACGAAGTGGCCCGCACTTCGCCCGCAACACACTCGCAACACTAGGGACGTGACAATTTTGATGGGGACATGGACAGTAGAAGTTGCAGTCAAAGGTGCGAGAAGAGCATGGAGCTGCCTTGCAAAGTCGAGTAAGGGAGCAGGAGCTAGGGGCAGGCAAGATGTCCGCCACCAAATTGGTTTCCACGGCATCTAATGGCCGCCGCAGTGGCAATCTCTCTCTCTCTCTCTCTCTCTCTCTCTCTCTCTCTCTCTCTCTCTCTCTCTCTCTCTCTGTGTGTGTGTGTGTGTGTGTGTGTGTGTGTGTGTGTGTGTGTGTGTGTGTGTGTGTGTGTGTGTGTGTGTGTGTGTGTGTGTGTGTGTGTGTGTGTGTGTGTGTGTGTGTGTGTGTGTGTGTGTGGAGGCGAGAGGCAGCTGCTGCCGCTCCTGAAGAACGGCACACACACTAACACACCGGGGCAGGTAGCGCTCCCACGATGGCTAAGGCTGCTAAGTCATCTTCTCTCTCTCTCTCTCTCTCTCTCTCTCTCTCTCTCTCTCTCTCTCTCTCTCTCTCTCTCTCTCTCTCTAGAGAAAGCATGCAACGAGTAAATAAAGCTATTCAAAATGAAGGAGCTCCTCTCTCTCTCTCTCTCTCTCTCTCTCTCTCTCTCTCTCTCTCTCTCTCTCTCTCTCTCTCTACTTCGTTAGCGTAGTGGAGAATTTCAAATCTCTGCCCTCTCATTAACCCACGTGTCCGACTTTCCTGTTTAATATGGCTCGTATGCTTTTTGACAGCACTACGCCATCATATTCTGACTCTATATGAATGCGGCTACCTCCACCCTATGTAATCTCATGGGCCTGTGTCACCTGAAGTAACAAGAAAGCGTATCTCCTTGCTCCATGTGTCTTGGCCTTTTAACGGCACGCACCAGCTATAACACAGGGCTCTCTATAGCTTTCTAAAGCCAAGGTAGGAACGCAGCCCAACCACTAGAGGCTGTTGAAAAAAGCTGTTGTGCTTGGCACTGTCTTGGAGGCTTGAGTGCCAAGTTTTGAAAACAACCAATGAGGGACTCTCTTCAGATGGAATCACCTGTGCATGCATCTTGAAGATTGTGGCTTTGAAGGCATGAAATGACAAGGAATCTCTCTAGATGGTCTCACCTTCACCTTTCTTTTGAAAGCATGCGGCATCTCTAGAGCAGTAGGGAAAGACAACAATTGGAATGCACTGATTGCGGTATGTGCGCAAACGAGAGTAGGCCAGAAAGCTCTAGGCTGTTTTTAGCTGATGCGACGCGAGGGCCTCTTTCCAGTTGCACCTCTCGTCAGATGGAATCACCGATGCATGCATGCATCTTGAAGATTGCGGCTTTGAAGGCATGCAACGACAGGGAATCTCTCTAGATGGGCTCACCTTCACCTTTCTTTTGAAAGGATGCGGCATCTCTAGAGCAATAGGCAAATACAACAATTGGAATGCACTGAGTGTAGTATGTGCACAAACGAGAGCAGGTCCAGAAAGCTCTAGGCTATTTTCAGCTGATGCGACGCGAGGGCCTCTTTCTAGTTGCACAAGAATTCACAACTATGTTGTTAGTCAGAGGCTCTTGATAAAAGGTGTCGTGCTTAGCACTGTCTTTCTCAATATGTATGCAAAGAGAGGTCTTCTCTCGGAATGCAATCACCTACACATGCATCTTGAAGGCATGTGGCTCTACGCAAGATGCTGATATGGGCACAAAAATTCACAATTAAATTGTTAGTCAGAGGCTATTGAAAAAAGATGTCGTGCTTGGCACTATCTTGGTCAATATGTATGCCAAATGTGGAGCGCTTGAGAAAGCACAAAAAGTGCTTGATGAGGCTCCTGTCCAGCACTAATTGTGGGATGTGCAAAAGAAGAGGAGCTCCAGAGGCTGTCATGCTTGGCAGTGTCTTGGTCGATATGTATGCCAAATGTGATGTGCTTGAGAAAGCACAGAAAGTGATTGAGCAACTTCCTGTCCTGAATGTTGTCTTTGGGAATGCACTGATTGTGGGATGTGCGCAAGAAGAGCAGTCTCTAGGCTGCTCTTTTCAATAGAAGCAAAGCATCGAAATGCATTGGTTGCAGGTCGAGAAAGCTCTAGAATGTTTTCCACTTCCTACGCATAGTGTGGACTTTTGGAGTCCACTGATTGCAGTATTTTCCACAGAAGAAAACTCTAGTCTGTTTACACCAATTGCAATTGTGTACGCGTGCATCTTGAAGGCATATAGTTCTACACAATATTCTCTTATGGACACAAAAATTGAGACTGATATTGTTAGTCACGGGCTGTTGATCACCTATGCAATCACCTATGTGTGCATCTTGAAGGCATGTAGTTGTACGCAAGATGCTCTTATGGACACAACAATTGAGACTAATATTGTTAGTCATATGGTGCTTGGAAATGCCTTGGCATGATATCTATGCCAGATGTGGTGCGCTTGAGAAACCACAAAAAGTCCTTGAGGAGCCTCTTGCTAGGAATGTCACCTCTTTGAATGCACTGATTGTAGTATTTTCCATAGGAGAAAACTCTAGTCTGCTTACACCAATTGCAATCGCGTACGCATGCATCTTGAAGGCATGTAGCTCTACGCAAGATGCTCTTATGGACACAAAAATTGAGACTGGTATTGTTAGCCACGGTCTATTGATCACCTATGCAATCACCTATGCGTGCATCTTGAAGGCATGTAGCTCTATGCAAGATGCTCTTATGGCCTGGGTAGGTCACCTAAGAAAAATGTAACCTATCACATGAGTTCAACAGAAGGGTATTTAAAGTTCTTGAAACTTACAGAAATATATATATAGAAGGGATACTATTTTCCAAATTTGAAAAAAACTTACAGATTTTAAAAGAAAAGGGTACATTTTATTCCTTTAAAAATCCACAGATAAGGGGTTTTACAAATATGTCTTGAACGCACGTGATATGGTAGTTTTACACATAGTGAACCCCCCGAGTCTTATGGACACAATAATTGAGACTGATATTGTTAGTGACATAGTGCCTGGCAATGCCTTTGGGCGATATGTATGCTAGATGTGGTGCGCTTGACAAAGCACAAAAATTTCTTGAGGAGATTATTGCCAGAAATGTTGCATCTTTGAATGCACTGATTGTGGGATGTGTGCAACAAGAGCAGGGCCAGAAAGCTCTAGCATATTTTCAGTGGATGCAAAGCATTGGAATGCACTTTTCCCATAATACACACAACATGAAGCAGATGCAAACGGAAAGCGTTTCTACAAATGCATTCACCTATGCTTGCACCTTGAAGGCTATTGACCTTATGCAAGCTGTTGACATGGGTGAGATAATTAATGAGAAGATACCTGGTCTGACGTTGTTGGTAAGGGATGTCATGCTTGGTAGTGCTTGGTTGATATGTATGCCAAATGTGGTACTGTCACGAAATGTCACCTCTTGGAAATCACTGATTGCGGGATGTGTGCAATAGGAGTGTTTGGTGGATACGAGCAAGCAAGCGTATGCACACCAAACCCGGCGGATACTCTATTTTTTCGGCAAAAACCCTGTAATTCTACCTAAATTGAGTTGTAATCAGAAGAAGATTAGACCATATTCTTTTTATGTTCTCTAAGTCTACCCCTTGTAAGAGGCCGGTTGGCCATGGGAAAGTCCCCTAACTTTTAAATTCAAAACCCTTAGTTTTGAAAGGATAATCATCATTAGCTTGGAGAAGAAAACGTGCGCTGCAAAAAGCTTCTTGTGTCTACACTTTGTAATCGTCATTTCTCCTGAATGGGTAATCGGAATTCTATTCCGAATAGTACATTGTGTTCCTTGTCTCTTGCTCTTCCATCTAATTGTAATCATTTCCAATTTAGCTGTGGTTTGCGACGAGTTGTTTGTGAGCTAAATGCATTGATTTGGGAGTTAAAATGGTTGTTTTTTGATGTTTTGACCTTGGATAAGTGTTTCTATGCTTAAGGAGGATCTTTCCAAGTTCTTCTATTTCAGTTTTTAGCACATTTTTTATGATGGATCGTGATTTATGTACCTTCCAAGATGGTGACAGAACTTGGTAGAAATGAGATCATAATTGTTGTGATACCTCTCCTTAATTTTCATGACATCCCAGATTCGTTTGGATACCGAAACAGTGTGATTAAGTTGAGTGTTGAGAACGGACGCATACTGATTGTCTGACTAGGAAGTGGTTGATTTTCTTTTGTTGTACAAACGAGTAGTCTTCAAGTTCACTTTGGTGAGATTGACGCCCTCATTAAGTCTCCGTGCCCCACCCCGAGTCGCTTCCTTGCATATTGACATTATGTTAGTACAAAAGAGCTATGTTGCAGACGTGCGTCGCGGCGACCCGCTAACATTGGCGCCGTTGCCGGGGAAACCGATCCTTAGGTGGTGAGTGACTCAATGTACAAAAAAAAAAAAAACCAAAACAAAACAAAAAGAGAAATCTCCCTTCAAGCTTTTGATACCCGTTCCGTTTACACATAGACGGTGAAGCAGCTAGACGTAGGTTTAGTGCTTAATAGTGACTGAAGTCCAAGAATAGCCAGTGCTATTCCTTAAGAGAAAAGAAAGCTATGAGTGAGGTACAAGATAGTATTTCGTTCTTTAAATTTTCACATGCTTGGAAAGGGCTGTTCCACCACACACATTGTTGTTATTTATAATGTTAAGTTCAGTTATGTTTGCACATTCATTTCAGTTGTAGGAGTAGGTTAGGTAACAAATTACACCATCATTTGTGGCCAAAGGATCGAGGGAAAAAACTGTCGAAAACCTTATTTGGTGTTGAAGACCATAACTCGAGAAAATTCAAGAAGTGATGGTCAGAGCTTCAAAACTCGACCAAACCCAGTAAAACTTTCAAGAAAGGGATAAAAACACTTGTTGAAAAAGATTGTGCAAAAACCTGTCAAAAATCTTGCCCAACATGGATCGCAATCCATGTACCTTTTTGGCAAAATGTACTAAAATTATTTCCTCTGCTTAGAAAAGGCTCTCAGACATCAGAACATTGAGTTTGGTGAGATTAAGAGGACCAGAAGATCATAAAAATCAAGATTGGGGTGATCAGACAAAAAACCTTGGAGAAAGAGGGGAAAACAAGAAAAAATTGAACCTTTAGTTGGTCAAATCCAAAAAGAGATATGAATTGGGACCAACTAGAAACAAGGAATCCATTGAACCAAATTTCATGCCCAAGTGCTTCCCAACATGGATCGCGATCCATGTTCCAAGTAGGCATCTGATATCAGGATTTGACCAGTGTACTCCTGATTATTAGTTGAACAACTTTTCCAAAAGGAGCCACAGACAAAAAGTGAAAAAAGCTCGTCAAAATACCAGAAAGGGAGTGGTTTGCAAAAAACCACAAAACTTTTCTTTTCACTTGGAAAAAATTGACCAAATCCAAAAATACTTGGGGAATAGCATCATCATAGCTTGTGTGATCAGCTCACAAAGTTTCAGTCCAAAATCATGCCAAACATGGATCACGATCCATGTACCCTTTTGGAAGTTTGAGCTGATAAAAGACAAGGAGGGAATTGATAACAATTGGAGCACTTTCTCCTAAAGGACCCTTATCAACAAATCTCAAAAAGAGGGCAAAAGGTGGCAAAAATCAGGTCAAGGGAGGAAACCATTGACATAAACCCTAAAGGTGACTTTTGTCTGTCCAAAAAAGCTTTAAAGCATTCAAAGACCATATAGGCAGCATCACTAGACCAAAGACTAGCTGTAGGACAAAATTCAATGTATTTTGACACAAAGGTACATGGATCGCGATCCATGTTCCTCTAACACAAATTGACACCAAACTAGTACCATAGCTAGAGAGTGTCACTGAGAGTCTAGTGGTCCTTCCAGAGTTGAAATTGGGTGCAAGAAACCCTTCCAAAAGCTCAGAACTGATAGGAGCTCAAGCAAAGTAACAAAATCAACTTGGCTTCCAATCCAGAGATTCATATTTGAAAATTTTGATACCATAAGATCCCTAAACCATGCTGAAGCTAAGGGTATCAACAAAAGTTCAAATGGCTTCCCAACATGGATCGCGATCCATGTACCTCTGAGCCAGAATAGAGACAGAAACATACCACACAAGGAGCTAGGCCATAGCAACCAGGTGCTTCTTTCAAAATTGAAATTGGATCAAAATTGTGGAGGTTGTCTAGGGAATTGTGTGCCAAGTTTTGTCGAACAAAAGCAAAAACTGACAAGAACAGTTGTAAGCTTACAAATATCAAGCACATTCTTGACAGGTTACAAGTACTAGAGGATATTTCCAGCAGTCAGGAACAAACGGGAGATTCAAACTATTTAATGAGGTAACTCGGTTTGGATTTTTCTTGTTACACATTCTTCATGAATCTATAATCAGGAAGATTGTACCAAAATAGGAACCACAACATCTTTGATCAAGGGAGTAATCATTCAACAGAAGAAAGCGTGAATCAGAGACCACTACCGCCTTTGGAACCCATTTTGGAGGAGAATTTCTCTAACACTTCGTCTGAGAGATCATACGGCCTCATGACTGAAGACTCTAACAAGTCAAACCCTAAGGGAACAGATTCGATGGGTGCAGGTCCTTCACAGCCCACATATGATGTAAAGTTATTGAATCTGAAGTTCCAATTTGAAAATGTGCTTAAAGCCAAAATCTATAAGGATGGAATGGACCGCTACTGTGTTAAGTTGGAAAATAGGCTAAGCGACAGAGACCTTATAGATGTTGATTATGACGGGGATAGGTATAGGGAATGATGTACCTAGTGGATCATAACCCGTATATTGTGAATAAATGGGGAATGACCGGCACCAAGGACAAGGTAGATAATGAACCGACTGATGCACCACCCAAAATGGAGAAACAAAACGCAGTACTCAGACGCACCAATGAGACTGAGCACCTTAACACAGACAACACATATGTGGGGCTTTATAACTTCAATAATGGAGACCAAACACTCTATTACAGATGTGATGAGCCCCGCATCAAGGAATTAACCGATCGGAAAAATTATATGTTTACACTTACACGGAGGGTAGAAGTATTCAGATGGTCATAATGGACAAGTATGGCCGAAAGTACTCCCCAATGGACCAGAAGGAGTAAAAGAGATATACATATTTTGGAGGACCACTCCACCAATACCATGTAAATCCGGAAGCTGAAAAAACCACGACCACTCACATCAAACCTAAGATTGTACTTGAGAGTCCCTTGAGAGCAAGAGTGGAGGATTCTTACGGACATGAATGAGTGTCGAGAACAGAACCCTTAGGGTCGACGGCTACTAGGGCTTCCATGAACACACATAGGGGTAGCTCTGTTCCTGAATTCACTTACACCACTGGAATCCCTCTGACTATCACAAGAGATCGAATTGATGAACGTAGGGTGGATAGGATACCACTGTTAGTACCAAGAGGAGATTATGAACCAAGAGAATCCATCCCAGGGGGACCAGGAGTTGTTACAATGGTTGCAGAGGCCAGGCGTATGCGACCATCCCAAGTGGCAAAATGCTTACCCAAAAAGTATAATGGATCTGGCGATCCGTATGCCCATGTTTCAACCTTCAAACAAGTATTGAGAGCGAAACAGGTGACTGATTTCCACACTCAGTATGAAGGATTTGGGTTGACATTGGAAGGAAATGCCCTGACTTGGTTTCAACCATTAAACAGCTTAGAATTCCCAAGTATTGAGAAACTTCTCCGAGAATTCGCTGAGGAATTCTCAAAAAAAGGGATCAAGCATAACACTATCTCCTAGATTTATGCATTTAGGCAAAAGGAAAAGAAAAAAGTGAAAGAAGCATAGCTTCATTTCAGGCAGTACATTGAAAGATGCCCTACTCGAGAACTACCTCAAGATGAAAGACTATCAGTCCTCTTCATAGAGGGATTGCAAAATGACATGCTCAAGAAGGACTTGCACCTGAAAGCCTGTGTCACCTTTGAGCAAGTCACAAAAGAGACATTGTATCTTGTAGATAACTGCAAAGCATATGGGGAGGTGACTAAAGACATAGATCAGGGAACTAGTAGCACCTCTTTAACTACAAGTGAGTCCACGACACAATCGGGAGGGCAAAACCCAACTGTATCGGACGTTGATCAAGTGATTGAGGAAGTGATCAGGAGGATGAACCAAGGAAACTGGACGAACCCAAACACATGACAACCGCCCACCCAAAAATGCGATACTTGTGGGGGTGACCATCCAACCCAGTGGTGCAACCTTCAACAAAGGCCAGTAGCTAACGCATAACGGATATTGAAATGGTGTGCTACATAACAAAAATGGACAAACCATGAAACTCACAAATCTTTCTACAATCGGAACTATGTTAGAGAGAGACAATACGGACCACCTGGAGGACAACAACTTCCACCCCCTCCAAGGTACCAAGTGGGTCCAAATAACGCAATCTTGGGTCAGGAAAAATCTCAACCGGTGTTGGGGCATCAACCTCCTTTAACCTAGGAAAATAGGGCTATGGTAAGGATTTCTCAACCCATAGAACCACCAACTGATCAGAGTATGATTCAGGTAATCTCACACCTAGAAGATTCAGATAGTACTTATGAAAGGGAAAGTGATAGGAATGCATATGCTCCAGAGGGATATAATCCATGGATAATTCCAGAATAAATTCTTGAGCCCTCATACATAGCACAACCAACCAAAAATCATTACCTGGTCAATGAAAATATGCTAATGTTTATGGAAAATCAGGGCTACAAACCTAGAGGCTACCCTCCTAGAACAGGACAGCCAATGGGAGCTCCTCAAGCTTCTCCAGCACCTGTAGGACCATGCTATGAATTCAGTGGGGATCACTGGGCTAGAGTGTGTCCAAACAAAGGAGAGCGGGTGAATTTTTTTTGGATTTTGCAACAGATGCACGACGGACCATCTTATTCCACACTGCCCAAAAAACCCTGAGAACAAAGAAAAAGCAACCATGAACGAAATAGAGATTGTCCCAAGCTCAAGTGGATCAGATACATAACAGAACATTCCAATAAAAGCGGTCACTAGAGCTCAATCACATGAGGTAGAAAAGAGTGTTCCGGCCAGCCAAACAGAGATAGACAACTTGTCCGTCCGAACCCCTAGAAAATCCTGGAAGGCAAAATGAAACATAATGAAAGCCAAAAGAGAAAAAGAAAAAACGGAATTGGAAACCAAATTGCGAAAAACGGAGGAGCAACTTCAAAGGGAAAGAGGCCTTAATGGTAACAACGAAACAAAGAAATTGTTGGAACTGCCATCCGGTGGGTCAGTCCTAGTAGACAAGGTGGTTGAACCCTTGGACACAATTCTGAAATCTTACAAAGCAAGGCTAAAGCCTAACCTGACCCAAGAGGATCTGTGGTTAACGTACCCTCATCTAGGGTATGAGAAAAAGAGGCTCAAGATGTGCAAGGAGCTCATTCAAGCCGCTCAAGCGCTTATGGAACCATCAAATCCTACGACTCCGAAAATCGAGGTACTCATACAAGAAAATATTTGGGAGTTGAATGAGAGGGGAATTAGAGTGAATAACCTACCCAATCCAGTCAACGAAACACCTTTGGACACGAGGGTAGTAGCCAATACAACAGATGGAACGCATTCTCAGGCACCACAACCAATTCCGGAGGTAGAAGAACAATGCCCTCAAGAGCTATGGGAACAGATTAGGAAGGACAGGAGTGCCACACTTATGTCAAATCCTATCCCGGAAATCCACCTGGAGCATGAGCTCTACTACTCAAATGACATCCAATCATCGTATGGAGAATGGGGAAAACCTGCTCTAAGGAAGACGAGAATGAAACTTCAACTAGCAGATGGGTACCTGGAGAGAACTATTGGCATCTTGGAGCAGATTGTAGTAACCTCTTGTGGAATTGCATACAAACACACCTTTGCTATCATGAATTTTGATGAGAGCAGCAATTTCGACATCATTCTGGGAAGACCATTCATGCGTCAACTCAAAATGGTCCAAGATTGGGGTTATGACTATATCTATCTGAGGAACAAGGATGTCACTACGAAAATCAGTGTCACCGATCATAGCTATAAAGATGTAGACAGAGCCCCAGGAGAAGACCTGCATTCCACAACTGACCAGGAAGGAGGAATACCCACCTGGCTCCAAAACAAAGCTTACCAATGGACAGGAGAAGCTTCTGATTTTGTAAGTCTAAAAAAGGAAGACTGCATTCTTGATAGGACTACACAAGATGAAGCATACATACCAGAGCCTTTTCCAGAAGATATGTTCGAACCGTTTGGATGACAACAAATACTAGCTACGCTTGATGTTTGTGTCAACGAAGTGACCCTCACCAAATTTTGTGATGAGGAAAGGTACGATATCATTCCATTCCAGATGATGAATGTTCGCTTAACTCCGAAGACTGAGGAAGACGTACCTGACAAGGAAGGGATGTCCGAATGCCGACTCATAGTGGACGAAATCTCTGTAAGGGACTTGTCCAAACGAATGATGAAGAAGAGTTTCAAGACTCGAGTGATAGGGCGCTAGAGGATAACGCGGACGATGAGTTGTCTAGTAGCTCGGGCCAGAGCATCAAACAGAAGGATCGCCGAGTGATCTACTATGATTTCCCAAACCAAAACCCTCGAAGACAACGCAGGTATCGAGATAAACGCAGAAATAACCACAACAAGCACCATGAGGACTCAATACCTATGTTAACTGACAAAACGCAGTACTTGAGATTAGTCGAAGTGACTGACTGCCTCAAGGACAGGATATCAAGGCGATACATGAAACATGACTCAACCAAAACATCATCAAAACACCGAAAAACCATCTAAGTTGTCCAAAATGGAATGCAAAGTCAAATACAATGATTTAAAACGGGCATTGAAAGAAGTTTGGACAACCAAAATGGAAACTGACGAGGAATGACATGATGATAAATTCGATGCACCATCCCACTATAAGAAGTATACCATTCAGGATAGGAAGATAGTGGTGCAAAAACCCAAACGAGATCCCAAAGAACCAGGAACTTCATATGATGGGCTTGAAAACACTTAACGCATCAACTTAGCAGAACTCGAAGAGGAGCCTCAACCGGCCTATATTGCCACGGACCTTACTGAAGAGGAAGAGCAACGTCTAGTCGATACGCTCAGGCAATATAAAGATTTTTTTGCATGGTCTTACAAAGATCTTAAGGGGATAGATCCTGAGATATTTCAGCACACGATTCCCCTTAAGAGTGATGCCAGACCACGCAGACAACATCCTTACACGTATAATGAAACTTTTGCACAGAAAATCAAGGAGGAAATAGACAAATTAAAGGACGCCGAGTTTATCTACGAGATTGAGCACACAGAGTGGGTGTCCCCGATTGTGGTGGTACCCAAAAAGAATGGAAAACTGCGGGTCTGTGTAAATCTCAAGCAAGTAAATGTAGCCACCATTAGGGATAACTATCCACTGCCAATAACCGATCTTGGTATTGAGAGGGTAGCAGGGAAAGAGCCATATAGTTTTTTGGATGGGTTCTCAGGCTACAACCAGTTGACGATTAAGGTGGAAGATCAGCATAAGGCAGCTTTTGCGCCAAAGTGGGGTATATTTGTATAGGGTAATGCCCTTCGGCTTGACCAATGCCCCGGCCACATTTCAAAGACTAATGACCCACACATTCAAAGAATATCTCAGACAATTTTTGGAGATCTACATGGATGATCTTTGTGTTCATTCCCACCAACGAAGTGACCACATCCCTCATCTGGGTAAAGTCTTTGAAAAATGCAGAACGTATTGTATTTTCTTAAACCAGGAAAAATGTGCCTTCATGGTGAGACAGGGTAGAATTCTGGGCCACATAGTGTCAAAAAACGGCATTTCAACTGACCAAGAAAAGGTGAAGACAATTGTTGCACTACCGAGACCAACGAAGATAAAAGAAGTGCAAGCATTTATGGGGCATTGAGGATATTACCGGTGATTCATATATATGTATGTTGTAATAGCCAAGCCATTGTATGTCCTCATAACTAAGTTTGAATGGACAGAGGAATGTGAGCAGGCTTTCCAAAAATTGAAGCAACATTTGATTTCAGCTCCAATTTTGCAAGCCCCTGACTGGAGCAAAATCTTTCATGTCCATGTGGATATGTCAGCCTATGTCATTGGGTGCATAATAGCCCAGCCAGGGGAGAAGAAAATGGATTTTCCCATTTGCTACTCCAATCTCGACAGCTAGACAATGCAGAGTGAAATTATACCACTACAGAAAGAGAGGGCTTGGGAATGATCTATGCTGTCAAGAAATTTAGACACTATCTTCTAGCAAACAAGTTTGTCTTCTTCGTGGATCACCAAGCACTGCTATATCTAGTGAACAAATCTTGCAACACTAGAATAATTGTTCGCTGGTTTATACTGTTGCTTGAGTTTAACTTCACGGTGGTTGTAAAAAAAGGGGACCACACACCAGAGAGTAGATCATCTTTCACAACTATTTCATGGAAGCATCTGCGGGTGTCGATGATGAACTTCCTGATTCATATCTGTTCAACATAGAAATGGTGCCATGATGGAGTGAAGAGGTCATGCCACTACTCACAATCGGCTCTTTGTAGATAGAAAGACAACCATCAATGATACACAAAACACAAAATCTCATCCTTTTAGCAGGACGACTGTACAAACAAGGTAAGGATGGTATACTGAGATTATGTGTACAACCTGAAGATACCACATACTACCTCAAACAAGCTCATATACAAAACAGGGGGTTTCACGCTGGTCAAATACAGGCAGGCCAATGATTACAAAGACTGGGCATCTACTTGCCAAACATGGAATATAGTGTCCATAAATACGTCAAATCCTGCGATAAATGTATAATACAGCCACCAGTGGAACATGCCACAATGTTTCAGTAGTGCAAGCACCAAAATGGACTGCTCACATCATTGAGTACTTGAAAAACAAAACCTTTCCAGAGGAATGGAACAAATCAAGAAGGAAAATTGTTGAGGAAGAGGCCAAACACTATCTTCTCATTGCCAACCAACTGTATAGGCGGGGGAAAGACGAACAATTAAGGCTATGTGCTACAGAAAGCGAATATTACCACATCCTAGATCACGCACATGCGGGACAACCAGGAGGACACTTCTCCACTGATAAAACGGCAAAGCTAGTGCTAAACTCATCCTAGATCACGCACATGCGGGACAACCAGGAGGACACTTCTCCACTGAACCTATTCATGGATGCAACAACATACGTCAAACGATGTGACGAATGTCAACGCACAAAACTACCCCTACGGAGAGATGACATGCCGCTGAGGCGGATGATGGGAGTTCGCGCTTTTGCCAAATGGGTCATTGACTTTATTGGTTCAATCAACCCTCCACGATACAGGACACACGCACAATACATTATTGTAGCAACGGATTACCTTGACAAAGTGGGTGGAAGCCAAAGCAACCCAAAAAAAAATGATGCAAGGACTACAGCTCAGTTCCTTTTTGAAAACGTCTTTACGCGGTATGGACTACCAATCGAAATAGTAGGTGATAGAGGAACACACTTTGTGAACGACATTATTGAGACTCTCCTTGACGAATTCATGGTGGTCCACCAAAAGTCAGCACCCTATCATCCGCAAGCGAACGGACATGCAGAGAGCACTAAAAAAATCCTATGCACTGTGCTCACCAAAATAGTCAGTGACTCAAGAAATGATTGGGATCAGAAATTACACACCGCTTTATGGGCTTATTGTGTAGCTTTTAAAACTTCCATTGGCACGACTCCATTTAACCTGGTCTTCAAAATTAATGCGATACTACCATTGGAATTCCTAGTAAAATCCCTCAGGTGGCAACACATTAGGATGGACGGTCCATGAGCTATCAGAGACACTAGACACCCTAGAACAATTAGCTGAAACTAGACTCAAAGCGATCGCTGGGATATATACTCAGAAAAAGCAAATGAAAGCTTTTCATGATCGACATGTGATTGGTAAGGAGTTCCATAAAGGGGATTACGTTCTCATGTACACCCTGAAACAGCACTCCAAGAAACTCAAAAAGCGAGGAATGGGGCCTTTTGTGATCCATGATATATCGCAAAGTGGTGCCGTTAACTTGCAACATTGGTAGGAGATGAGATGCCTAATTGGACGAGTGGTTGCAGGTTAAAGAAATATCGTCTTCCGCTGACACCAAATGAACTCGCAACACTTCATGCAGCAGCTCAACGCAGATGTCAAGCACATGACATTCGGGAACAAGCACAGCAGGAGGCCAAACTCAGAATATTGAAACACAGGGAACAATCAAACTTTTCGAGGAAAGAACAACCGGCAATGGCTAATCAGCATGCTCCAATAGTATCCATACAAACGGCGACTACATGGTTAGGAGGAATGGATCTGCATATTCAGTTGTGGCTTGCTGACGGCACCCCCGAACAAACGTTAGTGGATACAGGAGCCAGAGCTAATGTGGTTAACTACTCCACTTTCAGAAAAATCACACAGGAACCTCTAATGCCAAACACTATGGGGTTCAAGGTCGCCAACAGAGGTACTATGGACACTCTAGGCCACATAATTTTCCAATCAACATTGATGGAGCAGAGTATCCACATCAATTTCATGTGGTCGAAGATCATCATCTGAACGAAGCAGTTATTCTAGGCGTGCCGTGAATGCACACTTATCAAGCAACACCAAATTGGTAGGACAATACATTACACATCGAACATGAGGGCCAATATTTAGCCACGCCATTTGCACAAACGGACTATGAATGGGAACCTCTACCTTCCCCACAGGCGATAGCTCAATAATCATCCATCACCAAGGTTACGACAATATGGGTCAAGAAATCAATCATGAAAACCAAGCCCAGGAAATTGTGGATACCTAAGCGCCAAATCAATGCCCGTAAACCTACATTGCCTACAAAATTATTAAACCATCACGAATTGCCAACCACACTCAAATGCGTATGGCAACCGAAACAACATCGCCTTCACGATGCCTCTTCTAGTGGATCCCCACCTCGAGAATTTTGATGGCAACCCAAGAAATGCCAACAACCGACACCATCGACAACATCAAAACCTTTGCAGTTCACAGTCAAACACAGAGCACGCCTTCTACAATTACTGTTGTTCGGGCCATGCAGCTTCCAAGGAACCTTGCCACCAGCAGCCACTGAACATATTGTTCAGCACCTATCTCTTGCACAACAATTTGTTTTCTGTAACATTTAATGGCCTAGTAACTTATGTGTAGCGGAAATTAGCATGAACATAGTGGGCATTTCATTAGAATAGATTCCTAATGAGAATTACAAGAGTTCTTGGGTGGAGAGAGCAACAAAAAGCATAACACCTAGTTAGATAGCATCGACAATACATTCAAAAGAGAGAGAAATTAAGCTATTGACAACAGTTGAGGACCGGATTTTCATGGAGCCGGTCCCCCCTCCAAAAGGCTTTGTATTATGGTTTCTCCCATCAAGAGAGACATTGTACAATACAATTCTTTGTGTTCCTTCAAGACTAGCTAGTGCAATGAAGATGGAAACTTCA
Source organism: Adiantum capillus-veneris (assembly GCF_014529385.1). Taxonomy (NCBI): domain Eukaryota; kingdom Viridiplantae; phylum Streptophyta; class Polypodiopsida; order Polypodiales; family Pteridaceae; genus Adiantum; species Adiantum capillus-veneris. The sequence goes on from NC_140936.1 coordinate 129,141,806, forward strand.
TGCACTAAGAAAAACACTTAACAAACACAACTTGAATTATCCCCGTTCTCAGACCCAAGACCTCACACACCTTCGAAGATGGTGAGAGCTAGCAGGGTATGAGAGTAGATTGAGAGGAAGAAGGAGTATCTTACGAGAAAGATGTACATCTCCTCACATAATCACTCATATGTAGCATAGCTTAGCTTACTCATTATCTTGGTAGAGGAGATGAGCATGGATTGCAGCTTGGCTCTTGGTTGGATTTGCATCCACATGCCAAGAGAGTGTTGATGTAGGCTTATATCTCACAAGCTTGGAGTAGGTGATGAGTTCTCCATTAAAGCTTGGGAAGAGATAGTCTTCTCTTTCTTCACACATGAGCTTGTGTGAGTGTGTGTGTGTGATAATGCCTTGCAAAAATCAGCCCCCTCTCTCTCTTGGGCGAACCCTCTTGCTGAAGCCTCATTGGCCCTCCCCAAGTCAAGCCAATTACAATTAAGCAGCATAAGTGATAGCCTTTTGACATGTGTCCCCCTTTCCCCTTTTGTGAGAGCTTTAGGTAATTAAATAATTAAACTAAACTCTCATTGGACCCCTTTGTCTCCTGGCCAATAGGAATCAGGCAAGCCATGGGGCTCCTGAATGCTCATTGGACCCCTTGGGAGACTACCCAATAGTCTTCTAGGAGACTTAATTCTCATTGGTTTCTTTTATTAAATGTTTTTAAATTAATTAAACTAGATTTACTCTAGCTTAATTCTCATTGGTCCACTTCAAGGGTCATCCAATAGAAATTGGGCACACCTTGTGGGCATCTGGCATAGGGAGCTGACATGTGTCCCTCATTCCCTTTGTGTAAAGGGAGCCTGTGTGTGTGTGTGTGGCTTTCTCTCTCATCCCCTACCTTTAGGGCTCGCCCCCTCCCATGTAGGGATGTGCAAAGACTTTTAGGGCACACATAAAGCATCCAATTTTCCCTAGGGTTGACCTTTGGACACAACCTTTGAATTTTGGAACCTTAGCATTTTGGAAGTCTTAATGGGCTGAACCTTAGGGTCTTTTTAGCCCATTGTTGCACATGGCTCTTTTGCAGATGGCCCCCCCTTTGGATCCCTATTTTTCCTCCTTTGGATCCCTACTGTGGCCGGTCTGCTAGCTTAACCAATATTCTAGCTTTTTCTCCCCTGGACTTCCCCACATTAAATGATCAGTTTAATATGAGAAAATCATTTAGGAGAATTAGATATTGATTATTATGACATTACCTCTCTCTGGAAATCATAGTCGTCCTCGACTATGGTGTAGACAAGATAAAGCATGTTCATGAGTCCTTTTCTTAGCGGGTAGAGGATCCCTATGTTACCCTACGACATCATTCCACAATGGATGACTAGTCCATTCGGCGCTTGAGAGCCTGATGCTGCCGCAAGCATGTCTGCACATTAGTCCTATCAGTCTTCCATAGTAGAGTGACAAGCTCTACTTGGTGTTTGGGAGAGTTTGTCTCCGCAAACTTGATCTAAGCATGCATACTACTTCATTTTTGTGCACAAATAAAGAAAAAGAGAGTCTTATAAGACAAAAAATTTGTTCATTTTTAACATTTTGTACATTTGCTTACTCTTGGGAAGCATTATAAGCATTGACAAGGTTTAGGTTATCCTATAATTGTATGCCTTGCATCCATCTAGCATCTTCAAAAGGATAATTCTTAAACTTAATAAGATATCGTCGGATAGTCTTACCGCCTCTTAGTACCTTGTCTTCATGTCGGAGAATGGACTCGGGCTGCACCACCTCTTCTTGGTCCTCGATCTCCGGTGGGTCTTAAATAGTTGGTTCTTGAGGTGGCTCTCCTTTGTAAGGCTTTAATAGGCTCACATAAAAAGCATTGTGTATGAGCCAATGATTGGGCAACTTGAGTTGATAGGCCATCTCATTGATTGGCCTAAGAATCTGAAGGGACCATAGTACCTTTTTGCTAGTTTAGCATAGTACTTTTGGTGACCCGTAGGATTCTTGCCCATTGTGTGCCTTAATCGAGCCTTGGGAAACTTTAACAAGACCCAATCGTTTTCTTTAAAGGCTTGGGCTCTTATGTGCTTGTCAGCAGCAGCCTTTTGCCTTTGCTGTGAGATAGAGATAGCATCCTTAATCTTTTGGAAAGATTCTTGTAGGTCTCGGCTATACTCATCTGCAGTGAAGATCTTCCCATGTACCTTAAGTAGCAAGGGACTTTTTGATCTTCCCTCAATTACCTCGAAAGCTGCTTTTCCCGTGGAAGTATGTACAGTGTTATTGTAAGCATACTCCACTAAGCGTAAGTACTTCTCCCATTGGGATCTTTGATCTACTTCCGTTGCATAGGCTTTTAGTAGATCGAGAATGGTTAGGTTAGCTATTTCACTTTGGCCATCAGTTTGTGGATAATAGGCCGAAGAGAAGTTTAGCCTTGTTCCTAAATTCTCAAAGAGACCCTTCCAGAAATTACTGGTCATTCTAGGATCTCTATCCGACACTATGGACATGGGCAAGCCATGGTACTTGAAAATTTGTGAAATAAAGAGGGTTGCCATTTGATGGGCTTTGATAGTCTTTTGGACAGGTATAAAATGAGCTTGTTTACTAAACCTGTCTACTATCGTCCATATTCCCATATTCCCAAGGATAGACTTAGGCAATCCAAAGATAAAATCCATGGATATGCTCTCCCATGGTGAATTAGGGATTGGCAAGGGTTGAAGCAATCCAAGTTGCTTCCCTCTATCAAATTTTGTCTTTTCGCATACCACACATTTGGAAACATACTCTTGTATGTTCACTTTCATGGTAGGCCAATAGAAATATGTTTCAATTCCCTTTAAGGTAGATTGAATCCCTCTATGCCCCACATAAGGTGGAGCATGAGATTCATACATTACTTTCTCATGTAGTCAGTTAGTAACGTATAGTCTATTGCCATAGAGAAGATAACCATCTTGTAAAGTAAATGGTTCTTCTTTCTTCCCTAATGCAAGGGCTGAAATCACATCTCTAAAATCGGGATCAATAGCATACTCATCTATCATTGAAGATAGATCATTGTGAGTTGCTATGGAAACCGCATTCACTCTCGGCCGTCTTAAGAGTGCATCAGCTACTTGATTATGCTTGCCAGCAATGTGAGCAATATGAAAATGAAATTGCAAAAGGAAATTTGCCCACCTCATTTGTTTGTCGGAGAGCTTGGTCTGCGTCATGAAGTACTTAAGACTTTGGTGATCCGTTCGCAGAATGAAAGGAGTCCCCAATAAATAGTGCTTCCATGAGTCTAAGGCATGTAGAACTGCAAGGAGTTCCTTTTCGTATATGCCTAGAGCTTTCTCAACAGGGTCGAGACTTCGACTCTCATAGCCTATGGCGTGCCCTTCTTGGAGCAAAACAGCTCCAAGGCAATCACCACAAGCATCGCATTGGACCTAAAATGGTTTTGAGAGATCCGGTAGTGTAAGCACAGGTTGAGAGATAAGCTTTTCGAAAGCATTGTTCTCCTTAGCAGACCATGTATACCTAACGCTTTTCTTTGTTAGGTCATGTAATGGTCCCACAATTTGTGAGAAATTTTCTATGAAGCGTCTATAGTATGCACACATACCTATGAAGCTTCTTAGTTCATGAAGATTCCTTGGTTTAGGCCATCCTTTTATTACCTCTAACTTGGATGGATCCATTTGGATGCCATCTTGACAGATAATGTGACCTAAATACTGAATCTCTTGCAAGAAAAATTCACTTTTCTTTCGATTAACATAAATTTTATTCTCTCTTAAAACTTGAAATATTACTTGGAGGTGTTGCTTGTGTTCCTCCAATGAATTAGAGTAGATGATAATATCATCAAAGAACTCTCCAGTGAAGGTTCGATGAGGCCTGAACAGCTTCTCCATCAAGCGGTTGAATGTGGCTGGGGCATTGGTCAAGCCAAAAGGCATGACAATGTATTCATAAAGACCAAATGTAGTACGAAATGCGGTCTTTACAATGTCTTGATCAACTATCCTTATTTGATGATAGCCACTTTTTAGGTCAACCCTACTGAAGTAGGTCGATCCTTGTAGCTTATTAAATAGGTCTTCTACCCATGGAATGTGAAACCTATTCTTGATAGTGATCCTATTTAGTGCTCTATAGTCGACACACATACGATATGTGCCGTCTTTCTTTTGCACTAATAGCACAGGTGAGCAAAATGGAGATGAGCTTGGCCTGACCATACCCTTCTCAACTAACTCATGCACTTGCCGCATAATCTCCTCTTGTTGAGCTTGAGAAACTCTATAAGGAGGTTTATTAGGCGGTGAACTTCCTGGAAGAAGTTCAATTGCATGGTCATCATTACCTCGTTTAGGAGGTAGCTCACAAGGGATGTCGTCAATAAAAACATCTTGAAACCCCTTGAGAAAATTGGATAACTCTAATTCATTTTGGTTGCTTTTATTTTCTTTTGCTAAAGCATTAGGTTCATTTTGAGAGTCTTTAACAAAAATCATGTACACGGAAATAGAGCTCTTTATTGACTTGTTGAAAGCTGGTGTATGTACAATGGGGATGGTGTTACCCATTTCCTTAGCATCTATATACATGTCTTTTTCCCTGAACTTAAAGGAAATTCTCCTTTCGGGAAATTTAACATCGGCAGCCAGGTGGTCAAACCATGGTGCCCCTAGGATTACATCCTCATGCTTGAGAGGAGAGATAAAGAAGTCCTCTTTGTCCACATAGCCTTGGACATGAAGCCTCAATTTCCCGATTAAGGGAGTGACTGAAGCTTCTTGACCCTTGAAGGCACTGTCTGCGGGTAGGACATCTCCCATCTCGTAGGATTGTATTCCTAGCTTGGTGGCCAACTCTATAGATATAAAATTGTGAGTAGAACCAGGGTCAAAGAGAATAAAAGCATCATGTTCTCTTACCTTTCCCCAAGCATGGCATAGAGGAGATCCTTTGTGGTGAGTTTGGTGAGTCTCCTCCTCTTGGATTTCAACCAAGGAAGCTCTAGGAGGATCTTGGCGGTTGTTCTTTTGGGGACAAGTGCGGTACGCATGCCCTTGTTCGCCGCACTTGAAACACCGGTTATCCTTACGATAACGCTCAAGCTCTTCAGGAGAGAGTTTATTCTTACCTTTGTAAACTCCCTTCTCTTTAGCTTTGTTGGAGTTGCCCTTAAGAGACTTTTGGACATTGTCCTTCCCCTTACGCTCATTGGAACCCTTGTTTTCCAGGGGCTTATTATTTCTTTTTGCCCCCGTTTGGAAATTGATTTGAGAGGCGACCATAGTGTGGTGTATTTCCGCCGATATGGTACATGGTCTTTGGGATTTGACATACTCCGCCATTTCTTCGGTTAAGCCCGCACAAAATTGTTGCTTTTGCTCTCCAAAATCAAACTTTTTGAAGACAGTGGCTTTGAGTTGTGGGTCCCAAAACTTGTCTACATATTTGTGGATAGATTCATTGGGAGAGAGCTTTAAGCTTCGCCATTTGGTGAGTACTTTGTCTTTGGCATCGGTGGCCAAAAACTGCTTCATAATGGAAGCTCTTAAAGCTTTCCATGTTCGTGGAGCTTCACCGTTGGCTCGTAGGCTAGACCACCATTGTCTGGTGGACTTTTGAAAGTGCATAGCTACATGGCGTAGCTTAGAGGACTCCGTCAAGCCCTCATCTCCAAACGCCGCATCGAATTGTTGGATAAAGGCCAAGACTTTGTCCGTAGCACCAAAGGTACCATCATAGGTAAGGAAAGAGATGCTCTTCCCTCCCTCTTTGAATTTCTTCAACTTGGACGACCTCTTCCATGCGGCATAGGATTTCCTATGGCCTCTTCTTTTTGATGGTTCAAAGGTTGCACCATCACTTTCTTCAGAAGGTGAAGAATTTGAAGAAGGTGGAGAAGAGGGTGACCTCTTTCTCACCTTTTTCTTGTCTTGATCTTTGTCGTCTTCACCATAGCTTTCATAAGAGGAAGAGGATGAAGAAGATGGAGAAGAGGGTGTCCTCTTTCTCGCCTTTTTCTTCTCTTGCTTTTTATCATCCCTCTTTGAATTATGGCGTGGAGAAGAGTGTGATGGTCTTCTCCGCTTTGGTGGTGATGGAGAGCGTTTAGCCCGCCGTCTTTGTGGAGCCATCTCCGCCAAGGTGGCGGGAGACTCGCTTCTTTCTCGTTCCTTCGGTGGAGGCTCTTGAGTTCTCCTTTGGGAAGGAGATGCATCATCAAGAAGTAAATTCTTGAGCCCTTCATATGGATTCTCTTCTTCTTCCCGAATCGGAGAGAGACCTATTTTGGTAGTCTCAAAAGAAGGCTTCCTAGGTGTTCTCTCATCATGGTGATGAGCTTGGAGAATCCTGTGAGCACGGAGCTGCCGTTGCACTTCACTTTGGAGAGATGGATTGCCCATGGCTTGTTGAAGCCTAGAAACAAGATAGTTAACAAGCATTGAAGCATCATTAGTAGCTTTCTCATCAGCAAAATCAAAGTTATCAACATTAATTTCACTCTCTTTACTATTGTCAGCCATTCTAACAACTTTTAGGTGTAAACTTTTTAGGTGTACTTTGGCACTTCAAGCCCTAGTTGCTACTCCTCTGTACCCTTTAGAAAAAGCACTCAAGCTACTCTACCCGCGGCTCGAATACCATTAATTGCAAGGAATAGAAGAGAGGGTCTTTCGACACCAAAACAGCACCGGCTCCTGTCAAGCTTCTAATAGCTCAATAGTGGTTAAGCCGTAGGCAAGCCCCGTAGGACTCCACTATTAAGACCATAGCTCTCGCCGGTGATGCCCCGTTAACTCCACGAAGGCAGGCGCACTGCAAGGCTGAAAAATCCCTATTCTAGTTACTCACAGGCAATTAATAATACCAACCATTTGAAGCTAGCTTGAGGACCTCCCTTCTTGAGCAAGAAAAGAGAAACCTTGAGCTCTGATACCAATGTAAAATTTAATGGCCTAATAACTTATGTGTAGCGGAAATTAGCATGAACATAGTGGGCATTTCATTATAATAGATTCCTAATGAGAATTACAAGAGTGCTTGGGTGGAGAGAGCAACAAAAAGCATAACACCTAGTTAGATAGCATCGACAATACTTTCAAAAGAGAGAGAAATTAAGCTATTGACAACATTTGAGGACCGGATTTTCATGGAGCCGGTCCCCCCTCCAAAAGGCTTTGTATTATGGTTTCTCCCATCAAGACAGACATTGTACAATACAATTCTTTGTGTTCCTTCAAGACTAGCTAGTGCAATGAAGATGGAAACTTCATGCACTAAGAAAAACACTTAACAAACACAACTTGAATTATCCCCGTTCTCAGACCCAAGACCTCACACACCTTCGAAGATGGTGAGAGCTAGCAGGGTATGAGAGTAGATTGAGAGGAAGAAGGAGTATCTTACGAGAAAGATGTACATCTCCTCACATAATCACTCATATGTAGCATAGCTTAGCTTACTCATTATCTTGGTAGAGGAGATGAGCATGGATTGAAGCTTGGCTCTTGGTTGGATTTGCATCCACATGCCAAGAGAGTGTTGATGTAGGCTTCTATCTCACAAGCTTGGAGTAGGTGATGAGTTCTCCATTAAAGCTTGGGAAGAGATAGTCTTCTCTTTATTCACACATGAGCTTGTGTGAGTGTGTGTGTGATAATGCCTTGCAAAAATCAGCCCCCTCTCTCTCTCTCTTGGGCGAGCCCTCTTGCTAATTGCTCTTGCTGAAGCCTCATTGGCCCTCCCCAAGTCAAGCCAATTACAATTAAGCAGCATAAGTGATAGCCTTTTGACATGTGTCCCCCTTTCCCCTTTTGTGAGAGCTTTAGGTAATTAAATAATTAAACTAAACTCTCATTGGACCCCTTTGTCTCTTGGCCAATAGGAATCAGGCAAGCCATGGGGCTCCTAAATGCTCATTGGACCCCTTGGGAGACTACCCAATAGTCTTCTAGGAGACTTAATTCTCATTGGTTTCTTTTATTAAATGTTTTTAAATTAATTAAACTAGATTTACTCTAGCTTAATTCTCATTGGTCCACTTCAAGGGTCATCCAATAGAAATTGGGCACACCTTGTGGGCATCTGGCCTAGGGAGCTGACATGTGTCCCTCATTCCCTTTGTGTAAAGGGAGCCTGTGTGTGTGTGTGTGGATTTCTCTCTCATCCCCTACCTTTAGGGCTCGCCCCCTCCCATGTAGGGATGTGCAAAGACTTTTAGGGCACACATAAAGCATCCAATTTTCCCTAGGGTTGACCTTTGGACACAACCTTTGAATTTTGGAACCTTAGCATTTTGGAAGTCTTAATGGGCTGAAACTTAGTGTCTTTTTAGCCCATTGTTGCACATGGCTCTTTTGCAGATGGCCCTCCCTTTGGATCCCTATTTTCCCTCCTTTGGATCCCTACTATGGCCGGTCTGCTAGCTTAACCAATATTCTAGCTTTTTCTCCCCTGGCCTTCCCCACATTAAATGATCAGTTTAATATGAGAAAATCATTTAGGAGATTAGATATTGATTATTATGACATTTTCCCATGCATTTCCTCCATAAGCATCATAGAGCCACCCTATATGGCTATGCATAGACACGTGCTTTATTCCCATGCACTCTGACACATGCTCGTCGCAGACGACTCACTTTAGGAAGGGGGGGAAAGCGGTTGGAGTACCACTTGTATATACCATTACTATCATCCTATTTCTTTTCTTTTCTTTTCTTTCTCGTTTCCTTAAAAACACAAGTTTTCGGAGCCCGACAGACTCTTAGTTGGCATAATCATGAGCCATACCATCACGATCTAATACCGGAATAAGAGTATGTATATAAGGGAGGTGACACTAATTTTGGCTAATTTTGGCCGACTAATAATCATTGTAAATAATTTTCTTTTACAAAAACACAAAAAATGACAGGTAATCAACAAAAAATTGATAAGTCGAGCCAGGAAAGTCAGAATTGACTTTTGGACAGGTATGATCATTAACCTTGCAAGAGCATGTGTGTGTGACCCATACTGCATCAACAATACCAAAACAACAAATCAAAGCAGTACAAGGTCACAAAATCGGCAAACTCTCAGGGCCAATGTGGGAGTCCAAAACTCATCAAAAACAAGAAAAATTTCATCAGTAGACCCCAAATACCTGGCAGAATCAGCCAAACTAAGAACAATGGAAAAAGGTTCTGGAACATGGATCGCAATCCATGTTCCCAAAACCCTAAAATCAAGGAAACTCCTACAGGAGCAACTATAGAGGCCCAGGAACAAAACCCCATGACTGTTTTTGCAAAGTGCTTCCCAACATGGATCGCGATCCATGTACCTTTTTGCAAAAATCGAGATCAAAGAGGTTCACTAGCTAGACAATGTACCAATAGTCCTGGGGTTGCAAAATGATCACAAACAATGCTCTAAAGATCATCAGGTCCACGTGGATTGCTACAGTCAGTTTGTAAATGGTCTTTTGGTCAAAAGTACTGCTAAAGTAATTTGAAAAAACTTCAAACTTTCCTCAAAGTCTATCAACAAGCAATGGTAACCTAAGAAGGGTGATGGGATCAAAACCAAGCAAAAGTATACTTGCAAAATGGTGAAACTTGCAAGATTGAGTTTGCCTTCCCAAAAGACTTCAAAGTCTGAGGAAACTTACCAAGGAACCAAGCAAAGCTATGAACTATAGACCTCAACCATCAGAAATCAATGCAAGGAGAGATTGTAGGCAAAGCATGACTCCAAAAGCGGTGGCCAGAAACAGATTTGGTCAAAACAGAAAAAATATGGCCATAAACTAAGAAATGGGACAAAACTATGGAATAACATGTCCAAAGTTGAAAACATTTCACCAGTGTACTAGGAAAACCTATAGGAACCAATGTGCACAAAAATTATGTTCAAATGCTTCCCAACATGGATCGCGATCCATGTACCTTTTGAGCCAAAATAAGTAAAATCCATGCCATTTGATTCAGGATGATCAAGAAATCCAAGCCATGAAGTGTCAAGCCATTTGAATCTTAAAAATCCACTTCCAAAAGCCAAAATCTCTGAATCTGTACTTGATTTTCAAATTTTAGCCCAAGTGTCAAACCATTGATTCAAATCCCAAATTTTTTGGACCAAGTCATACTCAAGATGAACCTTACCAGATGGTATTAGCATTTTTCCAAAATCTTGCCCAACATGGATCGTGGTCCATGTACATTTAGCTCTAAATCCAAAGAAGATTTCTCAGTAGCATCCCCTTATGCCCAGGGACAACTTCCCAAAGTTAAAATTTCAAAATGTTTCCCAACATGGATCGCGATCCATGTTCCTTTTTGCCAAAATCTATCTGTTTCATTACAGCTTTGTGCCTATAGTAATCCTAGGTGCACTGGTGAAATTTGGTCAAATTTGGAGTAGTTTTGATAGAGTTAAGCTCACTTTTTTGTTTTATGGTCAAGTTTACACTTTTCGACAACTTTGATCATTGGCTAAAATCTGATTTCACTTGCAATTTGGCAACAGGATGCCTAGAAGGAAAGCACAAAAGGAGTGGCATGTGGCACCCTTACAGATAACCGGCATATCATCAAATGAGAAAGCTCACCTCACAGAACAAGTACTTGAAGCAATTCCGACAAATATTTTCATAGTAAGGTTCCAAGCCGCAGACGGAGAAATTGTAAAGGCAACCATCTTTCCCCAGGAAATGTGGACTTTGCACCAGAATCCAGAAGTGCAAGCAGGGCTCGGGTGTTTATAGCTCGACAATTTCTTGAGACTATCTCCTTGGGGAACGGATTTCAAACGGTCTCATCAGCTCGTAAGCACAATTCAGTACAATGGGGAAGCTACACTGACAGAGAAGGACAGGGCAACCGTTAAAGTAAAACTTACAGTGGAAATCATAAATGAAGCCCTCCATCTGCCGCAAGGGACACACAACCTCTTGCAGAAAACAAAGGCAATCGACAATGATAAGGCATTTTTGAAGCAACGGGGTCACAAGCTGACATACTAGGACCTGATCTACTCAGAAACGAAACTGCCCTTGCGTCTTATATCCCAGCATTTCAAGGTACAGAAGCCACCCAGATACACTGAACCCTTGTTGCATATGGCAGTGGTGATGGCGATGGGATTGGTTGAAGGTAGGGTGGTCAGTTGTGACTTTGGCAACTACCTCCTTCACACGATTGTGGAAGCAAACTTAAACGGCATCCAACGAAGTAAAGCTTACATGAACGGAGGACCCATGCTCACACAAATAGCTTATCAAGCATTGGGCATGATTGATGATCTACCACTTCCCAAGTGCAAATTAACCTAATCCATAGATCCAAAAGAGCCGTGAGACCAGTGGCAGGGCCTTCTACAAGACCAAATCTTGGAGTCAAACAAACCAGACAAAGTGCGCCTTTAAGGGATTCGGACAGTGAGAAAATAGATTCGGATGCTCACAGCAGCCAAGAGGAGGGATCCAACCCACGGGATACTCCTTCGGAATACCAGTCTTCGGAGGAAGAGAAGGATACCCCTTACACCCTGGGATATACTCGATTAACGAAAAAGGCTACACATTTGGCAGAAGCTATCCCCATCACTCATGCCAGAAGAACAATGGAAGAGGCACAGGCATTGAGGGAGAAGCTTGGCCAAAAAAAGAAAGATCATTAGCAAACCCAAGAGACGGAAGCGGATGACGAGAAAGAAGATGATGAAGTCGAGGATGATCCTCTAATACACAGGCAGTCTAGGCCTTGGAAAAAATCAAGCAACAAAAGAGAAAGGAAGCTGAAGAAAAACGAGAAATTGCCAGTGCCATGCGGCAAAGAATTCACAATGAGCTCAAACGAAAGATGGAACAGAGACAGCAAGAAGAATCAAAGAAGCAACGCGTCAATGATTTAGAATCATTTGACGAATCTGCAAAAATCAAAGAGGAGAAAAGTCTCTCGCAAGGTGAGGAGCAACACGAGAGACAAGAAGAACAAGACCAAGACCTCAGTTCGCCCAAGAATGCTGAGACAGTTTCGGAGAGGTCAGAACAAGAAAAAAAGGAAAGTGCAGGACAGTCGAAGCAAAAAGCCGACGAAAAGCAAACGGAACAGCAAGGCAATCAACAAACAGAGTCACAGATGCAGCCTGCCACGACCTTTGACGCAAGAGAGGGTTTAAAACAAAAGGAAAAGCAACCTGAAGTGGTCGAGCATTCAGGTCAGCAGGGGCCAAGAACACAAAGCACTCAAGCGGCCATAAAAGAAGGAGTTGAGATGGTTAGCTCTTTTGATATTGACTGTCACCTAGAGCAGATTAAACTGCAATTTCAATGTCAAAGAGCTCTTTATAACCTCAAGAAGTTGGAATTGGAAGATAACAAAAAAGAGGTAGCTAGAACAGCATCAGAATCCGAGCAATTGATGCAACAAATAAAGGCACTAAAGAACGCGCAAGTCCAGGCGCAATCGGAGTTGCAGAGAGAAAGACAAAATGCAAGCTACTATTATAAAGAAGTGCAGCAATTCCATGAGGTGAACTCGGCTCTACAGATCAAACAACGCCTCAAGGAGGAGCTAACCAGGGAAAAGGAGAAAAATGAGAAGCTACAAGGCTCATACGCCGTGGTTAGTAGGTCTCTCACTCAACTCTTGGCAATAAAGGAGATACCCTCCTCTTCGACTATGCCGGCATGCTCTACTTCCTGAGCCAGGAGATCAAGGAGTTAAAAGAAGCCCTAAAACAAGAAAAATATGATAGACAGATCATGACAGCAGGTCATAGGGCCCTGCAACAACAGGCAAAAGATGAGGAAATTAAAGACTTGAAAAAGCAGCTGGCTGAGGCAAGAAAATAAGTAGAGGATCTGAAAGCCAATCAGACAAAGGATCAGCCGGACACCGAAGAATTTGAGCAGGGAGATAGATCAGATCACTTTGAGTTTGAAACTCGACAAATGGAGATAGCAACTACAAGCACTGGAAAAGGCACTCAAGAGTCTGCAAATCCAACCACGACATCCACCTCGAAGTCGGCCAAAGATGAAATTCAACGTTGGATCTCAGAAGTCAAAGACCCATCGCACAAGGCATATCTGTAATATGAATTGAAAGTGTTGGAATCAACTGCCCTCCTCATGATCACTCGAGATGAGGTTGTAAAAAATTTTGGGCACGAAATGATCGCTCTATCGTTGATGTAGCAAGAGGTTCGATTATGGCAGCAAAAGATGCTCCCAGAAATTGAACCAAACAGCAGAGGGGATTACAGAGACGTCCCAATTACAGCTCTTCATATTGAAACATTCCTTGAAAATCAACCCCTCTAGAGAAAGAAATGGTTTGATCAACGATCGACTGACGAAACATATTACAGGAATGTGTCCCAACATCTCAGGATCGACCCCACTTACTGTCCAATTAACAGGCAGTGATCCTGGGACAGTTTTTACAGTTGGAAAAGCAAAAGACCGGCAGTGTTGAACTACCTTGTCATAAACAAGCCAATCAATAACAACCCCCCATCAGAGCATTACATGGTACAAACTCTCAAAGGAGTCATCAATATGATGAAGGAGATCCCATATCTCGCTTGCCATATGCTGGTAAAGATTGCCAAAATGCTCATCACGTGCATTACAGCCTTCAGAGACATTGAAAGGGCAGAGCATCCATGGCAGGTATTTGTCGTGGGCACGCGGGGCATCTGTTGGAACATGGAGACAGAAATCCCCAACAAAAATATCATGGGATTATATGCAAGAGTCATGTTTCTGCCATCTCAATACATGCAAACCTTCGAAGAAGCTTTCATGACAGGTTTCTTCAAAGTGGACTCTTCCATATTCAATCCAAATTCGAGTACTGGTGCAATTTGTCGAGATGGTCAGAACTAAACGGATCGGGTGACCCAAAAACTTACTATTTTAAGATTTTTTTCACAAAAACTATTTTATTTCATTTTTGAAAGCTCTATAAGATTCTAAACATCATGGCACCGACAAATTTAGGGAAATTGCCAAAAATAGCAACTTTTTGCAGTAAGGTTATTTTGTGATATAAGGGTGCTCTTTAGCTCGGGGTCAGAGATCTTACAACCTCCCGAACGTGAAAAATTTGAGATGTCCTCATCTCAAGAATTTATTAGGATAATAATTTATGAGCGTTGGTTCGTCCTCCCAAGTAGCGTCTTCTTCAGGGTAATATTTTCACTTCACAAGGTGCTCGATAATTGTCTTGTTTCGTAGCTTGCATTCTCTTGATTCAAGGACGTAATCAGGTTGAAGTTCGAGAACTTCTTGTGTTGACATAACTGTCTGATCTGAGTCCAAGAGTTGATCGGGGTTAGGAATGTAGGGTGTGAGTAGGGTGACGTGAAATACAGCGTGAACCTTTACGTTTGTGGGTAACTTAAGCTTGTAGGCCTGGTCACTCACAATTTTAGTGATCTCGAAAGGTCCACAATATCTCGGGCTTAGTTTCTTGTACCTTCCTAATGATAAGTTGCTTTTCTTCGGTTGGACTCATAAAAAAACTTTTTCTCCTTCCTTGAAGGTCCGTTTTGATTGATTCTTATCTGCGTAATGCTTTTGTCTATCCTAAGCGGCTTGGATATCTTGGCGAATGGCTTTAGTATGAGCTTCCATGTCTTCTAGCATCTTCTTAGAAGCTTCTACCCTGATGGTTGGGTCTGAAAAGTTAAGCGGTGTTAAACAGTCTTGACCATAAAGAGCTTTGAAGGGTGACATTCCAATGCTTCTGTGTTCGGAAGAATTGTAAGCATATTCTACCAAAGTAAGATATTGTAACCACTTCTTTGGCTCTTGCGAAAAACAGGCCCTGAGAATGTCCTCAAAGACTTGATTTACTCTTTCAGTATGCCCATCTATCTACGGACGATACGCTGTGCTGAAGGCTAATTGTGACCCAATAGATTGGAAAAGAGAAGTCCAAAACTTTGATGTAAACTTGGCATCTCTATCACTGACGATACGCTTGGGTAAACCATGTAACCTAAAAATTTCCTTGATGAATACTCGGCTAATATCCAAAGCAGTAAAGGTTGTCTTTACGGGTATTAGATGAGCCACTTTTGTGAGCATGTCAACAACCACAAATACAGAGTCATAACCTCCTGTAGAAGGTAATCCTGTAACAAAGTCATACTGATGTATTCCCATTTCATATGGGGTATGTCAAGAGGTTGAAGGTGCCCTGGTAACTTGATTCTTTTGGCTTTTATCCGCTGACAAGAAATACATTGCCTCACATAGCGAAGTATGTCTCCTTTCATTCCAGACCAAAAATAACTCCTCCTGACAGCATGAAGAGTCTTAGCATAACCTGGTGTCCTGATGTAGGGCTGTCGTGTGCTTCATACAGATTAGTCTTCTTTAAAGTTGGGTACATAGAGCCTATGTCTAAAGTAAATACATCCTCCCATAAGAGAGTTCCTTAGCTTCAGGCATCTTATTCTGTTGGACTAATGATACCATACGTTAGTATTCTGGATCTACCAAAGATGCTTCTTTAAGTCTATCCCAGATAGGGTTATTTGGAATAGAGATAGCTCCGAGAAAAGATTTTCGGCTAAGTCCATTTGCAACGGCATTTTCCTTCCCTGGTCTATACTTTACGTCAAGGTCATATTCTTGTAAGAGTTCTATCCATCGCCGCTGTCGCATATTGAGAATAGGTTGAGTAAAAATCCATTTTAAGCTCTTGTGGTCTCTGTAACTAGCTGAAACTTGCGTCCGAGAAGATAATGTCTCCATAAATTTAGCGCATGTATGACCGCTAAAAGTTCCAAATTGTGAGTAGGATAATTCTTCTCATGATCCCTCAGCTTTCGTGAAGTATATGCCACCGGTCTTCCTTCTTGAGTAGGAACTCCGCCTAAAGCAAATTTGCTAGCATCGGTCGCTACTTCAAATTCCTTTTTACTGAAATCTGGAAGCTTTAAGATAGGAGCTGAGACCAAGAATTCTTTTAGCTTAGCAAAACTAGACTCGTGCTCGGTCTTCCATTCGATCCTCATTCCTTTCTTCAGGAGTTCCGTCAAAGGTGCAGCAATACATGCATAGTCCTTGACAAAAATCCTATACCATCCCGTTATCCCAAGAAATCCTCTTACTTTGCTGACGGTGGATGGTTGAGGCCAAATGACAATATCCTTGACTTTATCTGGGTCCACTGAAATCCCTTCGGCCGATATGATAAATCCAAGATAATTGACCTTTGGTGAGCAGAAGGTACACTTTCTCGCTTTAGCGTAAAGTTGGTGTTCTCGAAGAAGATCAAGTACTTTGCGAACATGTTCTTCATGATCTGCCTTGTCCTTTGAATAGATCAGAATGTTGTCAAAGAAAACCAGGACAAAATCGTCTAGATAAGGTCTGAAAATATCTTGCATAAGTCGATTGAAGCTTGTAGGAGCATTTGTTAGACCAAAGGACATTACTGTGAATTCGTAGTGTCCATACCTAGTGTTGAAAGCTGTCTTTGGAATATCTGATTCCTTGATCCTGATTTGGTAATATCTTGACCTTAGATCAATTTTTTGTAAACATTTTGGCGCCATGGAGTCTATCCAGGAGTTCGTCAATCCTTGGAATTGGATACTTGTTTTTGACAGTTACCTGGTTTAGTCCACGGTAATCTATGCATAGCCTTAAGGTCCCATCCTTCTTCTTCTGAAAAATAATTGGTGCACCCCAAGGAGAAGTACTGGGCCGAATGAATCCATGTTCAATGATTGGCTAAGTTGTTCCTTGATTTCTATGGCCTCTGGAAGTGACATTTTATAAGGTCGCTTTGAGATAGGTTCACATCCAGGGATAGTCTCAATCTCATGATCTACCTATCTATGTGGTGTAAGATTCGTAAGGTCTTCAGGGAATACATCATCATACTCCCTCAACCACTTTGGTCGAAGTTTGGTGTCTGATTGATCCACCTTGTTGAGATTTACCACATAAATCTGCTGCCCCTTTCTCAGTCCCTTCAAAAGTCTGTTGGCCTTAACTAGAGTAGCCTAAAGGTCTCCCATTTTCCCCCTGGATTAAGACTTCATTATCCAAGTCATCTGTAAAGGTAAAGTTCCCTTGTGCACAATGGATGTGGGCTTGATTTTTCTTTAGCCAGTCCATCCCTAGTATCCCATCAAAGAATCCTAAAGGTAGGGTTTGAAATTTGGTAGAAGTTGGGTGTCCCCCTAGATCGAAGTCGATTATACCTGCTGAGTGTTGAGATACTACTTCCTTGTCGTTTTGCTAACTCTACAACTAGTCTACTTGTTGGATACTTATCTACCTTAAACTTCTTCATGCGTCTGGGTGAAAGAAATGAAAGAGTACTACCACAATCTACAAGGAAGTTAACTTGTTCACCTCTGAGAGATCCTGGCGTATGAATGACTGTGTATTGTTCGCAACCATTGGGGTTGTCAATTGCAGCATGCAAGGTTGCTCTCTCCTCTGCTTCATCTCCCACAGTTGGTTGTACCACTGCGGCATTCACTCTAGCGGTAGCTCCACGCCCTCGCCCTCTGTTTACCCTTCCACATCCTCCTCTTCCATTAGGTTGACCTCGCCCATAGAGATTTAGAGGTATGGTGTTGGCACTGGTTACTTGAGTCTTCTTGGGGCATTTAGATCGGTAATGCCCGAATTCGTTGCACTCATAACAACGTACATTTGGAAATTCAATAACTGCGATAGTGGCTACTATCGGACGCTGTTCGTATGCTTGGTTGGTTGGTCTATTATTCCAAACATTTGTCCTTGCCCTCTTTGCCAAATGATTCCTCCTATTCTGATTGACCTTCTAAATTTCCATAGCTAATGGTTTAGCTCTTAGCAAGGCATCTTTAAGAGTTGTTGGCCTGAGAGCTTCTAGCCAATTGTTCAAGGGGTCAATGAGCCCTTGGCAGAACCGTGCTACTTGCTGATCTAGGATCATTCTAGGAGCATACCTTCAATGAGTAACAAACTTTGAGTAATACTCCTCGACTGAAGAAGTCGACTGGAGAAGGGAAAAGAACTCATTCATCTTCAAGGTTTTCTAAGCGGGTGGTAAGTAACGCCCCATCACTGCAGCCTTGATGTCTTCCCACAACTGAGAAGATCCCTTGATGTTTAGATCTCTGCAATGTTATTTCCACCAAATTTTGGCATCACCAGAGAGGCTGAACATTGCTAGCATGGTCTGGTTCTCGGGTTGAGTCCCTGCAGCCTCAAAATAGTCATCCATCGCTTCCATCCACACTTCCGCATCTCTCTCCACATTAGCTCCCTCGCCCTTAAAGATCAGAGGCTGGGCTTGTTTAAGGAGGAGCTTCTTTTCTTGTGATGTCGAATAGAGAGAGACAGGTGGTGCCTACACGGTTTATACTGAATTTGATACGATTGCTAGAGTTCCAAATTTAAATAAACACGAGACTTTAATAAAATGCAAGTTTCAAATCACCAAGAGACAAAAACTCCTCTTTTATTGATAGAAAATTTATTACAATCGTAACCTTTTGAGGCTTTTGATCAAATTATTACATAGAATTCTAGGATATCTATATGATACGTCTGGAAATCTGTCCTGGGATATAATGATACAAACAATGTTTATGTGTTGTCACATTCTTACAATCCTCTATTTCTCCTGAAAAATAGTCCCTATACTTATCCTTAAGCAGTTAGTAAATTATGGTGTTCGTACTCTTGGATAATTCTCTTGGAACACCAAAATTTCTAACTCTATTTTCTGGAATTACATTAGTGACATTGTCCCAAAGCCACTCATTGAGGGTTTGCTCGGTGCCGTCAAAAGTAGAAACAGTGACGCCCAAATGTGTAGGCAACGAGTAGTATAACTGCACTACTCTCGATTCTTCTTCCCAACAGATTTTCTTTAAGTCAGTAGCCAGGCATCCTAACTTCCGAGCGTTGATGTAGTAAATCCCGCTTTCAGGGGTCCAGTCAATCTCCCATCCTTTATCAATGTGAGTGGAGTGCGGTGTATTGACCTTTAGCAGCATCTCCATCACGTCTCACTAAAAACAATAATTTGGGGAACGATGTGCTTGCTCATAAATAATCTTAAAGACTTGAAACTTTTGGTATTCACGTGCGGGATCTTCCTGCAACCTCAATGCAAGGAGTTTAGATTAGCTACCTAGATTTCCTTAGTTCTGAAGTTTTCAAACAGTACGAAGTTCTGATGGTAAACCTGGTGGCCACTAGATCTATAGCGGAAGCAAACAAAGTGGTTTAAGGGATCAACTAGCGTACAAGCTCTCATCACCAAGTGAATTGAGTCGAGCCTACTAGCAACGAGATCTAGTTCCACCCCGCAGAGGAAAGCATGTCTAACAAATTATCGGTCATAAGACTCACCTTCCAGAAGGAGAGAAGTCTCGAGTGCCTTTTTCCCCATTGCTTTTAGCGGCACGTACACTTGGGACTTCACTGCTTTTGGTGCAATGAGAAATTCTAGCGTCATATACCGTACTTATGGGGACAGACGACCAATCGGAACCACCCTTCTCATAGGCATTGGCAACCCAAGCCAAGCCCCCACTTTCCACCCCCACACTCACACTTCTTTGTGTGTCCTAATTACTACCACAATGGTTGTTCAACATATAAGTTCTTTGATGAAGTTTTGATTCACAAGGTTTGTTAGGACAGCCCTTCAAACAGTTTTACAAAGCGGCACCAAAACAATCTTTCTAGTAAAAATTTACTCAAAACTCATTTCATTAAAAATTCCAATGTTCTGGAGGCACGAAATCCCCCAGCGAGTGATAACTCCACCCGTTGTCACCTAGTTGCCGATACAACTAGACTTGTCCACCGCATAAAAAGCACGACATGGACATCCCACCACAAAGAACGCAATTCATGGATAGAGGTCCTAAGCTAGTAACTCTAGCTACTGCAAAATCTTCGCAAGCCGCCCCCTGTGTGATCAAGAGGGGGATCAGGACTAAATCAACATTGGAATTGAAAATGAACTGGCCGAGCTAAATTTTCCCTAGCAAACAATCTTTTCTACTTCAGACAGTATATCCCAAGAAAATTCTCTCCTACTTGAATTAAAAAAAAAATACACTATTTAAATGTCGTGGTCTCCGTTGGATTTCCAACATGTTTGGGGATATGTTTCCTTCCTACCTTATCGAATGCAATTTTAATTAAACAATACTTGAATTGAATTTTGACCTACCTCAACGATCACCTCCTCGTTACTTCGTAAGATGGCCGGTGCTTGCTCGTCCATGGGAGCTTTCCCCTTCCCGTTACAGTTGCTCGTGCCAGTCTCACGGTCGTGAGATCCACCGAAACGAGTTCTCTTTGTTGGGTCCATTTTCTACTTACTGCTTTAAATTTATAAACTCAGGAAAAAGAAGAACTAGTGTTCGAGAATATCATGACAACCAAGATGACAAGATTAGTCTCAACGAGCAATTTCTCTTATGCGAGAGGATTAGATTTACTGCAAGACATGGCAATCGTTCATAGCTACATCAAATTTAGGATAGCATCTCAATTGTTCTTATGGGAACTGACCCTAGAATTAATTACTCGGCCTAGATAATTAGCTCTTGCTTGATTAGAGTACTAAAGATGAATTAGGTATAATAATTGCTTCACTAATGTAATGCAGAATTACCATGTGCATAGGTGAGAGAGTTTCCTTTCTAGATATAACCATAGGGAATTAATTTCTCTAATTACACCTTAATCACGTGTAATTTGAATTTAAACTTAGCTAATTGATCATTGTGAGACGATAGATTGAATTTGGTCATTTAACCATATTGCTAGATGTTGGTTTAATTCTATCATTCATTCATTGTGATGGCTAGTGATTAAATCCTTTTTTGCTAATCATACATTAAATTATGATTATGAGAGTTTAATTACTTGCATAATTGATAATTGAGATTAAGATTATGCAATAGGCTAACCATATAGTGAATTAGAGAGTAGATTAGCTAGGATTATGCTTAATACAAGCGGGATTACGAGAATGATAGAGAGAATTGCAGCATAAGCATGAAATTTAACTTTGATTACCGTAGGTTGGGCTAAATTTTACTTGATTTGCTAATCCAATGGAGTTCTTGTGGCGAGAATTTGGCAGCACTTCCGTCCTTTGATCTTCCTCTAAAAGTTGTGTGTGCCGGCAGCACCTCCCCAATGTATGTGTGTGTAGGATTGTGTGTGTGTGTGTGTGTGTGTGTGTGTGTACTGAGTATGTGTGTGTGAGCATATGAGTGCTTGTGTGTGTGTGAGCATGTCCTTATATAGTGCTCATCCTCATGCAGGTCTATTTCTACTGCTATATGCATATGAGTGAGAAACTTAGTCTTGCATGGGAAATTGAGTGCATGCCCTGCAAGGTGTCCAGTTAACTTAGACTAACTGACTCTCACACTCTCTCTCAAGCATGGCAAGCCTCCCACAAGTCCCTAGAGGTGTGAAGGCGACCCCTAACTGCTAAAGCAAGCTCTGAGTGGCTTGGGACTTGTTCCCACACAGCCCCTGAGCCCGGGTGCTCCCCGCACATTATTAGGAAGAATTAATTTTAACCTAAGACGAGCAATTCAAATCAGATTTTAATGCTGAAACTTGCTATACTAAGCTGGAGCTAAGGTGCATAATCCCGAGTACCTACCATATTTAGCAGCCCTCGGCATCCGGAAATGCATTTTTTCAAATTCGGGGTACGGGTACAGTTTGTCGAGACGGTCAGAACTAGACGGGTCGGGTGACCAAAAACTTACTATTTTTAGAATTTTTTCTCGAAAACTATTTTATTTTATTTTTGAAAGCTCTATAAGATTCTAAACATTATGGTACCGACAGATTTAGAGAAATTGCCAAAAATAGTAACTTTTTGCAGTAAGGTTATTTTGTAATACAAGAGTGCTCTTTAGCTCGGGGTCAGAGATCTTACAACATCGTGCTTGGCACTATCTTGGTCGATATGTACGCAAAGCCAGGCCCTCTCTCCAGATGCAATCACCTACGCATGTATCTTGAAGGCATGTGGCTCTACACAAGATGTTGATATTGGCATTAAAATTCACAATTATACTATTAGTCAAAGGCTCTTGAAAAGAGATTATGTTCTTGGCACTGCCTTGGTTGATATGTATGTGAAGCGAGGGCCTCTCTCCAGCTGCAATCACCTACACATGCATCTTGAAGGCATGTTCCTCTACGCAAGATGCTTATACGAGCACAAAATTCACAATTATATTGTTAGTCAGAGGCTATTGAAAAAATATGTCGTGCTTGGCACTGTCTTCATCAACATGTATGCCAAATGTGGTGCGCTTGAGAAAGCACAAAAGGTTCTTGATGAGCTTGTTGTCTGCCCCCAACACTGATTGTGATATGTGCACAAGAAGAGCAACTCCACAGGCTGTTGAGAAAAGATGTCATGCTTGGGACTGTGTTAGTCAAGATGTATGCCAAATGTGGTGCACTTGAGAAAGCACAAAAAGTGCTTGAGGAGCTTCCTATCTAGAATGTTGTCTCTTGGAATGCACTGATTGCAGGATGTGTGCAAGAGCAGCAACTCCAAAAATCTCTAGGCTATTTTTAAGGGATGCAAAGTATGGGAATGCACTGGTCACAGGATATGCACAATAGGAGGAGGGCCAGAAAGGTCAAGAATTTTTTTCGGTTCCTACACAAAGAGTGGACTCTTAGATTCCACTGATTGCAAGATTTGCCATAGGAGAAAATTCTAGTATGTTTCCACCAGATGCAATCACGTACGCGTGCATTTTGAAGGCATGTGGCTCTACGCAAGATGTTGATTTAGGCACAAAAATTCAGGTTGATATTGTTAGTCAGGGATTGTTGATCAAAAAATATGTCATGCTTTGCAATACCTTGGTCGATATGTATGCTATATGTGGTGTGCTTGAGGAGCTTCTTGCCCAAAATGCCACCTCTTTGAATGCACTGATTGCGGGATGTGCGCAACAAGAGCAGGGCCAAAAAGCTCTCTAGGCTGTTTTTAGCGGATGCAAAGCATTGGAATGCATCGTTTGCAAGATGCGCACAACAACAGCATTGCCAAAAATTTGTAGGTTGTTTTCACCTATACTTGCACCTTGACGACTTTCACATGGGTATCAGAATTTACAATGAGGTTTCCAGTTAGGGCTTGGTTGGGGTACAATGTCATGCTTGGCAGTATTTGATCAATTTGTATACCAAATGTGGTGTCCTCACAATAGCACAAAACCTTCTTGAAGCGCATCCTCCCTGGGATGTCGTCTTTTGCAACAGGTTAAGTGGAGGAGATGTCCAACGTCATTGATGCAAGGAAGTGCATTGGTGATAGACATTCAATCACGGAGCAAGTAAGAATTATCATTTTTTGTTTTTTGACACTGAGAATGGAGTTAATGAACACACTGAAAATTTCACACTGCCGTGGGAATGGCACGTTCTCTCATATTATAAAAACTGGGGAGGACTGTGCAAACTCCCCCATGCAAGGAGATTTGCATGTTTTATTTCTTTTGAAACATAAAAATGGAACAACAAATAATTAATAGCATTGACATCTTGTATGATCATGAACAATGAGCTTGAAAAAACTCTTAACATTCCTTGTGGTTTTTGGCGAGGTACCCCTGAGAAGCACTATGATCGGTATGCAATTTATGTGGAGCTACACCTGTGGACCACGACGATCGATATCCCAAACACTCTCAGGTAGAAAAAACTAAAACTCTTTCATGAAAAATCTCTGTGTGTGTGTGTGTGTGTGTGTGTGTGTGTGTGTGTTTCCGATATTTTGTTCGATCTCAATTCAACGCGAACGCAACTAACGAATCACTCTAGTTTGGTACTTCACTCACATGTATTACCTATGGTACTAGAGCCCTAGAGGTTCTCAGTGTAGGCGCTTTTCCTTGAGAAGCAAAAAGACCAAGGCATATAAAATAAGCACACATGTTAAAAATTAGATCAATGTGGAAGTACATTCGGGGGTCATACAAGGGGAATAATTCAAGCGATGATTTCATAAGAAATTCCTTTTATCGTAGCTTAACTAGAAGGTCTTCTAGGTAGACTCTAGTCAGCCTTCAAACATGAAATACTTTGCTATTGCGATTAAACAGCTTAATTGACCAGAGACAATTGAGAAGATTTCCCATGGTATTAATAGTTGACCTCTAGTGCCTCTCGATCGTTAAATTCAAAACCACATACTTGTTTATTTTTTTACCTTTAAAAGTGCTTAGTTTAATGTTTACTACCGAGAAATTGTTTAATATTATGTTACCAATCAATCCATGTGCATATTCACTGCATATGATTTTTAATTATATATGTTCTATGCGAATCCAATTACTTTGCCATTTTTGGTTGATTTTGCAGTGTTTGGAGAAAGCTAAAGACTACAAACTCAGATGCTCTTCCACCTTGATGAACAAGCTTCATCTTACTAGCTTTCGAGGACAGAATCTACATCAAGACGGGGGGCATGTTAACCCTTACGGACACCCTATCACCTTTGATGGATG
Source organism: Adiantum capillus-veneris (assembly GCF_014529385.1). Lineage (NCBI taxonomy): Eukaryota > Viridiplantae > Streptophyta > Polypodiopsida > Polypodiales > Pteridaceae > Adiantum > Adiantum capillus-veneris. The sequence goes on from NC_140936.1 coordinate 129,166,351, forward strand.
CCTTATCACTTATTTGAGTCATGGACCGAGCTTGTCAGTCCTAGAGGTGAGTAGGTGATCGCCGATGAGAGGCGCACCACTTATCCTATTTTTATAGTATTTTTACAACGACTGGCCCTTGTGGGTACCCATGTGTGAATGGGTCAGATTCTTATAAAAGGTCCATTTTGACCTAAAATCCTCATTTTTTGAGGTGCATGCTAAAGAAGTGCTCTTGCTCAACCTCTATCTTCTTCTCCTTTGTGTGATCACGTGTGTGTGTGTATGCGTGCAGGCGCGCATGCTTGAGAGTGAGAAAGAGAGAGAGTGTGTGATCAAGCATTGTGGCAGCATTGACAGTGGCAAGACGGTTGAGCGTGGCGGTGGTGGGGGCTCCTTCTTCTTTGTGGCATAGGATCCTTCACAACGGAAATCATTAAGCGATAAGTGACACATCATTGCCCCTATGAGCTTGCTAGGATAGTTTAGTTGGGTGCGAGCCATTTGTGGCTCGCACCCAGTGTTTGGCAGGTTCCAAGCCTCCAACACGTGCGGTAAAGAGTACACTTCTTGGATGACCAGGGGGCTCATTGAAATGACCTCGGATGACATGTCAAAAGTCTCAACCTCTATCTAGAAGTAGCAGCACCAAAGAATCTGAACATCATCGATCTTTCCCACCTTTGCTAAAAGGTAAGCCTGGAGGAGGTGGCACACCTCTCCTCTACTAGGTTGGGTGCCAATTATCTTGCATATAACAAAGTTGGCGTGAAGGTGCTCCACCTCTGCCTCTAAGCTCACTTGCTATGTTGGCGAAAGAACAAGTGGGATGGTGGGTTCTGCGTTATGAGAGAGGGGGCTTCAGTCCCTCTATGGTTGAGCACAATCCTCCATGTGTGTCTACTATTGTGACTGTTATAGAATTGATATTTTACAGCTGATAGATGGAAAATACTAGACCAAGCTAAGCCTATGCAAATGAATATATATATATATATATATATATATATATATATATATATATATATATATATATATATATATATATATATATATATATATATATATATATATATATATATTGTACATTTTATATCAGTGCTCTTTTATGAACTTTGGCCATTTATGACCGATCGGCCAGTTTGTACTCGATTTGACCATTCAAGAAATCTATAAATGAAATACATGCAAGAGGGAAATGGTCACTCTTGCATGGGGGGAGATTGCACCCAGTGTCTGATATTCTTCTCTCCTCTCTTCTCTTCTCTCTCGTCGTGCCGGTGTAGCACTTCGCTTTAGGAGGTGTACATGTCCACGCTCTTCTACTCTCACTCGCTTGTTGTCTCTCTCTATTCACGTACATCGTTGATTCTGTGCTATGTGAGGCGTGAGATATGTAGATTCGTTCATTTATGCTTAGTGGTATGTTGTTTCGGGTATTTTGTAGGGAAGCCATGCATCCGTTTGTAGCAGTGGTATCAGAGCCTTGGAGACGCTCCTCTCAACATACGCATGATGGAGAAATGTATTTACAAAGATAAGTGCATTTAATTGAATTTTTTTCTATTTTATTCATTTTATCGTTTACTATTCCTTGATATCACTTGTTAGTAAAAGAGATCCCACTAGAATAAGAGAATACTCAACTTTATATTGTTTCCAAAGCTTAAATGGTGTCCATAAGTATATACTATTGAGCACTAGATCAATATCAATATAACTGATCGTGAATAGGATGATAGGCCTAGTGTATGATTGTTTATAATTAAGGAGAATATATACAAATAAGTTGAAAATATTCCATGGATTAGAGAAGAGTGAGGATACTTCAGAATCGATGAACTTATCCCTAGAGCCCCTTGGATTGAGTCCGAGTGCTTTGACTAGCGACCGTGAGAACCCATGGTAACCAAAGAACTACCATTTTTATTTTTATTTTTAAAAATGATGCCTTAGAGTAGGGTGGCCATTCATCATTGATGTAGAAACAATAGTGACGCCTGACGTGAGGACAGAGAGCACCTAGCATGTCTTACTATCACTCGCAGTTGGATGTAGTTGAATGCATGCGCAAATTGTAGATGAATAGTGCATGATGACGACCACCAGTCTGGTGTAGCAAACAAAGAGGCACTAAATTTACTCCTTTCTTTCTTGTTTGGTCAATTAATCAACTGTTAGCTGCCTTCTCTCCCTCATCAACCACCCTCATGCAGAAGTGGAAAAAATATCTCTCTTTCTTGCATGGCTGATCCGGGCAGTAGCATGTAGCATGTTAGCTGCCTTCTCTCCCTCATCAACCACCCTCATGCAGAAGTGGAAAAAATATCTCTCTTTCTTGCATGGCTGATCTGGGCAGTAGCATGTAGCATGGCTGATTTGGACAGTAACTTATCCACACACTACCTAAATTGATGAATCTGTGTGTCTCTGACCAATGGACTAGGCTAGGCATAAAAATATAACATTTATCACATGTGTGAGATCAATTTGGAGTATGTTTGAGTAGGAGGGTACTTACAGACTGTTGTTCAAAGTCGCAGAGCACCTTAGCTCACATGAGTAGCTGTATAGCTTAATGAAAAAAAATGAAGGATATTTGGATTTGGATTTGGATATATTTTGACAGATATTTGGATTTTGATTTGGAAAGGGTATATTATTTGTCACAACAGTATTTTTAGAATTGGACTTGAGAATGATGAGAATTGATTATTGAACGATGAGTTTGACCAATGATATCCTAATTCATCAGGGTATGACATATACTGCTTATTCTAGTGGTATGTGACACTAGAATAGGTAGTACATGGATGACGGCAGGCATAAGCAATGTTATCTAATTTTATGTATTATTCTTTTCCTATTTGATACAGATTTCTAATCATTGTTTTTGACAAGTATTGTTTGCAGATTTCTATCTTCGCAACTAAGGATAGTTGCTTTCCAACGGAGAGGTATGTTATAGAATCGATAATTTATTATTTGTTGCAGTTGACAGGTGGAAAATACTAGACCAAGCTAGGCCTATGCGAATGGAAATATATACATATTGTACATTTTATTATTCATTGCTTTTTTATATGAGCTTTGGCCATTTATGACCGGTCGGCCAGTTTGTACTCGTTTGACCATTCAAGAAATCTATAAATGAAATACATGCAAGAGGGAAATGGTCACTCTTTCACGGGGGGAGATTGCACCCAGTGTCTGTGTATTCTTTTCTCCTCTCTTCTCTTCTCTCTCGTCGTGCCGGTGTAGCACTTCGCTTTAGGAGGTGCACATGCCCACACTCTTCTACTCTCACTCGCTTGTTGTCTCTCTCTATTCGCTTACATCGTTGATTATGTGCTATGCAAGGTGTTAGGTATACAGATTCGTTCATTTATGCTTAGCAGTATGTTGTTTCGGGTATTTCGTAGGGCAGCCACACATCCGTTTGTATCAGATGGCATAGAAGGATGAGAAGGGTGCAATGGAAATGAGTCATAAAGTGAAGAAGATTCCGACAACTCTTCCACTGGAGAGGAGGAAAAGTCAGTGCAGCCGAGGGGGGGGGGGGGGGGGGGGGGGGGGGGGGGTAGTGCGACAAGAGGAGGAGCTACATGCTGCATGGGGGGGATGAGTAACGCTTCGCATGAGCAATGGTGAGGAGCAACAACAAGCCTACAACCGGGTTTAGAAAAAACATTTCTCTATCTTCTTCTTTAACTTGTGACCAAACTCTATTCAAAATTTTGGTGGTAAACTCATTGAATTCATTAGGGTAGCACACATGCGGCCTTGAATAGTTACGACATCATAGAAATGTTATTGACTCAAACTTCCATGGTCTAGATGGACTTAGCCCCTCTAAGAAGTTGGCCACGAAGAGGATCCTTTGGGTAACTAGGTAGTAGACTAATATATGGCTCCCTTATGTAATTAACATGGCAAACCAATTCAGCAACTAAGAACGGCCATCTGCCGCCCCCACCGCCATGTGCCACCCCCACACATAGAATCAAGAAAAAGAAATCTGTCAATCCTTTCTATGACTGGACTTGGTAAGTTTTCTTGTGTTAAGTCAAATTAAGCCGGATGCTTTGATCCTGGTGGTGCCCTTTTGTCAATTCTGTTCAGATAACTAACTTCTCTGCACATGCTTCTCTCCTATGGTAGTTTTCATTGTCATCGTCTTGTGTGGCCTTTTGAATAACCACCATTATATTCATACCTCTTATGAGTCATAAGAGTCTTTCAAAGCAAGTAGAATGTGATTATGGACGTCCTATATTGATACTATATGTCAACTTTCTCTCTAAAGGATGTTGGTAGAAATCTCTCTCTCTCTCTCTCTCTCTCTCTCTCTCTCTCTCTCTCTCTCTCTCTCTCTCTCTCTCTCTCTCTCTCTCTCTCTCTCTTTGTGTGTGTGGCTATTTTAAATTTAATAAATACACACCAAGGAACAAGATGTTCAAAAGACGAATGGCTAAAGATGTCTAGGCAAAGTTTGTACAGAAACAACTCAGTCTTAGATTCATAATTATACAACATAATGAGAATGAGGTATCATTCCAAATGAGTTTATACAAAGGTATCAAAACTATCCCAGTTGAGCCATCAAGTGCTATCAAAGTCGGACTGCAACAAGCTAAACCATTTTAAGCCAAGATCGAATTCTCACCTGCATCCATATAGTCAAGACAATAGGTATGTTAGACTTGGCTACGTATGGAAGAAAGAACCTATCAGTTGTTATCCATGTCAAATTTAAAATTTATTAGACTAGCTATTTTCCTATACATTAAAGTAGATAATATCTCAAGGTTTTTCTACATATAAAGTAATCCTACCAGAATTTCTCCATATGTATTAAAGTGACTTCTTCTTTATAATAACCATTTAATGTGCACTTCTTTAGCTAAACATAGTATGGAAAAAACCCCAGGTTTAGGTCAGCCATCAAAAACCTGAGTTTAATAAGTAATCTCCTAATTTTCAACAGGCCCCTTCACCTATCAACATAAAGAGATTTTCTTTGGTATCAAAATAGCAGTTGGATTATCTGCCTAGGGAAGTATCAGCCAGAGCCACAAAAAATGGAGCTAGTTTTTTATGGTAAAAATACACTCAAGTCACCCCTTTAATTAGTGCCAAAACGATCCATCAATAAGGTATTATTGAGATAACAACCAAAGTTTTTAGATAGTATATTCTTAAGCTCAGTGAGCAGGCTAGAAATACAACTATCCAAACTTATGCCATATTTAGCAAAAAAAAATCCAACCTGTATTGTTCTTTAAGCCAAAATTTAGTTATTTAATATTTTATTCCTACTAAACCATAGAGAACAAGTGAGCAGATCTGCCTAGATCATAAACAAGATTTTTCTCAAAAATTTCAAGTAAAACTTTAACTGCTCAATGCACAGATATGGATCCAGTAAAACTCCTCAGTGCTAAAGAAGAACAATTTCCAGTGAAATCTCAACTCCTCATGCTAGATTTTTTTCAAGTCAAAAGAAACAGTCTCCCCAATAACATACTCAAGTAGTAAAGAACCAAAAAACCAAATCGGTACCCATATGTCGGTCACAATTTATGCCAATTATTATTAAAGTATTAAAACCAAATTATGTATAAAGTTTTCATATTTTTTGTAAGTCAAAAGAGCCTCCTCCATATCACAATACCATAACATATTTAGGTAGTACAATACCAAAAAACCAAGTCAGTGTCGGTCAGAATTTATACCAATTTTCAGTAAAGCATCAAAAACTAGAGTATGTATGCATGTATAAAGTTTACATAGATTGTATTGCAGTACCCCAAAGAGCCAGATGTAGTAGAATATGTCACGTATGAAAATGGTTTACAAAAAAGATCAGATCTAAGCCAGATATCCAAGACCAAAATGCCAACATCAATCAACCACGAGCTGTAGGTAAATCAAAGAAAACAAGCACACCATCAATGTAAGTTTAGAGAAAAAATCCTATTTTATGCTCAAGTCATCAGTGAACATGCACTTCACAAGTCCTAATGCAGTAGTTAATAATGCCAGCATATGTCATTAGTAAAATATATTCATCTTTGCCTTCAGCAATCAAAAAGCATCCCCTTTTTTTAGAATCAAACTTCCAAGGTAAGAACCAGAAGTATTAATACAAATTTTTAAGAGCCATGTGATTTGCAAAGCATATCATCCAATAACCTGTCATAAGCACATGGTCCTGCCAAGTATATCAACTTTTTCTCACAAAGGTTTTTAGCATAGAACAGGGTCAGAGTTTAGTTATAAAAGACCAGTGTTAGTTAATATTTTACTCCTGCTAAACCACAGAGACTAGGTGAGCAGAGCTGCCTAGATCATAAAATAATTGTTCTAAAAAAATTTCCATGAAACCACAATCCTTAGTGCTAAACAAGTTTTTTAAAGAAAAAATCAGATTACCAAGTGAATAGGAGCAGGAGCAATGGATCAGAATTTATTTATGAAGAGGTAAATCACCCCAGCAACAACAGAGGTAAGAAAGTTTTCCAATCATCCAAAACCTTGTTTCCACCCATACTTCCAAAAAGCAGCAAATCACTTGCTTATGGGAAACCAAAACTAAGATTATGCACCCAACAGGGACAATGATTATCAAAGCATTTAGCACTCAACGAGGAGAGAGATTTTCAAAAAGACGGAGATTAAGAGTGAAATGTAGAACCCATGAAGCGAAGTTTATCCAAAAACATCTCCAAAGTGCTCGGGGAAAGCCAAGCACCTTTTAAATGTTATCGTTCTTACTCTCCCCTTTCCCCCTTTTAAAAAAATCATACGACCATGTTAATCATATCTAGGTGTTTTTGTAAGGCATAGTAAAGCAGAATGCACTGCCCAAATCCCAAATAATAATCACTTTACCTGTATGCTACAAGGAAAAAGATAGAGAAATGCCAAGTCTAAGTGAGGGAGAAGAAGAAATCCCTCACCTTTTTATAGGGGTAGTCATTTGGTAAGAAGCAGCTTAAAGTATGTTGGCTACAGTTTGAAACATGAGACAGGGAAACCCCAAAAAAAATAAATTATGGAGGTTCTGCAGCCGCCTAGCACAGGGTATAAGGTATTCAAGTATAATGATTTCATACTCAAGGTGGAGAATCTTATGCTAAGAGTAGGCTACTTAAAATCAAGCAACAAAGGCTTAGTCAAACTGCCAGAAGTGTGTAGGGTAAAGTATTAGCAACATACATAGCTAGGGTAGTAATACCAATCGGTATAGTTAGTGTAATTAGAAATAGCTATCCTAGTCAGATGCAGTGACCAAGTGTGTGTGTGTGTGTGTGTGTGTGTGTGTGTGTGTGTGTGTGTGTGTGTGTGTGTGTGTGTGTGTGTGTGTGTGTGTGTGTGTGTGTGTGTGTGTGTGTGTGTGTGTGTGTCCGCCCTATCCAAGGCGCCATACACAATGGGTTTTGGCATTAGGCCCATTGTGTATGGGTCCACTGCCTCATCAAAAATATGATTTTAACAAAATTTATTAGCAGAGAAGTACCAAGTTAGAGTGTCCCTAAAGAGGGTGAATTTATTTGTATTAACACAATATCTGATATCGTCTTCAAGGAAGACATTACTCCTATAGGAGTTTTAAGGCTTTGTCGTCAGTTTGAAAAAAGTATGTTTGTCGTTGATAGTCTTTCGCTGATATATGCCATGCCTTTTCTATTGTTCCCAAAACGTCCTCATATGTGTAGTACGTAGCATGTTCCCATAATCATCAAAATAAAGTTTATTTAAGCATGCATGAGTAGAATTCGATTAACCTGCTACTTAAAACCGACTGAGCCAGAAGACTAAAATAGTTGTGAGTAGGAATTCAGTCTATAGTCAAGGAGAGTGTAAAACCATAGGACTGTGTTAACCCTCACGGCTCACCGACACCCCATCACCTACGACGGACGTGTATTATGTATTTGGTAGAGTCAGGTACCGGGCTTGTCGGACCAATAGGAAAAGGGTAAGAGTGATCCCCGATGAGAGGCGCACTCTAACTGGGACATTCAAGGGATTAGTTGGCTAAGCATGGGCGCCCAAGTGTGAATGGGGTGAGCTCATATAAAATCCAACTAAAACTAAAATTCACTCATTCTCTCATTTGTGCAATAGAAGAGTGCTCTTGCTCCATCTCCATCTCCATCTTCTTCTTCTTCACCTCCTTGTGTGTGTGTGTGTATGTGAGAGAGAGAGAGAGAGAGCGCGCGATCGAGCATTGCGGCGGCACGACGGCGGTGAAGCGGTTGAGCGCAACGTAGCGGCGTCTCCTTCTTCTTCGCGGCGAGGAATCCTCCACGGCAGGAGCATAGAGCGGTGAGTGACACCATTGCCCTTTTTTGAGCTTACTAGTTAAGCTAGTTGTGTGCTTGGAGCCGTCTATGGCTCGCACACAGTGTTAGGCAAGGCCCTTGCTTTGACAGTGCGGCAAGGAGCGCACATTTTTGGCGCCACTGCCGGGGAATCGCCCTGCACTAAGCCCAAGAGGCACTTTGTGCTTCTCCTATGAGTTGTTTGTAGTAGGAAAGAAGAGGAAGAGGAAGAGGAATGAGTTATTTTTCTGCAAGTTGTTAATTTTTGTATTGTCTGCAAGTTTTTTGATTTCTGCATAATGTTGTGTTTTCTGTTTGCACACAGTCTTTGCACGGTTAGTAGTCGTTAGCTTGTTCGCAGTGAATGAATAAGTAGGAAGGCAGTTAGCAATTTCTGTTTGCACACAGTCTGTACACAGTTTTCTGTCAAGGTTTGCCTGCACACAGTCTTTGCACAGTAAGGTATTGAGAGAGGAAGTAGGTGGACAGAAAGCTCACTGTCAGTAAGCAGTTAGCAGAGTGGTTAACAAATTAGTTAGTGGTTAGCAGCACTGTTAGTAAGTAGATAAGGTAGTGAGTTGTCTGTGAGCTGTTGACAGAGAGGTTAGGTAGGTGTTGACAGTGTGTGTGGCCAAGAAAGGGTCACCCAAACCGTGCGCGGTCATCGCCCAAAAAGAAAAAATAATAATAATAATAATAAAATTAAAAATTTTGTTTCTAAAAAAAAAAACCGAAAATATTTAAGCGTGAGTGACTGGGGGGCTACACTAAAATTTTGATCGGGATCAGGATCATTTGCCCAGGCCCAGGCCTCAGTCCTCAGTTTTATGATATATACTAGACTCACTCTTATATATATACCCTACCCCCTCAAGAGGGAATGAGAGCATGTGGGGCAAGTCCTCCACTCTCCTCCCTTCTCTTCCTACTTGCACCCTTAGACTTTCTAATTTGGGCCTAGTTCCCTACTAGAAATTGACGGTTTTAGGGATTCTGAGGGCATAAAGTGACCAAACGGAGGGCTGTAAAGCACGGCACGTCCCTCTGACCAAGACGCTCGTTTTGAGCTATCATACGTTCTATTCTATAGCTGGGTCTGAAAAAAAGGACCAAAAAATCAACAAAAAAAAAAAAAAAAGACGTGGGTTGCAAAACACCCAAAAATACTAGGTGAGCAGCCTTCACGGGCACTCACTGACACTTCTAGGGGATCCAAGTCATATGAACCTACGCTCTGGACGAGTGTTAGAGCACGAGCATATTGGTAGTGCCTCCATTTACACGGGCACCCATTATTCCTCCACCCTAGGTTCTTGACCTTCGGCTGGGACTCAAGGTAGCGCGACCCAAGATCCTCATATCGCGTCTAGTGATTCTTTCTCTAACTACGAAGTCATGGAGGGGTATCCTACACCAAACCCTGATAGTTCAAGTCAATACATGCATGCCATGGGCCCATGGCCCGGGTCCAGCGTCTTTAGCCGCTTAAAAGAGACCCTTAGTAGAGCTACTCGCTCCGAACATGCGGTTAATGAAATAAATGAAGGGAGTGGGGAAGTAAATTCTTCATTCATGCCTAAAATAGACCCTATGCTTCTTGAGAGTGTGCATGTGAATGTTCCATCCATTGCACCTCCTGATCCTTTAGGACTATCTCCCTCTGAGGTTTTACTACCTGATAGTAGGAGTCTTGCCGAAGTACAAGAGATCGAACGCTATATGCAAGCAACAAGGGAGAGGGAAATTGAGAACCTACGAAGGCTAGAACAAAGTCGAGCCCTGAAAGCAAAGGCTCCTATGACAACAATCATGCCAGCCGAGCAACCGAGTGCTCCCAAGGTAGTAGTCACGGAGGGGCAAGCGTGGGGAGCAATAATGCTTGCACTTCGAGGGAAACCTCCAGCACGCCAGGCCTAGATGGGATATTCCTAAACGAAAATTGGGAGTATGACCTACAAGCAGAAGCTTTAACTGATCGGTACACAGGACACACCTATCATGTGGGTTGGTTAGATGTTCTACAATCTACATCAGGTGCTACTAGCATAGATGAGCAACAACAGAAAGTCTGTGATGTCGAGTTAGAAAGATAGAACACAGGGATCAACATGCCTTCAGAAGGCCTAATGAGATTCTTGGATACGGGAAAGGCCAACAAACCAACCCTATCACAAATGGAGACTCCCTCAGTGAGCCCCATTGATCCTCCATATGTTGTTTCGCCAGGAGCCTCAGTACAATCTGAGCCCACAAGTGGCAGCTTTACCTTCCCAGATCTAGCTCATCTTTCTCTTAATGACACTACGGCTACCATGCATATCCTAGTGGTGAGCATGACAAGAAGTACACCATGGAGTTCATTTGTTAACACTGCGCCGATGCCTAGTAGCACAGTGCCCCCAACTATACCTACATGTATGTATCAATCATGTGCACCTGTCGTACCTCAGCCTCATGTAGCTCCTACACCTCCGATTATTCCAAGAGCTTACAATCCACAATGGAATTATCCAAGCTCTTATACAAGTGGATCCATGCCATTTAATAATAACATGCCATATCAGGCACCCCTTATGCCTAGGGCCACGCCTGTAAACTTTGGACCACCGTCTGGTACACCACCATACGAAATATGGGACCCAAGAGCCGCGCGTATGCCAAGGCCAAGGCCAACTCCCATCTCACATGTGGTTCCAGGAGCACATACACCCATTATACCTGCTCAAATAGGAGATTTGGCAGCATTTGCTCAAACTATCGGTCGCTCTATTGCAGAAAACATGCGTAGTGCACCTGATAGAGAGCCTAGGAGCAAGGCAGTTCAAGTAGCTAAGCTCACACAGAAACTCAGTGGAGACGGAGATGCTAGAAAGCATATGGAAGTCTTTGAACATGTGTGCGATTCCTTGGAAGAGCACAATGAGCTACATAAGTGTAAGGCTTTGAGTTTGACCCGAAACGGAAAGGCTGGAGATTGGTATAGAACCTTAAGAGTAGAAGAGAAAACGATCTACTCTACTCTTAGGAGACTGTTCTTAAAAGAATACATACGAGAGGGAGTACTTTGGGGTGTAGCCTCTCAGCTCCAGAAAGCCCAACGAGAAGAAGGTGAATCCGTGAGAGACTTCATTAGTCGCCTAAAGAATTTAAATTCTCGATGCAATCCAAACGAGCGATTCAACAACAACCAATTTCTCGATAGATTCATTAGGGGACTACGACATGAAAGTATTTATAATGGCCTAGTCATTAGAGGTATCACTACTCGGGAAGCAGTCACCATGAATGCAATCCAATTGGAGGATAATTTAATGATTGCAGGAGAAAGAGTGTCTGCCGAGCCGAAGTCTAGTAGCTCGCAAGCATCAGGGCATGAGCCAACGAAGATAAAGCCAATCGTGAAAGAGCAAAAGATATCTGAGATGACTTTGGCAGATCTCACCAAGGCCATCCAAGAAATCCTTAGGGGTAATCGTGCTCCACAAAACACTCATATGTATCCAAGAAGGGAGCAGCAATGGTGCTCAATCTGCTTGGGCCCACATACTACGAGTGAATGCCACACTTTCAGAGTAAAGTTTAACGGGACTTGTAACGCGTGTGGTAGGTATGGCCATCAAGTGAAGGATTGCCTAATGCTTAAATGCATCATGGAAAATAGACCGCCTATAGCTTGGGCAGACTCACCTCGAGTTCCTGCATTGATGCCTACCCCACCCATGGAGCAACAGTTGCCATTACAGCACATGGTCCCTAGAACCCAAAATGTGGTCCAAACCACACCATTTCCACCTCCAGTGCTAAGACCGCAACCCCCTCATCCAAGAGTTACACCTATGAACCAAATAGGTTGCGAGTCATCTAGTACTTATGTAGATTGCGAAGAGGACATAGACTCTAGTATCACCTATGGAGTCGACATGCTTGAGGAGTGTCCCATGTACTATATGGAAGACCATTGGGGACAAATCAAACCGGTATATCAAGCTACTGCGCTAGCAGCAAGAGGCCAAAACATTAATAGTTTTGCCAGGAGACCACCTCTTCAGTGCTACGAATGTGGTGGACCACATCAAGTGGCTGAGTGCCCCATTAGAATGCAAAAGAATGTTGCACTAATGCAAACAAGTCAAGGGAGTGCATTGGCAATGCCAATACTCACTTGTAATCGTTGTGGCATAGATCATTTGATCACACAGTGTCCTAACAATCCAAACGCATGGAAAATCACACCATTGAACATAATAGAGATTGTTGATGAGACACCACCAACTATAAACATAGCATCAGTGAACGCACTCACACGGTCGATGCTCCAAAAGCAAAATTACATCCTCGAAGAGAGAGATGCTGCATCCATTGGCCGAGCGAGAAAGAAGAAAACACGAAGAAAGAAATCCCTTAATGCTTCTAGCTCAAAACCTAGTTCAAAGACTAACATAGGGACAGGAGAGGATCCCGTGTATATGAATGACCCTGAGGATGACTCAGATTCGATAGAGACCACGGAGACCAAAACTATTACTACAAAGGAAAAAGCCAGTGAGGAGGATCACGAGAGGGAATTACGACAACACCAAAAGACTATTCAAAGTTGAACCACCCGGTTGCGAACCCCCAAGATAAGCCACGAGAGACAAAAAATGAGGATTGCAAGAGAAAGAATGGAACCTATCCAAACCCAACAGTGGAAATTGAACGAGTCCAACAACTGAGGGGTTTGGTGGAAGAAACTCAATGAACATTACAACCTGAACCCAAACATATCCAGATGTCGGACACAGTGTTTCCCACACAAGTTCAACCTCACAAGAACTACAGGCCGTTAGCTATACCCAGTATCATTCGGGAAGAGAGTGAGGGTAGGACATCTGAAAGTGGACACACACCTTTCCTACTAGAGAGAATGTTTGGTGAGGGAATGCCCGGCCCCCTTGAGGAAGTGGAGATTCCATCTTCACCATTCTCTTGTCAGGGTCCTACGTCCCACAAGATGCCATCAAATGTTGCCAAATTGATGGATTTCATGTCTTCAAAAGTTAGAACCACCATCATGTCCAAACTATATAAAGACCCCGAGCTAGTCTCAGCTCTTCAAGCCTTCCTCAATGGAGAATTACAGGCCGGATTACCACAGCTTTCACATATGAACAAACCTGAGTCGGTAATGAATGATGAGGAACATTTAGCACCACCATCTGACCTAGCGGGACATGAATCTGTAATTGAAGTACCCGTTAACAAGTTGGGGCAATACTTTGAAGGTGATGAATCTAATGCTACTCTACCAATCACTACTAAAGGATTAACTGTAAAGGGGGTCCTTGACGGTGGTGCGGGAGTCAGCATGGTGACAAAGAGTTATTGGGAGTCTATGGGGCGACCTCACCTTGAAGCCACAAGCGTAGTGGTAAAAATGGCTAATGGATCTATTGTTACGCCTATTGGAATGCTAAAGGATCTCAGAATCAAGGTCTTGGGACACAAGGTAAGGCAGACTTTCATTGTTATGGATTTTTCCAAGCATCATATGTCATTTGAGATGATCTTAGGGCGTCCATTCATGAGGGAAGAAAAAATGGTGCATGACTGGTCCAAAAACCACGTCTACTTACAGTTCCAAGACTCTGTCATTCGAGTTGATCTTTTAAGTGGTCGAACGCATCCTCTAGGAAATAAATTCATCATCAGCTCCATTACAATATTGTTACACGTGTAACGAAGACACGGATATTGGGGAGAACTCTCCTTATATGGATATCCTACCCGGAATGGCTGAGTCAGACAATGTCGATTGGGTGCACCTAGCGGCAACTATAGATACATGGGGAGCTAGAGGAACAACCTGGGTAACACCAGATGGGGAAGAGATACCACACATTGCACCAGTAAACATGTTAGGTGTAGCGCATGTAACATCCGATGATAAGAAAGAGGCGCACCTACTTGAGAGTGAAACCGATGATTCCTCAAAGGCTTCAAGCCAATACACATCAGAAACGGAATCTCAAGGAGAAATGGATTCAGAACCTGAAGAAACATCGAGTGAACCAAGTATAGAAACTGAACACTCAAGGCCTAGTACGACCATCTATGGTAATTTATATGAGAGTGAAGAAGATACAAGCGAAGACCTATCAGGCGAGTCGAGTTCAAACATTTACCAAAATCAAAATCTTAACAAGAAACAAAGGTCATATAAGAGACGACGATATCGAGCAAATGTGAGAGCTAGGATAAACAAGGAAAGATCTACTGCAGAATGGCTTAGCTATCTAGGGGCATGTGATGCTCATCGAAAGCTAGTAGACAATTGGGGTGAACATCTCCAGAGTGTCATGTGGTGCATCCCGCGACTCATTGACCTCGCTCAATTGAAGGTTACAGAGCCGAAATTGAGTCGAACTATTAGAAGACGTCAAAACCGAGAGTTAGCACAACAACAAAAGGAGGCAGAACTAAAAGAAAGGTCTCCGTCAGGACAAGATCCTGCTGACTTACATACGGCTCCTGAAAATTTTAAATCTTATACCACGGGGGAGCGAAAGGTTGTGTATGCCAAAGCCCAACAAATACCTACCAATGGAAGCAGTGGAGTCTATGATGGTCCAGCGGTAGTTAAAGAGATAGAATTAGCAGAACCAGGTGAGGAGTCTAAACCAGTCTTTATTGCTCAAGACCTTACCGAAACTGAAGAGGCTGTACTTAAGGAGATCCTCAAGGAATACAAGGATATCTTTGCTTGGACATATCATGACATGAAGGGCGTTCCACCTTCTGTGGTGCAACATACAATTCCCATAATCAACAATGCTAAACCTGTCCAGCAACGACCCTATCCAATGAATCCTAAGTACGCCAAAATTGTACAAGAGGAGATTGAAAAACTTATCCAATGTGGATTCATATACCCTATTGAGCACTCAGAATGGGTTTCTCCAATAGTCATTGTGCCAAAAAAGAATGGGAAACTAAGAGTGTGCGTGGACCTCAAGAAAGTTAATGCAGCTACTAGGAGAGATCATTATCCCTTGCCATATTCAGAACATGTGCTTGAAAGAGTTGCGGGCAAGGAAGCTTATAGCTTTTTAGATGGGTACTCTGGTTACAATCAAATCACAATTGCATCAGAGGACGAAGATAAAACTGCTTTTATCACAGAGTTTGAAGTGTTTGCATTTCGTGTTATGGCTTTTGGCTTAACAAATGCCCCTGCTACATTCCAACGATTAATAAACACTGTGTTTAAAGAATTTCTAAGGGATTTTTGTGAAGCTTTCCTAGATGACCTTTGTGTTTATTCTTCTTGGGAGAAGCATTTGTTATATATACGAAAAATATTTGAAAGGTGCGGATTTTATCACATCTCATTGAACCCTTTCAAATGCCAATTTTGGGTTAAGCATGGAGTCATTCTAGGGCATATAGTGTCCAAGAACGGGATATCCACAGATGAGAGTAAGATTAAAGCCATTGCCGATTTGCCACCACCTACGAACTATAAAGGAGTTCAAAGATTTATGGGCCATGTTGGTTATTATCGAAGGTTTATTTTAAACTTTGCCGAGATAGCGCGTCCATTGTACAAGCTTCTTATCGAGTTTCACTGGACGGACGAATGTCATCAATCTTATGAGTTATTAAAGAAGGCCCTAACAAGTGCTCCAATCTTGCGAACACCTGATTGGAATGTACCTTTTCATGTGCATATTGATGCATCAAATTTTGCTATTGGGTGTGTTCTAACTCAACCAGGAGAACATAAATTGGACTACCCTATTAGCTTTTCAAGTCGGCAATTAAATGATGCCGAAATGAACTACACTACTACAGAGCGCGAAGGTCTAGCTATGATTTACGCAGTAAAGAAATTTCGCTATTATCTTCTTGCTACCAAGTTTGTGTTTTATGTTGATCATCAAGCATTGCTATATTTGGTAAACAAGCCGTGTTCCACAGGTCGAATTACACGATGGTTGTTAATTCTTCTTGAGTTTGACTTCACCGTTGTTGTGAGGCCTGGGAGGAAACATGTCATGGTGGATCATTTATCTCGTATCCCTAATGGCGAAGCTCCTACGGGGGTTGATGATGAGTTGCCTGATACTCCTTTGTTCATTGTTGAGACAATGCCTGAATGGAGTGAAAAGATTGTTAACTTCTTAGTTAATGGTTTTCCACCCAAAGAACTACGAAAAGATATAGATCGAAAATTAATCAAGGAATGCGAACCCTATTGCTTACTGGCTGGAAATATCTATAAGAGAGGAAAAGATGATGTTCTTAGACGTGTGCCCGGGAGGATGAGTATTTATATATTCTACAAGAGGCACACATGGGCGTAGCTAGTTGTCACTTTTCAGGAAAGTTGACTGCCCAAAAGATCTTACAGTCGGGCTATTGGTGGCCCACTCTGTTTAAGGATGCATCACTTTTTGCAAAGGGATGTGATGAATGCCAACGCTTCAAGAAGCCACAAAGAAGTGATAGGATGCCTCTACATCCCATCAAGGTAACCCAACCATTTGAAAAGTGGGGATTAGACTTTGTAGGACCGATTAGTCCGGCTGCACGTAACACACAATCACGATATATCATTGTGGCTACCGACTATGTAACCAAATGGGCTGAAGCAAAAGCAACACGAAAGTCGGATGCAAAAACAACAGGTAAGTTCCTCTTTGAGAACATTATCACACGTTTTGGATGCCCCTTTGAACTTGTGAGTGACAATGGAACTCATTTTATAAATGAAGTAATAAAAGAACTCACATCAAACTTCATGATATCTCACCACAAGTCTACACCCTATTATCCCCAAGCAAATGGCCAAGCTGAGAGTACCAACAAAACTCTCATCTCCATTTTGACAAAGACAATTGAGGCTCATCGCACTGATTGGGACCTAAAGCTTACATCAGCTTTATGGGCTTATCGTACTGCGTATAAAGTTGCTATTAATTGCACACCGTTTAAGATGGTGTATGGCCAAGAAGCAGTTATGCCATGGGAGTTTGTCATTCCTAGTCTTCGAGTAGCTTCTCAAGAAGGTTGGGATGGTAACCCCTTAGTGGAGCGATTATATATCCTGGAAAGGCTAGATGAAGAGAGGCAATTAGCTGTGCCAAATGCTCTAGTGGAGAAGGATAGGAGAAAGAAGTGGTTTGATAGCCATTTAAAGGATAAAGACATCAAGGTTGGTGATAAAGTTCTTATGTACGGGGTACGTAATGAAAAGAAGAAATTGAAATACGCTGGTAAGGGACCATATCGAGTGTGTGAAATTACCCCGCAAGGTACCATTCGTGTGGAGACTCTAGATGGAGTTGAAACCATTGGATTCCTTAATGGGAGTAAATTCAAAAGATATTATGATCCTCTAAGCCAGGAAGAGTTGCAAGCCATCCATCAAAAGAAGGCTGCCAAGGAACAAGCACAACTTTAAAAAATCCAAGCAAGAGTTGAGGCTCGAGAACGACAACAACGTCTTAGACGCCAACGAGAGGCTAATCTGGGAATCACGCAAGCATTTTTCAAGGACACAGATGACGACTCATTAGAATCTGAGCCACCGCTACGATACCCAATTGAGCTAAGTAGCCCCTATGGGAAAGTACTATACAATGCCTTATTAGATACGGGAGCTAAACACAATTTGTTGTCCTATGGAGTTTGGTGTCAATTAGGGAAACCGACCCTATCCCCAAGTACAATGCAAGTCAAGGGCATTAATAAAAAGAAAACTGCTATTCTTGGAGTCCTTCAGACCCCTGTTGTCTATGACAATGGAATCATAGTGCAGAGGTTTCTAGTCATGCCCGCGGGAGCTATGGAAGGCAACATAAACCTGGGACGCACGTGGATGTTGGCAACCAAATGTACTATTGATTGGGATACTGGTAGTGTCACGACGCAACCACCGACTTTTACCCCTATCATTCAAGCAAAGTCACCTACGTTGCAAACTCTAGCAAAGTTGAAGGATAGCCAACATTCACAAGCCAATGTGGTTAACTCGTCTTTGCCGGCTACCCATGAACCTAGCACTTCAACAATTGTAGTTGCAGCAAGCAGTAATATTGCAAGTACTCAACCTGCACGACCTAAGAGTACATATCAATGGGTCCCCAAGGCCTTACTTCCAACTACCTCAACCCTTCCATCCATTCCAAGAAAAAATTTCCGCGGAAAACCAAGAGCGCGCCCTAGGAGAGTCAAGACCAAATCACGATAGATTCCAAAACAACTATTAGAAGCCCAAGGCTACTATGATGGAAATGAGCAAATTTGGGTACCTAAACGTAAAATGTGTCCTTCCCTATCGACAACAAACCCATATGAGTCAA
This sequence comes from Adiantum capillus-veneris, assembly GCF_014529385.1. Lineage (NCBI taxonomy): Eukaryota > Viridiplantae > Streptophyta > Polypodiopsida > Polypodiales > Pteridaceae > Adiantum > Adiantum capillus-veneris. The sequence goes on from NC_140936.1 coordinate 129,185,006, forward strand.
ACAGTGTAACGCTAAAGCCAATGGCAGACCGTGGGAAGGGAAAGATCACAGAATGCTACACACCTAGTCTAGAGCTAGTTTGGGCTCCAAGGCAAAACCAATTTATTCCACCTAGCTCAGGAAGGGGGGAGTTCCATGAAGCTTCTAGCTCCTCATGTAATACATCCATAGAGGTAAAAGCTTCTACACAGCCTCCATCTATAGTAGTGGACCTCCATGAAGCTACAAAAGAATCCACACCTCCCAGTGTTCAAGAATCACCTGATGAACCACTTCAAGTTCGATCCTGGGAGAGTACCTTACCACCCTTGCAACTTGATGAGGCACCTAGGGTAATAGAAAACTACTTGCAAAAATCCTCACCTATTACCAACTGGAACAATTGGTTTCAAAGGGTGACGACATCATTTCAAACGGTATGATCTACCCAAGGAAGGGGGGAGTGTTTGTGGACATCCATCATTCACTTGCTTCCCTCTCAACCTTTCTCCCTAACCTCTTAATCTCCAATCTTAGGGAATGTATATATAAAGCCTTATACTCACAAAAACAAGATAAAAAAGTAAAAGAGCAAGAGCCATAACACAAATCATAAAAACAAATTATGCACAAGAACACGACCCTTGTAATATTTGCACTCTAACCATCATCTATTTGCGTGTACAGATATGGCTAGTACGCTAGAGTCATCCACTCCTGCCTTGGGTGAGAGGTACCCTCGTTAATTTTCACAAATATTTCACATGGTCTTTCGAGTGCTTGCATGTGAATGGGATTTGATAGGTACGCTAGCATGTGAGAGGAATTTTGAGGAGTTAGAATGGCTGATACGTCTCTTGACCACGTCTGATCCATACTTAGTAGAGAGCGTTTCTCCCATTGCACAAGCCTACCCTTTTGAACAAGATGACTATAGGCGTCTAGTGACCTTCTTAGTAAACATGGGCACCTATGATGAAGAAGAAAATTTACAGGACTACACGGATGGCACGTATGGTCTCATGGATGATGACTTTGTTTATCTCGACGACGAGGATAGGGGTTTAGCCTTAGGGTTTCCCCCCAACCTCTACAATATCCTATTCCCTTGACTCTCTAGGGGGAGTGCAAATAATAAGGTTAGGGTTCCTTATGTTTTTTGTTGTGTTCAATAAGTGTTGGTACCTTTTCCCACTAATGTGCCTCCTGGAGGTATTCCTTTTGTTTCCTAGTGTGTACAGGAGCGTGTTGCTATTGATAGGATTTGGACCTTCATGGAATTTTTATCTCGACTCACTCTTCAAATCAAGTGCGACCATCGACACAAACAGGTGTTTCTTGTCCATTAGCATTGCCCCTTATCTTTTTTGCATCTATGATTGTCTGCTTTAATTGTGATTGGTAGCAAAATATTCACCGCATTTGCTTAGTATCAAACATTTAATTCAATGTAATTTTTTGTCATAATCACTTGTCTAGGTTTAAAAATCAAGCAGTCCGACTAAGCTAGTTTGACCAAGTTAGGTGTTAGAGATCTTCTCTTAATACCATGGGGAATGCCTTCCTCATAATCAATGGTTACTTAGGTTCTTAATCCGATTTAGGCAGCATTGTGTGAAATGTACTAGAGATTCTAGTGGGATTGACCCTATTGACCTTTCGCTTAAGTATTATAAAGGGAGTTTACTAGTGTGATGAGCCTGGGGAGGTGTATCAGTGTTATATGACCCCCCAAAGTTACAAAATTAAAATGTTGAAAATGAACAAACAAAAAATCAAAGTGCCACACTGTAAAATCTTAAGCTGGAAGAGAAATCTCAGCTTGATTTGGTACTTCACTCACATGTATTGCCTATGGTACTAGATCCCTAGAGGTTCCCAGTATGGGCGCTTTTCCTTGAAAAGCAAAAAACCCAAGGCATCCAAAATAAGCACACACATCAAATTGAATCACTGTGAAAAGACTTTGGGGGGTCAAAGAACAGGTAATCAGTCAGGCGATGATTTCATGAGAAATTCCTTTTATCGTAGCTTAACTACAAGGTCCTCTAGGTATAGCCTCTAGTCAGCCCTCGAACATGAAATACTCAGCTCTCGCGATTAAATAACTTAATTAACCAGAGAAAATTAAGAAGCTTACCCATGGTATTAATAGTCGACTTCTAATGCCTTTCGATCGTTAAATTAGCGACCCCAGACTTGTTTAATTTTTTATCTTTACATCTGTTTATGCATTTGATTACATTGCAATTTAATGCTTATTGCTGACAAATTGTTTAAAATTCTGTTACCAATCAATTGTCTGCCTAAAATTGCATATGCTTTTTAATTGCTTATAAGAATGCAATTACTGTGCAATGTTGTTTGATTTTGCAGTGACTAATGAAGGCTAAGGAAATTCATCTCAAATGATCTTCCACCTCGACGAACGAGCTTCAACTCAATAGCTTTCGAGGACGGAATCTACATCAGGAAGGGGGGCATGTTAACCCTCACGGCTCACGGACACCCCATCACCTACGACGGACGTGTATTATGTATTTGGTAGAGTCAGGTATCGGGCTTGTCGGAATAATAGGAAAAGAGTAAGAGTGATCGCCGATGAGAGGCGCACTCTAAGTGGGACATTCAAGGGATTAGTTGGCTAAGCATGGGCGCCCAAGTGTGAATGGAGTGAGCTCATATAAAATCCAACTAAACCTAAAATTCACTCATTCTCTCATTTGTGCAATAGAAGAGTGCTCTTGCTCCATCTCCATCTCCATCTTCTTCTTCTTCACCTCCTTGTGTGTGTGTGTGTGTATGTGAGAGAGAGAGAGAGAGAGAGCGCGATCGAGCATTGCGACGGCACGACGGCGGTGAAGCGGTTGAGCGCGACGTAGCGGCGTCTCCTTCTTCTTCGCGGCGAGGAATCCTCCACGGCAGGAGCATAGAGCGGTGAGTGACACACCATTGCCCTCTTTTGAGCTTACTAGTTAAGCTAGTTGTGTGCTTGGAGCCGTCTATGGCTCGCACACAGTGTTAGGCAAGGCCCTTGCTTCGACAGTGCGGCAAGGAGCGCACAGACTGCATGTCCAAATCCTCCACCCAACCTCCCTTTTATAGCCTCTTGGCTCTAGGATCCCTTCCCATTGGCATCCGGCCCTTGGCCAAGTCCCTGACCTCCAGGGTTGTTGCCCTTGGCACGAAATTAGTCCTCCCTTGGAGAAGCGTTTTCGTCCTTGAAAACAAGAGTGATGATATACTAATGTTTTCCACAGTGGAATCCGTCATGGATCCAATTGGTTCCTTGACCGGAACACAGTTCAGTAGGAGCTTCAATGAAACCAAGAGTAACATCTTTAGTTTCCACCTTGTTGTCCATTTGCAACCATTTGATTGTACCGGTTGTTGCTATCCAATCATAGTGTGTAGACTCCATTTAGAACGCACATGAGCATGCTAAATGAGTTATCACAACAAAGTTGTACCGGAAAGAATACCTCTTTTCACTTTCCATGAAAGTATCTTGTTGACATAACTCATCCGCCAAGTTTAAGTCCTTGACTTGTTCTCAAACCTCATTAGTAAACAACCCCACCATAACTAGTGTTCAAGGTTGAGAATCTAACTTATACATGAAGAGACTAAACCTAGTCGCAAACATGCTGTAACTTATGGTAAACAAACGCCAACTAGAGCAATAAATGCTTACTAATTGGATTTCCGGGTGCTAACATACCCACTTTGCATATCCTTTAGAACAAGATTATACTTTGTAATCTGTCTATCTCCTTGGATAACTGACAGTATTGAGGTGTTTTCCCCCACAATTTACAGACAGTCTTCCCAGTTGACTAGTAAACGGGGATCACAAATATCGTACAACATTGCTGAGGAATCAACAATGTCTTTATTAACCATCGTGGTTAGCTTGAAAGATCCACAAGCACCCAAACCAAGCCATGACCTCTATTGGTGATTGGTAGACCCAAAAGTAATCTCATAGAGATACTGCACATCGAGTGCAAAATCCTTCATAAGCAATGGACATGATGAATATGCATCCCACTCCAAATCAGCCTTTGCTAAACACTAGGGCCCATAACACCTAGTGTGCATGCATTTAGCAAAAACCAGATCTGGACCTGTATATCCATGATTATCTTTGCCAATACTTATAGAGAATGTGATGCTCGTATCACACATTAAAGAGGAATGTAAATAGTTCAAAAAAGAACCTAAATACTGTATAATGCAATCATTTGCTAGCCTTGCTAAAACATTTGAACCATAATAGAAGATGAAACATTAATCACTTCTAGGAACAAACAATGAAACTTTTTCATTAACAACTTAGAGCCTTGTTATATGTATAAACAACCATCTGTAATGATTTTTAGCGGTACTTGTACCTAAACAAGTCATTCTAAGTATGCGACAATTTTTGCCCACCAAAATTTCTCTTGATACGTCGTGCGGAAAATGGTCTAGAAAACATATTTGACCAGCACCTAGCGTCTTTGTCGTGACACATACTTTAAATAGTGGGCGCCAGTGTCAGTCTGAGAGATTCATATTCGCCACATGTGGAATATGTCTCAACTAAGGATGTCTGAAAAAAGAACATCCTACAAGTACAAGATGTACTTGTGTGTGGAGGTAACTGCAAACCCCGGGGAGGTCCCCTAAGAAAAATGTAACCTATCACGTGAGTTCAACAGAAGGGTATTTAAAGTTCTTGAAACTTACAGAAATATATATACAGAAGGACGTTATTTTTTCAAATTTGAAAAACACTTACAGATTTTAAAAGAAAAGGGTACATTATATTCCTTTAAAAATTCACAGATAAGGGATTTTACAAACATGTCTTGAACGCACGTGATATGGTAGTTTTACACATAGTGAACCCCCTGAGCTGCAAACACTCTATGATGGGAGTGAGAGCGACCCTCATTAGCCTTGCTCCACACTAGCTAAACCGAACTCCTTGAGTCCCTAGATCATGTTGTATCCCATGTGACAACATGTGCCAAATAAACCCTACAAGTGGGTTGAGAACTCCATAATGCAGGAACTTATGTTGGACACTACAGACCAAACTGCTTGGCTCTTAGATGACCATGTCATTTCTCTTAAAAGCAAAAATGGATGAAAACATAGTTCATGCATTCTACATGGAAAAGCAATAAAAAAGAAACAAAACCAAATCAGATGCGTACCTGAAGGTTGAACATAGTGTTCACTTATCCGTAGCGAAAGGCACCTGCCCAAATTTCTCGATTGCCAAGGCCTGGGAGTGCTAACTAAAAATTAGTGGGGTGCAAGTAGTATTGCACATGTAACCGTGGGTGTTGCCTTTGCAATCCTAACCCCTCGGTTAAAATCCACATTGTAGGGAAAATGCTCAACTAGCAACCAACAGTATCTGAATTCAACTGTGGAATTTGAAATCATCCACGACCCCTTGGAAGCTTATGGACTTCTTTTCTTGAAAGTGAAAGTGTGATGGGTCCAATAATTGACCATTAACTCTATAGTAAGTGATTGAGTAATCACGAGATGGGTCTTACCCCAAAATGGTATTCGTATAGACACTCTAAGTGCTATAGAAGATCCACTCAAGTTAGAATCGTATTCATCATTGGACTTGCTCTAGATCCAAAAATCCATAATCCTGGGTTTTTGCGAACAGCCGTGCTGTCCAAAATGCGTGCTCCATCTATACACCTTAGTAGAGAGAAGCCTTTACGAGTTTAAGTCTTTCAAAAACTCAATTTGATCTTCACGTTGAACGTATAGAGTACAAAAATAATACCCAAAAAATCAGTAATGGCATGACTCTTGCTTGTCCATTAAAATCAATGGGTACTCAACTGAATAGAGTTGGTCGATCTTGAAAGCAATCACTGATGGATTACAAAATAATGGCTCTTAGCCATTCCAAAAGAGGTGGAAATAGATGGGTTGTGGCCCTACCTTTTGGCGCTTAGCCCTTCTAGTTAACTCTGAGCCCTTCCTATTACTGTATTGACATAGAAAGATGTCAATAAAATCATGCCTAGTTTCACCTGACCCGCATAGAAGTTGGATGGAAAGAGAGAGAGAGAGAGAGAGAGCGAGAGAGAGAGAGAGAGAGAGAGAGAGAGAGAATGTTGGGCTGAGAAAAACGTCTTATTTGAATGTGTTTTATGCCCCTTTCATGTGATCCAGTGCAGACCATGTTTGTTGCTTAGCTTATCCTATAAGCGTACAACAATGTACTTGTACCACACCCACGTAGAGAGAGGTACCATAAGTCACATCTTGACTGACTTACCTTGTATGTGATCGTGAATGTATCGGGGTGAATTTAAATACGGAACTTTGCCTCTGAATAAGCATAAAAATTATTTTTATATATTAGTCACTTAACTTCTCCTTGACAGAGGAGTTAGTGTTATATCAAAAGCATTAACAGTACTGCGGTAAAAGTTTTTTCTACCACACAGGCATGTCATGCATGCTGAGGTGTTTCCCTTGGAGACAACGACAGTCTCAACCATGTGATCCCCTGGTATACGTGCCTTGCACAATTTGTTAAGTATGGAGCCCGATTTATCCTTGTAATTTTCAGTGGTAAAAGCGCACATTTGTAAGGCCCCCATTATGAGGAGAAGCCATCGTGCGTGAAGGAAAATCACTCACCGGAAACCAAAATTTTCACGGACAAGAATCAGGGGCAACTTTAAAGGCCTCGGGGGCGGAGGCCCCCGAGACTTTTTTTTTCGCCGGAATATTCTTTTTCGCCAGAATATTATGGCGGCCGGTGGCCGGTAGTCAATGGCCTATGGCCGGTGGACGGAAGTCAATGGCCGGTGGCCGGTGGTCGGAAGTCAATGGCCGGTGGCCGGTGGCCGAATTCAAAAGCGGACTTGTCTTCTCAAGGGCGGCCACACATGGGCGGATTGGAGGGTCCGATTTGGACTTATTCCCACAAGGGCGGCTACACATGGCTGTCTCTCATAAGAGAGGGCAGCCCTTTTGGCCTATAAAAGGAGGTCATTTCTACACACATTTCATAGTGTGAAGTTGATGCAACAAGGTGAGTGTGAGGTGGTGAGAGTGAAGCAAGGCGGGAGCTCCATTAAGGGTATAATCCCTTTGTAAATTACTTCTTGTTTTGAAGTACTAAAGCCATTGAGTGGCTGCTTTCCCGTGGACGTAGCCCACATTGGGTGAACCACGTATATCGTGTGTACTCTCTCTCTCTCTCTACTCTATAATCTCGTGTATGTAAATCTGTCTTTCTTAATTAAGTAATCTACTCAATTATCTATTTAGCTACGTCTTATTTCCTAACAACTGGTATCAGAGCAAGGTTTGCTCGTAGCTAAATTATCTCAAGGAAAGGATTCCTTGAATTGAGTGGGAGTTATGGCGGAGGAAGGGAAGCTCAAGATTGAGAAGTTCAATGGCAAAAACTACCAACATTGGAAGATGCAGATTGAAGACTATCTCTACCAGAAGGACCTCTATTTGCCACTAGGCGGTCTTGCGAAGAAGCCCGCAACAATGGCAGATGAAGCATGGATTGTCCTTGATCGAAAGGCACTGGGAACAATCCGGTTAAGCTTGGCGTCAACGGTGGCCTTCAATGTTTCGGAGATGAAGACCACGGAGGACTTGATGAAGTCACTTGACGACTTCTACGAGAAACCATCGGCATCCAATAAGGTATTTCTTATGAAGCGCTTGTTCAATCTAAAGATGTCAGAGAATGGTTCAGTTGCAGAACACCTAAATGACTTTAACACAAACATAAGTCAACTTCGATCAGTGAAAATCAATTTCGATGACGAAGTACGAGCTCTCCTTATACTATTATCTCTACCGGATAGTTGGGACAGCCTTGTGATGGCTGTAAGTAATTCTATCTCTGGCACAAATACTCTTAAGTTTGATGATGTTGTGGGTGTTCTCCTAAGCGAGGAAATGCGAAGGAGAAGCACAGGAGAATCATCAAGTGCTGCACTATCAGTGGAAACAAGAGGAAGGCCTAAGGAGAGGTTCAAAAACCAAAAGGGTCGTGATCGCTCAAGGCGGAGCAAGTCACGCACAAAGTCAGTTCTTGAATGTTGGAACTGCGGCAAGAAAGGCCACGTCAAGAAGGATTGCTGGTCCAAGAAGAAGAAGGAGACAGAGTCTCAAGACAACAAGCCAACATCGGAGGCCAATGTGGCAGGTAAAGTAGAGCAAGATGCTCTAATTCTCTCATTAGACAATGTGTCTAATTCCTGGATAGTAGATTCCGGGGCTTCATTCCATGCGACACCACACAAGCAACATTTCCAAGACTACACTAAAGGTAATTTTGGGTATGTATACTTGGGAGATGATGCAGCTTGTGAGATTGTCGGTAAGGGTACAGTTTCTGTCAAAACTGCTAACGGAAATGAATGGAAGCTTAAAGATGTTAGGCATGTTCCTTCTCTTCGCAAAAATTTGATCTACAGGACAATTGGACGATGAAGGTCACAACATTGCATTCGGAAACAAACGGTGGAAGATCTCAAAGGGATCTTTGGTGGTTGCCAAGGGTGAAAAAGTCGGTACACTTTACTTGTGTACTGTTAGCACGCAACCTTCAGCTTGTGCAGCAACTACAGAAGTTGACAGTGTGGTGTGGCACTACCGACTTGGGCATATGAGTGCCAAAGGAATGCAAATCCTTCAAACAAAGAAGCTTCTACCAGGTTTGAAAGAAGTGGACTTAGAGTTGTGTGAAGATTGTGTTTATGGTAAACAAAAGAGGGTAAAATTTCAAAAATCAGGAAATGAAAGAAAGAATAAAAAACTTGAGTTGGTTCATTCTGATGTTTGGGGTCCTGCAAGTACACCATCACTTGGTGGCTCATTGTACTATGTAACATTCATAGACGATGCGACTAGAAAAACATGGGTTTATGTCATGAAGAATAAATCCGATGTATTTTCCATATTTCAAAGGTGGAAAGCCTTTGTGGAGAATGAAACAGGTACCAAGGTTAAATGCCTCAGATCCGACAATGGAGGCGAATATTGCAGCCAAGCTTTTGAAAGCTTTTGTGCTAGCAATGGCATTCGGAGGCAAAGGACAACCCCAAGGACACCTCAACAAAATGGGATTTCGGAAAGGATGAACAGGACAATCATGGAACGAGCACGAAGCATGCGGCTACATGCAGGCCTACCGCTTGAACTTTGGGTAGAAGCTGTAAGTACGTCTGTGTACTTAATCAATCGGTCACCCTCAACGGCATTGGATGGGGGAGTTCCAGAAGAGGCATGGACAGGTAAACCGGTGAATTATGCATTTCTCAAAGTGTTTGGGTGTGAGGCTTTCATGCACATAGATAGAAGCCTAAGATCAAAGTTAGATGCAAAGTCCAAAAAGTGTTTCTTCATTGGCTATGGAGAAGGAGACTTTGGGTATCGCCTATGGAATCCTGAAGATGGTAAAATCTTAAGGAGTAGGGATGTAATTTTTAACGAACAAAATATGTACAAAGATTACTTGGAAAGAAAACAAACAAAAGAAACAGGTGATGAGTACATGGAGCTTGAGGACAGTGAAGACTCAAGGACTGCAAACGGTGACAATGTGCAACAACGTCAACCAAATGAGGAGCCTCAACCTATTCCCCGAAGATCTACAAGAGCAAGTAGACCTCCAGAAAGGTTTGTTCCTTCCTTCAACCATCTCTTGATCTCAGATTCTGGAGAGCCGGAATCATATGAAGAAGCTATGCAACATGAATCCAAAGAAGAATGGACGAAGAGCATGCAAGTGGAGATGGACTCACTACATCACAACCAAACATGGGAGTTGGTTGAGTTGCCTAAAGGTAAGCGGGCACTTCAAAACAAATGGGTGTACAAGATAAAGGAAGAAGAAGGTGGGAAGAAAAGGTACAAGTCTAGGCTTGTGGTAAAAGGTTTTTCTCAAAAGAAAGGTATTGACTTCAATGAAATATTTTCTCCTGTTGTAAAAATGAACTCAATTAGGCTTGTCTTAAGCCTTGTGGCTGCTCATGATCTAAATCTCGAGCAAATGGATGTAAATACGGCATTCCCTCACGGTGACTTAGAGGAGGAAATCTACATGCTTCAACCAAAGGGGTATGAAGTAAAAGGTAAGCAGAAAATGGTTTGCAGATTAAAGAAGAGCTTGTATGGTTTAAAGCAAGCATCAAGACAATGGTACTTGAAGTTTGATCGATGGATGTTGGATCATGGATTCACAAGATGCAACTCGGATCACTGCGTCTACACGAAGAATTTGGGAGATGGGAAATTCATCATCCTAATGTTGTATGTTGATGACATGTTGATTGCAAGTGCTAACATGCAGGACATCAAAGACCTAAAAGAGGAGCTGTCCAAATCTTTTTCAATGAAAGATTTAGGTGCTGCAAAGAGGATACTTGGTATGAAAATATCAAGGGACAGGACGAAGAAAACAATAAAGCTATCTCAAGAAGATTACATCAAGAAGGTACTAGAAAGGTTTGCAATGCAAAATGCAAAACCAGTTTCTACACCTTTGGCTGGTCATTTTAAACTAACGAAGGATATGTGTCCAAAGACACAAGAGGAGATAGCCTATATGTCTAAAGTTCCATATGCTGCAGCGGTAGGTTCTCTAATGTATGCTATGGTCTGGACAAGGCCAGACATTGCACATGCAGTGGGAGTTGTGAGTAGGTTCATGGACAACCCAGGTAAAGAGCATTGGCAAGCTGTGAAGTGGATACTTAGGTATCTAAAAGGGACAACAACAAATGCTTTGTATTTTGGAGGAACTGATATTTTTCTAGAAGGGTATGCTGATGCAGATATGGCAGGTGACAAAGATACTCGAAGGAGCACTACTGGCTATGTGTTCACGGTTGGAGGCACAGCAGTAAGCTGGGCTTCAAAGCTGCAGAAAGTGGTTTCACTTTCTACCACGGAAGCAGAGTATGTAGCAATGACGGAGGCAAGCAAAGAAATTCTGTGGCTTCACAGATTCTTAGAAGAGCTTGGATTCAAACAAGACAATTGTGTCTTGTACAGTGATAGCCAAAGCGCTATCCATCTTGCAAAGAACTCAGCCTTTCATTCAAGGACAAAGCACATTGAGGTGAGATATCACTTCATACGCACTCTTTTGGAAGAGGGACAACTAAAGCTAGGAAAGGTGCATACAAGTGAAAATCCTGCAGACATGTTTACAAAGGTGGTCAACAAGGAGAAGTTGAGCTTTTGCTCATCTTCAATCGGCATTCAAGGATAAGAAGCCAGAATGGAAAGCAGTCACAGGTTTGGTTTGGAGATCAGTCTCCAAGTGGGAGATTGTTAAGTATGGAGCCCGATTTATCCTTGTAATTTTCAGTGGTAAAAGCGCACATTTGTAAGGCCCCCATTATGAGGAGAAGCCATCGTGCGGGAAGGAAAATCACTCACCGGAAACCAAAATTTTCACGAACAAGAATCAGGGGCAACTTTAAAGGCCTCGGGGGCGGAGGCCCCCGAGACTTTTTTTTTCGCCGGAATATTCTTTTTCGCCGGAATATTATGGCCGGCCGATGGCCGGTAGTCAATGGCCTATGGCCGGTGGACGGAAGTCAATGGCCGGTGGCCGGTGGTCGGAAGTCAATGGCCGGTGGCCGGTGGCCGAATTCAATGGCCGGTGGCCGAATTCAAAAGCGGACTTGTCTTCTCAAGGGCGGCCACACATGGGCGGATTGGAGGGTCCGATTTGGACTTATTCCCACAAGGGCGGCTACACATGGCTGTCTCTCATAAGAGAGGGCAGCCCTTTTGGCCTATAAAAGGAGGTCATTTCTACACACATTTCATAGTGTGAAGTTGATGCAACAAGGTGAGTGTGAGGTGGTGAGAGTGAAGCAAGGCGGGAGCTCCATTAAGGGTATAATCCCTTTGTAAATTACTTCTTGTTTTGAAGTACTAAAGCCATTGAGTGGCTGCTTTCCCGTGGACGTAGCCCACATTGGGTGAACCACGTATATCGTGTGTACTCTCTCTCTCTCTCTCTACTCTATAATCTCGTGTATGTAAATCTGTATTTCTTAATTAAGTAATCTACTCAATTATCTATTTAGCTACGTCTTATTTCCTAACACAATTACACTGGAATGGATACATCACAGTGCAGCATTTCATAAACTATGAGCTTATATCCACGTAGTGCTAAAGACAGTGTGCCATTATCATTGATTGGAAGTCAATCTATAAGACCTTGGCAGAAGAGAAGCCGTACTTCACTCAAAGACAGACAAAGCACTTTGCTTTATACAGTGGCTTCTTATGGAGTTTGCCCAAGCACTTTGCTTTGCATGACAGAGAGATCCATTCTAAAATGAAAAGTAAACAAAGACAAAAACCAGTATAACTTGAAAATTGACTAACCTTGTCGCCCACTTGTGACCACGTTTTTGGTAGTGCACTCGAATATGGCTGATGCAGATAACTTGAGAGCTGTCTGATGTCCCGCACAAGCCTTCTTGGCTTGGTGTAATCCGATCTCTAAAGAAAAAACATGCAGACATGTTGCAAAGACGTCAAGGTGCGTATGTTGCAGTATGTCTTAGAGTGAAGCCTTGCTTCCTAGAAGTCGATCAGTAAGATGAGACAAGACTAATACTGAATGCTCAGAGCAACAGGTACGTTGGTTGACACCCATGTGTCTAAGTAGAGAAGCATCAGCCTTGTCAAAATTTTATAGAGAGTCGGCCTTGCCAATCGTGCACTTTATTGAGAATCGTGAGATTGCCCCATATGGATAGAGATGGCATCAATAACTTAGCTATCAAGAGTCAACTATTTCCAAATACTAATTGATTAAAGCAACAAGTGAACATACCTATTGACTACCCTTGGTAGTGAAAGTCATAGCATCCTATAGTATGGTTGTTGACTTGGGATTTAGACCATAGTTATGGACTTTGCCTGTCCTCTGCAAGCTATAGATGCTTGGGCGTGATCATGCACCCAATACATACCTACATATCGATTCAGCCCCTAGTAGTCTTGGTGGACGGGGCCTTGCTCCCTGGGTAAAACATAATTGATGTACCCCTTTTAAAATAGACCTTATTGAAATGCTAAAATAAGTACATGCTCCTGTAATACAATCCTATACATAAAGCGATACGAATTACAAGAAGGTGAATCTCAAACCTTATGATTCTTCCGTGCTCGAATATTTGACAAAGGCCTTGCCTGCGATGCCCTTACTAACAACACTTTGCATGGATTTTGAACAGTGCTCGATCCCATCAAATGCTATCGGATGCACCATGAAGCCTCTCCAATATGCCAAACAACCTGTAGCATGTACTAAATTCCGTCAAAATTCCTTGAAACTAAAACGTTTCTCTAATATGCCAAACAACATGTAACATGTACTGAATTCCGTCGAGATTCCTTGAAACTACGACCTTCTTGTGCATGGTATGCTTGGTATGCCTTGCCCTTTGCTTGCTATGTCAATTCCAAATCCAATGAAACCCTTGCTAAATATTAAAATTTTATGCCATCAAAACTCAAAAGTTTTGACATCCATAGCTTTTCCCAAATTGATTGTTCCTGATTAGTTCCTGCAACCTTGAGGGTCGTCCACCCTCACATGGTCGCACAATCCCCGCACAAATGCATGGTTGACTGGCTTGTTGCAGCAGGTGGGAAAGGCCCCCTTGAAAAGGGATGGCCAATTTACCCAAGCCCCAAAGGGTGGCTGAATGTGAATGAGCCAAGGAATTTCATGGCGTCGACGCAGACAGGTGAAGTCGAATAGAGTGAAGATGAGGCATCCACTACAGGCGGCTTCTCCCCATGCTACCGTGACGAACCTTGTGTAGATTTCCCTCGCGAACTCAGTGAGACCAACCGTGAGCGGTTGCATGCAGGTTTACCTTGCTCCACTCCCCAGATAATCCCGCCTTCCCATGGTCGTCTTCTCCAGCGTCGGTTCTGTAGGGGCCGTGTCCCATGCTGTGTGTCGGGTTCTTGAGCTTGTAAGACCCGGTGAGGGACTGCGTGAGAATGAACCACCCACCCAACCTCCCATTTAATAGCCCCTTGGGCCTCTTTCCCTATCCACACTTGCAACTTGCCCCTTGGGCTTGGTCCTTGATCACTGGGCACTACCCTTGTCATGACATTACTCCCCCCTTGGAGAAGCGTTTTCGTCCTCAAAAACACAAGCGATAGTATCTTTGTGAGAACATTGATGTTTTCCTTTTTGGCATCCCTTACTCGGGCCAATTGTGCTGACAATTGATACTTGGTGCAGTGAGGAGGTTCAATGAAACCAAGAGCAACATCTTGATTTTCAACATTATTGTCCTTTTGCAACCACTTGTATCTAAATGCTAAATCAATTTAGAACTCACTTGAGTACTTTAAAGGAGTAGCCACACCTGAAAAGTGTCTAAAGACATAACCAATTTTCAGATTTTCTAAAGATACTGGAAAATGCAAGAAAACCTTCGTGCAACTTCCCATGAAGTTGTGAGCCAGATTTCCAACTCGCGTCAGTATCTTGAAAAGCTCATAGCTACTGAGAGACACAATAGGAACTGTCCTTATGGAAGACTTTTGAACATTTTGGAACACATTGAACTACATGTTCACCCCTAATGAAGGTTACCTGCCAACCTACTTTGTCAGCACACCTATTAAGTCCTTGACTTATGAAACTATGAAAACGGTATCCAACCCCACCACAACAGGTGTTCAAAGTTGAAAACCTTATGTAAGAAGATTCTAGAATAGGGAGAGAATCGCCCATTCAAAATGCATTGTGGTAACGTATGCTCATAGCAGATCTTTTAGCAAAAAATAGCAGCAGTAAGAGTGAGGTGCTTTTCCCCAACCTCTTATAGATAGTCTTCCACGACTGATGATAAACCATAACTCAACCAGTGCGTATCTAGCTATATACGCGATATGGAGTGGAGACAACCAACTAGGTTGAAAGAGGGTTGAAGTGGAGTAATCTTATAGAGTATATCCAATCACAGATACCCATCCTGAGCCATCACCTTGTATGGTATGGTGTAAACTCATAAATCTGCTTGAAAAGTTGCACTTGAAGTGAATACAATTGCAGAAAGAAGGAAGGCCATGAATTTTCATGCCGCTCCGAACAAATTTGTGTTAAACATTAGGGCCCATAGCAGCTAGTGTGCATACATTTAACACAAATCAATCCGAATCGCAATTCAATGACGAGACTTTTCACAGCACGTGCATGAAAGCCTTGCAACAAGAGTTGGACCGTAATAGAATGTGAAAGCTCAGTCACACCTAGGTACCAACCATGAGACATTCTCATGAACGTATCATACTTGGCTATATGTAGAAACGATCCTCCGTTAAGGTGGTTTCACAGCACTTGTAATCGGAACAAGTCTGTACGTAGTACCCAACAATTTCTGGCCACTAAAATTGTTCCTGATACATTGTGCGACCAGCATGTAGGGACTTCATCGCGACACATCATTAGGAATTAGGCGCCAGTGTCAGTCCCAGAGACTTATATTCACCACATCTGGAATATATCTCAAATAAGGATGGCAAAGAAAGCGACATCCATCAAGCACAAATTGTGCGATGCGAGTGGGAGGGACCCTCATTATCATTGCTCCACACTGGCTAGACCAAACTCCTTAAGTTCCTAGACCATGTTGTATCCCATGTGACAACATGTGCCAAATCGAACCTTACACGTGGATTCATAACAGCATAATGCAAAAAAATTATATGGTACACGACGACCCAAAATGCTTTGTTTCGACATTTCCTTGGCATGTTCTCTGAAATATTGAAGCGTACTTATACGACTTGAAAAACGCAAGCAAAACATACGAAAAAATGGAATAACACCAAATCAATAGATGCGTACCTGGAGAGTTGAACGTAATGCTTACTTACCCATATTTAAATGCAGAGGAGCATGTTGCCCACCTGGAAAAAAACCAAGCAACATTGCACTGGAAAACCTGGGTGTTGCCTTCGCAATCCCAACCCATTGGGTAAAATCTATGTAGTCAAAACCCCCTGGTAAGACCCTTTGTAGAAATTGTTGAACTAGCAAGTGACGGTAACCAACCTAGTTAACCGTGTACAGAATGATGAGAATCAACTTGAAAAGTTAAATTTTTTTGCTACCGTGTGGTAGATACGGAATTCTTTCCATGAAAGTATAGCGGGAATAGATCAAACTGTGATCCTCAATGCGTATGAGTGATTTAGTAAGCACCCGTTGGGTCGTACCCCAAAATTGTGATGCCATAGACACTCGTAGTGCTGTAGAGAGATCAAGAAATCTACATAAGTGAGATGCCTAGCTTGTATCAATAGCCATGCTGTCTCAACTGTTTGCTGCCTCTAGACCCATGGTACAGATCAGCTGATGTAAGTGCAAGAGTATCAAAAAACTCAACTTGAGTGTCGCACTAGAAACATATAGTGCAAAAATGACACCCTAATCCTCCAAAATGACAAGACTCTTGCTCATCCATTAACGTCGATGTATTCGATGTGTACTCCCCTGGGAAGATTTGTTCTATCATAAGAACAATCCCCCAAGGAATTCCAACCATTGGGTCATACCCGAGATCTACCAGTGACTCCTAGTTATCATGTGTGGTGCATAGCCCTTATTGGCAATTAGTGTTCACTCAAGGAAACAATGAAGACTAATGTAGAGGGTGTCTTGCCTAATTTCTAACAGAGAGAGAGAGCACCTTGGCTCATGATCACTCCCAAACACTGTGTAGAAAATTTTCATAATCCATGGAGAGAAATAAGAAAGAGAGAGAGAAAATGATGGGCTTAGGAACTTTCCTTAAGTGAAGAGTTTGTATATGTTGTGACCAATATGTGTGCTTTGACGCATCATATGCCAGACTTGTAGCTTATTCTATAAGCATGCAACAATCTGCCTATATAACGCTCTCATCGAGAGAGGGAACAGAAAACACAAGCCACAGTTTGACCCACTTACCATGTATGGGATCGTGACTTTACAAAAATGACTTAATATGGCACTTTGCCTATGAAATAGTTATATTTTTAGGTTCCTTTTAGTGGTATTGTGTGTTGACAGCAACCCAAAATTTAAACAATTCAGAACTTAGTTTGTCCGTGACAGAGTGTTTGGTGTGTTAGCGGAAGCATAATCTCTGAAGCGGTGGAATTCATGCCATCATGTTGGCATGCCATGCATATAGATTGTTAAGCCCTTGGCAAGAGTGATGGCCTCAAATGTGAGACCCATAACCATTAGTGCCTTGCATAGTCGAAACTAGTAGGGATTCTATGAGATGATAGTCCCTATTTTGCTAGTTTTTCAAACTTGTGTGCCACTCCTCGTGATTCCAAGTCATTGGACAGTACCTTGGCACAAGGGAGAAGCCTTGCTTCATGAAAAATTGTCAAAGGACTTTGCTTTGTACAAAAGCATTAGTTTCCATTGTAAATGTATAAACATGGAAAAATAAACAATATTGAACATGGTCTAACTTGATCATTCTATTGTAACCAGTTTTCTTGAGATGTCATGGGAAAACTCGCTCAAATGTAGCTCATAGCCCTATTTTTTGTTGGCATCAAACCCATGCTTAACCTGCCAACAGATCAGGGTTTTAAGCATGGGTTTGATGCCAACAAAATTGTAATGCTTAAAACAATTGTCACAATCAGTGCTTGTGTTTGGAGTGCCTAAAGTGGACTTCCCTCTATTTGCATGTGAGCCTTGCTAGAAGGCAATGCAATCCTTGCTTGCCCAAAATGTTATATAAATTTCAAAGTTACAATGCAGCATGCACATTATAGGCATAATTCAGGTGCATGTGCAAGTAATGATCATTCATGCTAGCAAAATCATGCAAATGAATGGAGATTGATAACTTGTACAACAGCCCTACAGGGACAAGAATCACTCATCATGTTCGAATAAATGTGCCAAACAACTTCAAGACAAATGCATACCTGATTACCGACTTGTGTCGCATGGCCTATGCGGTAGCTCTTCCATAATCCTTGAAACACGTTTCATGCGAATGGGAGGCGATACAACTTCTTGAAAGTGTAAACAGTGGTTGGTCTTGCTGAAAATTGGCACCTTAAATTCCACAGGCCTTGCCTATACCAGCATGGCATAGGCCTTGCTGAACATGCTAAAAGTGCTCCATGCTTTTCTTGTTGTGCGTATAATGCAGAGAGATCTGCGAGATTCAAAGAAGTTATAATTGAAAACATTAAAGTCGACTTGCTTACCGACTCATAGAAGTCCACTTCATACGGTGGAAACATGTCTTTGTATCCGCAAAAAACATGCCTTCGTAATTGCCATCCCACCATTTTCAAATAATATGAAATTTATGTTGTGGTTGGAACGACCTGAAACCCCTGTCAGCTTTGTGTACTACCAGCAGCTTGCTCAGCTGGGCAAAAAATTGACGATCGATTTGCATCTGCGTATCTGGCGGGGTGGATCTGCGTATCCGGCGGGGTGGAACACTGTGGGTACCTGCCCTAATTTTTAAGTGTGGGCACCTGCCCTAATTTTTAAATGTCTTGCCCTAAGTCCAAAGGCCTTTGGGCGCCTGTGTATGGGAAACAGGAAGTCGGGCATGGCGCACAGAGTAGAGTTCGAGAGAAACAGGCCGCCCCCACCTTCCGTGGTGCTCGGCTTGCAGCACACCAGGATCGCGAAGTGATCGCGTCGGCGCCGCGATCTTGTTGCAATCCTCTGTGCGCAATTTGGTGAGGGTCAAAAGGTTCTCCCCTCCTCGGCTTAGGGGAGCCTGCACACGGGTTCCCTTCATCGTCTTTGACCACTTCCCTGCTAAGCGGCCATGCCCGCCTCCAGCCCCCTAGTTTCCATGCATGCAAGAGCAAAAGCGGGTGGCTCCATGCCCTCATGCCCAAAATAGCCATTTCTTTGATACGAGTGTAAGACCCGGTGAGGGACTGCCTGAGAATGAACCACCCAACCTCCCATTTAATATCCCCTTGGGCCTCATTCCCTATCCACACTTGGAGCCGGCCCCTTGGGCCTGGTCCTTGACCACCGGGCACTACCCTTGTCATGACAGAGCCCACCATGAAACTCCCCATAGACTTGGCTGGCCCTTCCATGCACCCTCCTCATGGAAATGAGAGAGAGAGTGGGAAAGAGAGAGAAAGATCATCTAATGTTGTGCCAAAGCATGCAAGGTTCCCCCTTCCTCCATAGCCCCTCCCTCCCCTAAGGTCTGATACCAGTGTAAAACCCTGGGACTGCCATGTCTGAATCCTCCAACCAACCTTCCATTTAAAGCCTCCTGGCCCTAGGATCACTTCCCATTGGCAGCCGGCCCTTGGCCCTGATCGCTGACCTCCAAGGTTGTTGCCTTTGGCATGACAGAGAGACCACCTAACACCTGTCAACCAGTCAAGGAATTATAGACAGTGGGTCAATCAAAGCCTATAGACAAAAAGTATCCAAAGCCAATGTCCTGGTCCACCCAGTTGCCTCTGAGGGCCTGGTGTTTAGGTGTGTGTGTGTACCTTTTTTTAAATTTAATAAATACACACCAAGGAAAAAGATGTTCAAAGGAAGACTGGCTAAAGATGTCTAGGCAAAGATTTGTATAGAAACAACTTAGTCTTAGATTCATAATTGTACAGCATAATAAGAATGAGGTATCATTCCAAATGAGTTTATACAAAGGTATCAAAACTATCCCAGTTGAGTCATACAGGGTTTACCAAAGTTCGACAGCAGCACGCTAAACCTTTTTAAGCCAAGATAGAATTCTCACCTCCATCCATATAGTCAAGACAACAGATATGCTAGACTTGGCTATGTATGGAGGCTTCAAAGAACGTATCACTTGTTATCCATGTCAAAATTACAAATTATTAGACTAGCTATTGCCCTATACACTAAAGTAGATAATATCTCAAGGTTTTTCTACATATAAAGTAATCCTAACAGAATTTCTCCATATGTTTTAAAAGAACTTCTTCTTTATAATAACCATTTATAGTAAAAAAGTTGACTACTCCATATCATTCTATGCACTTCTTTAGCTAAACATAGTATGAAAAAAACCCCAGGTTTAGGCCAGCCATCAAGAACCTGAGTTTAATAAGTAATCTCCCAGTTTGTAGTAGGCATGCTCACCTATCAACACACATTAAGTACCATAAAGAGATTTTCTTTGGTATCAAAATAGTAGCTGGATTATTTGTCTAGTAAAGTATCAGTCGTAGCCAAAAAAAAATGGAGCTAGTTTTTTATGGTAAAAATACACTCAAGTCACAAAGAACCACAATTTCCAGTAAAATCTCAACTCCTCATGTCAGAATTTTTGCAAGTCAAAGGAAACAATCTCCCCCATAACATACTTAGGTAGTAAAGCACCAAAAAACCAGATCAGTACCCATATGTGGGTCAAAATTTATGCCGATTCTCATTAAAGTATCAAAACCAGATTATGTATAAAGTTTTTATATACAGTCTGCCCCATATCACAATACCATAAAATATTTAGGTTGTACAGTACCAAAAAACCAGGTCAGTGTCGATCAGAATTTATGCCAATTTTCAGTAAGGCATCAAAAACTAGAGTGTGTATGTATGTATGAAGTTTCCACATATTTTATGGCAGTACCCCTGAGAGCCACATGTAGTAGAATATTTTATATATGAAAATGGTTTACAAAAAGGATCGGACCTAAGCAAGATATCCAAGACCAAAATGCCAATCAGTAATCAGCCACAGGTTGTAGGTAGATCAAAGCAAACAAGCACACCATCAATGTAGGTTTAGAGAAAAAAAAATATTTTGTGTTGAAGTCATCAGTGAGCATGCAGTTCACAAGTCCTAATGCAGTAGTTAATAATGCCAGCATATGTTAGTAGCAAGATATATTTTCTCTTTGCCTTTAGCAACCAAAAATCATCCTCTTTTTTTGGAATCAAAGTTCCAAGGCAAGAACTAGAAGTTGTAATACAAAGTTTTAAGAGCCATGTGATTGCCAAGTGTATCATCCAATAACCAGTTAGAAGCACAAGGTCCTACCAAGTATATCAACTTTTTCTCAAAAAGGCTTTTAGCATAGAAGAGGGTCAGAATTCAGTTATAAAAGACCACTGTTAGTTAATAGTTTATTCCTGCTAAACCACTGAGACTAGGTGAGCAGAGCTGCCTAGATCATAAAATAACTATTCTCTGAAATTTCCAATAAAAGCACAACTCCTTAGTGCTAAAGAAGTTATTTTCAGAAAAAATCAGGTTACCAAGTGAACAAGAGCAAGAGCAATAGATCATAGTTTATCTATGAAGAGGAAAATCACCCAGCAACAAGAGAGGTAAGAATGTTTTCCAATCATCCAAAACCCTGTATCCACCCATACTTTCAAAAAGCAGCAAATCACTTTCTTATGGGAAACCAAAACTAAGATTATGCACCCAACAAAAACAGCGATTATCAAAGAATTTAGCATTCAACAAGGACAGAGATTTTCAAAAAGACTGAGATTAAGAGTGAAATGTAGAGCCTATGGAGCAGAGTTAATCCAAAAACATCTCCAAAGTGCCGGAGGAAAGCCAAGCACCTTTCAAATGTTTTCTTTCTTACTCTCCCCTTTCCCCCTCTTTAAAAATCATACGACCATGTTAACCATATCTAGGTGTTTTTGTAAGGCATAATAAAGAAGAACCCACTGCCCAAATCCCAGATAATAATCACTTTACCTGTATGCTACCTTTTTATAGGGGTAGTCATTTGGTAAGAAGCAGGTTAAAGTATCTTGGCTACAGTTTGAAACCCGAGACAGGGGAAACCCCAAAAAATCTTTAGCTATGGAGTTGCCGCAGTCGCTTAGCACGGGTCCTTCTCTATAGGAGGGTAGGATTGTTTTTCTGCTTAGAATCATACAAAGCAGTGGCTAGCCCAAAGTTGTGCCAAGCCACCCATCATCAGATCGAGATGTGCTTCCTCAAGAAGCACCATGAGTGAAAGGGGAAGTGTCTTGTCCCGACAGAGTATACTAACCCAGTAAAGCAGAGCGTAACCAAGAAGGAAGCCTAGGCTCTATTTGTTAAAAAACAATTTGGGGGATTTCTCCCACTGAGCCTATTTTCCAGAACATTGGTTCACACTAAACCATGCAAACCAAGATAGCAGTGTATGTTAAATCCACAAGGGATTTCTCTCACTGAATTTAGGCTTTTAGTGGTACTCATTCAGCCATGCTAATCAAGATAGCATAGTAGGCCAGAAATAAGGAATTCAAGTATCAATTCAGTGATTTCATGCTCAAGGTGGAGAACCTTATGCTAAGAGTAGGCTTCTTGTAATTAAGCAGCAAAGGCTTAGTCAAACTGCAAGAAGGTGTTGGGTAAAGTATTAGCAGCATACATAGTTAGGGTAGTAATACCAATAGGTACAGTTAGCATAATTCAAAGTAGCTATCCTGGTATGATGCAATGACCAAGTGTGGTCAAAATTTATGCCAATTCTCATTAAAGTATCAAAACCAGATTATGTATAAAGCTTTTAGATTTTTTGTAAGTCAAAACAGCCTCCGCCGTATCACAATACCATAACATATTTAGGTTGTACAATACTAAAAAACCAGACCAGTGTCGATCAAAATTTATGCCATTTTTTAGTAAGGCATCAAAAACTAGAGTGTGTATGTATGTATAAAGTTTACATATATTTTATGGCATTACCCCTAAGAGACAGATGTAGAAGAATATTTTATATATGAAAATGGTTTACAGAAGAAATCAGATCTAAGCCAGATATCCAAGACCAAAATGCCAATCAGTAATCATCCACAGGGTGTAGGTAAATCAAAGCAAACAAGCACACCATCAATGTAAGTTTAGAGAAAAAATGTTATTTTGTGCTCAAGTCATCAGTGAGCATGCAGTTCACAAGTCCTAATGCAGTAGTTGATAATGCCAGCATATGTCAGTAGAAAAATATATTTTCTCTTTGCCTTCAGTAACCAAAAACCATCCCCTTTTTTGGAATCAAAGTTTCAAGGTAAGAACCATAAGTTGTAATACAAATTTCTAAGAGCCATGTGATTGCCAAGTGTATCATCCAATAACCAGTTAGAAGCACAAGGTCCTGCCAAGTATATCAACTTTTTCTCAAAAATGTTATTAGCATAGAACAGGGTCAGAGTTCAATTATAAAAGACCAGTGTTAGTTAATATTTTATTCCTTCTAAACCATAGAGACCGGGTGAGCAGAGATGTGCCTAGATTATAAAATATTTATTCTCAAAAATTTCCAATAAAACCACAACTCCTCACTAGCTAAATAAGTTTTTTAAAGGAAAAATCAAATTACCAACAAGTGAACAGGAGTAGGAGCAATGGATCATATTTTATCTATGAAGAGGAAAATCACCCCAGCAACAACAGAGGTAAGAAAATTTTCCAATCATCCAGAACCTTGTATCCACTCATACTTCCAAAAAGCAGCAAATTACTTTCTTATGGGCAACCAAAACTAAGATTATGCACCCAACAGGGACAATGATTATCAAATATTTTATCACTCAACCAGGACAAAGATTTTCAAAAATACTGAGATTAAGAGTGAAATGTAGAACCTGTGGAGCAGAGTGAATCAAAAAACATCTCCATAGTGCCTGGGGAAAGCCAAGCACCTTTCACAAGTTTTCTTTCTTACTCTCCCCTTTCCCCCTTTTTTAAAAAATCATACAACCATGTTAACCATATGTAGGTGTTTTTGTAAGGCATAGTAAAGAAGAACCCGCTGCCCAAATCCCAAATAATCACTTTACTTGTATGCTACAAGGCAAAAGATAGAGAAATGCCAAGTCTAAGTGAGGGAGAAGAAGAAATCCCTCACCTTTTATAGGGGTAGTCGTCTGGTAAGAAGCAGCTCAAAGTATGTTGTCTACAGTCTGAAACCGGAGATAGGGGAAACCCCAAAAAATCTTCAGCTATGGATGTGCCGCAGGCGCCTAGCACAGGTGCTTCTCTATAGGAGGGTAGGATGTTTTTTCAACTTAGAATCATACCAGGCTGGCCCAAAGTTGTGCCAAGACACCCATCATCAAATCGAGATGTGCTTCATCGTGAAGCAGTATGAGTGAAAGGGGAAGAGTCTTGTTGCAACACAATATACTAACCTAGTAAAGCGGAGCGTAACCGAGAAGGAAGCCTAGCCTTTATGTGTTTTTTTTTTGGGGGGATTTCTTCCACTGAGCCTATGTTCCAAAACATTGGTTCACACTAAACCATGCAAACAAGGATAGCAGTGTAAGTAGCGTTAAATCCACAAGGGATTGCTCTCACTAAATCTAGGCGTTTAGTGGTACTCATTCATCCATGCTAATCAAGATATCATAGTAGGCCAGGAATAAGGAATTCAAGTATCAATTTAGTGATTTTATACTCAAGGTGGAGAACCTTATGCTAAGAGTAGGCTACTTGTAATCAAGCAGAAAAGGCTTAGTCAAACTTCCAGAAGTGTGATGGGTAAATTATTAGCAACATACATAGTTAGGGTAGTAATACTAATAGGTATAGTTAGTGTAATTTGAAATAGCTATCCTGATCAGATGCAGTGACCAAGTGTGTGTGTGTGTGTGTGTGCATTCATCAGATGCAGTGACCAAGTGTGTGTGTGTGTGTGTGTGTGTGTGTGTGTGTGTGTGTGTGTGTGTGTGTGTGTGTGTGTGTGTGTGTGTGTGTGTGTGTGTGTGTGTGTGTGCGTACGTGCGTGCGTGCATGCACAACGCTAGTGCACAACATACTATTAGATCCACATGAATTTTCATTGCTTATTTAGAGAGGGCTTTAGCCCCTTGACCTACATCATTAACCACTATGATTAGAGGTGCCTAGGTATCTTTTTGCTGGAGATCCATAGATTCAAAGAGACTACACTTAGAAGCAAAGGACCTACACATAGAGGATCCATACAAAGGTGGATCACTATTTTTACCAAGGTACTACTCTGGTCACACCCTCATTGAGGCATCTTGTGTGACGAGCCATCACGCTTGACCACTTACGACACCCGAGTATGCAAGGATCTTCACATTTTAGACGAGATCTATATATTATTTGTGTGTGTGTGTGTGTGTGTGTGTGTTCACACACACACACACACACACACATATAATATATAGACCTCATCTACGATGTGAACACTAGATTATCTATAGATGACCATAGAATGGATATTTTATTAACATGTAAGATGGTGTGTATGGCCTATCCACATCATGTAAACATGTAAGCATAACCTATAAGAGGCATAGATTAGCCTAGAGTTGCAAAGAGAAACTTGTACAGCTCATACATGAGCACCAAAACCAAAATTAAAAAATTGCTTCTATTGGAATCCCATAACATTGTATGGTGGTTGCAAATCAGCCTTATAAAGTGTTGATTTGCACCAAAATCCTTTATATCCACAATATAAAGCATAAACCGTCCGTATTTCGGCCCATACGTTGCATCCAAAAAAGCACCAATGCCATGAAAAACAGCGTAAGATGTCTATTTCATCAAAATGGCTTGGGATTTTTTCTGTGGGTAGTCCTTGGCATGTGGAACATGGCCATGCTCTTGGATTTTGATTTGGACAAGAATTGATGTTGGTAAGACCCTGTGTAGTGTTTTTGGGCTCAAAAAGTGTATCTTGAAGGTGTTGGGGGTCAAAAATGATCAGAATGGCTTTAAACTTGATATATGAGCTCTTGAAGGTGATATGAATAGACCCAGAATGGAAAAACTTCCTCTGTAGGCCAAAAATGTCAAATAGACTACTTCATCATTTTTTGCAAGTGACCACACAGATTGGTTAGCAATGTGCTCATGAACATATTGTGCAAGTTTCATGTGATTTGGACAAGGTTTGGTAGGTCTATGGCCCATTATTGCCTCTATGCGCTAACTTTGCGTTTTTTCATGCATATGAGGTCAATTTTGGTCCAAATGTGATGAAACTTGGTGGCTAGCATGTAAAGGCTATTTAGAAAATGTGTGTGATGAGAGATGTTGGGTTTTGTGCCCAGAAATGGCTTTGAGATATCCTATGCGTAGGATGTCTCCTGATGATTTTTTAATGGGAACTGCTACTGGTGCCTGCCCTTAGTCCCCCTGAGTCCCTTTTAAGTCTAATTTCAACAAAAAAGTCAAATGGATAGAAAGTAACTCCCTGTGTGGATTTCAAAGCCTCCGAGCCGTTTTTTGACTTTTGGAGTGCTTTTCGGCGATGAAATTTCTTGATGTTGGTCTCCATAGTTTCTCGATCCCTTAGGGATCCTTGCTGTATGGTTTTTGTTGACTTTGGCTTCACCGGAGCTCCATTTGGCAATTTGTCGCTCTAGAAGCACCCGTGGTTGCGTTTACATGTCTTCGAGTACTTGTGGTGGTCTACCACCATAGGACTTGGTTGTTGATAGTCTAGGAAAGCCGCTCGTGAAGTTTGGTGGCAAACGGACATGTTGTTTGGCCACGAGAGCTATTTGACGCTTTGTGTGTCTGATGCCGTTTCTGAAGTTTAGTGCCGCTTCGGGTCACCTTTTGGTCATGTGGGCTACAGAGACTTGTCGAGCATGTCGAGATGCTTCTACCCATGAATTTTGGTAGCATTTGGGCGCCTCTCGACCGATTTCCCATTTTGGTGGCCTCTTGTGGGGTTCTAGGAATTAGGGTTTTTTCCGATGGTTTTCTACAGCCTTTGGACATAGGTGGCCACTTCTACTTGTAGGTCCGCTTTCTGTGTGAACCCTACGCTAGTTTTCGCGACAAAACGACAAACATGCGCGAAAAGCTCAAGGTGGTGAGCCTACCTCTCATGTCTGAGGCCCGTTGGGTAGTCGTGCGCGTCGTAGAAGCTTCTGGAAGTTCCGTTCGCTCTAGGTGGCAGAAGCTCTCTCACAAACGTCAATAGTGGAAATGAGCTTAAAATGAAGTGAAAATTTCTAAAAATGGGGGTCCCCGAACCACTTTTCATGAAATTTGACATGTGCTCCCAACTTCTTGCGAGATGCGGTTTAGGCTCAAAAACTTCTTAATTTGGACTCCATTTGCCCAATTTACAAGAAATTTGACATTTCGATCAAAATCTAGCCAAAGCACGCTTTCCGCTCCAGTCTCATAATTGCACCCCCGCTGTACCATAGGTTGTCCTATAGTCAATGATCATCCCCATATTTTTTGTTTTTCATTACGACCGTCTTTCACCTGCTTTTTGTATTTTTAAAGTTTTTATGTCAAAAATTAACAAAATTAAAAGGAAAATAGTAAATCAAACCCAGAAATATCCCCAAAAATCATAATAAATCAAAAATATCACCGAAAAACATTATATACACTCACATGCAATTTTTATGGCCGGATTTCTCCGTTTTACCAATATTTTGCCCGAAAAATGACTATTTTTACATTTATGCACACACATAGGGGTTTGATTTGGCGTTTGGCCCCATATACCTGTAGATTCATACTGTATAAGGGCATATGTACTTGGGGTAGTCGAGAAAATTTCACAATCAAACAACAATCCTTAAAAATAGTCGAAAACATACCCTTTTTTCTCTTTTTGCCATTGGGTCCGCATTTGAGAATGCCTTCCCCCCCTCCTAGGTGGAGTCCTCCCGAACGACAAGGTATCGCCTAGGAGTATGTGTCATGCATGAGTTGAAAAAATTGTGCTAATGCTTGGCCGTGTAATGTGGCCCTATTTTATGCATACTCGGTCAATGCATTAGAAAATTTCAGAGGTCATTTGGAGGGCCTTGTAAGAAATTGTATTTCTCTCTCTAGAAACTTTTTTTAAAATGCACTTGCACCTTGTGAGTACGTCCAATAGGACAACCAGACACTCTGAAAAGTAGATTTATATTCCCAATCGTCCTTGAAAACGGTCACTTTTTTATTTAATGCGAGCGTCTTTTTCAGGAGGCAGGTGCGGCGCATTCAATGCAGCTTACGTCATCACTGAAAGTTGAAAAGTCACAAACTGTAAAATAGTGATAGATTTTGAGGATTTTGACACCACCAATGCATCCGGAACGCCAAAATACCTTAAAAACGAATGTCTACTTGTCTCATTCCGACATCCGGAGAGGCAAAAAATGTCAAAAAACCCCCAAAAATGGGCTTTTTACTAAAGGCGCGCGAGGAGGCATTCTAAAATTTTAGAATGCCCCTCTGCGCGCCGTTAGTACAAAGCCCATTTTTGGGGGTTTTTGGACATTTATCTTTCCAAAAAGCCCCTTTTTAGAGGTTTTTGGACATTTTCCTCTCAAAAGCTCCCTAAAAAAAAGAAAAAAGGGCCTTTTTACTAGCGGCGCGCGAGGAGGCATTCCAAAATTTTGGAATGCCCCCTCGCGCGCCGTTAGTACAAAGCTTTTTTTAGTGATTTTTGGACACTTATCTTTCCAAAAAGCCCCTTTTTAGAGGTTTTTGGACATTTTCCTCTCAAAAAGCTCCCTAAAAAGAGGAAAAAAGGGCCTTTTTACTAACGGCGCGCGAGGAGGCATTCCAAAATTTTGGAATGCCCCCTCGCGCGCCATTAGTACAAAGCTCTTTTTAGTGATTTTTGGACACTTATCTTTCCAAAAAGCCCCTTTTTAGAGGTTTTTGGACATTTTCCTCTCAACAAGCTCCCTAAAAAGAGGGAAAAAAGGCCTTTTTACTAACGGCGCGCGAGGAGGCATTCCAAAATTTTGAAATGCCCCCTCGCGCGCCGTTAGTAAAATGTTCTTTTAAGGGTGTTTGACATTTTTGGCCTCTTTGGATGTCTAAGCGAGGCAATTGGACATTCATTTCTAGGAGATATGTGTGTTCCGGACGCATTGGCAGTATCGAAAGTTTCAAAATCTTCCACCACTTGATAGTTTTGTGACTTTTTGAGTTCTAGTGATGACGTATCCCGTATCAAATGCACCGCATCTACCTTCTGAAAAAGGTGCTCGCATTAAATAAAAGAGAGTGCTCGTCTTCAAGGACCACTAGATTATTAAATTAGGAGAGGGACACCTTTTATATTTTTGTTAATATCAATCTATTTTTCTACGTAACGTAGGCTCTTCTCTCATTGGAGGAGCTTATTTTCCTCTCTCTACCAAAAGGCCCTCCAAAAGACCTCCGAAATCTCCTAATGGCATGGAAAAATTAATGTTGTGCAAGAGAAGGGTATAAGCAAGATGTTTATTGGCATTCGCCGTCAAGGTTTTGTGGTTTCTTTGCAAGTAAAAGTTGTAACTCTACTGATCGTTTTTCTATTGTCTTTCTTGCAAAAGTCTCTTGCTTTGCCGTTCTTGTCGATGTGGTCGTAGTTGTCTCCTTGGAGAGAATTTGCGTGGCGGAATTGGCCGTAGACCTTGTCTCTTTTTCTTTCCATTTGTAGCTTTTTTTTGCCGGTTTTTGTAGGTTTCTTGCTACTTCCTTGGTTTCCATTGTTTTGTTGTTGATTGGCACCCACATAAGTCGGTTTGCCAGTTTCATATTCAGTTGTCTGCCTTCCAATGTTGCTTGTACTGAAGGGAGTTTCTTTTGCTTCGGCTTCGGGATCCAGATACTAGTCGTATTTGAGTTGTTTCTGAGCATGTTCTTTGGGATCCATATCTTTTTTTTTACCTTGGGTTTTGATTGAACTATCTGTTTCTAATGAATTCTTCCATTGTATTGTGGTTTATCTGCCATGTCACTTCTATCCTTCCACACCCATACTTGTTCTTCTCGTGTTGGTAACCTTGATCTTTTCACTGTGGTCGGTGACTTTTTATACTTGTGGTGAACAATGTTGGCAGTTACCTATTTTTTTACCCTGGGTATCGTGTTGTTCGTTAGTGGAAACCTTCCTTTTGGCTTTTTATCCAGTGATTGCATTGCGGACAGCGGATTATTCCGGGGTTGCTGAGCAAAGGATATTACCTGTTGTTCTTGTTCATGCTGAATTTTGACTACATTCGCATTCCAATCTATCTGCACATTGTACTCTTTTTGCCAAGGTTGTACGAACAACATGGGGTGTTGTGTGCTTGCATCCTCGACCACATAAAACTTGTGTGGATAAATATATTGATGTACTTGTATATGCAATATAGTCCAGCCCAATGGTTTTAGCGAATGTGATGTACTACTTTCTAGCACTTGTGGAGTAGGATGAAGTTGACCTGTGGGCTTGAGCTGTTTGTATAATCTGTAAGAGATCAAATTTGCTTGAGCTCCTAAATCAAGCAATGCCGTCGATTCAACTTGATTGCTACCCACTTTGACTGCAATTATTGGCTCCACTGTGTCTTCATCAAACTTCATTAGTCGGATGGCATTGATCCGCAACGGTGATCCACATTGTTGTTGTTGTTGTCGTAGCAGCCTTCTTTTTGCAATGCATTCGTTTGCTTCTACTTGAGCTTCTTCTCGTACCCTCTGTTTCTCCTTCATTCGTTGTTT
Source organism: Adiantum capillus-veneris (assembly GCF_014529385.1). Lineage (NCBI taxonomy): Eukaryota > Viridiplantae > Streptophyta > Polypodiopsida > Polypodiales > Pteridaceae > Adiantum > Adiantum capillus-veneris. Next base: position 129,215,461 of record NC_140936.1, read on the forward strand.
TCCTTGATGGATTTGTTGAAGCATATCCTGTGTTAGTGGTAAATGATATTTCTTCAATCGACACCCACTAATCCAATTTGGCATCTCTTCACCTGCTAATGTAGCAAGCCTGACAGCTCCGCTTTGTGATAGGTCACTAATCACAAAGGGTCGCTTTTTAAGTTTTTTGGCATGTTGCTTCAAGGTATAAACAAGTACATAATCACCTGTTTTGAACTCTTTCGTGCGCACATGCTTGTCAAAAAACTCCTTTTGCCTTCTCTTTTTAGCATAGATCGAAGCTACAGCTCTCAAGTAGAGTTCATCTAGCTTTTCAAGATCATCTATTCTTGAAGAGAGCTCATGCCCTGTCCATTCTAAGTGTTTCGCTACTCGTAGAGTTGGAATTAAAAACTCTATGGGTAATATAGCATTTAGGCCAAACACCATGTTGTACGGTGTCATTCCTATCGATGTTTTGTAAGCTACCTTGTATGCCCATAGTGTTGAGTGTAGCTGCTAATCCCAATCTGTTCTTAACTCTGATACTATTTTAGTGAGAACCATGCATAGTGTTTTATTTGTGGCCTCAGCTTGTCCATTTGCCTGTGGATGATATGGAGCAGATTTTCGGTGTACCATGAACTCCTCTAGCAAATATTCAATGACTTCATTAAGAAAATGTGTTCCTCGATCATTGACTATTTCTAGTGGTAACCCATATCGTACAAAGACATTCTCATACAAAAATTGTGCAGTGGTTCGTGCATCTGCTTTTTGTGTTGCCTTGGCTTCCGCCCATTTTGTGAGATAGTCCGTAGCCACAATGACATATTGGGTATGGGTGCGATATGCAGGGGCTGAAATAGGCCCCACAAAATCAATGCCCCATTTTGCAAATGCGTACATGTTTCAGTCTCTAGTGTGTTTTCACTGTTGAACAATGAAATGCACAATCCTGGACATGCGCTTCTTCTAGGTAACACTCAAATTCTTCCGGATTTATACATAGTCGTAGAATTCGGTCCGGTCCTAGATGATACAGCCGTCCTGCAATCAACTAGAAGTTTTTTGTTTGTCGAATTGTTTGTTGTTTGGATCTGTCTTCCATGTTATCAAACCTACATCCAAAGGAAAGAATGCTAACAATTTCTTGAGACCATTTGGGTATCATTTCAATATTGAAATGATAAGCATCTGGTATGTCATCATCTACTCCTTTAGGAGCTTCCCTGTTGTGTATCCTAGAAAGATGATCCGCCCATTGATGAGTTTTACCCTTTTTGACCACCACTGTGAAATCAAACTCTAGCAATATAATAAACCAGCGTACAATCCTCCATGTATTGCATGGTTTATTTACCAGATACAAAAGAGCTTGATGATCTGTAAAGAACACAAAATTGTTTGTGAGCAAACAATGCCAAAATTTCTTTACAGCATAAATCATTCCTAACTCCTCTCTTTCGGTGGTTGTGTAGTTCTTTTCTGCGCTGTTTAATTGTCGGCTTGCATAACAAACTGGAAAATCCATTGTTCCATCTCCAAGTTGAGCTAGAATACTCCAGATTGCATATGAAGAAGCATCAATGTGAACATGGAATATCTTTTTCCAATCCGGTGCTTTAAGTACAGGTGCTGATACAAGGTTTTCCTTCAACTTTTGGAATGAAGTTTCACACTCCTCGGTCCAGTCGAAATTGACTAACAAACGATAAAGAGGTTGTGCGATGACTGCATACATATATATGAATCTTCGATAATACCCGCAGTGTCCCATGAAGGATATCACTTGTTTCGCATTAATAGGCCTGGGAAGGTCTACTATGACTTTGACTTTGTCTAGGTCAGTGGTTATGCCATTTCTTGAGACAATGTGTCCTAAGATGCAGCCTTGCCTAACCATAAAAATGCACTTTTCCGGGTTAAGACAGATTTCAAATACCTTCTCAAATACCTTTTGCAAATGGTCAATATATTCCTCTCGTAGAAGAGAGTGTACACAAAGATCATCCATGTATATTTCTAAGAATATTCTTAGGTATTCTTTGAATGCATGCGTCATTAACCTTTGAAAAATATTTGGGGCATTAGTTAAGCCAAAAGGCATAACACGATACGCATAAATTCCCCATTCTGTGGCAAACGTTGTTTTGTGTTGATCCTTTATTGCAATTGCTAGTTGGGTTGTATCCTGAAAACCCGTCTAGAAAGGAATAAGCCCGTTTCCCGGCTACCCTCTCAAGTACATGTTCTGTGATTGGCAAGGGATAATTATCCTTTATGGTGGCTACATTTACCTTTTTGAGGTTTACACACACTCGAAGTTTTCCGTTCTTTTTGGGGACTACCACAATAGGTGACACCCAATCTGTATGTTCGATTTCATAGATGAATTCAGCATCCACCATCAGCTTGCCAATCTCTTCTTTGATTCGTTTAGCAAATGTGTCATTATATGTATAAGGGCGTTGTTTGCTAGGTTTAGCATATGATTTCAAAGGAATTGTATGTTGGCATATTGATGGATCAACTCCCTTGAGGTCTTTATAGAACCATACAAACACATCTTTATACTTCTTGAGAAGTTGTGTTAGCCGTCTTTCTTCTTCAGGCTCTAAATTGGTTGCGATATAGACCGGCTCAGGCTTTTCTCCTGGTTCAGCGAGGTCTATCCTTTTTGCATTTTCCGGCCCATCATAAGATTCCTGGTTTGTTCTTTCCCTGACTGGTGGTGTCATTATGATTTTTCTGTCCTGGATGGTAAATTTCTGATAGTGTGATGGTACATTCATGTTTCCTTTTTCTGACTCCCCTTTACCATCACTATCTCCCTCTATAGTCCATACCTCTCTTAAAGACCGTTTTAGTTCTTGGTATTTCTGTTTACGCTCCGGTTTGGTCCACTCTGGGTCTTTCGTTGTTTCTGTTTTTTATTTTTGAGATTTTTGTGATTTTGTTTCTGTTTTAGCTTTCTGTACTTGTCTTATTTCCTTTCGCTTTCCTTCCCTTTGAACTTTTGAGAATCTTCCTGATATTTGATCTTTTACACAATCCTCTGCTTTTACAAGCATTAGATAGTGAGTTTTATCTTTTATCCTAGGCATCAGGTTCTCCCCCGCTTTGTTTTCTGCTCGTTTTCTCCTATAGCATTCTTGACGTCTAGGGTGCTGATTAGCAAAATCATCAAACTTGATATTCTCTGCTTTCTCCCCACGCTCACTTGAGTTGTCTGAACACTCATTATCTGCATGATTATTTACTTCCAGATGCTCAGAGGAGTTATAAAACTCTTCTAATTCTAGTGGTTCTACCATCTCATCTCCTCCTGGTATAATGCTTACCATGTAATAGGGTAGCATATCATAGCCATCCTTATCACAAAATTTTGTTGTTGGACTATCTGTAATGGTACAGACATCCAATGTTGCTAGTATGTGTTCCCATTCTAGAGGTTCTAAGGTATCTTCGGAAAAAGGTTCCGGAATATACTCCTTGTCCTCAATCTCTCTTTCCAAGACGCATTCCTCTCTTTTTAAGCTCCCACAATGTGAAGCTCCGCACATTTATAGCTCTTTTTGTTGCCCTAGCCATGCGGGGAGTTTCGACCCTGCTAATGTAGCTAAATCAAACTCTTCCACTGGTGTCTGGTACACATCCTTGTAACTATGGTCTTTCGGGTGTATTTTGGTTGTTGTCTCACCATGTCTGAGGTATATGTGATCATAAACCCAATCCTGGACCATCTTCAACTGTCGCATGAATGGTCTTCCCAAGATGATCTCTGAATTGTTCTTTTTGTCAAAATCGACTATTGCAAATGTATGCTCATACTTGATTCCGCACAAAGTGACAATTACTTTTTCTAAGAGTCCTAGAGGCTTCTCCATGAACCCATCTGCCAATTGAAATTTCATTCTAGTAGCTCTCAAAGCTGGTTTTTCCCATTTTTTCCAGATTTCCTTGGTGGCGATAGCAACTCCTACTCCACTGTCAAGAATAGCTTTGGAAACTACTCCTTGGAATTCTACTAGTAGCGTGGTGTTTTCATCTTCTTCCTCGCAATACTCTCCAACCTTGTTTAAAGGTATTGGCCTAGTATTTAGTTGAGGCCTGTCCAATTCTCTGATCCCTTCCTGAAGCTTCGAGGTGGGGTCTTTCACTCCAAATTTTTCTAGGAATTTGCATATTGTGGTCCACATGTTTGGTTGTAACCTTAGGAGTTCAGCTAATGTGATTGTGCATGCCACCGGCGTGGACAATAACTCAATCAACCCTTGTGAATCCATCACTTTGTTAGAAGAAAGTCTTTGAGATGGGATTGCTCTCACCTCAGACTTGGCTTCATACTCTCCCCGGGAGATTCTCTCTATATACAAAACTGGACGCCACCTGCAAGCGGACAACTTTGATAAAACCCCTATATACGACTCATATTAGCGAATATGACCCCCCTTTCTACGCTTATACGACAATCGATGAAGAAAACTATCATACCCCTATCTTACATATAAGATTTAGGCTTGACATGCTCTAACTGAGTAAAACTAGTCAAATTAGCATAGTGACTGGCAACGTACTAAGGAACCACTTCTGTTGATAACTAAATGTATCCTCAATGTGTTTTAGTTTGACTTTCAAACTATGTGCCCGGATCAGTCTGTACTTTGGCTATTTTCCCAATTTTGACCCATCCAAAGCTGGTGTAAATTAACCTTGAACTTCTCCAAATCAGCTCTTATGTCTATGACCGGCTTGATGCAAAATCTAATGTGTGACCTAATAAAAAACTTCCCCTAAATTCATTCGAGTTCTAGTGTATATTGGTGACCAGTTGTTATAACAAGTAATCAACCGGGTCAAGTCCCCCGCCCCCCATAAATATGATACCCCCCTCCCTTATTTCTAAGCTTAGGAGATAAATTATTGGGGGCCTACCCCTAACTTATACGCTTATGTAACTTGTAAAAAAACCCCCCTCCCCTGCACTTACGTAGTGCGGTAAGTTTTCCATGGTGAATCCCCCGGGACACTCTCCTAGGTAAGAGGGTAGAGTTTTCAGCGAGTGTGGTTGGCTGTGCCCCGAACTAATTGATCCTTAGTATCCCCCTTGTAAATGTATATCAAAGTTCATTTATGATCTTGCCTCAAATTCTTCAATAGAAGGTAAGATCTCATTCTTCTCTTTTCCCCTGCTGTTCATGTGGGAACTCTCCCTGTTGGCTTCGTTGGCCTCACGGATTTGCTTCCACAGATCATCTAGACCGTTACAGTTCTTACCCATTTCTGTCAATGTTTTATGCTATAATCCGTCACTTCCCTCATCTGTTGTATTTGGCACTATGATAGGCTCTCCTCTAGACTCATAGGCATTCGTGAGTCTTTCCTTTGTTTCTACTTGTTCCTCTAAAGTTGGTTTGATAGGGGTTGGAGCTCGTACTTCATGCCCATTTGCAGGTTTACCAAGTGGGTTTTCTATCAAGGATTGAGTTGTTTCAATCATCTTTCTACACATTTCCAACCTTTGTTTTTCTATTTCAGCATATGGATAAGTCATCCATCTTTGCTTTTGGGTTTGGTTCTTTTTGAGTCTGGCTTCGTAAGCTTTTAGAAGTGCATCTAACTGCTCATTTACCTTGTCCGCCAGTACTGATCCTGCACTTTTGGATTCTGCTATTTCCTTGGGTGCTATGGTTGTCGCAGTGTGTGAACTTAGGCTAGCTAGATCCTCTAACCGCTCTAATCTATCCTTTGTGTGTTTTAACTCCTCGGATAGAGCCGTTTGCTCTCGTTCTTTCATGGCTTTCATCCGCGCCTTTCTAGCTTTCCAAGTGCTTCTCTGATTTTTTGTTTCTGAACTTAGGGCATCGGTTTTTGGCTCTTCAATTATGGGTTCATTCGTCATTCTTTGAGCTTGGGCTCGTGTCACTGTCTGAATAGGTATGATTGTCTCGTTTTCTAACCCTCCACTGGAAGGCACTGCTTCCAGTATGTTCAAGGTAGTTTTTGTTCCTTTTCTCGGGTTCTTAGGGCAATCAGGAATCAAATGAGTAACTCCACACTCGGTGCAATATGAGTTGACTCTAATGATTTCATCATGAGAACAGTCTCTTAGCCAATGGTCTCCACCACACTTGTAGCAGGGTCCCTTGGGTTGTTGAGGTGCTCCTTGAGCTCCTCTTTGTTGGTATGTATGTCTCTGTTCGCCCATGCCTCCGTTGGCTATGAACAACAATGTTCTTTCGTCCGAGCTCCTGCTGCCTGTGCAACTGTAGGTGGTCTTGCACCTCCCATCATGCTCCATGGTTCTGGTGTTGAGGGTTCTTCCGGTGGATAATAGGCAGGATTTGCAGCATATCCATTGGGATGTTCATAATATGCATCCATAGGCACCAAAGTCTTCTCTTCTGATTCGGTTATGGTTGGTGTGTATCTTATGCCGACTGGTCGTAATCCTGGTAGGGGTGGTTGTTGCCCCAACACTGGGTTGTGGTCTTTCTACACCTACAGGTCCTGGTAGGTTTCTTACTTGATACCTAGTCATCGGTGGAACTTGAGGAGAAGCTACCTGAGCTTGGGGAGTGTAAGGTCTCTCTCTCACATATCCCTTGTTATAATAACATTCCTCCGTCCCATTGTTTGTCCATTTTTTTTCAATAGCACACCACTTTGGCTGTTTAGCTTGGGGTTTGGTGTACAAGTTAATATTTTTTAGCACTTCCTCTACAAGCTGCTCCTGGTTTACAGCTACTTCTCCTTTCGGTGTTGTCTTAGAAGACTTGCTTCCACTTTGTTGTAAGGATGAATCGTCGTCAAGATCCTTGAACTCACCCTCTTTGTAGACCGCACAATTCTCCACAAGGTAAAGAGCCTCCTTGGTTAACTCATTCAACGTCGTGCTCCTCTTTATATGTAAGTCCTTCTGGAGATCTGCATTCCTTAGTCCTTGGATAAATATAAGCATAAGTCTGGACTGAGTTGACAGTTCTTTCACAGGACAGAACTTAACATATCTTTTTAGTCGTAGGGCTGCCTTTCGCACAAATTCCCCATCTTTCTCTTTGAATTTATGGATTTGTGAGACGGTATTATGAGCTATTCCCCTTTGTGACAATTCCTCGATAAACTCGCCAAACACCTCCTCCATAGACTCAAAGTCTCTACGCTCCACAGAGCAAACCAAGTAGCAGCGTTATCCTCTAGAGTTAGTCCAAACCCTGCAAATTGGGTAGGGAAGTCTAACACCTCTTCCACTCTAATTACACGCACAAAGGCTGCTACATGATCTCTTGGATCTCTGTTTCCCGTGTATTTCTTGTTTACCCATTTTTGCACTTGAGAAGGTCTAATTCTACGATGGTCTACAAATCTCATCATTGGATCTCCTCGTCCCAATCTATATACTTCCTCTGGCCTTCTGTAGTAGGCTAGTTCCTCTCTCAATGGTGCTCCTAAGCCATAATTTCTAACAGTTCTTGCCAAAGATGATTCATCCCTCCGAACTCGTTCTATGGGTGGTCTTCCAGGCTCTGTTGACCCTTGAGTTTTTGGCTTACTCTCTCCTTGATACCGTGAATAGAGTGGTGGTTCTTGCAAATCCCTTAGCCCTCGTGCGGCTTGATAACCATCTCGGTTTCGGTCTTGTTCTAATGTTGCACTTTGTTGAATCCATGCCTGCAATGATGGCTGAGTTGCTGGTTGGTTTTGGTTGTTGAATGTCTACGGTCGGGTGGAATGTGAGTCACGTCATACTCCTCTGAAAAGGGATTTGTCGACTTGCTAGGGATGTAGGTGGCTCTTGGCACTTCATCGGGGGCACATGTTGATGCTCCTGGAACTGTTGCCTTTTCTACCTCTTCTGGGAGAATACGTTGGTATTCTCGCTCGTACCTATCAACAAAAACTATATCCTTCCCTATAGCAATTTCATAAGAGAATAAGTAAAGGACCTTGTTTTTGCTTAACTCGTTTGGGTATGGTTCTTTGCAACGAAAGTAAGAGACTATTCCCTCGCTCTCATGCTTGTAAATTCCCACATTCTCATTATAAGTTGAAAATCTGGTTTTTTTCTTATCATACATAAAAATCGCTCCAGGTCAATCAATGTTTGGAGGTGGTTCTTGAGTTTCTGAAACCATTTTCCCCTTCGCCACGTTATCTCCATATCTGTTGTAATCTTCAAGGTTACTAACTATCAGATAGTGGTTCCCCTTTTCGTCTTGGAATCTATCTCCATCATCATAGACCCGAATTATCTCCAGTCTCTGAGCCGGTATTTCTTCAATACAAATGCACTTGCGTCCTCGATAGTCAGAATAAACTAGGGCTCCCCTCGAGTTTGTTCCTTCTAAGAAGATCGCAGTGAACTTGGAATCATTCAAAGGATTAAGGGAGGTGCTTCCTCTTGGCATTGGTCCGTCATAGGTGAATCCTCCTGGTTGTTGACTACCCCATCATGAAGAAGGATTTTTTTGATGAGGTGTGAGTATCACTACCCTCCTCAATAATCGGTGCTAGTGGATCTAGCCTTGCCTGAGCTACACTTTCCTCGGTGGATACTAAGCTACCTTGGTCACCTGCCACCTTTTGGTCTCTAAAAATGTATCTTTCTGATCTTAAATTCATCAAACTTATCAATGCAATTTATTACAAATCTAACCACTCACCTGGCAAAGGATCAATCTCCACACAACTTCTTGCTTTGCCGCTGAATATACCTGTACACAAGCGTTTAATTTCAGCAATCGAATCAAAGCATTTAACCGCTAGAGGTTATCTTAGTAATGATTGGTATAATTGGAGAGTTAACCTCAATTTTATACACTGTTGTTGTTCTGGATTAGGTCTGCTAATCTGGAACTGTACTTTCCTCGGATGTTGGTCAATTTACGTGAAAAAGTCTGAATTCAGTCTTTGCTCTGTCAAATGGCCAAACAAGGTCCAAACTCACTTTTGAAAGAAGTTCTGGAACCCATAAGCCAAATGGAACCTCACTGTATAAGCTCTGTCAAATTTTCCCTTTACTAAGCCCCAGTAGACATCCTACGCGTAGGATGTCTCCTGCTCTGTTTTGCTTGGATTTTTGCACTATGGATTCCCCTTCATGTGCTGATTCCACAGTTGTTTTACTTTTTGATTTGGATACCTATAAGCTCGTCAATGGATCAGAAATCTATTTCGACAGCCTGCTGCTCGTCTTGATCATTCTAATCAACTCCAATTTGGACCAAAATTGACTAGGAGGCTTGCCTCAGGCTATACAACACCCTGCTAGGCCTACAGTCATTATCTGGCTTCAATTTCTTGCTTTAGACATCCTACGCGTAGCATGTCTTTTTGCTCAGAATGGCTTCAAATGCAAAGCACAGACTCCTCTTGAGGTGCTGATCACTTTGGTATGCTCAAAATTAGGTTTGGGGTGCAAAGTCACACAGATAACATCCTACGCGTAGGATGTTTTTTTGGTCTGTTTGACCCCATACTTGACCCACAGCTTCCCCTTGATGTCAGTAACCCAGTGGTATGCTTAGATTTTGGTTTGGATTTCAAAAGTCCCCAATTTTAGCTGTTATAGACTTTTTCGGTCAAAAGTGCTAAAGTCTGCTTAGAACCCAATTTTCTCACCCAAATGAGATGAAACCTCTCTCAATCACTCAATATATCATGCAGATCATGCTCATGCAGCCATTCTATGGTTTTGGTCTTAAAATAATGCCTTGGCACAATTTGGGTAGGATGTCTGGCAATTTCAGTCTATCTCGCCTTATCCTATCAAGATATGGTCAAATTTCCACTTTCCAGGTGAAAATAAGGTAAAAACTACCTTCTGAACACACTGGTCAACTCAAAATTCCAAATTTCCCACCAGATTATTTTGAAGACATCCTACACGTAGAATGTCTCCTGGCTTAAAATTAATTTTTTTCCTGACAGAAATGCTCATGATGCTCTGCAGCTCTATCAGAAACACTCACAATAACTTTTAGACTTTACTTCAGCTTTCAAACACACTTTTGCATCTTTTACAACCTTGTGATGAATCTAACAAGCAAGTATACATGAATGAAGTGCTCTAGATCCTGAATCATGATGTCCTACTTACTCTACTCCTACTCATCATGTGAAATAGTGATAATGGTGTTTTTGGTTGCTTCCTGGCCTCTCCGCACTCTCAAGCTCTCCTCTCACCGCTTCTACCACTCCAACTCCTACTCTTTTCAACACAACTCAACTAAAAACTACCTAAGTCGAAGGGATTTAGGCCAGACACACGCTCCCTAAACTCCTTCTAAGACCTAGAGAGTCCTCCATCCTATGATCCTATCTAAATGTAAATCGAGACTCTTGGCAAGCCAAAGAATCCCTATCCTCAAGGACTAGTCTCAGTCACCTACCTAGGGTTTTCATCCCTGGAAGCGGCGCCAATGTTGGACGGATACGCCGCGACGGACGTCAGCACAGCGAGAACTCACCTAACAAGATTTGTTAGCTAAGGACGAAGCTCGACCCGCAGGCGCGTGGAAGCAAGAATAGGGTGTCAACCTACACTCGACCGACTCCTAACTAATTCCTATAGAGGTCTCTACCCAATGTCTAAGTCACAGCCTTCAGGAGTGCATAAGAGGAAATTTCCTACAACGTTTTCTAGAGCCGATCACCCATCAAACAATCTCGAAACACCACAGAACTTAAAGGAGACCCTACTAACACCAATAGGTCGCTCTCCCTAAGGTCTATGAACCAAAACTCCAACCCAAAACATCCGATGCAAAATCACGTAAGATGTCTGGCCGAAATTTTCAGGTCTTCGTTTTCGAAATCTAAAGTGCCTAATGTGTAGCTCTACTCAATGCGAACGCGTGGATATGCTGCAATGCAAAATCGGACAACGTATGCTCACCGAATCACCATATGAAGCTCGTAGATGGAGCTCGCAAAACCGGACCATACGCGCACAATGTAGGTATTGGCATGTAGCTCTCGTCGGAGGCAACACGCTGCACTTCTCTGCACTCGATTCCGACCACCGATACGCACGTAGCGTCAAGATGAAGCTCTCACTCTCTCTCGTACACAGTACGCTCACTCACAGAATTTCAACTTTTTAAAAATGACAAAAGGTTCTTTCATTAAGGTCAAAAATTGATATATATACCTTACAATTCTCAAACCGTAATGTTCCAATTTTACCATCTACTCAATCTAAATGTCAAAACTGGGATACAATCTGGAAACTTCTGTAAGACCCAATATTTACAAGGTGACATGTCGGGTTTTTCTCAATAAATGAATAATTACAAAAAATAATAATCTGCTGAGCAGTCATTTTCCGTAGGGTGTGTTAAGCTTCTAACACACACACACACAGCATGATATACATGGTTCACCCAATGTGGGCTACATCCACCACGGGAAAGAAGCCGCTCAATGGCTTTAGTACTTCAAACAAGAAGTAGATTACAAAGGGATAATACCCTTTTGGAGCTCCCACCTTGCTTCACTCTCACCACCCCTCATCCACCTTGTTGCTTCAACTTGACAATGCTTCACCTCTTCAATCCGTTTTTGTGTGTAGAAAATGACTCCTTTTATAGGTCAAAAAAACTGCCCATGAGAGGCAGCCATGTGTAGCCTCCCTTTTGTAGACAAGTTTGAGTTGAATTTTCTCAGCGTCCATGTGTGGCCATCCTTGAGAAGACAAGTCCGATTTGAAATCGGCCACCGACCAACCACTCAAAATATTTTGGCAAAAAGGAATGTTCTGGCTTGAAGAGAACTAATCTCCCTTAGTCCATCATTCATTAGTTAATATGCATTACCTTCTATTAGTCTTTAGAGAACTAATTAAGGTTTGGCATAGCCACTATCGTGCTTGATTGGTTAGGTCTTTATTGGTAGAGGTTACGGTTATTTTATGCCATCTAAGGTCTCATTAACTCATCTCTTATAATTAACTAATATCAAGGTCAATCAATTATACATATTCTCAAATGAGACATTAATTAGGTCAATTTGATCTTGTCAATTGTTGGTTGATGTATGTATCTTAGGTTTCTTTCAATTTGTGCATCACTTTCGCATATGGTTGTGGTGCATCATTTTTGCCTCCCTTTGTGTGCATCTTTGCCAAATTCTTGTCAATTTTTCATCCCTAAACCCTTTGATGTGTTTTCCCTCCATGAACACAAAGCTGTTACCTTCACTTTCAAATGACCCTCTAGTCTCTACACTTGAATTTACTCACACCCTAAACCATTCACTCAATTTTTTGCCTTTTTCAAGGGTGAGTAAAACCTACTAAGACTTAGAAGGTCTCTTTTATTTCTCATCACACACAAGCCTCAAGGACACTTGGTTAGTGCATGTTAGCTATGCTTGGGATGGCAGAGGTTGTAGGTTGAACCCTATCTTGAGTAAGGGAAGCATGGGCAGACCTTTGGGCCATAAATTGGTCTACCTTCTTGTAGGGCATGTGAATTAGCCTTCACACTGGGCAGGTGCACCAACTTTTAGGGTTGTCACAAAATGCGAAATTTGGTCAAAGTGAGCTAATACAGCTAGTTGGGTCTGACATACTGACTTCCCACGTGAGTTTGTTTCTTTGAAGCTTTGAGCTTCCCAAGAATGGTATTCTCCTTGAAGAGATAGTGCTCTCTTGTTACTACTCAAATGAAGAGGGCAACCACACTAAAGTATCTACAACAAAGCCTTTGGAATGTACCACATTGTGAGGAAGATTTTCCTGGTGCTTATGTGCCTCCAAGAAAGGGGGAGAAGCATAAAAACACACATGGTGGGTGGATTCAAGATCTAACTTGTGACCTGCTCCATTTTTGTGTGTGTGTCTGTGTATGAATAAGAGATAGATTTTGTGTGATGGGTGTGTTACTAAGTATCGGCCACTTTGGCCTTTACCCCAAAAAAAACTCCATTAGCCCCATAATCTACTGCATCTCTTTCTCTTGGCTTGTTGGCATGACTCATTTCATCCACCCAAGTGAAATTTGTGACGGGTTTACCAAAAAGATTTTGGATTGCACGGTTCTCAAAGGTCAACTAGGAAATTGCTTAGCTTTTGGCTATAGACGAAGAATCAATGGATGCACAAACCAAGTGAAATGAGTGTAGATAGGGGTCTTTTAAGTATTAGAAAGAGTTTATAGTGAGGTTTAGATAGTCATTATTGAAGAAATTTAGGATTGAGAACACAAATAATTGCTAAAAACAAGTTGAAAGAAGATAACGACACTTAATTGATGCTAGCAACCAATAGATCCTTCAATTTTTTATCTCTGATAAGCTTGTTATAATTTGAACCGCATATGTAGACGTTGGTCTGCACCTTGAACAGATTCCCCTTATCAAAAATCCCCCTACCCGATGGTAGCAACTGTAATTGCTAGGCATAAATTCCACCATGTGTACAGCTCCCTTGCTCTTCAATTCCCAAGATCTTTCCTTTCCCTCTACTCGGTAAGTTATGCTTGATATTTTTCTTACATAGCACACACCCCTTTGCGTGCCTTTGAAGCCCGTCCTTGTTTCCCAGCTTTGCTCACTCATGCTTGTCAAAATCATCATTCAAAAGAGATAGATCCTACAATCCTTGAGTTTGTCCACTTTATTCCTTTGCTAATATCTTCTTCTTTGACCCATTATCTCTTCTTTCCCCCCACTTGTGCTTGCGAGTGAGAGCAAGCGAAGGTGAAAGAATTCTAAGAATTCCCCTCTCCTCTTTTCTTACCTCACCCTTTGCTTCAAAGCTCAAGGGAGAGAGGGAGAGAATGTCCCTTGAGATTCCTCTGCTCTCTTTGTTATTCAACATCGTTGGGGGGGAGAGAGAGAGAGAGAGAGAGAGAGCAAGAGAGGGAAGAGCCTTCCTTTCCTTTGCTTCCTCACCCTCTCAAGATCCCCAGGAGCAAAGGTCAAGAGATTTTTCCTCTCCTTGTTCACCACTCCTTTTCCCTTCTCCTTTTCTTCCAACGTTCATGCCCCATTGCTCTCCAAAGCTCGCATCTTTCTCCCCTTCCCCAAAATCCCTTTCGTTCATGTTCTTCCCTTCCCACGTTTTCCCCAAGACAAGAATTCCATGTTCCTCTTTTTGCGTGCCCCATCCCTCCATATATAGCACCTTGCTTTCCCTATTTTTACAACGATGGCACCATCGTTGTGGGAATAGGGGTGGTGATGTGGCACCTCCAACTTGGAACTGCACAAAATTTGACGGATAGGTTTGCCTTAGCCTACTAGCATGCTTTCTCTTCTTGCTCGTCATTGTCGAAGCTCTACAACTCTCCTTGAGAGGGATCCCCCCCCCCCCTTTCACTTCTCCAAACTGCTCACATCGCCATGCCTTGCTTTTTCTTCCCCTCATTCACATTTTTAAAAATAAAACCCTTGTATGGGCAGCCATGGGGGGCCACAACTTCCCTACCACAAGCATGTAGGACTTATATTGCAATCAATGGATTCCGAATAATGACATTTCAAAGAGATTTCCTATAAAGAGTATCACATTTGGCATATTTGACACCCAAAGCATTTCAAGTGATGACATTCCGGATGGAAGCCCTTCAAGAATTGTTTGAGCTTTTGGAAGAGCATCACATTTGGCATACATATCAACTAAAGCATTGTCAAGCACAACCTTTGCTTTGACAGATGCACTACATTTGGCATACAAATCAGTCAAGCAATTGCCAAGCATCCACTTTGGCTCAGATATCGACTAAAGTAGTGACGAGCACAATTTTAACTACATTCACATTAAATTTCCTTGCTCATGGATGCTTGAGTCTACAAAGATAACTGAATCAGCTATAAGTTGAGTGGTTAATGCCCGATTTGAGCGATGTAAAACACATGCTATAGCCCTTTCCAAGCACTAGCAAGCAAGCCCCTGTTAAACTTGATCCAATTTCTTAGCACACATCTTGAGGCGTGTCCAAACACCAGCAGGGTCGCCCCCTGAAAATATTTGTATTGTCCATATCTTCCTCGTTCGGACTTCGGTTTATGAGTCATAAAGACATGCATGGCTTGCTACAATTGTATACATTGTTTGATGTTTATTTGAGAAATTATTTAGTGGATAAACCATTTTTGTTTAGAGCATATAGGCTCACTCATAATCTTTCTATCAGCACGTCTATTTTTGCCCAATGAAGCAAGATATTTTGGCTAAGTCTCTTCACATCTTTTTGGTTTAATGCCGCTTTTTTAAATTAGTTCTTTTTTATGGTTGATAAGGCTAGATAAGCGTAGAAAAATAGGAAAAAAAGTGAATACAAGTGACTGCTCGGTAGCTATTGGGATGATGGCATTTAATGACCCTCCAATAAATTGTTTTGAACCCTAGAGATTGCACACACATACACCTAAAATTGGCTTTGCATGCATCAAAAATGGTATATGCATGCTTTGGTACCCCCAAACACGAGAGGGGTTAATGGCTAGAACAAGATTATGTGATATTTAAATGTCAAGTCATGTATAGTTATGTGTGAAACCCGCGCGCGCGCCCCGCGCCCCCGCCCCCCCCCCCCCCACCCCCCCAACAGATAGGTGCGTAGATAGGTAGGTGCTTGTTGAGAATATCACCTTAACTTGGCCAAAAAGTCCTCCTTTGATCAAGACATTTGATCAAGATAAATAAGAAATATATAGATCAAGATATTCAGAGAACCCGTATCCTTTCAAAAAGACCTTCAAAGAAACACTATTTGCTAACAAACTTTGACCTATGCAAAACCCAATACACATATGCTCTGCAAGACCATACCTCGGCACATACACCCAATGCTTCAACTTTCTCACACACAACACACCTCTCTCACTTTCTTTTCGCACACACCAAAAGCCCGGGAGTCACACACACTCAACCAAAAGAAGAGAAGGAAGAGTGAATTGACATCAAGAAGCAATGGAAACGACTTGATTGAGCTCAAAAAACTTGTATAGAGCCTTTTCTTACAAAAAAACAGTTTGCGACCTTCTTTTTCCCTTCACTCAATATACAAGCCTCTTGCATGGATCCCAAGGTGTCCACAAAAGGGGGTCTTTTACTTTTTTAGTAACTTTTTTTAACCATACAAGTGTCCCACTTCCTTTAGTAAATCTTGCATGTGCACCACTAGTTGGTTGGTGCTGGCCATGATGTTTCTTCCCACCATGTTGAGTGTCAAATGGTCCTAGGGCCCACTTCAAAAGAGGGCGCCATCGGGCCCTCATGAGAAACGTCCCCTACTGGCGTGCATGGCAAGGCCATCACAAAGTGGCACCGGATAGCCTATGATCACCTCCAACAATGCCACATAGTGCTGCACAAGGTGGGGCCAGCTATGGATCTCTCTCCCCTTGTGATACCCAAATGAGGGTTCCCATATAGTATAAATACCCCATGTGGTCGGCATGAGCAGCACATATATGGTACTATTTTGGCACCATGTGGCAGCCCCACAATGAAGCACCCCCCTGGGGGTAAGGAAAAACCCACAATATTTTGTTAAAAAACCGCTTTTGGACACATCTTGGTTCAACCAATTATAACTTATTGCCCAAATCTATAATTGGCGTGCTATAACTTCTAGAGTATTCAATACATGTATACTACCTCTATAAATTTTGGTGAACTTTAAAAGAACTCTAATAGCAGGCTTTCCAAAGCTGTCAAACCACTACAGAATTGGCCACTGACCAATTTTCTTTTGCTCATAACTTGACCATATGGACTTTGATTGAAGATCTAAAAAGACCGGCATGCACCATAAATGGAGCACTTCAAACCTATCATCTCACATACTCCTCTAGCCATTGTCAAACTTGTCCATCGTGGTGGGGATCTGGCAACCACTTTGAATTTTATCTATAATATCTTGACTATTATAGCTCCGGCTGACAAGCTACCTAGATCATCTTGGAGAGCAATTTGAAGAACTCCTTTTTCAACACAATCTCTACACTTTTAGACATTTGAGAACCCATCCAGATTAGCCCCCAAAAAAAGCTTCTTGGCCAAACTAACCACCAAACAACCAACCAAGTCTCTAGGGAGAGCTAGCTATTTTGTGAATTTTATAATGATTCAACTAAAAAGGTGTGGGCTTATCCTTTGTGACATAAGGGTTAGGTATTCTATACTTTCCAAAAAATTCTAGCATTGGTAGAGAATCTATTTATCAAGAACATACAAATCTTGAGGATTGATCATGGTGGATAATACATCTCCAAGGAGTTTGAGAATTTTTGTAGCAACTTATTGCACCTTACCTTACATACCTACTCAAAATGGAATTGTAGAAAGGGTGAATTGAATGATCCAAGAACAAGTCACGGCCATGCCTTCTATAGAAACTTTGACTCAAGGTTTTTTTATAGAAGCAATACTGACATTAGTATATATCATCAATAGTAGAGTAGGTGTCTTACATTTTGTTGTTGCAATTACAGATGTCTATCCTTCATCATATGAGGAATGGGAGCCAGTGGAGTGTATTATAAGTCTCATCTTTTGTACCCACGCTGACATTGGTGTTTTACAGTATGATGGAATAACTAGCAAGAGTCTTGCAAATGAGGGAATTTTCTTCTATAAGCATTTCTATCAGCTCAACCAAAAAAATCAAAAAGGTAATTTGGTTAAACTCCCTCTCCCTACCAATTGGACCTGTATTGACTGGCAAATCTTGGACACCACCGTGTGTGAGGCTCTCAGAAGCAAGCAGTTTAGCGATGAGTAAGATCCCTATGAAATTCAGTGCCCACTAAATTGGTAAAGATTGCTAATTTTGTCCTATAAGTTTATTTGTGGAACTATTGCACACCTGCCACATACATGTTGCAAAGACAATGTTCGTATGTAAATCTCTAGATGCTTGCTTCTGTGACAAGTTGCTTGATAGAGGGTGGTATGTTAAAGAGGTGGACGGCATACATTAAGAGGTTGCACTGGACACTCTGGTGGCCAAGTACATGATCGGCACACAATCCCTTCTCATCTCCTTCTGGTACCAGTGCTCTCAAATTGTTGCAAGCTACTCTAAGTTTATTCCTATTGATCAAGAGTCAGCAGGCCTAGAGAACAATGGTGTCATAGATGTGGAGGTATTCTTCAAAGAGCTCAACCTTGTGACAGTGGTCACAATAAGAGAGAAATACAACCTTCTACAACTTTTGCACGACATCGTGGATGATTCAGTAGATAACGAGCCCTCACTATTCTATTTCTTAATTAACACTAGTTTGGTACCAAAAAGGACACTTTAGTGTCCTTTTTTGTGAATTTAAATAAAAATGGTACATGAAATTTAGAACACATCTAAGGAATGCTTTTGCAAACCTATAAAATGTTATTCAAAGTACTCATAGAAATTGTAATCCCTCACTTTTGATCATAACCTCAATAGTATCTACACTCATGAAAAGAACATACGCAAAACAGCATTCAATATTTCATTAAAACTCGTACTCTAGCCTCAGAAAAAAATGAGCAGGATGCATACAATAATCCGTGGTAACTACTTATATATGTGTTTGATATTTTTGCAATTGTCATGTGAAAAGAAAATTCTTTGTGACTGGAATTAAATATAGAAAGTCTTGTGGGTCAAATATATAACGTTCACAAATTCAATTAACAATTAAAAAAACATTTAGTTCATCTAAATCTACAATGTATTATGATGCATATAAACTAGATCTATGACTCCATTACATAAGGTGATAATTTTTAATGGTTATGCAAGCCACGTTTGGGGATTTATGGCATATCCAAAAAACTGCGCATGTTGTAATTATGATTCTTTATTTATCAAAGATAAGCCTTAAAATAAAGTCCACTTTTGAATTTTTTTTCATTCATTTCACTTATTTGTATACAAATACCTCATACGGACACAATTGGGAGATTTATAGACACACTTTCATTAGTTTTTCATAGCAATGGTTTTTTTGCAAGAAATTACGCACTACAAATTTTTTTAAATGAGCTTAAATTACAAGATTCCTATGAGTTTGAACCCTTGAAAAATGCTTAGTTGATGGGTATTCACCTATAGATACATTATACACCTTAGGTTTTGTCCCATAACCTCATCATGTTAATGAAAAAGGCCTTGAATGACCAAAATTTTCCTCTTTGTCAGCATTTTCAAGATTTTAGTCTTTTGATTATGACAAAAATTTAGTCCCATAACTATGTTATGAAGCTCAATTTCTTGCTAAAATAATTTTTTTCCTATCTATACACCTTGAAATCTATGCAAAATCTTATTTTGATGAGAATTTATATTCAATTTATGAAAATTTTGTTAAAACTGCACTAAATTTCTACAATTTTTTCATCTTAAAATTTATCAATATAATCTTAATTTGGTATTAATTTTGGTAAAACTAAAATTTGGCTATGTTCTTCACCTCATAGCTGATCTAAGATATGAACGTGACCTATGATTTGTTTTTCTAGATTCACCAAATAATTATGACAATTTGCTAGAAAAAAAGGACACTTTAGTGTCTCGGGACATTTGAGTGTCCGATTACAGAACTAGTGTTAATTGGTGGATGAAAAGTAATGCAACGACGGAAAAAAGGGATTGTTTGTAGAGAACTAACTAGCCGAGCCCAAATTGTGCTAATGTAACTTGAATGAATCTATATTCATGACTTCCATTCCAACGTTTCTTGCAATCTAGTTATGAGATGATTCCCACAATTTGGTTATATCTTTATTTCAATTGTAAGATGAGTTCTATCTCACTACCTATGTCCCTTTGTTAGCTATTAATGTGATAATTGTATATTTTGAACAGCATATGCAGAGTTTAATGTATAATCTCTCTCTCTCTCTCTCTCTCTCTCTCTCTCTCTCTCTCTCTCTCTCTCTCTCTCTCTCTCACACACACACACACACACACACACACACACACACACACACATATTTCCATGGCACCACATTGAGAAGTACAAAGAATCATATTAAACTAGATAGCTAGCATTTTGGAGAGCATTTGTAAGTACAATTTTGAAACAGTCAATGGGCTGAAATACAAACTCTAGAGATAAGGGATCAAAGTGTCCTCTAGATAAAAGTCATGCTCATGACCTTCAAATGAGGGTGGGGAGAGAGTGGTGCCCATTGGATTTAGCAACCCCTTATGGGGTGTGTCATCTATCAACAAAGTGTTGGTATCATCATGTGGGACATTGATTTGGAAAAAAGGTTTATAGAATAGCAATACATTTGGTTTGGTAGGGTTGTAGCCATGAATGTAAACAAACTCCTTCTGCGAATACAAAAAATCAAATTGCATACATTCGATTCCGGCTACGTTGCAAACCATATTTACAAGGGGATTGAGGTTACTTTGTAGCATAGAGGACCATATGGCAACCCGGAACCTTGGAAGTAGAAACTGTATAAATTCCTTGGTTCTTGGATGCACAATACATCTATGATCGCATATCCTAAAGCTACGCAGGTTGATAACTTCTGGTGGGGATCATACAGTTTTCAAAATAACAACAATCCATTGACATCCAAAATAATTAGCCTCTACAAACATTTTGTAAAACAAAGTAGTTAGACAATAGGTTAGCTTTGATATTCTTTAATATAGGTTATTACCTGAACAATCATAGGATGTCTAGCAAGGGTCCACACTGGGTTTTCTTGCCATCGAGGTTGTCTTTTCCAGTGTTGAAATCCTAGAGCGTCTTCTCTTGTTCTTCTATTGTTTGAGAGTCTTGTGTCTCCAGTGTTGAGGGTTCCATTGCACCTAAATTTGCTTCTAAAGTGCTATGATCTATTTATATGCCAGGCATAAAAGTCTCTTGATTTTCAAGCTCAAGAGGTGGAGGTGTGGTAGAGGTATGCTCTGCTTGAGGGTTAGAGTGTTCTTTCTCAGCCCCTCCCTCTGCATAAACTTCATCCTTCTGCAACCCTCCAAGTGCAGAGGGAGTTTCAACATTTATTTCTTTCTCAGCCCCTCAATTTGTGTGATCTTGCTCCTGTGTGGTCTTCCCCTCATTTGGACTTTTCTTCTTGTCAAAATCTCCCTCTGTAGCATTTCACATCTTGGAAGTCCCTCCCTTGGATTATGGTGGCACTGTATTGGTGCAAATACTCTATGATGTACTTCTCCAATGCACTCTGCAAAAGACAAAGAAAAAAAAAAGTACAACGTGGTCCAAACTATCTCAATGTTATAGTAATGTTGTGCAAAATGCATACCTTTGACATGAATGGTTTTAATGAAAAAAAGCTCTGGAGTATAAACTCAGCATGGAGGAGGCATCTCCATCCACCTCAGTTGCCATCATTCTATAAAGGAACTGTGACTTCCTTAATTTTTGACTTGTACAGCTCTAGATTCCCACATATCCTTCCATATATGTGCAACAATCATTTTATGCATCTGCAAGCAAGAGCAGTTGGTATGAACCCAACACAATACCTGTCTCCATTGTTTATAAAAAATAAAACCAATTTACAATTATCAATACTCACAATCTCAATTTTGGATGTGTTTCTCGAATTGAGTTTAGTGTCCGGACAGATATCTTGTCAAGTTCAATGCACACAAGGCTCCACTGGCGAATGCTCTCATATGGAAAAATTATGGTTGTTACTTGCAGCATTGGACAATGAGCAAGCCACTTCTTGAATGTGCCGATAGGGGTATTTTTCATTGTGAGAAAGGGAGAAATCTCGGAATCCAATATATATATGCATGGCATTGTGGAGGTAACTGGCTCTTTATCAAACTACAAGACAGTTTTCAACCGCTTGCTTACATTTTGTAGCTGGATTACTGAGCAGAAGAAAGATCAGTATTTCTCTTTTTGGTGCTAATCACTTGAAGCTTCTGGCTTACATACACTTCTTCTTGTTCTAAATCTTCTGAGTCATTAAGGGGTTTCTCTGTCCCCAAACATCATCTCCAAGAAACGTATCTTTACCCAGAGCAAAGTCCACACCTCTCTTTAAAGAGCCTCTTAGCAACTTAGGTGATCTCTCTTTTGCTTCCTGTTCACCTAAGACAATTTCTGGATCCACCCTCTGTCTCTTCATTCTATGGGATCTTAATCCTAAGAAAAACAAAATACAGGCAAAAAAAGATAAGTATTGGGATTCACCATCATTTAACTCTCTCTCTCTCTCTCTCTCTCTCTCTCTCTCTCTCTCTCTCTCTCTCTCTCTCTCTCTCTCTCTCTCTCTCTCTCTCTCTCTACTAGAGTGCTCAACTTTTGGTCACATCTAAACTTGCTTCTCTCACATTTTCATCCATAACTTAGACCTACACACTTTCCTCTCCCAACCAAAGTGTGGGCTCTCCATTGCGACTCTCATCACCACAATTTTGGAGCATTGAGAGTCACTCATCAGCCATACATATACTACATCACACGTAGCTTTGGTCCCATAGGTCATATTTGACCTCCGAGGATGATAATAAAATCTATCTATCTATCTCTCTATCTCATTATGACAGATTGGTCTCATTTGGGTTAGTTTTTTTTTTTTTTACAAATGTTACTTAGAGTAGCTCATTTTATTTGAGTTCATTTTACTTAGAGTAGCTCATTTTATTTGAGTTCTAACTCCTATCTCTCCCTGTTTTGCTACCCCTTATATGCTCCATGATGCGCGAAGAACGATCACCAGACCAATACTATGTATATGCACTCCATAGGATAACAAATAGAGGGAGGGGCTTCTCTCTCAATTTGTGTCGGTCTTTTATTTGACTACCTATCACCCAACATTACCATTTGGTGCTTTAGGCTCGCGGACGACAATTGGCTTACAAAAAAGGCTCGCTTGTGTGCCATAAGTCAAGTAAAATTGTCATCTCTCTCTCTCTCTCTCTCTCTCTCTCTCTCTCTCTCTCTCTCTCTCTCTCTCTCTCTCTCTCTCTCTCTCTCTCTCGCGCGCGCTAAATGTACATTAAATCATGCCTATAGGGGTTACCTTTTCTTGGGCTTGGCATGGCGACCTTCAAGATGCTATTTCTGCGTACCTACCTCTCTCTCTCTCTCTCTCTCTCTCTCTCTCTCTCTCTCTCTCTCTCTCTATGTACGAGTTCTAATGTAATTCCACTAACAAATTTTGAAATCTACTTAAGTGAAATCTCTCTCTCAACCTAGTGAAATGTGTAGAACCTTCTCTCTCTCTCTCTCTCTCTCTCTCTCTCTCTCTCTCTCTCTCTCTCTCTCTCTCTCACTCTCACACACACACACACACACACATAAAGAGATCATTCATAGTACCGTTGCCAACATGCACGGATAATAACTACATGCTTTTGTTAGGAAATAGGACGTAGCTAAATAGATTTTTGAGTAGATTACTTAATGGAGAGAGATAGATTTCACACACAAGAGATTATAGAGTAGAGAGAGAGAGAGAGAGAGAGAGAGAGAGAGTACACACGATATACGTGGTTCACCCAATGTGGGCTACGTCCACGGGAAAGCAGCCACTCAATGGCTTTAGCACTTCAAAAGAAGAAGTAGTTTACAAAGGGATTAAACCCTTAATAGAGCTCCCGCCTTGCTTCACTCTCACCACCTCACACTCACCTTGTTGCATCAACTTCACACTATGAAATGTGTGTAGAAATGGCCTCCTTTTATAGGCCAAAAGGGCTGCCCTCTCTTATGAGAGGCAGCCATGTGTAGCTGCCCTTGTGCGAATAAGTCCAAATCGGACCCTCCAATCCGCCCATGTGTGGCCGCCCTTGAGAAAACAAGTCCGCTTTTGGATTCGGCCACCGGCCATTGAATTCGGCCACCAGCCATTGACTTTTGACCACCGGCCACCGGCCAACCGACCGGTTGTTTTCCGACCACTTTCCGACCGCCGTCCAGCCATAATATTCCGGCAAAAATGAATATTCCCCTAAAGTTGCCCCTGATTCTTGTCCGTGAAAATTTTGGTTTCCGGTGAGTGATTTTCCTTCACGCACGATGGCTTCTCCTCATAATGGGGGCCTTACAAATGTGCGCTTTTACCACAGAAAATTACAAGGGTAAATCAGGCTCCATACTTAACAATCTCCCACTTGGAGATTGATCTCCAAACCAAACCTGTGACTGCTTTCCATTCTGGCTTCTTATCCTTGAATGCCAATTGAAGATGAGAAAAAGCTCAACTTCTCCTTGCTGACCACCTTTGTAAACATGTCTGGAGGATTTTCACTTGTATGCACCTTTCCTAGCTTTAGTTGTCCCTCTTCCAAAAGAGTGCGTATGAAGTGATATCTCACCTCAATGTGCTTTGTCCTTGAATGAAAGGCTGAGTTCTTCAAAAGATGGATAGCGCTTTGTCTATCACTGTACAAGACACAATTGTCTTGTTTGAATCCAAGCTCTTCTAAGAATCTGTGAAGCCACAGAATTTCTTTGCTTGCCTCCGTCATTGCTACATACTCTGCTTCCGTGGTAGAAAGTGAAACCACTTTCTGCAGCTTTGAATCCCAGCTTACTGTTGTGCCTCCAACCGTGAACACATAGCCAGTAGTGCTCCTTCGAGTATCTTTGTCACCTGCCATATCTGCATCAGCATACCCTTCTAGAAAAATATCAGTTCCTCCAAAATACAAAGCATTTGTTGTTGTCCCTTTTAGATACCTAAGTATCCACTTCACAGCTTGCCAATGCTCTTTACCTGGGTTGTCCATGAACCTACTCACAACTCCCACTGCATGTGCAATGTCTGGCCTTGTCCAGACCATAGCATACATTAGAGAACCTACCGCTGCAGCATATGGAACTTTAGACATATAGGCTATCTCCTCTTGTGTCTTTGGACACATATCCTTTGTTAGTTTAAAGTGACCAGCCAAAGGTGTAGAAACTGGTTTTGCATTTTGCTTGCAAACCTTTCTAGTACCTTCTAGATGTAATCTTCTTGAGATAGCTTTATTGTCTTCTTCGTCCTGTCCCTTGATATTTTCATACCAAGTATCCTCTTTGCAGCACCTAAATCTTTCATTGAAAAAGATTTAGACAGTTCCTCTTTTAGGTCTTTGATGTCCTGCATGTTAGCACTTGCAATCAACATGTCATCAACATACAACATTAGGATGATAAATTTTCCATCTCCCAAATTCTTCGTGTAGACGCAGTGATCCGAGTTGCATCTTGTGAATCCATGATCCAACATCCATCGATCAAACTTCAAGTACCATTGTTTTGATGCTTGCTTTAAACCATGCAAGCTCTTCTTTAATCTGCAAACCATTTTTTCCTTACCTTTTACTTCATACTTCTTTGGTTGAAGCATGTAGATTTTCTCCTTTAAGTCACCGTGAGGGAATGCCGTATTTACATCCATTTGCTCGAGATTTAGATCATGAGCAGCCACAAGGCTTAAGACAAGCCTAATTGAGTTCATTTTTACAACAGGAGAAAATATTTCATTGAAGTCAATACCTTTCTTTTGAGAAAACCCTTTTACCACAAGGTTAGACTTGTACCTTTTCTTCCCACCTTCTTCTTCCTTCACCTTGTACACCCATTTGTTTTGAAGTGCCCGCTTACCTTTAGGCAACTCAACCAATTCCCATGTTTGGTTGCGATGTAGTGAGTCCATCTCCACTTGCATGCTCTTCGTCCATTCTTCTTTGGATTCATGTTGCATAGCTTCTTCGTATGATTTCGACTCTCCAGAATCTGAGATCAAGAGATGGTTGAAGGAAGGAACAAACCTTTCTGGAGGTCTACTTGCTCTTGTAGATCTTCGGGGAATAGGTTGAGGCTCCTCATTTGGTTGACGTAGTTGCACATTGTCACCGTTTGCAGTCCTTGAGTCTTCCCCGTCCTCAAGCTCCATGTACTCATCACCTGTTTCTTTTGTTTGATTTCTTTCCAAGTAATCTTTGTACATATTATTTTCGTTAAAAATTACATCCCTACTCCTTAAGACTTTACCATCTTCAGGATTCCATAGGCGATACCCAAAGTCACCTTCTCCATAGCCAATGAAGAAACACTTTTTAGACTTTGCATCTAGCTTTGATCTTAGGCTTCTATCTATGTGCATGAAAGCCTCACACCCAAACACTTTGAGAAATGCATAATTCACCGGTTTACCTGTCCATGCCTCTTCTAGAACTCCCCCATCCAATGCCGTTGAGGGTGACCGATTGATTAAGTACACAGACGTAGTTACAGCTTCCGCCCAAAGCTCAAGCGGTAGGCCTGCATGTAGCTGCATGCTTCGTGCTCGCTCCATGATTGTCCTGTTCATCCTTTCCGAAATACCATTTTGCTGAGGTGTCCTTGGGGTTGTCCTTTGCCTTCGAATGCCATTGCTAGCACAAAAGTTTTCAAAAGCTTGGCTGCAATATTCACCTCCATTGTCGGATCTGAGGCATTTAACCTTGGTACCTGTTTCATTCTCCACAAAGGCTTTCCACCTTTGAAATATGAAAAATACATCGGATTTATTCTTCATGACATAAACCCATGTTTTTCTAGTCGCATCGTCTATGAATGTTACATAGTACAATGAGCCACCAAGTGATGGTGTACTTGCACGACCATAAACATCAGAATGAACCAACTCAAGTTTTTTATTTTTTCTTTCATTTCCTGATTTTTGAAATTTTACCCTCTTTTGTTTACCATAAACACAATCTTCACACAACTCTAAGTCCACTTCTTTCAAACCTGGTAGAAGCTTCTTTGTTTGAAGGATTTGCATTTCTTTGGCACTCATATGTCCAAGCCGGTAGTGCCACACTGCACTGTCAACTTCTATAGTTGCTGCACAAGCTGAAGGTTGTGTGCTAACAGTACACAAGTAAAGTGTACCGACCTTTTCTCCCTTGGCAACCACCAAAGATCCCTTTGAGATCTTCCACCGTTTGTTTCCGAATGCAATGTTGTGACCTTCATCGTCCAATTGTCCTGTAGAGATTAAATTTTTGTGAAGAGAAGGAACATGCCTAACATCTTTAAGCTTCCATTCATTTCCGTAAGTAGTTTTGACAGAAACTGTATCTTTGCCGACAATCTCACAAGCTTCATCATCTCCCAAGTATACATACCCAAAATTACCTTTGGTGTAGTCTTGGAAATGTTGCTTGTGTGGTGTCGCATGGAATGAAGCCCCGGAATCTACTATCCAGGAATTAGACACATTGTCTAATGAGAGAATTAGAGCATCTTGCTCTACTTTACTTGCCACATTGGCCTCCTATGTTGGCTTGTTGTCTTCAGACTCTGTCTCCTTCTTCTTCTTGGACCAGCAATCCTTCTTGACGTGGCCCTTCTTGAAAAGTTCCAACATTCAAGAACTGACTTTGTGCGTGACTTGCTCCGCCTTGAGCGATCACGACCCTTTTGGTTTTTGAACCTCTCCTTAGGCCTTCCTCTTGTTTCCACTGACAGTGCAGCACTTGATGATTCTCCTGTGCTTCTCCTTCGCATTTCCTCGCTTAGGAGAACACCCACAACATCATCAAACTTAAGAGTATTTGTGCCAGAAATAGAATTACTTACAGCCATCACAAGGTTGTCCCAACTATCCGGTAGAGATGATAGTATAAGGAGAGCTCGCACTTCGTCATCGAAATTGATTTTCACCGATCGAAGTTGACTTATGTTTGTGTTAAAGTCATTTAGGTGTTCTGCAACTGAACCATTCTCTGTCATCTTTAGATTGAACAAGCGCTTCATAAGAAATACCTTATTGGATGCCGATGGTTTCTCGTAGAAGTCGTCAAGTGACTTCATCAAGTCCTCCGTGGTCTTCATCTCTGAAACATTGAAGGCCACCGTTGACGCCAAGCTTAACCGGATTGTTCTCAGTGCCTTTCGATCAAGGACAATCCATGCTTCATCTGCCATTGTTGCAGGCTTCTTCGCAAGACCGCCTAGTGGCAAATAGAGGTCCTTCTGGTAGAGATAGTCTTCAATCTGCATCTTCCAATGTTGGTAGTTTTTGCCGTTGAACTTCTCAATCTTGAGCTTCCCTTCCTCCGCCATAACTCCCACTCAATTCAAGGAATCCTTTCCTTGAGATAATTTAGCTACGAGCAAACCTTGCTCTGATACCAGTTGTTAGGAAATAAGACGTAGCTAAATAGATTTTTGAGTAGATTACTTAATGGAGAGAGATAGATTTCACACACAAGAGATTATAGAGTAGAGAGAGAGAGAGTACACACGATATACGTGGTTCACCCAATGTGGGCTACGTCCACGGGAAAGCAGCCACTCAATGGCTTTAGCACTTCAAAAGAAGAAGTAGTTTACAAAGGGATTAAACCCTTAATAGAGCTCCCGCCTTGCTTCACTCTCACCACCTCACACTCACCTTGTTGCATCAACTTCACACTATGAAATGTGTGTAGAAATAGCCTCCTTTTATAGTCCAAAAGGGCTGCCCTCTCTTATGAGAGGCAACCATGTGTAGCCGCCCTTGTGCGAATAAGTCCAAATCGAACCCTCCAATCCGCCCATGTGTGGCCACCCTTGAGAAGACAAGTCCGCTTTTGAATTCGGCCACCGGTCATTGAATTCGGCCACCAGCCATTGACTTCCGACCACCGGCCACCGACCATTGACTACTGGCCACCCGCCAACCGACCGGTTGTTTTCCTACCACTTTTCGGCCGCCGTCCGGCCATAATATTCCGGCGAAAAGGAATATTCCGGTGAGGGAAAAAAAGGTCTCGGGGGCCTCCGCCCCCGAGGCCCCTAAAGTTGCCCCTGATTCTTGTCAGTGAAACTTTTGGTTTCCGGTGAGTGATTTTCCTTCACGCACGATGGCTTCTCCTCATAATGGAGGCCTTACAAATGTGCGCTTTTACCACAAAAAATTACAAGGGTAAATCAGGCTCCATACTTAACAGCTTTACACGTGTCAAACGGCTAAAACTAACTACTCGATATTTATTGCACCATATAACTTTGATTGAGATGTCACTTGCACGCTTAATTGGTTGCACAATATTTTTTCATACACAATATATATGTGTATTGGATTCCCGGATTTCTCCCTTTCTCAGAACCCCCCTTCCCTCTTTCCCATGTGCAGGATAGAATTGCATACGAAGAATACCTAGGTTTAGTGTGATTCCACCTTCATATTTTGAAATGTAGTGTAAACACCATCAAGTTGGGGGGGCCAATCATCTTTAATGTTTTATTAGTGCGAACCAAGGGAGATCCTACCTTGGGGTCCAAAGATGAAAAAATAGCCACTACTAGGTGGTGGTTGATGGCAAACAAGGGGCTGAGAGGGTAAACATCCAAGATGGGTGCAACAAGTGGTAACAATGCATGTGCAAGCTGGCATGAGCGTGGTCGAGGTTTCTTTCAATTCGCAACCAATTAAGTGTGAAAGTGACCTCTCAATCAAAATTATATGGTGCAATAAATGCCCACTAGTTAGTTTTAGCCGTTTGACATGTGTAAAGCATGTAGTTATTATCCGTGCATGTCGACAACGGTACTATGAATGATCTGTTTATGAGAGAGAGAGAGAGAGAGAGAGAGAGAGAGAGTCAGAGAGAGAGAAGGTTCTACACATTTCACTAGGTTGAGAGAGAGATTTCACTTAGGTATAAGTGGAATTACATTAGAACTCGTACATAGAGAGAGAGAGAGGGGGGCGGGTGGTTGAGAGAGAGAGAGAGAGAGAGAGAGAGAGAGAGAGAGAGAGATACGTAGAAATAGCATCGTGAAGGTTGCCATGCCAAGCCCAGGAAAAGGTAACCCGTACAGGCATGATTTAATGTACATTTAGAGAGAGAGAGAGAGAGAGAGAGAGAGAGAGAGAGAGAGAGAGAGAGAGAGACATGATAATTTTACTTGACTTATGGCGCATAGGCGAGTCTTTTTTGTAAGCCAATTGTCGTTTGAGCACCTAGAGCACCAAATGGTAATGTTGGGTGATAGGTAGTCAAATAATACCGACACAGAGTGAGAGAGAAGCCCCTCCCTCTATTTGTTTTCCTATGGCATGCATATACATAGTATTGGTCTGCTGATTGTTCTTCGCGCATCGTGGAGCATATAAGGGGTAGCAAAACAGGGAGAGAGAGGAGTTGGAGCTCAAATAAAATGAGCTACTCTAAGTAACCGTTGGAAAAAAAAAACTTACCCAAATGAGACCAATCTGTCATAATGAGAGAGAGAGAGAGAGAGAGAGAGAGAGAGAGATAGATAGAAGGATTTTATTATCGTCCTCGGAGGTCAAATATGACCTATGGGACCAAAGTTACATGTGATGTAGTATGTGTATGGCTGATGAGTGACTCTGGATGCTCCAAAATTGTGGTGATCAGCGTCGCAATGGAGAGCCCGCACTTTGGTTGGGAGAGTAAAGTGTGTAGGTCTAAGTTATGGCTGAAAACCCCAGGGCGGTCACTTTTTAGAATGTGTATGATATCACGTGAGTTAACCGGAGAGGATTATTAAAAGACCAAAATGTATAAAAATGTATACATACAGAGGGGGGTGGGGGTTTTTTAAATAGGCTCACAGTGTAAGTATAGTATGTATATTGGGGTATTATTAATTACCTCTTGAACGCACGTGATATAGGGGTCTTTTGATAAGTGACTGCCCCGGGCTGAAAACGTGAGAGAAGCAAGTTCGGATGTGACCAAAAGCTGAGCACTCTAGTAGTGTTAGTAGAGAGAGAGAGAGAGAGAGAGAGAGAGAGAGAGAGAGAGAGAGAGAGAGAGAGAGAGAGAGAGTTAAATGATGGTGTGTCCCAATATTTACCTTTTTTTGCCTCTATTTTTTTTTCTTAGGATTAAGATCCCACAGAATGAAGAGGCAGAGGGTGGATCCAAAAATTGTATTAGGTGAACAGGAAGAAAAAGAGAGACCACCTAAGTTGCTAAGAGGCTCTTTAAAGAGAGGTATGGACTTTGCTCTGGCTAAAGATACATTTCTTGGAGATGATGTTGTGGGGACAGACAAACCCCCCAATGACTCAGAAGCTTCAGAACAGGAAGAAGTGTATGGAGGCCAAAAGCTTCAAGTGATTAGCACCAAAAAGAGAAACACTAATCTTTCTTTTTCTAGTGAGCCAGCTACAAAATGTAAGCAAGGGGTTGAAAATCCTACATGTGTGGATGAAAGACTTTTTTATTTTGCAGTATCTACAAGAGCTACTAAAATGTTCGACAAGGTCTCTTCTATCTTCAATGCCCCATACATTTTGCATGACCTTATAGCTCAACACAACAATTTCCTCAAGTCAGAAAGAGACAAGTTTGAGCTTGAGGTCCATAGGGGCAAGGTGGTTCTTGCTAACATGGTGGTGGTGCACTTAAAAGATTGTGATTCCACAAGATGGTCATACAAGAAGTACCATCATCTGCCTATTATCTATAGATCCTCACGGTATCCTATGCGCGGACGAGATTGCAAGCTAATTAGATAATCCTTTGAGTTCCTTCTAATCTTAAATTCTCTATTTGATAGTATATTGAATGATCCTTCAGAGGTAATGGATCACGAGGATCTACCACACGATGAGCAAGATGATGAGGAATTGGAGTCCAATGAGGTTCCTGAGATTGAGGACGATATTAATCTTGACGCATAGACTAAAGAGGTGCAATGAAGCAAAATCCTTACATTTAAAACATTTGACATCAAACTACCTTTAGATGTCTCTGGCTTTAATGAGAAACAAGCCACATTGATGCTTCCTAGACTGCCAGACTTTAAATTTGGTGAGAGATTATACATTTTCCAATTCAAAATATATTTTCTTTAAGGGAGGATGTTGCACTTGCCACACTCTCCAAATTTCAAGAGGGGAGAGTGGATTTGTATCTGATGATAGTAGTGAGGACGAGGCAATGGAAACCTCTAGTAAACCCAATGGAGTGCCTCAAACTTTGCTTCGACAAGGGAGAAAAGTATAGAGAGACACTCCTAGATGAGGCCACCTTCCAAACTATCATAAACAACCTTAGGACATCAACCTGTACTCAGGAAGCAGAGGAGTGGTTTACGCGTTTCGCACAAGGGTCCACGAGGTTAGTGGACCTATGGAAGGATGCCTTATGTATTTAAGATGAGCACTACATGGTAATCCCCCCCCCCCCCCCCCCCCTCCCCCTCCCAAAAAATAAAATTAAAAAATCATAGCTCTCATTGTCTTTCTCTAGCTCATCCTTTTGTGTACAGTCATGGATTGCTGAAAAGGATGACTTTCTTCGCTGTCAGACAAGACAGTATGGTGGAAGGGATGCATCACTAGGACAATACCTTGCCAGACTCTGTGAGGCACCCATACTAGTATTTCACAATGGCATGTCCCAAGAGGGAAGTACTGCAACATTCACCCTCAAGACGCTCTCGTGCTTCCAAGGTGGACCAAAGCTACAAAAAATGGAGAAAAAGTTATCCTCATCGACAAAGTTTTTGCTACAAAATGTTTTGGATATTGTCCACCGGGGTACACTAGTGGTCGTGCAGCTTATTATTACACTTACACAGCAATGGCACTCACTTTGGAGAAACAAAACCCAATTGAACTATTAGATTATGAAAAACATTTAATGATCCGATACAACGATAATGTGCCAAAACATATCCACACTCCGTCATCAAGTTGAGAGACTTGTGACTTGTATTGTATCTATTATCTCATTAGGCATCTCTTGTACATGTTGTGACCTAAAATCAAAATGTCTTGCTCCACCTATGGTTACCATATTGCATTGTCTCTCTCCACTTTCTGTCGCCTTTAGGAGCATTGGAGTTGTTGAATGCCTCTACTCGTTTTCGTTTCCTTTGTTGCAAATGCCTAATTGCTTGTGTTGTTGCCGAACAGTCTAATACATGTTTTTGCTGCAGCGGATGCAGGATTCTACTATAAAACCTTTGGAACAACTCTTTCAAACTTTCTTTCTTATCTCAAGAGCCACCATGACGTGTGTGTGTGTGTCTAAAATATGCATTCCTGACCATGTAATGAGACTTTTCCAAGCCTTGGGTGTTCCATATGCTTGGGTTTCCATACTTTTGAATGAAGTATGGTAAGTGATTGAAAATGATGTGCTACAAATAAAACAAGTTGTCAGGAATTTTAAACAACATTTTAGCCCTTATAATTTAAAAGGTTGTGTCAACAATATCATGTAATGAGTAATCTGAGTTTTATTCCATGCTGACCTAAATGCTTTCTTTAGTAGCTGAAGGTTCTCCTTAAACTTGTTTAGATCATCTAAAATAGCACATTGATGGAACACCACACTTCACCCTTGGCATTGCAAGTTGTGGGTTCTTGGTCCTTCACTACCATATGGATATTTTTCCATTGTTGAAACTCAATTTTGCTGACATAAGTGGATTGATATATCCTTCCACGCTTGGTTAGCTTCTTATCTTTGACACCTGTTGGCTTTGATAAAAAACGATGTGCCTTGACCCCACCAATAGATGGTTTGCATGGTACATCTTTATCATTGGTTGACCTCTTCTCATCCCGCTAGATTTTCACATTGCCCACATGGAGAACCATCTCTCACAAAACTAGTTCAAGAGCCGCTACCGCAACCTTTTGTTCTAGTTCCATTACTCCCTAGACTACCTACTACATACATCGTATGGAAAATAAATTCCCTCCTATATGACGAGGTGCATTCAATATAATTGAAACGGGACATTCCATCAATCATTACGGCCGTTATGACTCTGTCAAAAGAATCCACTTTGAAGTACACTTTCTAAATGGTTGATGAGGACACCTTTTCTTTTACGACACCAATTTTCTAGAGAGAGAAGGCAATAATTTGTATTTTCTTAGAAGGCCCTCCAAATGACCTCTTAAATTTCCTAATAATTCAAGCTAAGCTTGAAATTATTGTCGATGAGTGCTTGCTTGAGAATGGCAAGTTATTACAGGATGATGAAGAAGTTGTTAGAATTGTCTATTCAAAGCTTGGAATTGTGAATTCTTTGCCGCCAGCTAAAGTTGAAGACTTACAAGGTTGTAAAAGGCATGAAGATTTACAAGGTCTCTACACACATGAGGATTCCCAGGGTCTATACATGCATGAGGATTCATAGAGTGTGAATGTACATGAGTATTTATCGTGCTTGGGTATACCCAATTTATAGGGCTTGGGTGTGCAAGAGTATGGGTTTGAAGATCTATGAGGTGATAAACTAGAGGGGGTGCAGACTCCTTTAGCAAGATTTTGTGATGCAGAGCTTACTATGTGGCAGACTAATCCTCAACTTGATGATGCCTATTCAGAGGGGGTGCAAAATAAATTGCAATCTTTTGGTGTCAAATATGACTAGGCTCGTTGTGTCGATGATATGGATAGGGTCCAAACGAGGAAGATATGGGTAGTACAAGTATTTTTGGGGGCCACTTTTGCTAGAAGTTTGAACCCGTCTCAGGATGTGTGCTGAGAAATTGGATCGAGTTTAATAGGGTTTTCTTGCTAGTGCTCAAAAAGGATATAGCATGTGTTTTACAAGGCTCAAATCGGACATTAATTGTTGAACTTATAGCGAATTAAGGTCTCTTTGCAGCCTCAGACATCCATGATCAGGGAAAATTAATGTGGATGTAGTTAAAGTTGTGCTCATCTCGCTACTTAGTCGATATCCGAGCCAAACTGGATTCTTGGAAATGCCTTGGTTGATTTGTATGCAAAATGCAATGCATTTGTCAAAGCATAGGTTGTGCTTGACAATGCTTTAGTCCATATGTATGTCAAATGTGATGCTCTTACAATTTCACGAAGAGTTCAGGATTCCATCTGGAATGTCATCAGTTGAAGTGTCATATATGCCAAATGTGATGCTCTCATGAAAGCATAAAGAGTTCTTTATGGGAAATCTCTTTTGAATGTTGTTATTTGGAATGCATTGATTGCAATATAAGTCTTACATGGTTGTGGTAGGGAAACGGGTGTGAAGGGAAGGATTTCCTCCAAATGCTTTTAACTATGCTTGCACCTTGAAGGTAAGTGGCCTCACAAGGTGTGAGATGATTGACAATGAGATTTTTGATTGGGGATTGTACAAGAAAGATGCGGTACTTGGTAGTAGCAGTTTGGTCAACATTATGTGCCAGTCAAGGGTTGTTGGTTGAGAATTATGAAAAAAACATGTGTTGTATCTTGAAATGCTTTGAAGGTATGTATGCTAAATGGGGGAGGAGAGGTTGCCACCTACCATAAGTGGCCGCCAATACAAGGGTGTTGTTTTGGAAAATGTGAATGAGGGGAAGAAAAAGCAAGGCATGGCAATGCTAACAATGAAGGAGGGGAGAATTTCTCAGGGAGAGCTGTGTATGTTGGAATTAGGGTTGCATCAAAACACACACAGCTTAAATAAGACGAAGGAAGCTCAAGGTACACAGCAGAGAGTGTATTACTTAGTGTGCAATGGAAAGATAAGATATCCTAGAGTGATGGGCATATATACAATGCATAGGGGAAAGAACCTCCTATTGAGGGAAAAAATGCCCCGATTGTCCTAAGTGTGCTCACACACACACTAACACATGTATATGGTAACAAAACCCCCCTGGGAGTGATGCGACGAAACGAGAGTTGGCACATAGAGTATAAGGAAGTGTCGTGCCCTGAGGACATGATCAATTCACAAAGGGGCGTAAGCCCAAACCCTTATGAAAATCTTTGAACTTCTTAGGAGAAAAGGCCTTTCTAAAAATATTTGCACGGTTGTCCTATGTTGGCACATAAGCCAAGCTGATCTCCTCGTTGAGAGCCTCTCCCTGACATAGTGATAATGCACCTCAATGTGCTTTGTGCGAGCATGAAAAAATGGGTTCCTTGAAATTGCTAATGTGTTTTAACTGTCAATGTAAATAGTGTTGGCAGTGTCCTGTCCAACACCCAAATCAGCCATAAGGCGTCTCATCCATACATACTCAACCATAGCTGTGAAGACTACATTGTACTTAGCCTCATAACTGGAAGTGGCCACATTAGGTTGCGTCTTGCTCAACCATGATATGCATGAACTGTCGAGCATGAAACAAAAACCACTTGTGGACACTCATGTGTGAAAACAACCAGCGAGGTGTGAGTCCAAAAAAGTATGTAAATCTGGCAGCAATGATCCCCCCTTGGGATAAAACAAGCAAAGATGTAAAGTGTCACTCAAGTAGTGAAAAATCCTCTTGACAGCCTGCCAATTCTTAGACCGTGGGCTATGCATTTGAATCTACTGAGTTGTGAGACTGAAAATTGAATACCCGGCCTCGTGTTGCATACATAAACAAGGCATACAATTGGTAAAGAGTGACATCGGTAGGATCATCAACATCATGAAGAATCAATTTCAAACCCGTTTCCATTGGAGTGGCAATATGTTTGCATCAAGTCCAAACTTACATAGCAATGTCTTGATGTAACTTGTTTGACACAAGGAAATGCCACCATCACACTGCTTAAACTGTATACCCAAGTAATGATGCAACAACCCCAAATCTTTCATCTTGAAAGTAGCATTCAAATCAGACTTAAACTCAGCAACATGTCTATCATTCGGTCTAGTGATCAGCAAATAGAGAAGAACAATGAGAAGTACATCACCCTCACACTTTGCATACAATGTGCTTTCTGTTGGACTGTTACGAAAGCCTCATTTGAACATATGAGTGTCAGAATTCTCATACCAAGCATGAGGAGATTGCTTCAACCCATACAAAGCTTTCTTACATTTGCACATTTTATCTTCCTGCCCTTTAATGACAAAATCGTTACATAAACTTCCTCAAATATGTCACCATTCAAAAAAGCAATAACAATGCCGAATTGATGTACATTCCAACCAAAATGAGCTTTCGATGCACATAGAAAATGCATAGTAGTCATACGACAAGTGGGAGCAAAATTCTCTTCATAATCAAATTCCTTTTTGCGATGCATAACCCTTTGCAACAAGTTGAGCCTTATAGCGATCAATCGTACCATCTAGCTTGCATTTCAACTTGTAAACCCACGGCCTTTTTGCCAAAGGGCAAATCACATAAAGTCCATGTATCATTTTCTATAAGTGCATCAAATTTTGATTGCATGGCAACCATCCAATTTTTTGAGTTTTGTGCTTCATCAAACGATAGAGGTTCCTCCACATCAAATTATCTAGACACAGCCAAAGCATAACAATCTAATGCATAAGATGCATGGTGAGAACCTGAATGAGTACGACTAGACAAAGGTGCATCCAATTTACTGTCACGCAAAGTATGCACCAGTCATTTTGGCATACCTCTAGCCTTCTCATTCTCAACTCTTTCCTCATCAAGTACATCATGTACATATGCATTAGTGTAATAGGCTGTTCTATAACACTTTCAGAAACACCCATAGGCTATACATTTGCCTCATTGAAATTTACATGCGTACTTTCACCACTGAAAAGAGGCAATAATGTGTCATGATTTCCTGTGAGCTTACATTATTGCCTCTACGACATGACAGTAAGGACTAAACAAAATCTTCCACAAACACAACATCTTGTGAGACCAAGATACGCTTTGGATGATACAACTTGTACTTTCAGCACTATAATCAACAAAAATGCATTTGACAGCCTTATCATCCAATTTTCTACGCTGCGTTTGTGACATCAAAGCATAAGCCAAACAATAAAAAATGCGCAAGTGCTCAATAGAAGGCTTTCTATCATGACATGCTTCATATATATATAAGGAATCATAGAATGCAAAGATTTCATAGGATCATAGGCACACATAAGTGGCACACATGATGGCCTCAAGCCAAAACGAATGTGGCAAAGGTTGAATTTTGACCATACATCGTGCCATTTCCATAAGTGACCTGTATTTCCTCTCAACAACACCATTTCATTGAGGCTTATATGGCACTATACATTAGTGTTTTATCTCACGACTAGACTCCCCTCCCCTCAATCTGAACGGATGGTGCCCTACATTTCAAGACATTTTCAGCCATAGCGAGAAATTTTTTGAAGCACATAAACACTTCGGAATTCGCTTTAAGTGGATACAACCATGCATGCTTGGAGTGATCATCAATGTAAGTCCTAAAGTAAAGGTAATTGCCCAAGGACAAAGTTTGCATGGACCCACAAACATCACCATGCAAAAATTGCAACCTACATGTGGCCCTAACTTAACCATCCTTTCGAAACTTTGAACACTGCATCTTACCCAAAATACAGCCTTCACAAACATTCTTGACAAGTGCTTCAAGAGGCGGCAAAAAAGCAACCATATCAGATTTCTGCAAACGCAAACGCAACAAACTGGTAAAATTCAGATGCCTAAAGCGTGCATGCCAAAGTTTTGCATTTGAAAGAGCCTTTGAATCCATAATACCATTTGCAAAATTCTTTCGACACTTGTCATACAAAGTGAGCTTATATAGCCTACGGAATAAAATGCCAGATGCACAATTTCATCACCAAAACTAAGATCATGTAATGGACATCTGTCATCCAATAATTTGACTACAAGACCAAGTCTAGCAAGTGTAGATACAAATAGAAGATTCTTCTTGATCCCACGCACATACAATGCATCGAGAAATATGAAAGAACTACCATTTGCAGCAGTAAACATAATCTTTCCAACTCCCTTAAACAGATAAGAGACATTGTTGGCAAAAGTGACTAAATTCCCATGAGGGACATCCTTGAGAGAGGTAAACAAGTCACGATGAGAGGTAGTGTGCTTTGTAGCACCACTGTCAAAGTACCACACATGAGCATCTGTAATAACTGATATACATGCATCATGGATAGAGGATTATAAGTGCTCTTTGCACTAAAGGCCCATTCTGGATCAACATCAGCATCACAATCTCCTTTCCCGGAAGACTCAACAATAGCTACACTTGTAGTGAAACCAACCTCTTTCTTCTTAGCCTCTTTTGCCTTCAATTTCAGACATTGCTTGATCAAGTGATCATTAGATTTACAATAATGGAAACGCATCTTCTTTTTGTCCTTTTCACTAGAATTCCGAGACGAATTGCTGCCAGCAGAAGCATTAGGA
Source organism: Adiantum capillus-veneris (assembly GCF_014529385.1). Classification (NCBI taxonomy): domain Eukaryota; kingdom Viridiplantae; phylum Streptophyta; class Polypodiopsida; order Polypodiales; family Pteridaceae; genus Adiantum; species Adiantum capillus-veneris. The sequence continues at coordinate 129,254,450 of NC_140936.1, forward strand.
ACATGTGATTTTCCACTCGCAGAAGAACCATGAGAACTGGCTACATTAATCTTACCACCTTTTCTTCGAGCATTAATAAAGGCATGTTCAAGTGCATGATGTTTAGCCCTTTTTTTTTTTGGAAAGTGACTCTTGCAACAGCAATGTGCATAATGCATCAAACTTGACAACTTCTGGATTTTCTTGGGTCATAAGTCTCCAAGTGCTAGCAAAAGTCTAATAAGAATCTGACAAAGCATCAAGAACAGTCTACACAAGGGAACTGTCATAAATGACTTTGCTTACAGAAATAAGTTGCTCATTGATATCCTTGACACTAGCAAGGAAAGTGTCCATCGCATCTTCCTCATGCATAACTTCGACTCTAGCTCTTTACGGAGCAATGCAATTTTTAGCCTCATTGTTGTGACTTGTATAAAGACCAAGCAGAATATCCCAAGCCTGTTTTGCAAATTTTGATGAACGAATGTGAGGAATAAAACTACCTAACTCGACTCTCCTCTAAGGCTTCTTTTAGAAAACCAAACACTCACACACACACACACACACACACGTGTCATTGTGTGCGCTGCAAGGTGTTTTATAAACAAGAACCCTAAACCGTAGGGTAAAAGCCCTATATTAAGGACACTCAAATGAGATACGATCGAGAATTGTGTACGATGCATCAATTTTGTTGATTTTGGGAGCAATGTGTAGCTGAGAAGACATACTATCAAAAAAATTTGAGGTTGTTGCTTCTGACAATGCTTATAGTTATCGCGAGAGACATTTTGACTTTCGCGTGAAAAAAAAAGGTCCCGAAAGTAGGACACACCCCTCAGTTGGAAAAAGGACGGAACTGTATGTGGGTTAAACCCGCGCCTCCGACAATGGAATTTGAACACGCCATGTAGCCTACCACCACTCGTGAGGCGTTTTCTGTACTCAATGTTTGTCCTTTTATTGGAGCATGGCTTTTACCCTACTGTCTTTTTGGTGAGTAAAGGGAAAAGAGACCCACCTTTGGGCTTCCACTTTAGCTCAGTGCTGATATTGCTAGTAGTCAATCCTCCACACTACGCCGTTTACTACACAGTCACTGCTGGTGCCCTTTCCATTAAAGCTGCAAGTACAAATTGCAGCTCTTTGATCTGATTATTTCAATCGCAGTGCCATGGCCAACAACATCATTATACCATTAGCAGCTACAGCCATGATCATCCTTTTACTCGTTCATTGCTTACTGCTCTTGTGTCAGGTATAATTATGATCTATCAAGGGAAAGATCTCATGTTTCAATAATCAGCTATTACATCAATTCTCTCTTGAACTTAAAATGTCCGATCTTGCAGGTTGTAATCTGTGCCGATAGCAGCAGCGGCACATGGAATACATCCGCTGCTGCCATTCCCTCTCCTGAGTTGTATGCTCTTCTGGAGTTGAAGGCTCGCCTCGCAAATTCTGCTGCATCACAGGCGCTTCTTCGAGCTTGGAATGAGAGTAATTTGCACAGCATTTGCAATAATGTCTCTTCATGGAGAGGAGTGACCTGCAGTTATGTCTCTGGGCAATCCCACATCACCTCCATCAGCCTGCCCACCTCCGGGTTAGCAGGCTCCCTACCCCCGCATCTTGGCAACCTCACGTTCTTGTCCACCCTCAATCTCTCCTCGAACCTTCTCACGGGAGGCATTCCCGCAGAGCTGTCTCGCTGCTCCCCTCTCCAGCTTCTGGATCTCAGCAACAACAGCCTCACAGGTCCTATTCCACCGTCCCTTGGCTCTCTTTCCGCTCTTCAGCATCTTCTTCTCTATCTTAACAACCTCAGTGGTGGCATTCCTCCTGCACTCTTCACAAATTCCACGTCCCTCCTCACACTAAGTCTATCTGCAAATCGTCTGAGTGGTTCCATCCCCCCTCTTCTGAGCTCATCTCAAGCTGGGCATCATCTTCCTAGACTACAAAAACTGGTTTTGCTGGAGAACAATCTCTCAGGCATCATCCCTCGCAGCTTGGGTAATTGCACGAGCCTTGTTGATCTGGAACTCAGTAGAAACCAGCTCTCAAGCCACATCCCCAATGAGATCGGGTTTTTGGGAAAGCTTCAAATGCTATCGCTAGATGGAAACAGGCTGGTGGGAGCTATTCCAGCTAGTTTGGGCATGTGCAAGAACTTCATAGAGCTAGACTTGCATGCAAACCAGCTAACAAGTGGAATCCCAAAAGAACTGGGAAATTTAACCAGTCTTACAGGCCTATGGTTGTATCAGAACAACCTCATAGGCATCATCCCTCGCAGCTTGGGTAATTGCACTAGCCTTGTTGATCTGGAACTCGACACAAACCAGCTCTCAGGTTCCATCCCTAGAGAGCTAGGCCAGTTGGCTCATCTTCAGTTTCTTTTACTTTCGCAAAACAACCTCAATGGAATCATCCCCAAATCCCTTGGCAATTGCACACAGCTTGCGACACTCGAACTCACCTACAATCAGTTGAACGGTTTTCTGCCAAGCACGATCATCAACTTAAAGAATCTACATATACTAGACCTGGGCGGAAATCGCCTTGCGGGTTTTCAAGCTACATCCCCTGATCTAAGTTTGAGCAATGCTACCAGTCTGATTGAGTTATCTATGTTTTCAAATCACATCGGTGGCAGAATTCCACCAGAGCTTGTTGGCCAACTGCAAGGACTACAGAGCCTAAATCTTGGAGACAATCAGCTCTCAAGTGATGTACCTTGGGACTCCCTTTCCAATTGTAGTCATTTAGGGGAACTTGATTTGTCACACAATCAGCTAGCTGGGCATCTTTCTAGCAAATTGGGAAGGCTTCTACACTTACAGAACTTATATCTCAACCACAATTTGCTACAAGGCCCAATTCCAGATTTTATGGGTTTAGGCAGCTTGCTCAGAGTAGATTTATCCTTCAACCATCTCAATGGCACCCTACCAAACAACCTTCGCAATGTGTTCGAAAACGTACTGTCTCTGAAGGTTTCTCACAACTACCTCTCTGGAAATCTCCCACCTTGGTTTGGACAGCTGATGATGGTGGAGAATATTGATTTGTCCCATAATAGGTTTGTGGGCACCCTACCGGAGAATCTTGGTGACTCTATGAGCCTTAATTATCTCGATGTCTCTGGTAACAATCTCACAGGAGAGTTTCACCTACATTTTAACAACAAATCAGAACTAATATCATTGAATCTTTCTAGCAATGAGCTGACAGGTTTGTTACCATCAACTTTAGGACTCTTACAGCACCTACAATTTCTCAATATTTCGTTCAACAATTTTGAGGGTCCCATTCCCCTCTCCGGTGTTTTCAAAAACCTTAATGCAAGTTGGTTTCAAGGTAATCCTAGATTGTGTGGTCCAATTGTACATAAGCTTTGTATTTCCCACAATCGACAAGCTCATTTAGGGTTGAAGGCAAGGATTTTGATTGCCCTCACCATATCACTGGTTGTACTATCGACCATTCTATCGCCAATTTGCTGCCATAGATACTTGAGAAATAGCCATCCAGCTCATGAAGTAGATCAAACAATCAAAAGCTTGGTAGAAATGAGGCACTTCTCAACTGAGGGACTCTGGGAATCAACACAAGGCTACTCAGAGCAGAACTTGCTAGGGGAGGGTGCAATTGGTGTAGTGTACAAGGGAGTACTCCCGAATGGGGAAGTGGTTGCTGTGAAGAAGTTCAAGCATGACATCGCATGCTCCCGGGAAGCATTGCTACAAGAGGTGCACATCGTGAGTAAACTAAGGCATAGAAACTTGGTGAAGGTTTTGGGATGTGTCCTCAACCTTGAAGTAAATGCATTGGTGTTGCAATTTATGCCAAATGGAAGTTTGGAACAATATCTACGTCAAGCTACTAATCACGAAGAAGTTAGAAGGCTGAGGTGGGAAACGATACTCAAGGTAACGCAAGGCGTTGCAAATGCCTTGGCCTACTTGCATCATGAGCATGATGCTCTGCCTATCATCCACGGGGATGTAAAACCTGGCAACATACTTCTTGACTCTGAGCTTGAGGCACATCTAGCAGACTTTGGGCTGGCAAAACTTGCAAAGAGTAACACAGGTGGTGTCTCCATGACTTCCAACTTCAAAGGGTCCATCGGCTACATGGCACCAGGTATGTTGTGTTCAAATGTGACTGCCTAAACTGTGCTTTTACATATCATACACACACATTGTTTTGCTAGTTATGATTCATGGTGGGCATAGTCAACAAGAATGCAATGCATATGAACAAGATGCGAAATTAATTCAGATGCAACATTTCACAAAATGATTCTAGTGCTAATTTAATAGGCACACCTTCTCTTATGTTGATCGTCAAGTTGCTTCCAGACTAGGTATGATCATAGGCATAGTCCCCATAAATGCAAAAAGATTCTTCAATGAGGCACGCTAGATTGCAATGCCATCGACATGCAAACTCTTTATGAAAACATTGTGTATTTAAAACACACAAATAAAGATATGTTTCATATTATGATTGGTTGTGATTAACATATGTCTTTGCAAATTCTATGTGTCAGAGTTTGCATATACAACAAAAATCACAACCAAGGTGGACATCTACAGCTTTGGAATAGTCATCTTAGAGATGCTAACGGGTATGGAGCAGACTCATGAGCTACTTCATGGAGGGAGCCTTCATGAATGGGTGAAATACAAGTTGTTACCGTCACATAATCGTGTAGATTTAGAGAGGATTATACTTGCACCTTTCCTACATACCTCTACCTTAGGGACAAAAATAATAGAACATGAGTCACAAGCCATGCTTCTATTGCAAATGGCTGTGGCATGCACTGAAGAGAGGCCAAATAAACGCCCATCTATGCCACAAATAAAGGCATTCCTCGACTCACTCATGGTTTCCTAAGTACATTGTCTCTCAATTACAGGTTTCCATACCTGAAATAAGGAGTCTCTATGGATGAAGATATGGTCACTGGTAACTATAGTGAAGAAAGGCAGCAATAGAGGTACGTGACAAAAAGATCAAAGAGGATACTAAATCTTGTGCTCGGAAAAAAATGCCTAGGCTCGATGTATTCCCACCTACAACATTTTGAAATTTTACCTATAAATATATATTAGAAGATCAAGAAACCTACACCGTTTCGAGGAATTTAGTACGAAAGCCTTCAAATGTAGTTCATATCTCTCTAGAATTCTCCACATGGTTGTGTTTCCTTATTAATGCTTTTCGAGTAGTTGATCACAACTTTTTCTCCTGTGCTAGTTCTTAGTGTGAGTCAAGTTTGGCATACAAAACTCATTCTCCCAATCAATCCTAGCCTACATATATCCATTTTCTCTATTAGCATTGTATAAAAAAAACTTGTTCACATAGTCTTATAAAACCCAAGGACTTTTAAACAATTAATTTTGCTTAGCACTATCCAAAGATGGTTTAAATGTGAATTGTAAATAGTGAAAAAATTGTTGCACAAAAATTACCAGCTTTACCGCCCACAAACTTTTACTCGAAAAACCATCGATTTCTTGGCCTTGATTTCCAAGGTCAAACTAAACAACTCAAAACCAAACCATCAATCGCAAAATTTACAAAAGAAACTGGGATATGTGATCATCAAGACTCGAACTAATGAGACAGCCGGGCTTGTGCTAAAGTCTAAGGTATTTGTAGGGATTTATTACTAAAATGGGCCTTTTTAAAAAATGACCCTTTCTCAACCTTTCTAGCTCCAACTAATGAGCTATTTTCCCATTTTCTAGGATTGGGTACCCCATACTGAAGGATTCATTACTAAAATGGCCCGTTTTCAACCCTGAAAATAAAGGTCCAATGAACATGCAACCTTCACTTTTCATTTTCAATCAATAAAATTTGAGATATGTGAGCATTGGGACTCAAATTAATGAGAATCAAGCTTGTGCCCAAATCTAAGGTATTTAGCGAGATTTAGAGTAAAATGCCAAATTATTTCCCTTGAGGATTAAGTTCCTGTGAAATTCAACCCACGATTTTTCATTTTGAACCAAAAAATTTACAGTGCAATTTACATGCTTGAACAATACCTAGATCTAGGTACAAAATTAGGAGCTTAACCTTCCAATTTTATTGCAGAGGGTGTAAAAAACCTACAAAATCTAGATAAGTTTAGTGTAAAAACTTTCAAACATTACCTTTCAAAATTTCCAAGAGAAGGTTTTCTAAGCTTTGAGAAAAATGCTTATTCCGAGTACTGCTAGTCTCAAAAGCAGGAAATGTGAGCACTAAATCAACGCCGTAGGGCATCTATTAAGCCAAAGTTAAAAAATTTCCAAAAGGCTACTATTTTAGGGTGGGTTCAGACTAGGCGACGGAAGAAAAATACAAAGGGGTGTCGATCCTTCATGGCGAAATTTCATTGGTTGGAGTTGATGCACTCTTCCGTCAAGCCCTCCATTTTCCTTCCGAACCCCTCCCCCCCCCCCCCCCCCCCCCCCCCCCCCCCCCTCCTCGGAAGAGTTGATGGCCTCTCTTAGCCCCCTTCACTTTTTCACTTTTTCTCCTCCACACTATTCACACTAGGCGGCGTCACATTTCGGAAGCCTTGTTTCTTCCGCCGGTTCAGTCTAAACCCAGCCTTAGACTCGTGCAAACGGAGAAACTAGAGAAGAAAATAGCAAAGGTGGGGTCTTACCTTAGTGTGATCACATTATGAGATCATAAGGTTGTTGAATCATATAAGAAGTTAGCAAGTGAGATATTGATGAAGAATGAGGCCGCACGAGCATGCCACCAACAAGAAATAAAGACTCGAGAGTGGTTAGCCATTCCTAGGTGATGGAGGCCGGAGTTGGCTAGGGTAAAGGGGACAATATAAGGCCATGTAAGAAAAAAATAGTATTTTTGGGGGGGATTTTTCATATCCGGCCAGATTTGAAATTTGAAGAGTGCATTCAATTCCTCATGAAAAGACGCATTAGATGATATCAAGATTGATATTTTTTTGATTTTGCCTCAGCACTCTATTTGAAAAAGCGTAATTCTGAGGGCTTTTTAGAAAACAGAGACACTCAAGCTCTAATAGTCGTACACTTTTTAGCAAGTCGGATGTGGACACCTAAGCAAGATTCCAAGCATATTCCTTTTTTTTTGTCTCTCTTTTGGGGGTGGAGCCATCTTCCTTTTGGGGGGTGGTTCCTTATTGGCCCCTTTACCCTATGTTAAATTGCAAGCAGGTAAGTAACCCCAAATGTTATAGCAAGAAGGCCAACAGGTCAAATGCTACAAGAGAGGTGTTCTTTAAACAATGGACCAATCCCAATGCTCAAATTGAAACACATGAAAAATTTTGATATAAACTTAGTAATATTTGACGACTTTTACACTCTCTAATAAGGAAGAAGACATAGTGGAAATTATGTCTTCTACCTCATTATATAGGCATACTTTTGAAAAATAAATTAGTTTTCAAGAACATTCCTCTAAGCAATGGCTAAAGATATCACACTCTACGCCTAAGAAATGTAACTATCTAGAGAGAGGGAGAGAGAGAGTGTCATAAAATCTAATATCTCAATTGATTTTCTCATATTAAATTGATCATTCAATATGGGAAGATGAATGGGAACAAGAGTTATAATATAGATATGACATATCTCAGCACGGGACCAAAAGGAATGCTATTAGATCTATCTCAGCACGGGACCAAAAGGAGTGCTATTAGACCTATCTCACCATGGGACCAAAAGGAGAGATGGCTACATCTCAATGGGGGTCCAAAAGGAAATGGTCTACCAAGCAATGTGCATATAATGGAGCTTAAAAGACCTTGGGGTTAACTTCATTAAAGACCTCCATAGGTTAGTGTTAAAAGTCTTAGACCCGGGACCTTTAGGCACTTTAGACCTTAGGCAAGCTACGGTTGAGCTTGAGGTGCTTAGTGACTAAGGTGCTTGAGGTGCTTCAAGTCAACATGATGTCAACAAATGAGGGGGCAAGCCCTAATTGTAGGGAAAGGAGAGAGAAAACACACACACACACACACACATACTCAAGGTCACCCCCTTTCAACAAGAGGCATAAAGGACACATGTCAAGCCCCTAGCTATGCTGCCCGCATAATGTGCATGAATCTTATTGGATGGTTTTGTCACCATATACATGTGGTAGTGATGTGTCTGAACACACTAGGACCACCGAGGCATTTTTTCCCTCTTTAGGAGGTTTTTTCCCCCGTGCTCTAGGGCTATCAATCTTTCCATTGCACACTAAGTAACACACTCTCTATTGTGTGCCTTGAGCTTCCTTCGTCTTCTCCAAAATGTGGGCGTTTCTCTGCAACCCTAATTCCAACAATTGGTATCAAAGCAGGTTACATCCTCCTGGGCTTAGTCGTCAGCAGCTCCAACACACACTTGCTCACTTTATCCGAGTTCTGTGAGCTTTGGCAAGCGTTCGCAGGTCGACAAAAATTTTGGGGGAGCTCAGAGAGCTTAATCTGCTCATATTTTTGATTCGGGTTCATTTCGGCCTCTCTTTCCACTACATCCGGATCTGCACAAGCAATTTTGTCATTTTGTACAAAATTTCTGTCAGTACCAAATACTACATAACAGGTCCCATACAGTCTACTGCGGGTTGTGTTGTATAGCACGTGTTGGTCTCACTCAGTTTCTCATGATTTCGGGCAGTTTTCACATCAGGTGAAGGCATTTTCCATGGCTAACAACAACACAGATGTGTTCAAGATGTTTGTTGTTGAGGACAGGTTGGCTGGGGACAATTACCCTATGTGGACTTACATGACGCAACATGTTCTTGTGTCAAAGGGCGTCTAGAATATTGTGTAGGGCATTGATGTACATCCTGGTTCTGAGGATGTAGGCGATGTTGAGGATGTTGCAGGTCTTGCTGCAAGGATTGCTTCTATTAGAGTTGTTTTGCGTATGGCAGAAAAAGCTCGTTGGGATGTAAAGGATGCGCAGGCTCATGCATTGATTGTGTTGTCTGTGAAGCGCACCATTGTTCCTCACATTCGTTCAGCAAAATGGCATGTGGGGACATTTCTCACCTGTTCAAGGAGTACTCAGCTATTAGCGGTCTTGTAGGAAAAATTTGCAACTAGGTTCAAAGGACCTGGGGAATAGGATTCTTCAAGAACAATATGTTCCTAAGAAGGAGGGTGAGGAAAAGCCAAGTTCTGTTGGTTTGCACATACATAGTTAGATTCTACTACTTTAAGCAAATATGGAAGGCTAGAAATTGTTGGGTGTTTGAGAATTCTCATGTAATTGCTAGTTTCACATAGATCATACAAGAAAGCAAAGAATCAACTGTGGCCTATGGTTCATGTAATTGCTAGTTTCACACAGATCATACAAGAAAGCAAAGAATCAATTGTGGCCTATGGTTTTAAAAAAGGACTTGAATGAGTGGGTTTGGGCCACCTTATACTGACAGGCTTGAGCTGACACGAAGTTGGGTTATGGGGCGCCTCTATATGAGGCTTGATACCGTATTGTTGTAATACGATGTCCCTCAAGGCTCGACACAAGTTTGAGGTCTATCTGTAATTTTTTGATTTTAACACATTACATTCACAAATTGTGAGTTTTGCCCAAAAAAAGACATATTAATTATTTTTTAAAATATTACTTTTTGAAAAAAATAAAATTCCCTTATAAGCATGTTTCTCTCTCCACTTCATTTCAAACTTCTCTCTCTCTCTCTCTCTCTCTCTCTCTCTCTCTCTCCCCCCCCCCCCCCCCCCCCCCCCCCCCCCCACTTCATCTCTCACTCCGCTTCCCCCAGTGCTCTCACTCTCTCTACCCTCCTACAACCCCCTTTCTCTATATCCCTCCCTACTCTCTTTACCACCCTTCATCCACTCCCTCCATCCAACCTGCCCCCTCTCTATCTATCCCCTCCAACCCACTCTCTCCCTCTTCCTCATTCCCCTTCCTCATCAATCTACTATCCTAACCCTCTCTCTCTCTCTCTCTCTCTCTCTCTCTCTCTCTCTCTCTCTCTCTCTCTCTCTCGATCCCTCTATCTCCCTCCTCCCGCCCCCTCCTTCTCTCTCTATCCCTTCGAACCCACACTCACTCTCTCTTCCTTTTTTCATTACCTCACTAATCTACTATCCCACCCCCTTCTCTCTCCCTCTGCACCCTGCTTCTCTCTCTCCCCCCTCCACCTCTCTCTCTCTCTCTCTCTCTCTCTCTCTCTCTCTCTATATATATATATATATATATATATATACATATAATATATATGTGTGTGTGTGTGTGTGTGTGTGTGTGTGTGTGTGTGTGTGTGTGTGTATCCCTCCTCCCCCCCTCCTCTCTCCACCCCCTCTATCTCTCTCTCACCTACCCTCCTCTCTCTCTCTCTCTCTCTCTCTCTCTCTCTCTCTCTCTCTCTCTCTCTCTCTCTCTCTCTCTCTCGGTGTATAACACAAGGATGTAAATTGTATTCATGGAATTCTACGGGGGTAGCATCGACCTATGTGGTAGCTCTGTGGATTGCGGGTATCCCACAGTCCATGGGAGTAGTCCATGTGGACTTGCCTTGGTCAAAGGACTGCTAGGGGCACCCCACACCATAAAAGAGGTCATCATCCCCTTCTTTCTTTTTCTCTCTCACTTTCACACTCTCAATCAAGCGGTGTGCTTTCTCACTCTCACTCTCGCACTCTCACTCAAGCAGTGCTCTCTCTCTCTCTCTCTCTCTCTCTCTCTCTCTCTCTCACACACACAATAAAGCCTCTCTCACTCTCACTATCCCTCCCTTCCACCTTCCCTCCCATTACCCTATATCTTTCTTCTCCTCTCTTTTCATCTCGTCCACCATCCCACCCACTTTATATCACTCTTTCTCTCAATCATCCATTCTACCCTCCCTTCCATTACTCTCTATCCCTCTCTTGCATTACCTTTTATCCCTCTTCCCCTCCCTTCCTACCCTCCCTCCCATTCCTGTCTTCTTATCTCTCCCACCCACTTTATATCACTCTTTTCCTCAATCATCTATTCTACCCCTCTATTTTTTCCTCTTTGGCCACTCTTTCATCCACCTCTACTTCACACACCACCTTCAGTCATTATCTCTCTCTCTCACTCCATCATTTCCACTTTCATTGTTTAAATAATTGCCAGTTCTTTTGAGAAACCAATCAAAAGGAGTCGACCATCATGAAGAAATCCCAGTCAACATGACTCAAGAAAGCGGTTCCTTCCTTGCAATGACATCTATGGTTGTTGTGTCTGTGGGGACGGTTTCACACATAGATCCATCGATAGCTGCAACCACTTTCACAATCATAGAGCCACAAAATACCAGTAATGACCCATTGAGTGATATCTTTGGATCAGTGGTTGATAGTCAAATTTCCTCAGGGTGGATTGATGCATATATTGCGCCATACAATCATCTCTTGCCAAGAATTCCTCTTTGTCGTCTTTTGGTCAATCTCGCCATTAGAACAAACATTGATTGTGTGTGAGAACTTATGACTTCTATAGCTGAAAGAGGCTATCAACCCCACAATGGCTCGTTTCTTTGTGTTGGAAGCTTTCTCTTGGCAAGATTTTGTACCTTTCGATAGGCCAGGTGTTTATGAAAGAGAGTTACTATTGCGTGCCACGTTCGATGATCAAATTAGAGCCATTCTAGAGTTCAATCACATGAAGGGGAAAATGTTCGTCGTGTGGATGTGAATTATCAGCTTCACGCATGGTGGGTATTATGTGAGTAGCTAGATAAATTCTCAACCCCAAAGGTTATGGTTCATGCCAGTCGTTCGAATCTGCAATTGGAGTCTAGATAGTCAAGTTATGAGCAAAAAAAAAAAGTTGTGTGTGTGTGTGTGTGTGTGTGTGTGTGAAAGAGAGAGAATTGGGGGGGGGGGGGGGGGGGGGGGGAGAGATGGAGATGAATGCTGCAACAGGGGTGATAGCAACAAGTTTTGCCCAAAAAACACAGCATACTTTGCTTTGTCTCTTTCTATGGGTGCCAATTATTACCGCGAGTATTGCCACGGGTATTACCATTACTGCGTGCATGAATATTCAAACGTTCAAAAAAGTACTCGATATTATAGGTTATCCCCTTTGCAACTCTCTCTCTAATTTTTCACCACCTTTAATACTACTTTTAATTTTTTGAAGCTTTCCCTCTTTTTCTACTCATTGCATTGTTTTGTAATTATTTCTTTAGTACTACTTTTAATTTTTTGAAGCTTTTCCCTCGTTTTCTACTCATTGTATTTTTTTAATTATTTCTTTAGTCTTTTCTCTCGTTTTCACTGTTGAAAATTTAGCTTACACCTAATCTATTAATTATTATGGATTTCGTAAATTATGTTGTCCATTCCATTGACAACGTGTAATAGCAGCAATGACTCAGTGTCATTCCTCATCTTCTTTTGGGTTTTCCTCTCCTTCCATTGCATCTACCTGCTCTTATGCACGTGCACCACAATATGGCAATGGACTTGGAAACTGCAATGATACTTGCAAATAAATTCTTCAACCAAAAAGGTCTCTCTCTCTCTCTCTCTCTCTCTCTCTCTCTCTCTCAAATCTATTGTAATTCAAAAGTTTTATTGTTTCTTTTGTATGTCTGATATTTTGTACATGTTCTCTAACAGCTTCTTCCATGCTTTGTCCTTTGTTTTCAAGCTTTGAATGTCTTTCATTGTCTCAACTTCCAGCCATCATTCGGTCTTCCTCATTGCAGACAAAGTTGTTTAGTGGGCTTAATTTGTGACACAAATGAACTCTCTTTGAGTGCATTGATTGGAGGATATGTCCAACACCTACACGGTAAGGAATCATTGGAATATTTGTACTAGACGCAAAGTGCAGGCTCCTATCCGAGCATAAGCACTTATCCAAGCATAAGCACTTATGCTCACATTTTGAAGACATGTGGCATTATCCAAGACCAACAAGTATTCGGCTGGGTGCTTATGCTTGCATTTTGAAGACGTGGCATTATGCAAGACCAACAAGCATTTTATTGGGTTCAACAAATATGGAGGGAGGTTTTCACTCTAGATGTAGTCTCTGATATGTATGCCAGATGTAGGATAAGTTTAGAGCACAAGAAGTTTTCAATGAGCTCCATACCTAACATGGTTTATTATTGATATGTTTAATAGAGGAAGCTTGAGAAAGCTTTTGGGATGTTTTCAATAAGCTCCATACATAGCATGGTTTATTGGTATGTTTAACAGAGGAAGCTGGAGAAAGTTTTTGGGCTGTTTTGATCAAATGCAAAGCAAGAACCTCTCTCCAACTGCAATCACCTAGGCTTGCATCTCGTATTTGGTCTCTTGGGATGCATTGATTAGTTCGTTAGCCTAGTTGCAACCCTTCAAATGGAATAGCTTATGCAAAGGACGTGATATATGCAAGTTACATACATCATCTCAAGTTACGTAGCTTCCCATCTTAAAAATATTGAGAAATGATTGCACATGGTATCTCACACCCCTCTCATGTGGCATGCCTAAGATACAAAATGCGTGAAAGCATGGAAACACCTACATATTGAAATGTCCTTTGGTATAGTAACTACTAGCTCGCGTGACCCGCCTTTCGGTGGGTTTCGCTCGCTCTTACCATCGTTACATGTGTCTGTCTGTGTGTGTATCTTTATACATCTCCCCATGACACACACACACACACACACACACACACACACACACACACGTGCGCCCGCGATGGACACTATCACCACCAACCTACCGATGCTTGTTTACCCATGCTCAAATGTCAGTATGTCCCACTTCGTCTTTGGAGGGAGAGAGAGAGAGAGAGAGAGAGAGAGAGGAGAAGAAGAAGAAGAAGAGAGTTTCAGCGTCGTAGGAAACTATCCCAAGAGACCTTAAAGATCTAGCCGACGAGGAGAGTTGAACTCAAGACCTGTTATGTGTGTGTGAGAGAGAGAGGGGGGGGGGGGGGGGGGGTGTTAATGTGTACATCTTCCTTTCTTGTTATCATGCATTGTGTCCATACAAAAACATTTGATACAAATTGTCTTTTTCTCCTTACATAGATCATTGAGGTCCCTTAGTATTACTGCTACTACATTAAACCTTTTTTGCTTCTTTCTCTTCTCCTTCCCCCTTTGCACGACCAGCTGAATTGTCCTTGATACAAAAACATTTGATTCAAATTGTCGTTTTCTCTCGGTCGCATTTACCAACAGTACATATGTGTGTGGCTATCTTCATACATCTCTCCATGACACACACATGATCCCAATGAGGATGAAGGCATTCAGACAAACGTGTTATGAGAAGGGCCTTCTGACTTGCTCATACACCAGCTAACATCGAGTCGTCACCAAATGACTTTCCCCCCCACACTAAACCAACACACACACACACACACACCTACTCCTAAAATCTACTTGAATCTCTAAGCGATAAGTGAAGCACTATCAAAATCTGACAATCACATTTGGCCTTTTGCATGCTTGTTCACTACCTGTTGAAGCCTATCACTTTGAACGTACATTATAACTACAAATCTACAATAGACACAGAGTAATATGAATCTAGTAACACTTACATGAAGGTAGACATCTCTCATGCTCACAACACGTAGCAACGGGATGTGTCAAAGGCCCATCTTGAGCATACCTTGCAATCAGTGTTCTCCAAGAGACGACATCTTGGAGCATGGGCTTGTTAATGACTTGTGCTTTGCCAACTACATGTGATTGCACATCCGCACCCTGCTTCCCTTTCAGCTCTCTCTCTCTCTCTCTCTCTCTCTCTCTCTCTCTCTCATTCTCTCATTTTGAGACACTCAATCTCAAGCAATGCTCACACTCCTTCTTACAATTAGGGCATAAATGTAGAGGCTCACGGGTATAAACATGCAGGTGCAACGCCAAGGTCAACTCTCTCACTCTCGATATATCCCCCCCACCCCACCCCCTCTCCTTTATGACGTCGTAAGCCTTGATGCTTGTGATCTGGGAAATGAATGAGTAAACGTGAATCACCTTCGAGACAGAGTCTAGAGCAGGAGAATGTTTGTGTGAGCAAGTGCTCATAATTCACATACAAGAGAGCAGACGGTTGCCCCACCCTAGGCAATTATGGGTTTTTTTTTCCTAGAAGGGAAGTAGATTCAGATTTTGCCACTGTCTAACATTGTTGTGAGCATAACTTTTGCATACGCGAGAGTCCTTCAGCTTGGAGCTCCACTTTGTAGCACGTGTGAACAAAACTTTAGTGCCAAAAAACACTGTTATGTTGTTGGCATTATTTCCATAGCAACGCAACAGAATATGGGATAAAAGAGAAGCTGAATTGGTGCAAATTGCAATTGTTGGAAAGGTGGGTTTTATTAGATTTTTTGGTAGTTGTTGCGATGGATTTTAGAAGAAAGGGAAAATTACGGAAATACCCTCTAATTAGTGGAGATTCCCAAAATACCCCTCAAATCTAAAAAACTCCCAAAATTCCCCCATATCTATTTTGATTAGATTATTCACCATTGCCTAATCTTTATTTCTGTTTGACAATTGAGATCCGTTTCTGGGTGCTTACCATGTAATTTGTCACAAATTACCTCCAAAAAAAAAGGCAATCATGTCTAAAAATAATGAAGCAATCCATCTTCAAAACCTACTCGGTCTACGTCTCCTATTAAGCAGAATCTAGACAGATGCTCCTACGTCCGCGTACGCTTCTCCTTGCGAAAAAAAAAACAAAGCAACTTGCTCGCGTGTGTTTCCTATTCAGTCCCTTATGCGCTGCAGGTTTCCATCGCAGGGCCATGGCCTCCTCTGCATTCGGCATCGCCTCCTCTGCACCTGCACTCGGACGTCCGTACGCTGCATCGCATTCAGTCTTGTTCATCCACATCTCCGATGCCTGCGCCCAGCATGGGTTCTCTAGTTACTTCCGGCTGCTATGATTGCTCCATCTCGTCTTGCTTTTGAAGTGTTGGTGTTTTATTCAACCCAATCACAACGATTGCCCCCTAGCCCCCTCTCTTCCTTGCTGTCCTTAGGAAGGTATTGCGACCCAAGAAGTTGCGACCCTCGAGTAGGTGCTCCTCGCGCACATGAATAATCTCTCTCTCTCTCTCTCTCTCTCTCTCTCTCTCTCCCCATGCTCCCTCTCCTGCGTTTTTGTCCAACCCATGCAACGTTCCAAAAAAATCAAATGCTTTCCTTGAATTTGCCAAGAGGAAATTTTAGTTTTTATATTATTTTTCTCTATTTTGAGACAAAATTTCTCCTTTTCCCATTTTAAAACGGCACGATATTAAGTTGAGACAGATTTTGTCCCATCCCTCCCTCACTTTGCCATCTGCAACGTACGCTTGTCAGACACCATCACGACAAAGAAGCAAAAAAATTTGAAGCACCCACCCTCAACACATCCACTTTTCCCCTCAAAGCAACAAAAGGAATCTCCTAAAATTCTATCTAATACACCCATTCCCAAAATTGGGAATTGTAGTAACATACGGGTCTACTGCACTTCATTAATTAATTTCCCGTGCAGATTCCCTCAATAACTTAACTCTTTAACTTAACTCTTGAGACTAGTTTTGTAATTGGAGACGATGCACACGCATGTCGTTCTCCTCGTTTGCGGTCGCACTCACAGTCACGTGCAGATTTTGCCCCTACGCAAGCCTTTCAACCTATCTGTATCGCGCTCAACGCTCGCCCTGCCACCAAACTGCTCAACAAAGTCTTTTTCCTGTTCGCCCCCACTCCATATCCTCCATCGATGCATTGGCCGGCCTCGCGTATAGTCCTTTCATAGCTCCAAGCCTCACAATACTCCCTTGCCTTAGCTCCAGCAGACCTCCGACCACGAAAACGCTGATGCGAAGATCGCAGGGCAACATCCGAAAGCCAGGGAGAAGTCTGACTATTGCTCCTCGTTCTCATTACCTGCTCGCTCAAAGTGCTGACAACATACACGCGTGCTCTCTCTTCATGCTCGCTACAGATGTCATGCCGATCTTTCTCTCTCCTTCTCTCTCTCTCTCTCTTCCACGTGCATGCAAACGTGTCTCTGGTCCTCGCCTACTCCACTTGGAGGCCTACTTTATTCTTGGGCTTACTCTTAGCTTCCCTTTTACCTCCCTAAAACAAAGGTATCTCCACAGATTCTTATCAAAACAAATGGAAAAAGGATTAGGGCCACGTACTTGCCTTTTGTGCGAGGTAATTTGTGACAAATGATATGCTAAGCACTCAAAAACGGATCTCAATTCTCAAACCGAATCTCCGAAGATCCATCGAAGATTCGATGCATAGATCTACAACCACGAACGGATAACTTTAAAAAAATAATTGATGTTGTATCTTATCCCTCCTCACCCCAACTCACACAACCTCCCGTTGGCTTGCCTTGTGATCGCTTGCATAACATGGCGCACGAGAGATGTCCGCCGCACACCAAAAGAAACAAAAAGAAACAAGTCAACTTATCAAACCAATAAAGGAAAAGTTTTCCCTTTGCTTTTCGAGAACAATCAACTTTATTTTTACATCCCTTGAAACAAAAGCATCTTCTAGGATTCTACCTAAACAATTGCTTTCAAAATTGGGGACGCCTACTCAGCTCAAATTCTAGTTTTAGTATCTTGTATTAATTTTGAATTAATAGACATTCATTCTTCTTATGAAAAGCTACAATTTTTTTTATCTTGGGAGAAATTTACTCTCACAACCTGGGGTATTTAAGGAAATTTGAAAGATTTGAAGGACATTTTGGAAAGTTATAACAAAATATGGGGGGTACTTTAAGAATTTTTAAAATTTGAGGGTTATTTTGGTAGAAGAAAAGGGAGGTTGAACTTTGAGAAGCTGTAACGCATGATGGTGCTGACGGCGGCAACTCAGGTATTCAGCCGTGGCCTGCCAATCTTGAGACTCGCATCAGAGAGAGATCACCTTGTGAGTCTCCGCCTGGCTTACCCCATGCTCTTAACACACACAGCGTGCAATGCGGCTCTCTCTCTCTCTCTCTCTCTCTCTCTCTTACACACACACACAAAGTATCCATAGCCTACATTGTCACCTACCTTCGAAGTCCCCATCTCTGTTCAATCACCAACCATTTCCTGACATTTTGTTCACTGCCTTGTGAGCTTGCCTCGCAAGCCTAGGCCTTCTAGGCTTGCACACCTTGCAAATTAATCCCCTCTTCTGTCGGCTAGCCAAGGGTATAGAGGGTTGCTCAAGCTCAGGAGCAAGTAATGGTGCCAACAAAACAAACAAAAAAACACACAGATAGAGGGGAGTCTTGGAGCGTTGGGCACTTGGAGAGAGAGGCGCTTGAAAGGAGACACTCCCATCGTCTTCCGCTGATGAGAGAGAGAGAGAGAGAGAGAGAGAGAGAGAGAGAAAATCCGGCACCAAGGTCTTAGGTCGTCCACACCTAGGCTTACAAGTTGTCTAGCAGAGACAAAGAGAGAGAGAGAGAAGTATGTGTGGACGTCTGACAATAGACTACAAACCGGCCCTCCATACTTTGTCGCATCTCTCTCTCTCTCTCTCTCTCTCTCTCTCTCTCTCTCTCTCTCTCTCTCTCAGCTCAAGCTCGGATATGCAGACACGTGTAAAGGGTTAATACTTCCCCCATATTATGTTAGTAGATGTCTCCTTAAGATGTATTGTAAGATTGTGCCCAAGGGCCACCTTCCCATAATAATGGAAAAAATTAGTATGTATGATCGAGGACGAAAAAAGCGTGCAAAGCTAGAATCTGCAGAGACGATGCTTTCCAAAATGCACATGGCAGCGAGGTAGAGGAGCCGCGTGCAGTCAACGGATAGAAGGCGGTGTGGCCTCTCTCTCTCTCTCTCTCTCTCTCTCTCTCTCTCTCTCTCTCTCTCTCTCTCTCTCTCTCTCTCTCTCCTTCTCTAGACCGCCCACGGATGGATCTGTTTCTCTCAAAGTCTCTAGCAGAGGCGGTGGTGCAGGCATTTAAATCACGCGCAAAGCTCTCTATTTCCATATTTGTGCTGCAACGAGCTCTCTCTGTGGAGAGTGGACATGCCACCAACCCAACATCTCTCTCTCTCTCTCTCTCTCTCTCTCTCTCTCTCTCTCTCTCTCTCTCTCTACGCAAAATAGGCAATGGGCATGACCAAGGTGAGGGGATGGGAGCAGGGTGCGAAGTGCAAAAGATGCCGACATGGCTTTTGTGGGGGGTTGCAGAGGGGGAGCTCCAGTAGGAGTGTGACATGGACTTTGAGGGTGGGGGGGATATTCGGAGGCATCTAATAAAGATTTGAATTTCTTTATTAGTGAGCCAGGTAGGCATGGCAAACGTTGTTTTTGGGTTGAATTAAAGGGAATAAAGGGAGATGCTCCTTTGGGAATCTATTCTACTCTATTAAGGAGCACGAAATTCAGGCATGCCACCTGGCAACACAAGATCATTCAGGCATGCACCGGGTGGTGGGAGAAGAGAAGCTCAATAGCCATCGGTTTGGGGAAAAGGTAGACTGGGGGTTGCCGATAAATGAACAAGACGAGAGAGAGAGAGAGAGAGAGAGAGAGAGAGAGAGAGAGAGAGAGAGATTCTTGCAGGAGCCTGTCAGAAAATCTAGAAGTGTGGGGATGAGGGGGAGCTCGAAAGACTCTGGTGGCCCGGTCACCAGTGGGAGTACTTAGGCAACACAAAGGTGACAGGGCGCTGCAGTGTCATGACAGTCTCTCTTTCTCCCTCTACACTCCTTTCTCTCAATTGACGCATATGCACCCTTTGCAAAGGTGTGTGTGTGTGTGTGTGTGTGTGTGTGTGTGTGTGTGTGTGTGTGTGTGTGTGTGTGTGTGTGTGTGCCCGCGCGCGTGCACGCCGGTTGCTGGAGAGAAGGCTACGTCGGCGGCACTGTTCTCACCATCCGGATTCACAAGAATCTCTCTCTCTCTCTCTCTCTCTCTCTCTCTCTCTCTCTCTCACACACACACACACACACACACACACACACACACACACACACACTTGCTGCTAGACAAAGGGCTACGTTGGGGAAGGAGAAGGGAACATGGTGGAGTGAAGTGGTGGGGGTTGTTCAGTTGTGAACGGGCAGGCATGAGAAGCGGAAGGAGGATATGAGTGCTGGACTCAACAACATCTTCCATGCTATGCGATGTCAAGGGAGAGAAATGCAACAGACAATGTGAGCCCAAACATCTATGAAGCAAAAAATGCAGCTCGATCCAGGTATGCAAGAGCTCGCATCCCTATTGTAGTGCAAACATACACGCAATTTTTTCTTTCTTTAAAGGGGGGAGGGGGGATCTGAGTTGGAAACTATTGGGTTTGTTTCATTGTGGGAAAATTACCAAAATACCATTATTTGTGGAAATTCCCAAAATACCCTTCAAAGTTTAAAAATTCCCAAATTATATACCCCTCAAAAATTTCCCAAATGCCCTTCAATATACCCTCATTAACTTAGCAAATATCTCTAAAGACAAATCTTTTTGCAACTCTTTGTAGGAAGATTGTTCTCCCTCAAATAGAGGATGATAGATTTTGAATGGTGTTGTGGGCAGATAAGATGTAAGATGTAATCGCTCATCATTTTTAGACACAAATGCCTCTATTTGTGAGCTCATTTATCTAACACCTAAAATTGGGGCAAATTCATCCCAAAATGAAATAAGGGTATTTTGGGAATTTTTAAAATTTGAACGATATTTTGGGAATTTCATGGGTTTTTTGTGATTTACTCTTTTTTTTTAAAGCAACTTCTACTCTATCAAGGATGACGAAATTTAGGCCTACCACTTTGCTTCACAAAACTATTCATACATGCACCGGGTGGTAGAAGAAGAGAAGCTCCAGAGCCGTTGGTAGAGAGTTGGGGGGGAAGAGGTAGACATGGGGCTATCGATAACTAAACAAGACGCACCGTGCGCGCGCGCACACACACACACACACAAACACAAAGCCATATTCTTGCAGAAGCTGGTCCAGAAATCCTAAAGCGTGGGGATGAGCGGGAGCTCAAAAGCCTTTGGTAGGAGTACTTGAGCAACACACACTCCGTTTCAACAAGCATGCACCCTCTCTCTGTCCTCGAAAACGCTCAGCAATGGCACATGCGCTCTCTGTTCAAATGATTCTCATAACTCCAACTACAACCGATTGTAGGTCTTCAACTATCGCTTCATCTCTCCCTCTCTCTTCTTGAGCAGTTTGTAGGTGGAGGAGGAGGATGTTCCTTTGTGTGTGTGTGTGTGTGTGTGTGTGTGAAGTTTGACCGTAGTAAACCATTTGATGAGACGTAGAGGTAGCATCAATAGGATTCTACATGGCCCCCACCTCCCGCAAGAGCTGTGGCTTATTTATGTGGCCAAGATTCCATTGTAGCAAGAGTGGCAAAAGCTGAATGTACTCTCTCTCTCTCTCTCTCTCTCTCTCTCAATCTCAACAGTACACTTGATGCAAGATACACTGCACTCAGAAGACGAGGATTCATGACTGCCTGCAAGCTAGAAGGGTGGGTGGCCCGACCGATATATAGTTGTAGTTGGCTATCCAAAGTCGGGTGCAAAGCTGAGCAAGGAATGGGCTTCCGCCTATGCGCGAGAGAGGAGGAGACTAAGGGAGTAGAAACCCTTGATGTCAAGGAGTATACAACTCCAGGTGGTCAACACTACTCACAACAGTAACAAAATTTGAAGGATTTATCTATTTTTTCCCTTGAATGAGTTCAAATTGTGCCTTACAATAGGTGTTAAAGGGTGAGAATTCTTAGCAAAGAAACCTACGATAATGGTGGTGTGCTTTGAAGAAAATCGCTTCAAGAAGGGCTCCAAAGTGTTGGAGCGAGGCTACAACACAAGAGCAAGGTATATTCTCTACCTCACTGTTGACATGTACAACTATGAGCTGGCGGGTAGGGAACGAAGAGCGTTAGTAGTAGTAACCACAATGCAAATTGTCAAGTTGGACACGAGCAAACAAGCAAGCAACATTTAGTGAGTCTGTCATCGTAGAGAGAGAGAGAGAGAGAGAGAGAGAGAGAGAGTCATTCAAAGAGCCCCTTGGAGAGATCTCAAAGATCTAACGATGAAATTTGAACCTAAGACCTCTTACTCTCACCTTTGTATAGGACAAGTTTTGGGAAAATAATTCTATGGAGCCGACTTTGGCTACCTTTCACCCCTTTCTGAGAAGGTGAAACTTTTCAACTAAAATTCTCAAAATTTGAGCCAGTCTTAAATCTTGCTTGCAAAAATTTGAGACGGTCATATTTTGATTTGACTAGGCTTTGGATAAAGGAACCCTACCTTTTTTTGAGACTTGGTATAGGAATGTATATTAGGGCCCCATCCACAATGCACACAATCAAAGGTTTCTTTATGTGAAAATTTCTCCTTGGATAATGACGAAATAGTCTTTGAAGGTGACAATCCACGAGCACATATAAGGGGCATAAAAATTTTCTAAGATCCTTAAGCACGTGTGAATTGCTCCACTTGAGATGACAATTTAATGTATGAACCCCCAAGCATAGCTATGCATGGTGTGACACGCTTCTATGTATTTGTGGGTTTGAAAGATTACCCAATGGTTTTCTCAATGAAGTCATGACGATGTTCTAAGTTTTCTCAGTGAGATTCCTTATGCCATCATAAATCTTATGACATCATAAGCTCTCAATTCGGCCAACAACCTACCAAGCATCTACTTACTCTACTGCGATGGCAAGCCTTTTTTAGGCTTGACACTTGGCTGCAGGTAGGGAAGTGGGGGTCGTGAGCTTAGAATTCAATGCAAGATTCAAAGTGGGATGTCAACATGGACATGAAAAAAAAAAAATCTCAATTGTTTTCGAAGGATATGACGCGAGACTGTCACATGGTGATGCTTAATAGGAATCTTGATAGGAGCAAGCCTACAAGGTCAAGAAGCATTGGGATATTTTTTGAATTCATTCATCCCTATCAGGAGATCCGCACAAACAATGTCAGTATATGGTGTGTGTATGTTGTTGGTCATTGATACATCATTGCAAGACAGAATTCTACAGATAAGGCGTGGGTTGACCCGTCTGATAGGGTGGCCAAGGGTGCCCTCAACCTAGCCCTACCGATATGGGCGTCTTTCACATAATAAACTTCATAGAGCAATTGATCATGGTGGTTCTTCAAGCCTACAAGACTGTTTCAGGACATTGTGAAGCCGGAGTGGTATGTGAGATATGGAAGGCTTTTGTGGTGGGAACACAACTCCCTTCACCCTCCAGCGCACCTCTACAATTGCGATTCCCGTTGGTGGCCCCGTCTTGGAGACTTGGATGGCAAGGAGGGCTTAGATGACGTGGCCCCACCAAATTAGGATGATTCGAGAAGACCGTCGAGTGGGTTCACTTGTTTTCCTCATAGATATGAGGCCAGCACAGTGGATTATGTTTTGGCTCAGTCCAGCTTCCTACTCTTTATTTATGACTTTACATTCAGGCCCAAGCCTATTGGGGTAGTAGAAATAGATCATGCTCTCCTCACGTTTACTGTCTCATTCCAGCTCAGCACAACTCGACTGGCACAAACACCTACACATACCCATTACACTTTTACTTCAAAGAATGATTCTGTCTACATAGATGGTATCTACAGACGCTTATGCACAGAGGATCCAGGGAGACCTTTAGGGGAGCTCACTTATATATTGCAAAGACACTACAAGATGCAACAGCAGAGGCTTATTGAGCCTGGGCAGCGACAACGTTCTAGTAGCACACCCCAAAATAGCTGGTATGATAAGTGCAGAGAGACCAAAGCCCGACTTCAAAGGGAGGTACTTCTAGGAGTCATTACTCACAGCAACAGTCACAGATTGTTTCTCGACGTTTGCTACGACGGAAGAAGAGGGCGTTTCTAGCACAGCTAGAGCAAGATTTATATCAATTGTTTTTTAGCCAAGATTTAGGCGAAGCATGGCGACTCTTCCATGAGCACTCATCCCCACCGGTCATCACTTCTACAGAGGTAACCGGATGAGCATGCTTCACAGCAGACTTCAGAGCCCACTTCTACCAGAGGTATATTAGTGGCCAGAGCCATTGAGTTCGGGAGAGCTAGACGCCCACGTCTACGGGGGGGACCACGACATTGATGGAGGCTCCACCAAAGAATCAGGACTATTCTAGCAGCACATGGGAGACACCCGGTACGACTATTTACAGACGCGAACATTGATGAAGCCCTTTAGCGACCGATGCAATACCTTCTCGGACAACGCCCGATCCCGGGCATCCTCGGGCATGGAGGATGATGATGATGATTTTCAATCTGACGATATTAGCCTTTTAGTTTTAGTCTTTCACTTTACTTCATTGTGTTTTCGTACCCAGACATTGGATTGGATCCACAAGGATTGTATCAATTTGGTCTCATAGGTCATTTTGGCCTTTTGAAGACGTTTAATATAACATTTCATCTCTCTCTCTCTCTCTCTCTCTCTCCCCTCAAACAACTGATGACCAAACATTGGCACTCCCAGCTAGTATGACTACAATGCCAGCGCAATAAGACTTCGCCGCGTGAATATGGCAACCAGAAAACCAAATGTAAGCAATTCGAGCACTCTTCAGACACTTGCATTTGCCTGCCCTCCTACCACAAGGCCAACACATGCGACATCATAATTTACACTACATGCTACAACTCCTTTCAAAACCCTTCAATGATCATGTGAAAGATCTCACTAATTAAATACACAGATGCTACATATTGACAAGAGGTATGTATACAACAGACAAGAAAATGCCTACAAAAAGGATTGCAAAAGCAGCAGCAGCTACTGCAGTTGTTTGAAAGGGAGAAGGTGAGAATGATTAGGAAAATGGAAAATAGGGATCTTCTGCATTAGTATATGTTTCGAACAGCTGCCTTGAATGCATTGTGGCTATCATCTCGCAAAACCCTAAACCACCGGCATCAAACTTCTTCAGCTCTTCTACTGACTTCTTTACAGGTCCTTTTGGATCTCCATTGGTAAGGAACTCCGCAATACGAGTACCCCTGCAAGGAAAAGAAAGACAATCATACCAGTAACTGATTGACAAGCTATTCAAAATGCACAAGGTGGACTCTCCCCCAACAGAAATTGATTCGTTGGGAAGTCTAAAATTGGCGGGGTGCCATTTCAACACCTGCCTGAACCTGTTAGACTCGCCTAGCCCAAAAGCCATCATTACAACTGGTGCCAACACATCTTTTTACTAAGTTAAAATCCACAAAAAAATTATTTTAGGTGCTACAAGAGGTGGATGAACCATAGTAACGAAAAACCACTGTTTCTAGGCCCAGAACAGAAATGCATTACTGTAGATGAAAATTCAATGAAAGACTAATACAATGTCCTCCTTTTTCCAGAAAGATAAAATTTCCTGCTTGTTTCCTGGCTGTTGACTATTTCGAAGTAATTTGCCAAAGTTGAAAGAGTTCCTCTCTAGAGGTTCAAAAAAGTGTTTATGGTGGTATATTGTCACATATTGGAAAGAAGATCGAAGTAATAACGCTTTCTGTTTGTTGTCCCATAGATGATACGATATGCAAACATAATGTATCCCTGCACAAATCTTGGAGAGATTGACAAAGAGAAGCATGGAAACAAGCAAAGAAAAAATGGTAGGCAGGCCGAACAGTTTCGCATCTGCCAAGTGATCTAGTCTCTCAGCCCACTAAGCACTTCAGCTTCAGTTCAAGCAACTAGGAGAGCTTCTCATTCGTAAATTGAATACAAATC
The DNA here is from genome assembly GCF_014529385.1 of Adiantum capillus-veneris. Classification (NCBI taxonomy): domain Eukaryota; kingdom Viridiplantae; phylum Streptophyta; class Polypodiopsida; order Polypodiales; family Pteridaceae; genus Adiantum; species Adiantum capillus-veneris. Next base: position 129,280,182 of record NC_140936.1, read on the forward strand.
TTGCTGTTGAAAAGAGGCAAGGAATCACCATGTCTATGGACAATTGCAGAATCAGAATGGAATCGTTTCCACCTATAATGACAGGCTGTTATTAAAAGATTGGAGATGGTGAGAACAGACTCTTATAAAGTTGGTAGACACAATCTTCTCAAGCATCTCAATTAATGGCCTCAAAGACTTTGCCGATACATGGCTACATGGCATCGATGATCCACACCAAAGGTTGTACATCTTTGTGATACTCAGACACCGGACATGTGTATGTTGGCTTTTGGCATTGTGAGCCGGACTTTGGAGCAAGATAGCTCTACTAGTCCCAAGAGGAGGCATGGCTGATCTCCGACTTTTCCTATAACCTATAGCTATTGATGACATGCCCACACAGCATGGGGTACAGGTGGAGGAGCTCAAGTCTACATGACTAACACAGAATTCTACAGCATGGCGGACTCTGATGGTGGTTGCTAGCACTTGTTGCTATTGGAGGATGGGATTGTCTATCTTGGACCATGCGGTATTCTGTAGAGAGGTGTGCTTGATGAACTCGTGGACTAGACTTGAAAATTTCTTCCTCACTCTTGGAGCCCCAAATTCCTGGTCTTGTTGTGTACCCAGGATCTAAGCGGGGGTGTTAAGGGTTTGGACTCTTGAGGTCATCTCCTTGGTTTCCCCATCTAGATCTTGTGAGTGAGGGCTTCTTTGTGGCTTTGCCCGGCCTTGTGAGGTTTGTCTAGAGTCTAGGCATCATGGGGGCCTTTTCCCAAATTTTGTCTTGTATTCCACGCATAGCCTTTTTGTTTGGGCGCCATGGTTTTGAACCTTCATATTCCCAATTATTTATTGAGATGTGGGTCGGGCATTTTTATTACTTCCATATTCTCTTGTTTGCCGAATACAGCTTGTTCACTCTCTTTCCATCTTCTCTCTGTAGTATTTTTCTCTTTAAAGCACAAGTATAAGCCATTCAAGAAGAGGAAGAACAAAACAAAGAAAAGACAGCTTCATTGGTTGAGGTCATTACAAAGACAAAGAAGAAGGCGGAAGACGTTCAAAGATGGATCGAAGTAGCTAAGAATGCCAAACCTGCGTCACCTGTCATACCCATCTCCTCTGCACGAATGCCCAACTTTGATGCCAATTCTGGTGATATGAAATTTGCACGTGCTCCTAGATCAAAGAAAACCAATATTGTCTGGTCTTTAACTTTGCTCCAAGCTCTGCACAATTCCGTGACATCTATGTTTGGCTGGTCACCAACCAAATCTGGGACAAGTTCTACACTCAGCTTTGGTTTCTTTCCTTTATGCTCTGACTTGTCATCCTTATCCTGTGCTTCTTCTGTGGGCATTCATTCGCAAAATGTCCTTCCTCTTCAAAAGATGTAGCATTTCTTAGCCTTTCTTAGAGCTTTCCTTTCTTCAAAAGATTTGCCAGAAAAATGCCTTTTTTGTCCTTGTCCTTGCCCCGAAGAAGATTTAGACTGCTTCTTGGACGTGTCAGTTTCATCACTAGAGGGTTTCTTTGAGGGAGGCACAAAAGGCTTTGCTACAGCATTGCCCTTGGCTGAAAACTGTTTGCCTAGGGACCCTCTCTTGTTGTTATTAAATCCATCGGAATCTCCCTACGACAGATTGCTAGCCACTCTCGCATTCTTAATCAACTACACCATATCCATGACAGTAGTCTTTAAGCACTAGCCCCTGATTTCCTTGGGCAATCTGCAACAGTACTTCTCAATCTGTTTTGGCAATGGCACAAACCTATAGGAGGTTACTAGCAACAGTGCAGCCCAAACTATTATTGTACTCTTCAAGATTCGCACACTGTTTAGCATTCAATTCGTGCCATTCTGTCATCACATCCACTTCAAAAGTGTTTGTAAGCCATGCAGGTGCAAAAAATTGTTTGAACTAGACCCACGTTGTATGGATTTGACCCTGATTCAACAATGTTGTCCACCATTGAAGCGCATTCCCTTTCAAGAAAGTGGCAGCCTTGCGTATCTTCGAAGACTCTGTGAAGTTTCCTCCAGCATAAGCTGCATCAAACTGTTGTATGAAGGTCAAAGCCTTCAATTGATCCTCAGTTCCCCTGAATGTTTCAAGCTTCAATGCCTGCCACCTTCCTTGTAATCCTTAGGTTGACTCATAGGAGTCAAATTGTCATAAACAGGAAGACGATGATGTCGACGACGGGTACTGCTGGTCTATGTTGACGACGATGATGTCGACAACGACGACAACGACGATGGTGACTCCGACAATGACGAAGATGGTGTCGTCGTCAAGTCCGGGACTGCAATGACGATGACGAAGGTATCGTCGTCAAGATAGGGATTTGCAATGACGATGACGAAGGTGTCGTCGTCAAAATAGGGACTGCAATGACGATGACAATGACAATGTCAATGACGACGACGATGGTGTCGATGATGACGGCGTCAAGACTGAAAACTGAAAACGCTGGGCTGTCTGCTGAAAACTGAAAACGCCAGGCTGATATGGGCCTTCTTCTTCTTGAGAAAACGCTAGGGCTCCTGCTGAGGTGCTGCCTGACTGCTGGGTGCCTGCCTTCTTATGTCCCTGCTTCTTCTGCTTCTACTGAGTGCCCAATGGGTTTCTTTTATAGATCTTTAGCAATTTGCCCTACCTACTTTCCAACAAACCTACAAAAAGAATTCCAAAAGTCGCTTTTAATAAAATGACTTATAAGAGGTGGTTCACGCGGTAAAATGCCTGCATGATGAAATGACTGTTCTTGTGCAAGAGAGGGTATGCAAGTGTGACTGGCCTGGACATGCACGTCCTACTAGAGGCTCACAAAGGTGCCAGGCTCAGTCCTAAGCTAAGACTCATGCTAGACTATGGCAGAAGCGTGTCCACGTGGCGCAAGTGAAGTGCGCATGTGACAGATTACCAAGAGGAAAAGAGAAAGAAGACCAAACGATTAAGGATGGGGGTGGAGTAGTAAAGCTTGACATTTTTCACGCTTCAAGGATACCCATTGGGCCCTTGCATTCATACAGTAGTTTGACATCGCTTTTTCCGGAGGTCGTTTCTCGAAAGCCTCCAAGGCGAAAGGCGACATCTTTCCTTAAAGGTAATGCATAGACATGGTTGTCGACCCTGCTCTTACACAAGAAAGCACCCAAGTTGTGGGTAAAGTTTAAAGGATCTTCACTTTGGCATGGATAACTAAGGAGTATGAAGAGGATGTCATCAAGGTGTGGAATCATCCGAGGATGATGAAGGAAGACACTTTGGTTACTTATTGCCAGAGGTTTTGGGATACATTTTTGCCACTAGCTTCTTTTCGGAAGATTCCCTATATGGAGACAGTGGAGTGGTTTTGTTGTGATCTTCCGAAAAGATATGGCGGTACTGTTTGAAGCAAAAGTCTCATACCATTCAAAAGCTTATGGCGCACGCCAAGGCTGGCTTTGGTATGCATTCCGGCTCTTTGACCTATCCCTCTAACAAGCCAATGTCCGCTTCATCAGGGAAGGATTCTTTCAATGATAAAAAGAAGAAGGGCAAGCAATAGAAGAAGAAACCCACCTGCCCGAAATTGATACTAGAGCAGTGTGAAGAGTTCTATAAAGAGGGTAAGTGTTAAGGTTGTGGGGAACAAGGGCACATCCTTGCAAAGTGTCCCATGAAAGCACCGAGGACAAACCGAAAACTTTGAAATCGGCAGACAAGCGAGCAAAGAAAGGAGAGACAAAGACAGGACTCGTTCCAGATTTTGTGGGAGTGACCTTAGAGCAAAAAGATGAGAGTATTGAGCTTTGCAGAGCGTGGCACAAAGTACGCGACCAAGAAGTTCTTATATTCTTCAATGGAGGAGCCAAGGCCAACTTCATCTCACCCGAATTTGTGGCTCGACTTGGGATAATGCCTGAAGAAATGAGACCATAGATGGATGCGGTTTTCGCGGCGCCAAGGCATGATGTAGCCATTACACAGCCATTACACAAATTACGATTGCACTGCCAAGGGTATCTAGGGCACAAGGAGTTCTATATCATGCCACTGGAGGGGTGTGATGTACCCTTGAGGGTACCCTGGTTCCACAAGAACCTTGTCGTGGTTGACAACATTGAAGAATGAAAAAGCCAAAGAAATCGTCCTAGATGTAAAATTAAAGGGTAATGGCTTCCGCCATTTCCATATTAATGAAATCCAGTCTTTTGTTTACTCGATCTTTTTGAGAGAACTAAACGAACATAACAAGTCAAATTTGTCAGAATTAGAATAAGAACGACAAATTTTTTTGCAAGCTCAAGCCAACTGTTTCTCTGTGGGTTTGCCTGGAGAGCCACCTCCTAAGAGGCTTGAAGATCATACAACTATTTGATACCCAGTAGTACACCACCAAACCGACCACCTTACAGAGTGAGCAAAGCCTAGAATGAGGAAATAATGAACCGAGTAAAAGAACTTCTCGAAAAGGGTCTAATTCAACCTAGTACATCGCCTTTTTGTTCACCAGTGGCTTCTAGTGTTGAAGAAAGAAAGATCTTGGAGAATGTGCATTGACTACAAAATCACTATCAAGAACAGGTTTCCAATACCCAAGATCGATGATATACTTGACAAACTAACAGACTACAGGGTTCGTCATGTTTTAGCAGGATCAATTTGAAAAGTGGCTATCAACATATCAGAATCGCTCTTGGAGATGTATACAACACCGCATTAGGATATCCTTTAAATGGAACAAGTATTTGGTGATGCCTTTCAGTCTCACAAATGTTCCTACAACGTTCAACAAGATGATGAATAGGATTTTTAGGGAGTATATGCAGTTTGTGAAAACCGTCTTTGTGACGATATCATCGTATTCTCCAAGAATGAAGGAGATAATAGGAAACATCTCTTACAGGTTTTTGAGGCATTGCAATGACACAAATTGGTGATCAACAGGAAAAAGAGTTTTTCCTGCCAAAGTTCATTAGAAAGTTTGCAGAGATTGCTTTGCCGTTGTATACCCCGACTCAAAAAGGTGTTCCGTTCACTTGGGAACCCTCAAAAATTGCAACGTTCAATACACTCGAGAAAAAGTTCACGGCTGGTCTTGTTTTGATTTTGCCAGATCCACAGAAACAGTTTATGGTTTACTGTGATGCTTGTGGTAGCAATCTAGGAGTGGTCTTAACGTAGGAGGGCCATGTCATAGCTTACGAGGGTAGAATGTTCTCTAGACCTGACATAGAACGTTTGTAATGCATACCACGACTGAAACCAATTGAGCATAATACAACCATAAAGAACAGCCAATGGCTAGCAATTTATCCTTCACAACCAACTATGTCTATCTCCGAACTGTGATGGCGATGAACTGGCCACCGCATCCACTAGACCACCACACCCTCTGTTTGTCACATGTCACTCTCTGGGCGAGAGTCCACCCAATGTGAACCCCAGACCAACTGTAGCTGCCTATCCAGTGCAAGTGACACTGTAGCCCTGCAAAAGGTTGCCTGCCACAAAACCGCTCACCGTCTGGTGAGAGGACACTGAAAACTGCAAAAGGATAGCAACATCCGTAAATCCATAACCGGAAGGAAACTGCTATTTACAACAAGACAACTAAAAGGAACTGCATATCTACAACACGATGTTGAACCAAACTCTCTAGATCCTATCAACCAAGAGAGAGTGTCATCACCACTGCAATACCCGACGTGTCTGCCTCTGGAGGTGGAGCCATAAGATCTATCATGGGAGCCAATTGAACTATAGGCGGCTATACCCTGCTCTCTACAAATTGGGTCTCTATGAAAAGAACGGCCACCTTTTGAGTAGCAAATGGAAGCACCTGTCTTGAGCCGTACTAAGCTCACTGGCACAACCATGGCGATCTGCACCAGCAAATACCTCACAAGAAACTCTCTGTGTGGGCTGGCTGTTGAAACCCCTGATAAACATAGACGAACTTATGAGACTGAGCAATACCCATGAACTGTGTAGAAGGACCTGGCTGCCCATAACCCATAGGAGTCTGTATCTGTCTCGCTGGACCAGGCATATCCCATAGAAGCCACAGGCTGGTGATCTCGGTGTTCAATTCCCATATCTCCTTGCAATAGCATTTCACGAAACGCACGTGAAAAGATGATGATGACGTCTAGAAGATGCCCAGAGAAGCACTATACATGAGATAGTTTTGCAAATGAACTCACGGTGTCAAACACGGCCATGAAGTGCAAAGGATAGCAAATACAATGACTCACAAATGACAACACAAAAATGACAGATCCATAGGGAAAAAAAGTCTTGGTGGGCACAGAGAGGATAAGGAACAGATGGAATAGCTGGCTAGAGAATAGGACTAGCTGAGATGAGGTAAGCATTAGGCAAAAGCTTCACTTTGAAAGCTCCAATCCGGAGTAGAGGTTTTAACCTTGGAGAGATTCCTCATTGTGGTTGATGGTAGCACTTTAGTCTACCCATTTACTAGGGGCAGAGGAACACCGTGGTTAATTGCACCGCCCCCTGGGGTAAAATCTCATGCACCTTGAATGGCCCTTGCCAAATAAGACAAGCTTCTTTGCTTTCTCTTTGTGACGAACTTGATAGAGTAGCACCAAGGAACCTTGCACTATTTTAGAACTGCGAAGATGACAATCATGCCATGCTTTGCAACGAAGTTGCTCTGCCTGGAGAGGGCTTGAAGTTAACACTCTACTCTCTTCCAGCATGGACTGACGAGAGGGATAGGCAGACTCAATACCGGCTTCGACATGAAGACTACCCACCCTAGGTGATCTGGAGTTAAATTCAAAAGGGGCAATTGTTTCCAAGCCGAAGGCCATTGGTCGTTGCTTTAAAAGAAGTGCGATATGCCCATAGGGAGCCGAGGGTTGCCCGAGCCCTCAGCCCACGAAGTTGGATGCAAATGGCACGCTTTTCGAAGGAGTGCCATTGGAACCTTGTTAGTGCTCTTGGCTTGCCCATTTGTTGTGGGGTAGTACGAGCAAGACTTGCGATGGAGAATCCTATAGTTGGACAACATTGTAGAGATTAATTCATTGCCAAAGTGACAACCTCGATCATTGGTGCTTTCAAGTGGGCAACCAAACCTGCAAAAAATGTTCTCATACAAGAACTTTGTCACTGTGCTAGCGGTGCAGTCGGTGGTCTACCAGTGCCTGTCCACTTTGTAGCGTGATCTGTAGCTACTAGAAGATACTTTCTATTGCCTAGTTGTGCTGGGGGAGAAATAAGACCAACAAAGTTCAATCCCCATCGTTCGAAGGGCAATTGTGCCATTGAGACCTGTAATAAAGGACGGGTGGTCTGCCTCCTAGGTTTAGGCGCACGATGCTGATAGACACCACAAACCTTCACGTGCGCAATCTACTAACATAATATGGCGGAGGCCGTGTCCCTTTACACGTGTCACGTTCTACGAGATGAAGGCTATAAGCCAAAAGTGGGGGAGTGAAAAAGAGAGAGAGAGAGAGAGAGCTCAGAGGGGGAGCGAAGGAGAGAGAGGGGCCGCCGAGGGGGCCCGCAATACTCGTGGCACATAGGGCCACCATAACCCACTCTGTAGAACTTTCTGTGTTGTGATGCGACAAGGGTAGTGGCCACCAGTGAGACCATTGTGAGCATCCTCCAAAATATGCTCTGCTTCATGAGCCGGGAGACATCTGCGTAAAACAGCATTTGGTCTAGACTTGTAGAGCTGACTCCCAGTCAGGGTAAATGGTCTAGACTTCCGCAGTAGTCATCTTTTTGCAAGGGAGGAGCATTCTCTCGGTACAGGCCAGTGGACAACGAATGCAACACATCGCAATACCATTCTGGGGTTGTGTCCACTTGAAGAGACTGCTATCTGGGAAGTCATCTTTAACATATGTAGCTTCTTCACCTGTTTGTACCCGATAGAGGTGGTCAGCCAAGACATGATGCTTACCAGGGCGAAGGACTACCTCAAAATCAAAACTCCTGAAATAGAAGTAGCTATCGCCAAACCCGGCCTGCAACTTATGGCTTATTTAGTAGATAACACAGAGCATGACCATTAGTAATAATTGTGAAGTGTACACCCAATAAATAATGGCAGAACTTTTGCAGTGCATTAACAATGGCTAAACCTTCCCTCTCTATTGTGTTGTAGTTGCGCTCAGCCTTGGTGAGCAGGTGACTTGCATAGTGAATGGGGCGCTCCAAGTTGAATTCTTGCTAGGTTGGGTCAGAACCAACACCCATAGCAGTCTAGCTAGCATCAGTATGTGCATGAAAAGTGAGACCAATCTGGGGTAACTTTGTGACTATGGCTCCACCTAAATGACAGATAAGCATTTATATTGTCGTATTAGCTGGGCGCACTTGCCACCTTTCGGCAAGTTTTGTCTCACCTATTTGATTGTCCTAGCAGCACAGCCATTATGCAATGGCCTTCTGGCACAGTCTGTGCTTTGAGCTTTACTCCATATAAGCTGCAAAGAAAGCTCTTGATACGACATGACGTTTGATATTCTGTACAGTAAAAAAACTATAGCGTGCACCAAGCACAGAGAGATAACATTCTCTCTTAAACTTTGTTACGCTGAGGCTTTGGGTAAACATGGTTGTCTACATGTGCACAAGGCTAAACCTTCAAATTATAAATGGAATCCATTGCTTGACGCAACCTTTCTAAGTAAGCGATAAAGATGAAGAATTCATACCCTCTTGTTCATCTTGAGAAGACAGTGGAAGCATTCTAATGGGACTCTAAAGCATACAAAAAGAACTTTGGAGTTTACCTCCCAGCATGCAGCGAATTGAAGCCCCGTTTGTTCAAATACTTTGACTGTTTTTCTTGTTGCTCATCCTCTGTCTGCCTCCTGTTGATTGCACAGACAGCCCTCAAGCAAAGTTCTGGATTGACAGCAAACGCAGCGAGCATTTCATGCTCCATCTCCCAAACATAATTTCTAATTTTGAGATCTCTCCGAAGACTAGGATCACAATAGGCGTCCCTTGACGAGTGCGATCCACTTAAAGATTGTTCATCATGCCATGTTAGCCAGTCTTCTGTGCCTTCCGAATCTACAACGAAGTCCTTTAGGCTGTCTGAATCACTCTCAATTTCACTATCATCATCTTCACTGTCCACAGGATGCTTATCACCATGTGCAGGCTTGCTTTCAACCTCCTCAAACAGCCTTTTTCGAACTCTTGAAGGTGTCTTGCTTCTCTTGTATGCTAATCCCTCAAGGTGGCCATATGTTTCAGAAGAGCTGGAACTAGCAACCACCCTGCAACGGAATTTTCTTTTTTTGCTTGAACGTATGTCTGGATTTTTGCTCTGTGACAGTGTTCTCAACCTCTTGCTTCTTCGGGCACCAGTATGCTCTCTATCATCATCAAGGAGGTCTGAGCTTTGCACCACCTTTAACTGCTTGCTCCTCCGCGGGGATTGTTGGTTAGCTCCATTTTCTATTCCGTTTTCCGTACATGTGTCTCTAGCCCGAAAGTCTGCACCATTGGGAGTGTTCTGACTCTTACTACCTTCACAATTGGCCTGCATGTCACCATCTTCGCTTTCAGAGTCGCTTAAAACTATTCGACGGAGGCCTGCTTTGACTTTGACAACATGGACTTCAAGCTCAGAACTGGATGAACTGGAAAATGAACGTGCCTCCTTAGCATGAGACTTCTCTTCACAAACAACTTGAGGTGCTCCTTCAATACTATTTTCCTTGTCCAAAGTTTGAAACTGCATCTGAATAGCAGCCCCTTGTGCATTCAAATGGGGTTCACAAACGTTCATCTTTTCTATAGAACTTCCATTTCGGTTTGCCACTCCATGACAATCTGCCTTGTTGTTGGTCAGAGAATCCTCCTTGCTCAAAGATGTCAGTAGAGCATCTCTGGGTGTTGTATGGTGTTCTTCATCAACGACGACTCTAGAAGGGGATCCATTATGAGTAGTTGCAAAAAGTACATTGTCTCGTTTTGTGCTATCTTGACTACCCATCGTTGCTGGAATAGCATGGTGTGGATCCCCGTTTTTACCATTCAATGAAGGTTCAAGGAAAATATCCTCCATCCTGGAAGTAATTTTTGTTGAAGAAACAGCTTTATGGCTTTCAATAACACCATCCACTTGAGAAAGAAAATCTTCCGATATATATCCCCCGGTGCAAGCAAGTCTAACTACACAATCCAGCTCAACCTCCTCCCGAGTATCAACATTTTTTGTCAAAATAGTCTTTGCAACTTTCACTTTTGAATGATCTGACTGTTCATTCCAGTTATCCACCTCTTTTCCTTGCGTGTCACACGGAAGGATTTCATCATTTTTATTTTCCACAGATTGTTTGTCTGGACTGAATGTTTTCAGCTCAAAATTAGTGATCTCCAATAACTTAGCACATTGGTCTGCATCATTGATGTGTGTATTTTTGTTTGCAAGGCTACCTTGCAAAAATTCAACCAGGCATAATGCATTCCTTTCAGACTCTTTCGAAACTCTTAGTTGGCATTCCAGCTCTTCCACCTTGAGCTCCAAACACTTAACTTTGTCAGCAAATGCTTGCTTTTCTGCACTCAGCTGACACTCTAACTTTTCTAATTGAAGCTCCAAGTCCTTAACTTTGTCAGCCAATGCTTGCTTCACTGTTTGCAAGTCGACCAATGCACGTTCGTTGACCTCAGGGCTCCTCTCTAGGTTCTCGTCCCTGTTGTTTGCCTTGACAAATTGCGATTCAGGAGCAAGTGATATGGTGCAAGCTTCAGGGAGTGAAGCAGAAGCCTCTTTGCATGTAGTGACAACAAGCTGAGATTTATGGGACTCGGTCTTCCTGAGAGTGGTGGAAGGACCCATGTCTTGGCTGTTCTTCGGATTGCACATACTAATGTGAAACCCATACCACACAGGGTCAACCATGGTGAAGCAGAGAGGGCAAGTGCGGCTTATAACTGTTGCCATCGAAGAGGGTTTCTTCATTTTCTTCTGAATGCTTACTCTGTTGCTTCTTCATGCGCAGCTCACCCTGAATTTACATCCGTTCGAAGCCGAGCGATATGCGACCACCCTGAGCTGAAAGGCGAAGAGGGAAAAGAACCTGCGAAGAGCAATACTAGGATTTGAATTGCGTTCAAAGTCCTCTTCGCTTACGTGCACAATCATGCATGTGCAGAACTTCGGCAGAGAGAGAGAGAGAGAGAGAGAGAGAGAGAGCAGCTGGCTCGCCAACGTTGCAATCTTATTCAGGCAAGCGGCACTAAGAGAGAGGGAGAGCAAAAGAGGCGGCAAAGGTTCGACTCTTAGATTCATCATGGTAAGGTGAAAAGCTTGTAAGCCTAGGCTACCACTCGGTATGTCCCCACGATTTCATAAAATTGTCAAAAAGCCAACTCCTGTACAGATGCCTTTGTGAAGATTAAGGTGCAGCTTGCTCTTAGCTGCTCATGCATGGTCCACGTGTGCAGTTTAGCAGTCTTCTCTCTCTCTCTCTCTCTCTCTCACACACACACACACACACACAATGGTCGATGCTCATCCTATAAGCGTGATCGTTATCATGCACAAAGAGCGACGGCAAATCCACAGAAGAATCCTTTGATCGTCTCTCTCTCTCTCTCTCTCTCTCTCTCTCTCTCTCTCTCTCTATATATATATATATATATATATATATATATATATATATATATATATATATATATAGATATCAGTTGATCATGCTATCGTGTCTTTCACCCTGACCTTTCAGTTCAGCACAACTCCATTAGGTGGGGTCCCCATACACACTCGGTATACCTTCATGAGGGGAACGGATTCTGTGTATATGGATGAGATACACACGCAGCTATGCACCCAGGAGCCGGGACGGCCACTAGATGAACTCACTCAGATTTTGACAGACGCTCCATGATGCAGCATCAGAGGCATACCCCCACAGCCAGCCCACACGGAGACGATCTGGGAACATGCCCCAGAACAATTGGTATGATGAGGAGTGCAAAGAGACGAGGATCAAACTAGAGAGGGAAGTGCTCACGGGTATTACCACACATCGACAATCACGGATTATCTTTCGCCGCCTAGTGCAACAAAAGAAAAGGGCCTATCTATCTCAGCTAGAGCGGGATCTATATCAGCTATTTATTAGTCACGACTCAGGCGAAGCATGGAGGCTATTCCACGAGCATTCACCACCACCCACGGTCACCTCCACTGAGACATGGGGGGAATATGCCACATCTCTCTACACAGCATCAAGGCAACCACCTCTGCCGGACCCACTAGAGACATGTTCTTTCTTTACTGCCGAGAGGGTAAGGAAAGCCATTGACAGGATGAAGACAAGGAGAGCGCATGATCATGATGGTCTCGTAGCAGAGCACTTCATCCATGCTAGGGATATGCTTGCAGAGCTCCTGCATTTGATGTTTAATCGAGCCATGTATGAAGGCTTCCCGGAGACCTGGAGTATGTCTACGATTGTGCCTATTTTCAAGTCAGGAGATCCCATGATTCCCGCGAATTATCGCACCATCATGGTTGGCCACACATTAGCTAGGTTGTATGCATCCGTCCTTGAGCAAGAGCTGAGTAGATGGGCAGAGTGAGAGGAAATAAGAGCACCAGGGCAAGCAGGTTTCAGGAGAGGTTTCTCCACTCTTGACCAGATTCTGACACTCAAAGCCATTATTGAGGAGGGTAGACACCATGGCAAGAGAATCTATTGTAGCTTTGTGGATTTTCGCAAAGCTTTTGACACAGTGCCGAGAGCCAGACTTATACACAGACTACAGGACATGGGTGTGCCTACAGAGCTGATATGGGGTATTCTGGCTCTATACAGGACAGTGATGGGACAGGTACGCACCACTGAGGGAATGTCTGACATGGTCCACTCCACTATTGGAGTAAAGTAGGGATGCCCACTATCCCCGACTCTTTTTGGGATGTATGTGGATGAGTTTTCAAACTATGTAGATCGGCAGGGAGACAGGGGGGCTCAGCTAGCGGGAACATGGATTCCGTTGTTACTATATGCTGATGATATTGTGTTGATTTCAGACTCCCCAGAGGGGATGCAGCGTCATTTGGATGCTCTGCATACATTTGCTCGTGACAGTGGATTGTCGGTCAATCTGGGAAAAACCAAGGTTATGGTGTTCAACACCACACCACAATGGGTCAAGAGGTCGGCACCCACATTTATGTATGGCCAAGAGACTGTGGAGTACACAGATGCATATACCTATCTTGGGGTAGTATTCAGTGGACCGTTGTTTTCACTAAGGAGAGCATCAGAGACTAGACTGACGAGAGCTTTGGGAGGACTGGAGAGGATGTGTTCGCGCAGGTTCAGTTTCAGGAACCACGAACAAAGCTATGGCTCTTTGACACTCTAGTGACTCCAGCTATGCTCTATGGAGTTCAGGTATGGGGACCCTCAGTAGACCACCATGGGAGAGCTAGTAATACAGATGGATGGAGATGTATGGAGAGGCCTCTGGTCTCTATGATCGCTCGGATGATTAGGGCTAAGGCCTCAGTATGACATGAGATTATCCAAGCCAAGCTAGCCCCCCCCCCCCCCCCCCCCCCCCCCCCTCGTGGTGGAGGCACTGACGAGATCAGTTTCCTTTATGCACGGTTTATGGGATCTCCCCAGAGACAGATACGCTAGGCTTGCCCTGGAGTCATCTCGACAACTAGCTCTACAAGGCGATACAGCATGTTGGTATGGACAGATGGCATCATGGTTCCAGCCGCATGGTCTCAATATGGATAGATTACCTCCGCTTCAATACTCCTTGGATGCACCCTCCTTGTCTCTTACACGGACAGAGATCACCAGGCTCATACGTCAGGATCTGATTCAACTAAATACCAGGAGCACATGGATACAGCCGACACAGGAGTTGGGCACAAAGATGGCCTTCTACAGAGAGCATCTTCTCCAACTCACGGAGGACGGCTTTGTGACTAGGCCACCATACATGGATACACACTTATCTCATGGGATAAGATGTGTTATTGGACAGATACGCACATCCTCACATCAGCTCCAGATCGAGACTGGCCGATTCCGAGGGGTGCCAGCAAGAGCCAGGATATGTCACCTATGTAACTTAGAGCCAGAGACAGAACTGCACTACACATGCCACTGCCCGGCATACTATGAGATACGCGGACGCTTCCACTGCTTGTTCAGAGAAGGGTTCGGACCTTTTTCTAGAGTCATGAGATACAAGGATCAGAAGTGTCTCGGATTGTTCCTGCTAGAGCTGCGCAGACTTAGGGAGAGCTTGCTGAGAACATCAGGGGAAAGACAGTCTCAGAGACGAATCACAGAGTTCTTTACACAAGACAGAGGAGAGCAAACGGAGCAGTCATTACATCCTACTCATACTAGAGGTACACTGCTTGACAGATCCACTGAACTTGGCAGATCTAGACGTCCACGACCTTGGGGGGGTCTCCCACTACCGACGAAGGTTGCAACAGAAGATACAGATCACTCTAGCTCGACATGCAAGACGCCCAACCAGAGTTCTGACCATGGAGGAAGTCGATGAGATCCGACAACGATCGATGAGAGATTTCATCTGAACCACAACCCCCCCTTATTCCCTTTCTCCTTAGTGCCTTAGTGTTTTAGTGTTAGTTCTTTGTAACTTGGTAATTTCCGTACTCAGACATGGTATCAGATTCACCAATTGTAACTTTTTGGTCTCATAGGTCATTTTGGCCTTTTTGAAGACGTTAATATAACATTTCATTTCATTTCTCTCTCCCTCCGATGTACGCAGCATATCCTCTAAGCGCCACTGATTGGGAGGGAAGAAGCAATATGTCTTTCTCCAGATCGAGTCTGCCTTTTCTCTCACCACCTTCCCCAGTCACCTACGGTCTCACGTGAAGCCCCGGAGGATGCTTGTTCTACCTATTTCTGCACACGTGCGCAGCGAAGAGATGGGGGTGGGCACTGTAGGGGTAGGGGAGGAGATGGGCGGGGAGGAGATGCAGAAGGTGGGCGTAGGCAGGGCCTCGATAGGGCGGCGCTAAGGCAGCTGTAGGGGAGAGAGAATCTTGCATACTATTGATTTTATTTCAACGTACACCAGTATGTATGTCAGTATGTCAGACACATTTTGAAAAAGCCTAGATAAGGCGAATCTCTCAAAATACTGCTCTGGAGAGGTGCAGCCTGGAAAAAGATTACGCGAACAGCACCCAGATGGCGTTTATGAGAAGAGGGGGAAGGGGGGGAGGGGACCCGCACAGCAAGATCTACTGAGGGCGAACGATAGTTTTCTAAGAGCTGTTGTTGCCTGATCATTTTTTTTTTAACTTAAGGGCATCTCGAACCACGTAGTGCATTCGTTCAGATGGCTTAGAGCAGGAGCTACCATACCGGATCGCATGCGTTCGATACCTGGAGTTTATGCCTTATCCTTTTAGAAGAGGAGTTTACAAGAGGTAAATACCTTCGTAAAGAGATGAATATTCTTGATTAATGAATAAATTGAAGAACCTGCCAGTAGGAACAAGTAGGCTCTTTATCCCAACCCTGCTCAAATCAAAATATGGCCGCTCTAATTTTAGCAAGGAGGAGTTGAGGTTGGATCAATTTTTGTGGCATGTCCTATGGACGGGTCGAGGGAGGGACCTCCCCTTGTGGAGAGAGAGAGAGAGAGAGAGAGAGAGAGAGAGAGAGAGAGAGAGAGAGAGAGAGAGCCATGAGACATGGTCGAACAAGGGCTGCGTACCATCGGGAAAGAGACACGCATAGGCATCAACATGGACACCTAATTGATGCACCACGTGTTGGGAACGACGGAGAGAACTCATAGCAACCAACTAGGAACCTCCTCCTTGGGTGACCCATCCCAAGAGGAGGATGCACTCAAGTGCTCAAGGACAACATCCATAGTAATGGAAATGGCCTATGAACTTTGAGGATAGTGGAATTAAGAGAATTAGAGTGAGCATTTTTGTGAGCAACATAGCAACATAACCATTATACTTAAATTAACACGGCACGACAATACTTTTGTAAGAGAGAGAATTAGAGAACATGACAACAGTTGAGGACCGGATTTATGTGGAGCCGGTCCCCCCTCCAACAATAGGCTTTTGTATTAAAGATTCTCCCATAAAGAGAGATTGGTACAACATAATCTTTTTGTTCCTTGTGACGTAGGTGAAGATGGAAAGCTTCATGCATCACAAGCATAACATAAACTTTGTAGAAGCATTAACCATCCCCGGCCTCAGTCCCAAGGCCTCAAACACCTTCAAAGGTGGAGAGAGCTAGTGGAGAATGAGGGTAGGGAAGAGGAAGAAGAAGCATTCATAGGAGAAAGAAATAGTTCCTCACTTATCATCACTCTTCTTGCTTAGTATAGCATAATAACATAATAATGATGATGAAGAAGATGTCAAGCTTAAGCATTGAAGGATGGCTCTTGGTTGGATTTGCATTCCATAGCCAAGAGTGTTGGTGTAGGCTCTCAACTTCTCAACAAGCTTGAAGGAGATGGAGCTCTTGCACTTTGAACCTCACATAATAAGGTGTGTGTGTGTGTGTGTGTGTGTGGTGTGTGTTGTGTGTGGGGGTGGGGGTGGGGGGGGGGTGGGGAAAGTATACCCCCCAAGCTAGCCCCCTCCTTGCTTTGGTTGACCCTCTCTTCTAGCTTTTGGTGGAAGCTCATTGGACCCCTTCAAGCCTAGTCAATCACATGCAGAGTGCATATCAAGCAAGCATGCTAGCCTTGGGACAAGTGTCCCCCTTTCCCCTTTGAGAGAGAGAACTTGATAAATGCATACACAATTAATTAAATTAGCTAAATTATCATTGGACCCCTTGAGAGGCCAACCAATAGGCTTAAGTCACCTTATGAGAGCAACATGGAGAGGAACTTGATAAATACATACACAATTAATTAAATTAGCTAAATTATCATTGGACCACTTGAGAGGCCAACCAATAGGCTTTAGTCACCTTATGAGGGCAACATGGAGAGGAACTTGACATGTGTCCCTATTGCTTCATTAGGCAAGGCTTCACTTGTGTGAGGGTGTGTGTGTGTGTTCTACAATGAGGGCTCGCTCCCCCTTTAGCAGGGATCTTGTTGACTTTTTTGGAACACCTTGAGCCCTTCAAGTTTGAGGAAGGTTCTCACCTCAAGCTCAGCCCTAGCACCTCAAGCACGATGTTGGGGAATCCAGGGGATACCGGTTGCTTAGAACACTTCAACTATTCCTCACAACATCACCATCAACCTGTCAACCTCTTTTCTCCAATTTCCAAACACACACCTAGACTATCTCTCTCTCTCTCTCTCTCTCTCTCTCTCTCACTCACACACACACACACACACACACACAAAATCATAGAATTGACAGAGAGAAGCTGTAAGAGGGTGTAAGAGCATGGAAGAGAAGATATAGACTTGATTAAGGAGTACACAGAGAACACTGAACAGCTTAAAAGATGGGATATGGAAAATTCCGAGCATCTACACAAGAAAGGCTTAAAATCATAGCCCCAAACTCCAGGGGGCACCTCTCTTGTGGAGTTGGTATTTGATATTTGATTTATTTTTTGTGCCAAAATTGGAAGCCCCTCTTTTACACTTTAGTTCCACTTAAGTAAGGAGTGGTACACACTAGTTATTGCATGACCCTCTTATGGTGGGTTCCCACTGTCTTATTTACAAGGAGCCATAGAGGCTTATTTCTAAAATATTGTGCTATGATAAAATGACAGAGAATTATTATTTGTAGGTGCCTCCTCGTCAACTCCCAAAGTTCCAATCTACAAACCATCATACACTCATTGTTAGTAAAATTCAAATAGACAGCACATAATTAACCATTAAGCCAGCTATCCCAATTGCGGTTAACCACATGCAACATGAAGGGGTGCCCAGTCTCCTAACATCCCTCCCACTAGGGATAGAAACTGTCCTCAGTTGGTCACGAAAGAATCAAATGGACCGTGAGTGATGGAAAGTGTGGAGAAGATCTAGAAAGTTGCGAAAAAAATTAGGCATTCAGTTGGCACCCTCTCGAGGGTGGCCTTTGAAGGTCAAAAGATAGCAATTATAAACCATGCCAGTGCGTGTGGTGATGGTCTTGTGATCAACTATTTGTGCAGGGATGAGTTATTCTTCTTGGTATACAAGTGAAGGTGGATCCTCATAAATGTTGTGTCAAGGTAGGGGTCCTCTGAAAGGTCTTAAAAGACTAATGTGGAAAGCATTGTGAACGTTTCAATGTGAAGGTAGGTCTAAATGAAATGAAACATCATTGATTATAGCAGACATTTTGAAAGGTCCATAAAAACGAAGAGCAAGTTTAACAAAAACATTAGTATCAACACTTTTGATCCTTCGTTTTTCAATGCAAAGCATAACATAATCACCTTCTTTGAATTGGTGTGCCTTGTGGTGCTTGTTAGCATGCTTAGTGTAAAGTTCTTGGGAGTGTTTAATGGCAGAATGCACACTTGCATAAATATCATAAAAATTATTAGTAAAATCATCAGCGGCAACTGCAGGCACAATATTGGAAAAACGTGAAGCAGGAGTAGGCAAAGAATGACCATACACAATTTCAAATGGAGATTTACCTGTGGCAGTGTGAGTGGTGTTGTTATATGCAAACTGTAGAATATGCAGGTAATCGTCCCATTTCTTGGGTTGAGAAGAAACATAAGCTTTTAACAAGTCAATTATGGTACGATTAGTGACTTCGATTTGACCATTAGACTCAGGATGGAATGTAGAAGTAAAATCAAGTGTTGTTCCAAGATTTTCAAAAACATTAGTCCAAAAAGCACTACAAAATTTAAAATCTCGATCAGATATTATAACTTTAGGCAAATCATGATGTGAAAAGATAGCTTTAAGAAATAGAAGTGCAGCTCGATGTGTTGCGAGTGTTTTCTTACAAGGAATGAAGTATGCCTGTTTGGAAAAACGGTCAATGGCAGTCCAAATCATATTATGCTTGTGAAAAGTGAGTGGAAATCCAGTGACAAAATCCATTGAAATATATTTTCAAGGTTTTCCAAAAATAGGGAGAGGGTGTAAAAGTCCCAATTTCTTACCTGTTGCTGCTTTGACCTTTTGAAAAATTAAACAAGTTGAAACATACTGTTTAACATCAGTTTTCATAGTAGGCTAAAAGAAATCACGACATAAGTTTTGAAAATTAGCAGCAAATCCTCTATGTCCAGCATAGGGTGGTTTGAGCAACTCTTCAATGATCAATGTACAAAAAGGTTTAGTTACACACAATTTCTATTTGAAATAAAGAAAGTTTTCTTGGATAGTGTATTCCAAAAATATGTGCACAAAGTGCTCGATCATATGCAACCATGTGGTTTTGAAATCATCATCTTGTGCATAAGAGTCATGCATTGAATCAAATGAAGTACCCATAATAGTTGATAGATTATTAAGAGAGGGTCTTTGACTCAAGGCATTAGCTATAACATTCTCCTTACCAGGTTGGTATTGAATGTTGGGTTGAAAATTTTGAATGAAAGCAGCCAACTCAATATGTCTATTATCTATTAAGGGTTGAATAGTTTTTACTTGATACTTTGTTGATCAATT
The DNA here is from genome assembly GCF_014529385.1 of Adiantum capillus-veneris. Classification (NCBI taxonomy): domain Eukaryota; kingdom Viridiplantae; phylum Streptophyta; class Polypodiopsida; order Polypodiales; family Pteridaceae; genus Adiantum; species Adiantum capillus-veneris. Next base: position 129,299,768 of record NC_140936.1, read on the forward strand.
TCGATGATTAAATTAGCACCCATTAAAAAGTGTTTCCAAATTTTCAAAGCATGTACAACAGCAATCAACTCTTTGTCATAAGTACTTAATTTTGCTTGAGATGGTTTAAATTTATGACTTTCAAATGCGAGTGAATGGTTATCTTGCATATGGACAACACCAATACCTTTTTCACTAGCATCAGTAACAACGACAAAGAATGGTCTATCAAAATCAGGCAATTGCAGTACTGGTGCATTTATCAAAGCATTCTTGAGTGCATTGAAGGAAATTTTGTGCAAATCAATCCATACATAAGGATAATTTTTCTTTAACTGGAGAGTGAGGTAATGAGATTTGTAAGCAAAGTTACATACAAATCTTGTAATAAATGCATAGACCAATAAAAGAACAAAGTTTATGCAAATTTTTGGGTCTAGGCCATGATTGAATGGATTCAATTTTCTTAGGGTCTATATGGATTCCCTTACCGGATACAATGTGTCCCAAGTATTCAATTTCAAATTGGAAAAATGAACTCTTTTTAAGATTCAAATACAAGTGGTTGTGTGCAAGCAGTTCAAATACACGTGTTAAATGCTCTTTGTGTTCTTGTTCTGATTTACTGATTACAAGAATGTCATCAAAGAATACAATCACAAAATCTTAATGGTCAATAAAAATTATGTTCATCATGGGTGTGAATGTGGCTGGTGCATTTGTCAAACCAAATGGCATGACAAGAAATTCATAGTGTCCCGTTTGTGTTCTAAAATTAGTTTTGTATACATCGTGATCAAATCTTTTGACTTGGTGATACCTTGATTTGAAGTCAATTTTGCTAAAGATGTTTGCCCCTTTTAGTTTGTCTAAAAATTATGTTCATCATGCGTGTGAATGTGGCTGGTGCATTTGTCAAACCAAATGGCATGACAAGAAATTCATAGTGTCCCATTTGTGTTCTAAAATTAGTTTTGTATACATCGTGATCAAACCTTTTGACTTGGTGATACCTTGATTTGAAGTCAATTTTGCTAAAGATGTTTGCCCCTTTTAGTTTGCTAAAGATCCACTCTAGGAATAGGAAACATATTCTTGATGGTGATCTTGTTTAAAGTCCTATAGTCAATACGCATACGAAAAGTCCCATTTTTCTTTTTAACAAGAAGTACTGGAGCTTCGTATGGTGAACTACTAGTTCTAATAAGTCCTCGATTAAGCAAGCCAGTGATTTGAGTTTGTATCTCCCTGTGTGCAGTTGGATTTACATGATAAGGTGCTCTATAAGGAGGTTCACTACTCGGTATAATATCTATTTTGTGATCGTCGGGGCGTGAAGGTGGTATTCCAGGTAGTAGATCATGCATGAAACAATTCTGAAATTGTGAGAGAAAATCATCATGTGAAGAGTTACGTGAAGTTTTGGTTTCAACGAAAATTTGATTTACCAACATTAGATATGTTTTTCCTTGTTTTTGAATGGCTCTTTTGGCTTGGGTGTGTGGAATTTTTTGATGTGCTAGTGTTGCTTGGATGGAGAAATTTTTATTATTATGAGTGAGAGACATAGTACGGGTTTTATAATTAATCAACGGGTCAAATTCATGACGAAATGGCATTCCCAAAATCATATCAAGACCATGCGCTTTGTCTACAATGGCATTTCTAGAGTTTCACTCCTAGTCTGCACTCGCCCCATCTGGCACCCCTTTTATCTCTTTAACTTGCTTCAATTGTATACATGTTATGGGGCATTGCTCTGCTTCTCCTCAAGTTAGAATTCCATAGTGTATTATGTGTACATATTTAAAGGTCGTTGCCATCCCAAAAGCATCTCACATGAAAAGCAGCACAACCAAAAGCATCTCGTTCAAAATCCCACACCCAGAAGGTTGGCAACGTCAAACATGGGTTGTCCGTTCTCAGCATTTCCACATCATTAGTTTTTGAAATTTACGTACAAATTTATTATACACTTTCAGGAAAAAAAACGTTGTTTTTGCATATTTCTCACACACGGATGGAGATCTATAGGTTTTAGTAGTCTATCCCAATTGAATGCAATGGTGATGTCAAAATTCTAAAATTTATGATCAAAATTATAATAGATGCCTGCAACCAACAGATCAATTGCATCAAAATTGGAAAAGTGGATTTCCACACTATATAGCATTGTGTAGTTTGGGCTTGTGGACATGTATATCACATTGTGGTGCTCTTTAAGAGCTCATTTAGCTTACATTTTTACATGCAAGTGTTGATTTTGGATGTGGATTTTGGATTGGTACGCATCCAAATGTGGTTGTCTAACATGTTCATGGCTACAATTGGCATGCATGTTTGAGGTGTATGATTTCCTAAATACTGTAATGTAAGAGATTGGTTTCTCTAAGTAAAACTTAGAGCTGACCTAGCACACATAGACTGGGCATAGCTTGGATGTTTGATTTTCAGAAGCATTTGTGGGCCCCATATCAATAAAGGATTTAAAGAACAATAATTGCTCAGACTGAGCTTATGTTTGTGTGTTTCTTGGATTTCTACTCACAGGACTATGTGGACTTTCAAAGAGATTTATGCATGGATTTGTGTGATTTTATCATCATGTACGACATGTGGATATAGGTGAGCTCGTTATAGGTCAAATTTCACAAATTCACATGTGTACAGATTTTGGGCAGGTGGAGTTTTTTTAAAAGCTACTCGTGCGAGCTCTATTGCCATGCTTTTCGTGGTTTATGTATGCCTAGTGTGAATTTGTGATTGAGACAGTTTTGTTTCGACAGATTTATGCATTTTTCTTTGATCTAGAGGTTTTCTTTTGGTTCTCTTCATACGTTTTGGAGAGCCATATGGTCAAGTTTGGCCAAGTGTATGATATCTTGTGGATGAGAGACTGAGTCTCTATTCATGCACATAGCTTAGTTGGCTTCATAGGTTTTGCATATGCCAGATTATTGGTGAGGTTTTATTTTTGAAATTTGCTCAAATTTAAAAAAATATCTGTCAAATTTTTCCCTAATTCTCTCCATAGTTTCCATGTATTCAAGGTTTACTCTCTCTGATGCTATAGTGATCGATTTACTCCCACTTTGATAGTGATTGAATGTGACTCTCACTTTGATGGTTTTTTTTTTCACTTTCGGACACACGTCAGTGTGTATCCACTCTTACACGAGTGAAATTTGTGTATACTCCTAGTCACTATACCTTATAAGTAATCATAGGTTACAAGTTCTACAGGTTTATAGATACATGTTTATGCAGTTGTCAAATTTTGCATCACTTTTTGTGGAAAGAGTAGCTAGCATTGCATTTGATATTTACTTATGCATGCGGTCATGCATTTTATGCTCGATTGGGAGCTTTTTATCCTAGTCTTGAGTCTTTGCTACTCATCGTGTTTTTGTATCACTTAGTGCTTGACTACATGCGATTTTATACTGGTTTTTGCAATGGTTGGACATTGCTTTCTGTATGGTTTCTTTGGTAGAGATACATTGAGATATATGTTGCATATGTGTTCATCATGGTTATGATTGTTTATTGGTCCAATGATCTCCCACTTTGACATCTTTGATGCCATTTATGGTTGAGATTTTGATTGAGATTCTGATCAATTTGCAAGGGAGAGTCTATTGGATTTTTTAAAGCATTTCTCATGCCATCACCTTTGATGCATATGGGTATTCATTGATTTGACATCTTTTGACATTATGTGTGATGAGTCGTCGATAATGTTGGCTCAGGAGAGACAGCGGTCTTGATCATGCCAATTTCATGCAATGTTGGCACTGTGGTCACATATAGCACATTAAGCGTCGTTGCTTTTGATGTATGAAGCACCGACAATGGCTATGATGTATACGAGATGCAGAGATGGTTTTGACACAAGCTAGAGAGGTGGCTTCATATACTAGTGACAGTGATGCCACATTTACCTTTAGCATTCCTCTTGCTTATGTATCTCGCATAGATGACATTTCTTTTTGTTGGTTGCTACATGAGGATGAAATCTTCCACATCACATCATATCGACAGTGGTTTTTCACTTTCTTTAGTGGGAGTCTTGGTCGAGTGCACTTGGCCGATGGTTCGACACTCCTTGACATTGCATGAGAAAAAGATGTATGTATGTCATTGCCTACTGGGGCATCATACATACTTTGACATGTGCATTATGTTCCTCAATTGAGATAGAATTTGATCTCAGTAAGACAATTCGCAGGTTGTGGATGTTATATATTTCTTAGAGAGAAATCTTCCAGATGCATTGCAGATTGCTAGTGCTTACAAGGGGAGCCTGCAGTGGCTTAGCCTATCCTATGCATGCATCCAAGGAATGAGATGGTTTAGTCTCAAGTGTGTTATAGACATGTCAATGAGAGACAAAACAAGTCTGTTTTGTGGATCTTTAGGTTAATGTACATGACATATCTATAGATATAAAGTTGGAGCAGTCGTGCTCTAGCGAGGCTTAGCAGATTAATCCTCTTAAGATAGAGATGCCTCTTACTATGGATATGATTTGTAGTTTGTTTATATGCTCATACTAGAGGCTGATATGGTGATGTCAGAACATTTGATGTAGTTCTAATGATGCAAAGGATGCAATTAGCATTGAGGTGTCTGCTACACATAGATCGGTAGACGTTGCACTGAGCTTTGATATGGATACAAGGCATTGGTCCTTTGTGAGTCTCATGTACAACCATCTAGTGTGGAGACCAGAGAGAGCAGCTATAGTGGAAGAATTTACAGTTGAGGTCGTCAGTCGGAGATCGAAGAGAGTAGTTGTAGTGGAAACATTTGCAGTTGAGGTTATCAATCGAGTGATGATTGACACTAACATGATGCATTGTGGAGCTATGTAGGTCATTATGGGATACCTATAAGATATGCATGTGCAGTTTAGCAGAGATACGCACTTCAGCACATCGCTAGAGCTTATACGATGGCATGCGTGTACTTTGAGAGAGCTAGTGGGTGTAAGTTGAGAGAGTCTCTCATCTACCATTGTATATTCTACTGATTCCTATAGTGGATCCACTAATTGGCACACTCGTCTTAAAGTGAGAGGTTGTTGGGGTAAAGGCAGAGTGTCATACCTCGGACCGCGGCGACAATGTCCGACCGCCCACTTACTTTCCCCTTATTTTTTGTACATACAACAATATACAACTCACTCTGTCTTTTGCTTAAGAGGTTAGCTCCACCCACACACAGCCTCGGTCTTCTCCCTTTTGTCTCTCTCGCATACACACTCTTTCACTAATTTCTCATGGCAAGCTTGGTGATAATTTGGTTAACATGTACGCAACATGTGATGAACTTATGGGCCACACGAAGTGCTTGTTGACATTCTCGGTCGAAAAGCATTCTTATCGGTCCCAACGGTGGCAATGTATGCATAGGCTTGTTGAGTCACGTTGGGACTACCTTGTGTGTGCCATCTTACCTCTGTATTCTTCCTATGACAAAGGCAATGAATAAATGAAAATACTAATCTACTAGAGCAAAAGATGCATCTTTATTCTACAAAAGACAAGAAACTTGTCACAACAAAAGTGCACTTGAATAATCAACAAGCTCAAAATAAAGAAACTCTCCACCAAAATAGACGAGGGAGAAGATCGACATAGTATTGGGGACCATAAGATGGGCTAGTCCCCCCCTTAAAGAGAATCTTTATTAGGAAGGATCTTTGTACAAGCACAAGAATTGGAGAAACCCCTCCGTTGTTAGTCTCACACTTGATGGTCATTTCCTTCTCGTGCAGGAAATTCCAAGAAACTAACTCTCACTTCCTTTTTTGTATGTGCTCGGAGTGTGATACTCTGCAGACCATTCCAAATTCTATTTCCAGAATCCCTGAGTGTAGGCCGAGGCCTCCTTGCTCCTTCTTTGTGATGGAGTACCTATAAAAATCACAAAACCAAAAACAGCAACTTGAAGAGCGTATTCACAATTTGTACCTATTGCTCCAAGCGGTGCGAAAAAGCGATCTTTGCATGTTGGCTTTGCACGATCACTTGCAGAATCTCGATGGTAGGGTCACTTCTAGGTAGCACTAGCAAATCTGAGAGAAAGAGAGGAAGCGTTGGTAGCTTTTATAGACTTCTGGGACCGGCACGAATAGCCGGCAGGGATCCTGCAACAATAGTAGAGGATGGGGAGCTAGAAAAAGCAGGGAGAGGAGGGAGAAGGCTGGCGGTTTGTTTTTTAGAGAGAGGAGAGAGATTGTAGATTTTTGGGTTGTTTTTAGCAGATGTGGGGACGCCTCCTTCTGGCTTGCTTTCTCTAAAACAATGCCTACCCACTTACTAAAATGGACAACCGGTCATTTTTTCTTTTTAAATAAGTGTGAACCTATTCAAAACTCAAAGAATTATGAGTTGAAAATGGATGCATAGACAAACACCTTCCAGGCATCCCCAAATGCAGTTCTCATGCGCATATGCTATGCAGACATAGATTTCTCGCGAGAAAGCATCTGCTTTCCCAAAAAGCACTTAAAAATATTCTGCTTTTTAGAAAAAGCTTCTCAAAACCTATCTTTATTCTTGTGCCTACATCTTTACACTTATTCTTTTTTTCAATTTGGATTTCTAGCCATACCAATGGAAGATTCCCTTTTCCATGGTCCCATCACCCATCATGTGATGCATTAGGAATATCCACTTTCCGGTCTCTCCCACCAAACTAACGGTACAACTCCTTCGCGATGCTTAATGTCACCCATTATATGACACATCAGAGTTTTTCGTTCCTAATGGCTTTTATCAATTCTAGTAGATCTACAATTCCTAACTTTTACAGTTCAACTGTACATATTTAAATATCCCAATTTCAATATATAGAAATTACTATTAAAAAAAAAGTCCATTTAGCAACATCCCTCTGGCTTCTAAACAATTGTCCTCAATTATAGTGCTTATACATATCCTTCTAGAATCTCAAGATAAGATGTTAATTCTTGCTCGATACCAAATACTTTCGTGTACTCCTAGACTTTATTGGCCACTCTTGATGAATAATATGTTTTGGTTGGAGTATTTCTTTCATTTCCTCAACCTCTAAAGATTCCTCAAGAATAGGCTTAGTTGGAAGTGGTCCCGCATATGGCCGGAGTAAACTAACATGGAAATCATTTTGGATCCTCCAAAATTATTAAAATGTCACATCGTTCACTTCGTCAATTATCTTAAATGGCCCAAATAACAATTGGAAACTTGTATTACTTTCTTCTTATGAGTCGCTTGTTTCTTAACTTGAGTAAGAACAATCGACTGCTTGTTAAGTCCAAATTCCTTTTGTGCTTGTCCGTAGTTTTCTGAGAGCATAATATTGCTCTCTTAACTTGCCCATAGGCAGTGTCCATATCTTGAACAAACTGATCTGCTACAAATATCATATCCTCAGTTAAAAGGATCGATGAAAGCAAAGGCTTACCATAAAAAACACTAAAGTTTTTGGAAGGGAGGCAGTCATACATACCAAGCTAAAGCATCCTAATGTAATACCCTTGTCTGCTGCACAAAGAGACCATCTAAACAAAAACCTAGTATTATAATGGACCTCATGCAACAAGACCTTTGGGTTTTGATGCTTGGAAGGATAGAGTTTGGAATGAGTCCACCCTTCTCCCAACGATGGCGTTTGTCTCCCTCCTATGCGTTATGGCACTAACGCCCACCATGAGAGAGAGAGAGAGAGAGAGAGAGAGAGAGAGAGAGAGAGAGAAAGAGGTGAGTGAGAGACAATTGGGAAAAAAGAGAGTGTCTATAAATATACGCTTGGGTGTCAATTGAGCACAAGTGTATGTGTGAATTGTGACGTTGTGCAAGGATCAAGGAATAAGCAACCAATTTGTACAGGACGATACGAGCTTGGTGGGCTTGTGAGAAAGTGTCTAACTATAACTTGTCACAAATGGATTGTTGGCTAAGTTGGTGGCATGTATACGGTACCCTCATTGGAGGAAACACTTAGTCGGGATAAACATTGCTAAGAAATTTTTTGATGAATTCTTGTATTTTAGTGCTCGAATGAAATCCCATTATAACAATATATTGCAGGAAGTGGATGATCTATCGTACATTCCGACTACAAATCTTGTTGAAACAAAACACGCGAGTTGGCTTGCTGTCGAGGAAAACAAAGAAATGTTGGGCTTGTACGATGCATGCGTATCTGTTTAGTCAAACACTTTGCTTCAAAGTGTGAAGATGCTTGGCTTTGTCGAGGGTAGATACCACGGAGCTGGACCACAACCAAAAAAATTGCTCGTCGGAGACAACAAGGCTCCTTTTGGAGAATTTTGTGATTTAGTAGGGTGGCGTGTATCTGTATCTTCTTACGGTCCTAGCCCTAAGTTTGAAGCATAATGTTTTTATATATACATGTAACATTGAAGGTTCAATTGGATTGTGAAATAGCAAAGAAAGCTGACTCCAAAAAGCTCTCTCCAATGAGGGCATGGAAAGCATTTTTCTTGAAACACTACTTCAGTGAAAGGATTGAAAAAGCTCCCTCCAAAAGCTCTCTCCATTCCCATCCCCTCGAAAATATGAGAGGAAGAGAGGGAGCACTGTTTAATTTTTTAGACTTTTGGGACTATCAGGAATAGTCGACAGGGATCCTACAACAATAGTAGAGGATGGGGCACTAGAAAAAGCAGGGAGACGAGGGAGAAGGCTAAAGGTAGGTTTTTAAGAGAGAGAGAGAGAGAGAGAGAGAGAGAGAGAGAGAGAGCACAAATTTTTTGACTATTTTTAGCAGAAGGGGGCGCCTCCTTTTGGCTTACTGTTTCTTTTTAAATAAGTGTGAACGTGTTCAAAACTAAAAAAGACTTATGAGCTAAGAACGGATGTTGACACAAACACATTCTAGGTGTCCCCGAATACAGTCCTCATGCACAGATGCAATGCAGACATAGATTCCTCGTCAGAAAGCATTTGCTTTCACGAAAAGCACTTTAAAAATATTTTGCTTTTTAGAAAAAGCTTTTTAGAACCCATCTTTATTCTTGTGCTTGCATCTTTACGCGTATGCCTTTTTCTGGTTTGGGTTTCTTGCTAGACCAATAGAATATTCCCTTTTCGATGCTCCTGTCACCCATCATGTGATGCATCGGTAATATCCATTTCCTGGTCTCTCCCACCAAACGAATGGTACTCCTCCTTCGCAATGCTTAATGTCACCCATCATTTGACACATCAGAGTTGTTCGTTTCTTGATGGCTTTTATCAATTCCAGTAGATCTATAGTTCCTAACTTTTACAATTCATGTGCACACATTTAAATATCTTAATTTCAATAAAATAAAAACTACTCAAAAAGAAAGAAAATAGTCCATTTAGCAACGAAACCTTTTTGGGCATCAACTCTATGAGATCTATCTCCCTTTGAACAAACGTGAGTTGCAACAGGTAGCAACCCGGTAAGGGAATACATAAGTTCAATAAAGAGAAACATTGCATGGACTATAATGCCAAAATATATTATATACAAGCTTCTCTCTTTACCACTTTCAATGCTCTAACTACCTATGGGTAGGATAATGGAGGTCCTACACATGTAGCAAACTAGCTATCTTGTTAGAAGGTTGAAATCACGTTAGTAGCAAAAACTAGGGCAAAAAGCTTTCAATTTTGACAAATGCTATGAATTTGCTATAGTATGTAAAACAAGTTGTAATTCAATGCTAATTGAGTTCCTAATGCCAAGGCATTTGGACACACACCTATTTTGTGCTAGTGCATTAATGTTAAAAAACTATCTCTAACTTTGACAAGGATTTTGCATTGTTCTTTGAAAAGATATAGAAATTTACCATTCTTTTCCAGTAATAAACCATTTCAATGTTGAATATGGACAAATCTCAAATTATGAAAACATATAGTCAATGCCTTGAGGTAAGGTATTTGTTCACACACATCACTGATATTGATGAAATACAGAAAGAGTATTGCATCATAGTCATGATTATCAAGTAATGGTTTTTATGTGACGAGCGTGTCACTCACATATGGAACTCATTCAAGAGCTTGAGACTAGTACCCTTCTTGTGAATGGCCATGTGTGTGCATATATCATGAAAGTGGGTGCTAAATAGACATCCTTAATCTTTTAGATAATAATTCAAGCTAGCATAGATGCAATAAGTTTCTCCATTACAAATGTGGAAGGGAAAACATTAAAAATAAAATCTACTAGGAGGTATGAGAAACTCTAAGTGATCGGCATAATTTTGAATCAAAATGGGTGTTGGTGCAATTGTTTATGGTGGATAAGCCATTGTACCAGTCATGATGAGGACATAATTAAAGTAAGTAGAGAAACTAATTACTTGATGCAAAGATAGCATAAACTTGATGCAATGAACCGTATTATTAGGTGATTATTGAGTTATACACAAGCTAACATTATAGCTTTGAGCTAAAGCATATTTGCACACACAGGTGATGATATGACTGGGGTTTCTAAGTAGGTTGCACATTAGGATTTACCACATGGTCTATCACGTCATAAGTTGACTAAGCATACGCATGTAAGAGGGGACACACACACACATTAGGTGCTACAAAACCCGCACCGTAACAATCCTCCCTATGTGGGTTTTGTCTGCATCACTCATACTATCTCTCCTCAAAACACACTAGGGGTAGGTTCACAAGACACAATTCTCCCTTTGAATACAGATTGGATGAACAAATTCATTCAAACACAAGGTGGGACACACAAAGTCCTCCCCTACAACACAGGGGTGAGGACCACGTGGCTAACGTGCCCAAATCACATTGAGGTGGTCTTACCACTTGGGGTCATCGCAACCTCGAGGGCAATTTTTGAATCTCTCACAAAATTTTGGATAGACATAAAACTCTGATATTGATGCGTTGTTGTTTGTTGATTTAAAGTGTGAATGTAACTTTCCACAAAAAAAAAGAACTTGAGAAATATGGCATATATAGCTTCTAAAAGGATTAGGGTGGGTTAGCCAAAGTGGCATTCATGGCTAATTTATATATTAATAATACTAATAAGAATAGCACTACAAGGACCACCGGCTATCAGCAAACACCACGGACCACCGACCATTGGACGACCGTTTTTCGATTGTCTTTTGACCGTCGGCCACCGGCCAAAGACCGCGGACCATCGACCACCGAGCAACCGTTTTTTGATTGTCTTTCACCATCTTCCGACCAATATATTGCAACAAAAATGAATATTCTAGCAAATAAAAAATCTTGGGGGCTTCCGCCTCCGAGTCACCCGAAGTTGGCCCTAAATTTGTTCCGTGCCATCCACGATCACAAATAAAGATCTCATCAGCGTGCAAAGTTGGAATCCACCAAATACCATTGGCTTCTCCTCATATGGAAGCCTTACAAATTGTGCAGCATATATTGTGGTGGAAAAACTAAAAGAGGTGGGCATTGCAAGTATACCAACAAGTATGACACAAACTAAAGCTACACAAAGTTTATTTTGGTTACTTGATTCAGAGAATTTTCTTCCCCACATTTGCAAATTGTTGTTAGAATTTAATTTAGGTATTTATGCTTCAAGCTAAACACTCAAAGCATTATGCTATGTGTAGATGCAAGAATTGTAGTTTGGTCATTATGCTTCGATCTAAACACTCATAGCACTAGGCAATGTGTTGGTTGCATCGTACATGTTCGCTAGAAACTTGGATTTTTATTTATTACATAGATCTTTAGTCAATAATAAGTATTGTTTCTTCTTTGGAAATAAGTAAATAGGAAAGTTAGATTTTTATTTATTACACAAATCTTTAGTCAATAATAGGTGTTGTTTCATCTTTGGAAATAAGTAAATGGGAAACTTAGATATTGTCTTTATAAATTGGTTGAAAAAGCTGAAACTGATCACCTCTTATAGAAATAAATAATTTTTACTAGATGGAGTTTTCGAGAGCATCTCTCGTCTCTTCCGCATTTACATTCCCAAATGATGAAAAAGGCCCAACGCAGTTCACAACAAGTTGCACGTTATGCACAATGACATTACCCTAGGAAATTACTTAAAAGAGGTGTTGATTATGACAAGAGTATGGTGTGCAAAGTTTTGTGTAGGCTCTTCTTGCATTCTCTTCTCTATAGGATCAAACAACCTCTATATTTCTTATATCATAAGATCCACCTAAATTTGAGAGGCTGAGATCTTAATGACTCTCTATCTTGACTCGTCACAATGTAGTTTGCAATTTTTCCTACTACTATTAGAAAAGGCTTGTAATGGAGAAAAGCTCTCAAAACTAATATTTCTTTATGTACTCGATGGCACAAAAAAAATAACTTTGAACTATGTGATAAAATACAATGCATAAAGATATCTAAGGTGGGCTAATGAAAAATGGTGCTCTTTCTTTTCACAGATAAAATTGATTATCATCATTTTTATTTTTATTTTTTACAACACTAGGGGGCCCATATGGGGAGGTGCTTATCCCTTCCAAATATTAGGCACGAAAGATAGTCGGGCAAGGGCCGTGTACCATTAGGCAAAAGCCATACATAGGCACCATCTGGCCACCTAATTGATACACCACATGGACTGGAAATAATGGAGAGAACTCATAGCAACAAGCTAAGAACCTCCTCCTCCTCAAGTGACCCACCCCAAGAGGAGGATGCACTTGAGTGTTCAAGGGCAAGAGCCCTAGTAACATGTACACTAGGTGAGCACAAGGTGTTCCTCTAGAGGGGATCCAACGGGGGAATTGAACCCACAACCCGTACGTTGAGAAGCCAAAGCCTAAGCCTGATCATCATCAAGTCACACATGTAGTAAAGAAAAAAACACTATAGGTACAGATATAGGTAGCCCTCACTACCTCAAGGTATTTAGTTGATTTCAATGCCCATATAAAAGATTGTGTGTGCATGCATGTGTCCTTGTGTGTGTGTGTGTGTGTGTGTGTGTGTGTGTGTGTGTGTGTGTGTAATCGATGAAGGTATGCATGCAGAAAGAGAACACAATCACAAACACTGATTTGCAGTAATGTGCTTCAGTGAGATAACGAGTAAGCACGGTTGAGACAAAAAAAGTGCCCACTTCCCATCCTTCTCTACATTCACCACAATATGAATTGTGTACTCTCTATGCCACCACTTAGGACATAACCTAAGGCTTACTTCATACTCCAAGTTTCAAGGGTTTGTGCCATGTGGATGGCCTCATTGCTCTTGGTTTTTTTCAGTTCACTCAAGCAAACAAGGTGAAGGGTCACATTGGCATTCTAAAACAATTTTATGAAATATCAAAGAAAATTTCAATCACTCAATCCATCACATCGAGTGTATGTCTACCTCCATCAAGTGCCATGTATAGGGCTCTCCATTCTTCCACGCTGACGGCGAAAAAATACTTTTGAAAGAGTGTGTGTTGATTGAGAGAGAGAGAAAGAGAGAGAGAGAGAGAGAGAGAGAGAGAGAGAGAGAGAGAGATGAGCTACTACCTTCTGCAAAAGGTTGAATGACCTGTCACTCAACATTCCAAGTCCTAATTACTAAAGAGATATATTTAGCCATTTACAAACTAGGAAAGCAATATAACCTATAGCTTAAAAATAATCATATGCTTTGGCAACATTTTTAGACAGTTCAGAAAAATATGCATTATATATAGTAGCCTGAATTTTGACAACTCTGACCATTGACTGTGTGCGTGCGCGTAGAGGTTATGCATCATGTGCAAGCTTATCAACTAATAGTACATTGCAACAAAGCAGATTGTCTCTGTGCCTTGATATGGGCACAACGGCTCACGTTGCCTCCAGAGCCCACCATTACATGCTCAACATATGCGAGCAAATCAAAGTAATTATCTTTCATCACAATTCTCTCCTTGCTGCCTGCACTTTATCTAGACCATTCAAGAAAGATGAAAATGATGACATGGTGTGCATGCGTGCGCGCAAGACACAGAAGAGGTTCATTTACAACATTGAAGCCTAAGCTGGAGAAACTTAACATCATTTAAACCAATTTCTATCTACTCAAATTTTAGGATAAAACAATGTCCTCTGTGTTTCGCCTTATCCCTTGTCGCACCGTTATGTACATAGATGAGATGGCTTTACATTGCCACTATCAATATTAACTCTTGCAAGTGGCACCAACAAGTTCACCGACCTTTAAATGGTGGATATAGCACCTTGGGTTGATGCAAACAACCAAGACATATTGCCAGCACTACAACTACTGCTCAAATTTGAGCTGCTGTGCAAAGCAAATCAAGTTAGTCCTCTAAAGACTGTTTCCGGGCCTTCAGATTTAATTGCAAGCGCTCCGGTACTGGAGGAGTCCTGCCTCGTCTGAATAAAACAGCAAAAGCTCTAATACTCTTGCAGAGTGCAAAAACCTGCAATTACATAACCATCAGCCCATTTTTAAAAATCTCTCTCTCTCTCTCTCTCTCTCTCTCTCTCTCTCTCTCTCTCTGTGGGAAATATTTTCTATTAATAAACATCTTGAGGGCATCATAATACAAAAATCATCAGAGGAAATATCCAAACTAACATATACAACTGAAGAAACAAGGCTACTACTTGTTTTTCAACCTCTCAGATTTCCTAACATAAGCAACTCTATTAGATACAAGAGGCCAAAAACTCCTCTCATATTGTCTCATCAATACAGCAAGAGGAGCATCATCTCCATCAGAACTATCTAAAGGGAAAGAGTCAAATAACATGCCACCAGGCTCCATAGGGGAAAAAGGGGGTACAGCCACGAGTGCAGCCCCTATGCTTATAAACTAAAATAACTTGAGGCACCTCTGACTGCATCTGTCTCATTCATCCCCCTTTCTTCGCCTCTCTTCATCTGGATCTCTTGACCTCTCATCAACTCTGCTGGAAGTTCCCGTACCATAAGACTTCCTCCCTATGACCAGGTCTCCCACAAGCAAAACAAGGGCCAGGAACAAAACAATGTGCAGGAAGCCCAAGGAAGAAGACTCTCTGCCATATATCTTCCCAAAGAATAGTAGGAAGAAAGATGGAACTGTGGCGGATCCTTCACACAAGAGAAGTGAAGGATAACTTTGATAGAGGGGATCAGACCCCGACCTCTACTGGATGGGGTCTACACCAACCAAGTAAAACATCTAGGCGCCTCCCTATCTTGTATGACAAAAATTCTCAAAGAAGGCCTGGTAATCTCTGTCACAGCGAGACTTTCACCCAAGCCAAATAGGTCCATACCCTGTCTCCACCTATACAAGTAGAAGAATGTTCCGCTCTAATCCAGGGGAACATTCTTCTGTGCCAGTCCCTCATCTGCCTGATCCAATAAAGACTTACATGCTTGACGAGGGAACAGAGGAATTGGCAAATTTTCCAAGGACTCGGGAGATTTAGGCAAATTCCCGGCAGGGAATCTCCACAAAGCTTGACACGTACATGAAAAGATTGATCAAGTACTCCAAGGACTCGAAATATATATGTGAATCACCTGAAGAATTACCCGCTTGACAAGGTTCACTCCAGATGGCAAGAGCTTGTCCATTCTCTTGTCAAATCGGTAATGAAGTAGAAAGCAAAGCCAAGGCAGAAAAGCAGAAATTGTACTCACTGAAAGAGTTAAGCTCTTGCGAGAAGACAAACCAATTGATGAAAAGCCTAAAGCACTGTCAGAAGAAGAGCAATGAAAGAAGATCAAATCAGTAGATTTCCCGATGACTTGGGCTAGAAATCGACTTTCGAGGTGGCTAAAAGATCCAAGAAGCGTGTTTGTTTCAAGGATGATCCAAATTTTTCTTCGTCTTTAGAGAGTTCCGCTAGTTTATCTTCCTCTAGTTCTAGTAAGGATGAGAAAAGGCGGAAGAAGCGGAGAAAAATCCTGAAAAGCAAGAAAAGTAGATCCAAGAAAAATTCTAAAATGCATAGAAAGCAATCTAGCAGTTTAGAGGAGCGGATCTCGTCCTATTCTAAGAGTTCAGACAGTGAGAAAGAGAGAAAGAAGACCAAGGAGTTCAAGGATGGGGGTCAAGCAATCAAGTTTGACACATTTTCAGGCTACACACCTATCGAGCCCTTGAATTTATACCAAAAATTGACATTGCCTTTTCAGGAGATTGTTCTCGGAACTTCTTCCTTCAAGGTACAAAGGGCAACATCTTAATTGAAAGGAAACGCACAAACATGGGTCTAATCTGTTGTTTCATAGAGAAGCAACTAAGAAGTGGATAAAATTCAAGAGAAGTTTCATCTGCATGGCTATCAGAAAAATATGAAGAAGATGTAACGGGCGGGTTGGCATCATATGAGAATGAAGAAAGAAGACACTTTGGCTGAGTATTCCTAGAGGTTTTGGGATACCCTTTTGCCAGTGTCCTCGTTTCGAAGCATCTCTTTGAAGGACCAGATTGACCGGTTTTGTTGCAGACTACCAAAAGAGATTCGACGAAACTGCTCGAGGCAAAAGTCAGATCCATTCAAAGGCTAATGGGACATGCCAAGCAAGGTTTTGGTGTGCATGCTAGCTCATTGACCTATCCTATGGACAAGTCAGTGTCCACCTAGTGTCCACCTCGATACAACAAGAGTCTTCCAAGGAAAAGAAAGAACCCGAAGAAGCAAGGGAATCAGATGATAATTCATCAAAGAGTTGCGAAGAAACAAAGAATTCAGCTGATAGTTCATCAGAGAATTCCAAAGATTTAGATTGAGGTGCTAGTGGACAGAGGAGAATAGCCAGGCTACCAACAGGTCACACGGCACAAGAAAAGAATAGAAAGGTAAGCTAGGTCCACCAAAGAATTTGGTCAATGGCACTTTTTTGGCTCTCAACGCAAAGTGAATGGGGGAGAACTTGGCAAATTCTCTTCAGTTTTGAGTTGTACCTTGAGGCTTTTGGACTGCCTATTCCGAAAGTTACCGATAAATCCGCAGGTTGAACTTGGTGCATTACGGATTGCACAAAAGAGGAGCCACTCCACTCCTTTGTCACAGATTGCCTAGATTGAATAAAGCTTCTTTGAGATTTAGGGATACTAACAAACTAACAGTATTTTGCGGAATGACTTTATGACAATATGTACATTGAATTGGCAATTTCCTAGATTGAACATTCTCTTTAGACTTTTATGCATGTATTGTTAAGAGTACGTGTTGGAAAGATTAATGTCTGCAGCATTTTATCTGAAGAATGATTTGATGAACTTAGTGCATCTAGACATTTGTTAGAAGATTGGTGAGATATGGATGGGATGGCTAAGTGAAAGTGATTCTAGTGCATCAAGATATCTATCTGGATGAGATGATTGAATACTGCTATGAGTGCATCAAGAGTTCCAATATGTATTTTGAGCATTTGAATGCTCATTGGCTGATAGCTTATATATCTATTCCTAAGTTTTATCAAACTAATAATTCAAAATGGCGGAGATTGTACTTTGTGGCATGCTCTAGCTGTAAACTTGTATTTCCTTAAACATTGAAATTTTACTAGATTGGTAGCAGTTGCCAATGAGATGCATCACGTGATATGTTCTTTGTGACTTTTTCTGCTTAATTGTGTCTATAAGGTTGAGTGTTTTGAACCATGTTTATAGGAAATCTCAGTGGAATAATTAAATATGGTTATATATTTGAGTTTTTTATATACCGTGGTTCTTATGTTTCGAAAGATATTTGAGACTCGTTCCATACCTATGAAACCTTGTTTCGTACATAAGTTTCATGTGGATCTAGCAACACTATTGTCTACCACCCTCTGTACTTGATCAATCTTTTCACACCTGTCAACCTGCAGCTCACGTTTGTACTCTGCTCTGGCAAACTTTTCCGCCAAGAATTTGTCCAAATCTTCATTATTTTCTTCAGTTCCCGCGTCAGATTTCAACTTTTCTTTGCCTACCCACCAAGAGGTGTTATCTCTGTCAAATTCTCCACGAGAACCCATGTGTAATCTGGGGTTCTTTATGGCTTATGCCCTGTAAGACACAGGGGTGAAGACGGGAGTGCGCCCAATGGCGCGATGTGCGAAGGGTGGGAGTGGCTAATAAGTCCGGGGTCCGGACACGAAGATTCTTTCACATAAAGATGAAATCTCGACTGTTCTATCATCTTCTCCTCGAAAATTCGTGTGCGCTGCAAAAGGGATCGGATCCTCCATACAAGAAGAATCTTTCTGAGCTCTGATACCACTGTAACAAGCTTGTTCACTCCAAGCGAGAAGTCAATAGCAACACACAAACAGAAACTTCAAAATCACTTTAAGAGAGAGAGAGAGAGAGAGAGAGAGAGAGAGAGAGAGAGTTGACACGGCCTAGACGTAGTTTTGTGCCCAGAGGTATTGGCCCCAAAGTCAGGCGCCCTTTCGGTATTTCTTTATCATTATCCATTGCCAAGTACAACTCCCAAGGGACCTCTGCTCTCACACTCTACGTCCAGATGCTTTGCAAAGTGAGGCCCCAAGGACTCTTTTATTCTTACAAGGGATGCTCCAAAAGCAGAGCCTCGAAAGCAATCACATGAAAAGCTACAAGTTCCAAAAGCATCTCGTCCAAGAGTTGGCGCCCCAAAAGCTGCCAACACAAATCACGGAATTCCGTACAGTGCCATGTCAGCAGCCAATGGAAAACATGGAAGCATCCGTACAACCCTACCACGTCAGCACGTCCACATGATTTGGCTTTTTTATTTATTCTAGCGTCCCCAGGGCCCCATGGGACGGGTACCCTATAAGTTGGAACAGCTTCTAATCTTGAAATTTGTATGTTTCCACGTGGACATGCCACGTCATCATTTTGTGACACTTTGTCTTCCACTTTTGCCCTACCTAAGCCTTCAGAAGTTCTTAGGCCCAATTCTTGCCTATCAGGGAGCAGCTCTCCCAACATTTTGGCATCAAATAGGCTAGCGCCAATAGCAGAGCATCTTGGCGTTTTTGGCACCCATATAAGCCCTAGTGCTTTTGGACCAGATCAGCCTTGGCGTTTTTGCTCCACGGCCACAGATCAGCCAGCGCTTGCCTATTCCGACAAATAAACCCTAGCATTTTCAGATTTCAGCCTTTTCCTCACCGGAACCGGCTCGGATTTGCACTCGCTAGCCTTCCCGTTGTGGTCCAGTACTTCGGCAGCCCATTGAGCCTCTCCTCAGCCATTACCTCGCCGCATCAAGTGCTCCTATTGCTGTCCGTCGGTCTCAACAGCATTTGCATTTTCAGCCCTTCATTCCTCTCACATCAAGAGTGCAAATCAGCACCCCTTGGTGGCCATCCGCAATCCCACATCGAGACGATCCAAAGGTGCATCAAATTAGCCCCAAAGATGGTTCATCTTGAAGAGTTACCAAGGCGACATTCCGTGTCTCGTGTGGACTCTCTCTCTCTCTCTCTCTCTCTCTCTCTCTCTCTCTCTCTCTCTCTCTCTCTCTCTCTCTCTCTCTCTCTCTCTCTCTCTCTCTCTCTCTCTCTCTCTCTCTCTCTCTCTCTCTTGTTTTGAAGTACTAAGAGTGTGTAGATTGCAGTTATCCATCCCTCGCCTGAATGATTACAACACCTATGATGTACGAGCGCCCACATTTGTTTTGACCTAGAATTGTGCCTTGCAGGCAACGTAATCTTGGATACCTGAGATTACTTTGTGGATAAAAGTGATCTCAGGTGCCCGAGTTTACTCTCCACAACACCCATACTATAAATAGCACGTAATTTTTAATTGCTTTTGGGGCCAATTGCCTATAAGAGGCTAGGGCCAAATGGCACTCAAATACTTTGTGACAGGCCTAATACTTTGTGAGAGGCCTCATTCAAACAATTGTAACCACAACAATTCAACAATATCAAAAGAAATGCCGCAAGAGACGCCTATCAAGGGGCCATTGAAGCTCTGTCTCTGGCTCTCTGACACAGATGGCACAACCTCGCCTCAGCTGAAAAAGCCGTTGGCATTAGCTAGTCTCGGTATCCAACTCATGTGATGATGTCCGAATCTGTCCAATAGCACATCGTAATCTGTGGGACTAATGAGTGTGATAAGAACCCATCCTCTGTGAGCTAGAGAAATATCTCTATATATGTTGTCATCTATGTGCCCAGCTCCTGTTAGGCTGCATCCATGTCCTCTATGTATCCAACTGAAACAGATCCTGTCGTATAGCTTCATTAGGAGAGACTTACTTTACTCAGAGACGCATTAAGCACCTGGATAGAGTTAACCAAATGCTAGTGGATATAGATGGGAGTCGGCCAGTAGACAGGAGACGACAAGGGACAAGGGTCTGGCGGAGTGGCTGTACTTTACAAGGAGGAGTTACAACCAATGACACACATTGCTCGCACAGATGATCATATGTGGGTGAGACTGAGATATATGCTATTTTGCACCTTGTACATCAGCTTATGCGATGCCCAGAGGAAATCACCATTTACTATTTTGGATAAGGAAATACGGGAATTTTCCAGAGATGTTGATATCATGATTTTTGAAGATTTCAACGCGAGGACAACGCAGTGCCACTCTGTCTTCTATGACACCTCTACAGAGATGTTGAGAGAGCTTGATACCACTGACATGGGTCTATACAACGTCTCACATGATAGAAAGCAGACGGAGTATGGCAGATTTCTTACAGAGATGGGTAGTGCACATGGTTTAGCCATCCTGAATGGTATCGGAAGAATCCTTGAGTCGAGCAGTTTCACTTGTTTCCCCCACCATCATGGAGCTCGTACAATGGATTATGTCATGACTACACTCAGTTTCATTCCATGTATTGATGATTTTGTGGTGGGCCCTAGGCCAATTGGCATAGTAGTGGATCATGTTGTCTTGCATTTTTCGCTTAGTTTCTCTTAAAGTATAGTTGCACCGTCGCAAGCACCCAAGCCCACTCGCTATACATTTAAGAGGGAGACAAAGACTATCTATATTGATGAGATATACATGCACCTCTACGTGGAGAACCCAGGGCGCCCTCTGACAAACGCACTACATGATGTAGCCGCACAAGCCTTTCCACATAGCCACCCTTTAGAGAGACCTCGTGTAACAAACTTGGACACTCCAAGTCAAGATTCTATCGCGACACAACAGTGATTCTCTTCAAAACAATTCACAATTCATAATTGATTCGACATGGCCCGACAGAGTTCCATGCCAAGAGGTATTGGCCCCAAAGACTGGCACCCCTTTCGGTATTTTTTTTTGTATTAATCTGTGCTCAAAGTACAAGGGAGTGGGAGGGCTCTCACTCTCAGACTCTGTGTCCAGATGCTCTTAGTTGTGAGGCCCTGCCCACCAATTTAAAGGTTACAAGGGATGCCCTAAAGCAGGCCCCAAAAGCTGTTCTTTTAAAAGCTTTGTAAAATAAAGCATCTATTTCCAAAAGCTTCCCAATTAGCTTGCGTAGATTTTCAGCATCGCAAAAAGCTAATTTCTGTACACTGTCAGCGTGAAAAGCGGGGATCCGTACGGCCAGCCACGTCAGCACTGTCAGCGGGATTTACGGCCCGTAATCCGGAAATCTGCCACGTCAACATGTCAACGCTTTTTTCGGGTTTGTCTGCCAACCGTGTGTTTGGTCTGCTGCCCCACTTGATACTAGGGCCATGCCACGTCACGGTTTCTGACATACCCCCCTCTTGAAAGCATTGTAATCGCCCTCGATTACGGCTGCAAAACACAGAGGCCATAAACTGTCTTAGTAGACACTGACTGTTAGTGCCTACGCACTAGGAACAATACATCTAGCACATGTACCAATCGACAGTCACATCACAGGACATCACTTGACATCACAGGACATCGCATGACAAATCACATTCAACAATCATTCCAATCTCAGACCACGATTAATCGGCAACGTATTTAGCAATCGCATCTAGATCCAGTCGAGACCTCTCAGATGTCAGATTGACTAATCCTTATTGCAATCATGTCTATAGAGATTTATCAGACCAAAATGCTGCAGTCATTTCGTCTATCAGTTCCTGCACTCAAACAAGTTAAGTACAAATCAATCAGTACTATTTTCATTATCGGGAATTCCAGTTCATAAAGTCATACAGCAGAATACTGTCAGCTTAGCAGTATCCCTGAAACCCAATAGGGACATTAGTAACTCTATTATCAAAAATTTGGGGCAATCTGTTGACAAAGGAGCGGAGTGACTCCCCTCTTGTGCAAACCCGTTGCACCAAATTCTGCCCAAGCTGAAATTGGGGTTCTATCGAAGTAGACTATGCTAAACCGAATGCTTCAAGGTAAAGGTTCACAATCTGAGGAGTATTTGCCAAGTCCTCCTCCTCCATCCACTTCACATCCAATGCGGGATAGTTCTTGAATTTAACCAAGAACCGTCTTATCGCTTTACCTTTTATCCTTCTATCTTTATGTGACAATATCTGTTCTGGAATGAGAATCTCCTCGCTTTCCTCCACTTTGGGTTGCTTATTTGGCCCCCCATCATCAGGCACATCGCCTTTAAAAGGCTTCAAGAGACTCACATGAAAAGCATTGTGAATTCTCCAAGTATCAGGCAGCTTCAGTCTAAAGGAAACATCGTTTATCTTTTCTTTTATCCGGAAAGGTCCATAGAATCTCATGCGAAGCTCTGGAAAAAGCCGTTCCTTTTCGTTTCTCAGGCGTGCCTTCTCAAAACGTAAGAGCACCCAATCGTTCTCCTTTAATTTCAAATCGTGACCATGTCGATCTGCTCCCTTCTTATGTCTTTCTCTAAAGCCTCCCGGACCAAGTCCAAGTCCCTCGTGAACTGGTCGGCTTCAAAAATCTTATCTTTCGTGCTAAGGAAGGGTGGAACCTTCAGAGCAAATTCAATAATCTCAAATGGCGCCTTCCCCAGCAAAGAGTGAATCGTAGGCAAATTCCACCAAGGGCAAAATACTTTTCCCATGTAGTCTTCTGATCCAAAGAAGAAGATTTCAACAAATCCAATACGACTGAATTTGCAATCTCAGATTGCCCATCTGTCTGCGGGTGGAAAGATGACGAGAACTGCAACCGTGTGTCAATGTTCTCCCAAATAGCCTTCCGAAACAAACTCGTAAATCGGGGATCTCTGTCAGAAACAATTGTCTCGGGCATGCCATGTAATCTGAATATCTGGGCAATGAACAGTCTTGCTAAGTGATCTGGCTTGACTGTTTTCTTTATTGGAATGAAATGAGCTTGCTTGCCAAATCTGTCAATAACAATCCAGATACCATTGTGCCCACTCTGCGTCTTCGGGAGATCAAAAATGAAATCCATTGCAATACTTTCCCAAGGGCGAGTGGGAATGGGTAAAGGCTGTAACAATCCCTGTGCTTTATGCCTATCAAACTTGACCTTCTGGCATACCAAGCAACTGGAGACAAAATCGTCCACGTCCTTCTTGAGTCTCGGCAAAAAGAAGTATCTCTCCACACCTTTCAAGGTGGTATCAATGCCACTGTGACCCGTAAATGGTGGACACTGGCATTCGGTTAGAACCTTTTTCCTCAACGGCTGTGTAACACACAACATTGTTTTCTTCAAGTAGCCATCCCGAATGGAATATCCCACTACTACCTTCCCATTCTGTATTCAACCGATTATATCTGCAAAACCTGGATCTGTGGCATACTGATTGACCATATCCTCAAAGCTTGTATGGTGTATCGCGGAAATAGCCAGAACCAACGGCTTCCAAGACAAAGCATCTGCCACCAAGTTCTTCTATCCTTGCACATGGACAATCTGGAAGTGAAACTGTGACAAGATGTTCGCCCACCGTATCTGCTTTTCTGATAGCTGCTTCTATGACAAGAAGTAGCGTAAACTTTGGTGCTCTGTGAAGACTGTAAAATCGGCTCCCAGTAGGTAATATCGCCACTGAGTAAGAGCATGGATAACCGCCAAAAGCTCTTTCTCATATATCTGTGTTGTCAATTCCGGTCTTGAAAACAATAGACTCTCATAAGGAAACACATGGCCTTCTTGCATTAAGACCGCACTCAGACTACGACCACAAGCATCACAGAATACCTCGAATGACTTCTACAAATCCAGCAAAGTCAAAACTGGTCCTATAGTCAATTTTTCTTTCAGAGTCTGAAAGGGAGTTACCTCTGTGGGTCCCCACGAGAAAGGGACTCCTTTGTGTGTCAACAAATGCAAAGGGGAAGCAACCTCTGCAAACTTTCTAATGAACCGCCAAGAACATAAGCCCAAGAAGCTTCTAGCTTCATGGAAATTCTTCAAATTGGGCCAATCACGTATAGTCTCAATCTTGGCGGAGTCCATCTACACTCCTGTTGCTGAGACAATGTGTCCCAAAAAGTGTATCTCTGTTGAAAAAATTCACTTTTCTTTGTATTAATCATCAACTTGTGATCTCGCAATGCCTGAAAGACCTGTAGCAGATGTTCTCTATGTTCTGCGTCATCCTTGGAGAAGACAATAATGCCATCAAAGAAAAAGCCAACAAAAGATCTGTACTCTCTGAAAATCTTGTCCATCATTCAGTTAAAGGTCTTCATTTGTCAAAGTCGCTCTCTCAGCCCAATAGTCAACCACGGCATTGTTCTTATGGTATCAAAGGATTTCGAGGAGGACGTCACAACCTCCCAAGGGGATTACGTAGAAGTCCTCGTGCCCTAAACACCCCTGACATTGCAAAAGAAGTTTGTCAATGATCGGTGTAATGGCATCATCCCGTGCAGGTGCCGCTAGAACTACCTCCGCCTGTGGCCTCAACCTGTCAGACGTAATTCCAAATCGAGCCGCCAATTCAAGTGAAAAGAAGTTGGCCTTGGCTCCTCCATCAAAGAAAATGAGGGCTTCCTGATCGTTCACTTTGCCCTAAATGCGGCAAAGTTTGTACTTTCGTTCATCTAATTCGGTTCAGGCCCTACGCAACGTGGTACCAGTTCTGTTTTCATCTACCTTTTCTGCCACATTCCTCTGCTGGCAGCTGCTCTAGAACTCTCTGGCCTATCTTCAGTCTGTCCTTGTTGTGCCTTTTTTTGGGGCAGTTTGCGGAGATGTGCCCATGTTCCCCGTATCCAAAACACTTCCCCTCTTTGAGATAGATAACCCTTTCTCTAAGAGTCTGTCGGGGACGTGTATCTTATTTTTCTTTGTTCTGGGACCTTTTTCTCTTTCTCTTTCTACTTTCATTGTGAGAGGTATGTTGGGTTCTTCGAGTCAAGATCTGATCAGTGGGGTAAGTCAAATTTCCCGAATGTATCGAAAACCCCATTTCACATGACCCATCAATTCTTCAAAAGAGTTCAACTTCTATTCCAAGTAGTAGTCTCGGATCTCTGTAGGAAGTCTACAGCAAAACCGCTCAATCTGTTCCTTAAACAAGACCTTCGTAAATGAAGAGGCTGGTAGAAAGGAGTTCCAAAATCTCTCGCAATAAGCGTCCATCGAATCTCCCTTGGTCATCTGAAGATGATTCCAAGCAGTTTGTAACCCACTTGGACACTCCAAGTCAAGAATCTACCACGACAGCACCAATAACCACTTCAAAAAAGTTCACAGTTCACAAATGATTCGACACTGGCCCGCCGGAGTTCCGTGCCTAGAGATATTGGCCCAAAGACTGGCGCCCCTTTCGGTATTTCTTTTTGTATTAATATGTGTTCGAAGTACAAGAGTGCAAGCAGCCGCTCACACTCAGACTCTGCGTCCAGATGCTCTGAGTTGTGAGTGGCCTACCCACTTACTTAAAGAGTACAAGGGTTGCCAAAAGCAGAGCCCCAAAAGCTGAAAATCAAAAGCTTAAGTAAAAGCTTTGAAAAATAAAGCAAAAGTTCTCTCTCTCTCCTTAAAGCAAAGAGGCTTTTCTTCTCTCTCTCTCTTGCTTAAATGAAATACAACAAAAAGGCTTTCTCTCTTTTCCCATTGCGTGGAAAAGCAATGCCAAAAGCTGAAATCAAAAACAGCCCACGCAAAAGCAAAAGCAATGCCAAAAATCTGCCCAGCTTTCCGTAAATCGAGCTGGTGTCCGTATACCAGACCACGTGTCAGCCCGCCACATCAGCGAATCAGGGTTAGGGTTAGGACAGAATTAGGGTTTCAGATTTTAGGGTTAGGGTTTCAACAGAATTAGGGTTTTGGGCAGAATTAGGGTTTCGGCCAGCCACGTCAGCACTTTGTGACATACCCCCCTCTTGAAAGCATTGTAATCGCCCTCGATTACGCCTGCAAAACAGACAGAAGCCATAAACTGTCTTAGCAGACACTGACTGTTAGTACCTACGCACTAGGAACACACATATACCAATCGACAGTCACATCACACGACATCACATGTCACAAAGTGATGACGTGGCGGACAGCAGAAACCCTAATTTCTGCCAGAAACCCTAAAATTCCTGCAAACCCTAATTTTTGCCAGAAACCCTAATTTCCGGAAATCGCGGAGGCGGATTATTTTTTATTATTTTATTTTTTTTAAAAAAAATTTTGGAAAATGATGAGCGACGCAAATTTTGCTTTTTCTCTACTTAAATGAGAAAGAGAGAGAGAATGCTTTTGCTTTCATGTTTTGACTCTCTGTGAGAGAGAGAGAGCAATTGCTTTTGATTTGAAGCTTTTGGGGCTCTGCTTTTGGGCATCCCTTGTAACCTTTAAATTAGTGGTGAGGGCCTCACTTCTCAGAGCATCTGGACGCAGAGTCTGAGAGTGAAACCCTACCGCTCTCTTGTACTTTGATGATTGATTAATACAAAAAGAAATACCGAAAGGGGCGCCAGTCTTTGGGGCCAATATCTCTAGGCACGGAACTCTGTCGGGCCAGTGCAAATCTATTGTGATGTGTGAATTGTTTTGAAGTGGTTATTTGGTGCTGTCGCGGTTGATTCTTGACTTGGAGTGTCCAAGTCTGTTATAGTGGTATCAGAGCACGGCCGATTTCTCTTTTACGGGAAATCCGATCCCCGAATTTTTTTTCCGCGGCACCTATGGCTTCAGGCAATGATCAGTCGACTCCTTCTGCATCTGGAGATGCAGGCTGGGATCACAACGAAGATTCAGGCAGAGAGTATGGCCCGCCTTGGCCTACTTAGGCGGAGCGGCGAGAGATAGAGCGTCGCCAGTTGATCAGCGATGCAACAAAGATGATGCTCAATTTTGCCAAGGACCCGAAGATGGCGAAATATATGAACCAGACCTCTTTGAAAGAGGTACAGATGGAGTGGCAAAGAACCACAACACCACTCTCGAAACCCGCTCTCAAGAAACCTTCTGCCTCCAAGAAAATATACAGAGCAGGAACTAGAGAACGTGGTTGATGCACGGATTGCTCAGCTTTTTGACACGCAAAAGAAAGCCAAAAAGCACGGCAAAAAGCAGAAGAAAGGCACTCACTTCCCGGGATATTTGGGTCGTCGGTCGACATTTGACAAGGCAAAGAAATTGAAGAAGCGCGTCAAGTTTGAAGACCTACCCAATTCTTCTTCTTCTTCTTCTTCTGACAGTTCTTCTAGCTCCTCGGATTCGAGCGAAGAAGACAGAAAAGGTAAAAAGCGAAGCAAGAAGCAACGCTTTGGAAAGGGCAAGAAAAAGGCAAAGAAGGCTACATCTCGCCCAGAAACTGACAGTTCTACTGAGGACTCGTCTACAGACAGCTCAGATTCCGATGACGGAAAGTTTTATGCGAACAAGAAGAATTTTTACAAAGCCAACCAGTATGACTTTCTCGAAGATAAAAGCAAGAAAGTCCGAGAGTTTAAGGAAGGTGGCCACTCGATCAAGTTTGATACTTTTTCAAGATACTCGGATGCTTCGAAGGCTGTGTCTTTTTTCAGCAGTTTGACATCGCTTTCGCGGGAGGACGCTATTCAGAGCACTCCAAGATTCGGAGAGCTGCCTCTTACTTTAAGGGGAATGCTCGTACTTGGTGGTCCACGCTTCTTTTAAACAAGACTGCACCAGTTAAATGGCTGAAATTTAAGAAGCTTTTTATTTCTTCTTGGTTGACGCAAGAATATGAACGAGATGTACGAGCTGCTTGGATCCATCTTCGGATGACCAAGAAAGATACAATCAATGCTTATTGTGACAGATTCTGGAACTCTTTTCTACCCGCCTCTTCATTCAAGAAGATCTCGTTCAGAGAACAGATTGAGCGGTTTACCTTGAGTCTACCTACAGAGATCCGAGATCACTGCTTGGAACAGAAGTCAGCTTCTATTCAGGAGTTGATGAGTCATGCGAAGCGGGGCTTTGCCATTCACTCTGGCAGTTTGACCTACCCCACAGATAAGGCCATGACACAACGAGCCGAACAAACTTCTGGGAATGAAAATAGAAAGAAAAAGAGCAAGCCAGAGAAAAAGGATGCACAACCCAAGCTTACTCCTGAGGAGAGAGCTCGCTTCATCAGAGAGGGGAAGTGCTTTGGATGCGGGGAACATGGACATATTTCCGCAAAGTGCCCTGATAAGGCACAGAAAGAACAGAATGATAAAGACGACGACAGATTTGAGAGTTCGAGAGCAGCTGAGGAATGTGGCAGAAAAGGCAGATAGAAAAGCAGAACTGGTACCACATGGCGTGGGACCTGCACCGAATCTAATGAATGAAAGTACAAACTTTGCCGCTTTCGGGGCAAAGTGAAGGATCAGGAAGCTCTTTTGAAGGAGCCAAGGCCAACTTCTTTTCACTTGGAATTGGCGGCTCGATTTGGAACTACGCCCAACAGACTGACGCCACAGGCGGAGGTAGTTCGACTGGCACCCGAATGGGATGTTGCCATTACACCGAGCATTGGCAAACTTCGTTTGCAATGACAGGGGTGTTCAGGGCACGCGAGTGACGTTCTACTCGGGATCCCTTGGTACCACAAGAACTACGCCGTGGTTGACTACCGGGCCGAGAAAGCGACTTTGATAAATGAAGGGCTTAGAGATTGTACTTGATGAACTTCAGTTTTCTTACTCATTCTTTTGGGAGAACTGAACGATGGATAAAAGTTGAATATGTTTTGACCTGAAGAAAAGAACGCCAAGATTTTTTTTCTCCACGCTCATGCCGATTGCTTTTGAGAGGGCCTGAAGATCATACCATTGATCTGATATCTAGAAGCACGCCACCGAATCGGCCACCTTATCGTGTGAGCCGAGTACAGAATGAAAAGATTATGAACTCAGTGAAAGACCTCTTGGAAAAGGGTCTTGTCCAGCCTAGTACTTCACCGTATTGCTCTCCAGTGTTGTTGGTTTTGAAGAAAGACGGATCTTGGAGAATGTGCATCGATTATAGCACTCTCAACGAAATCACCATCAAGAACAGATTTCCGATTCCTAGGATCGATGATATACTCGACAGGTTACATGGATCCTCGTGCTTTAGCAGGATTGACTTGAAGAGTGGATATCATCAGATCAGGATAGCGCAAGGAGATGTCTACAAGACAACTTTTCGGACGACTTTTGGGTTATTTGAGTTTTTGGTGATGCCTTTTGGCTTAACCAATGCTCCTGCGACATTTAACCGGATGATGGATAGGATTTTTCGAGAGTACAGGCTATTTGTTGGCACTTTCTTCGACGACATCATTGTTTTCTCCAAGAATGAGGCAGAACACAGAGATCATCTGCTTCAAGTCTTTCAGGCATTACGAGATCACACATTAGTGATTAATGCTACGAAAAGTGAATTTTTCCTACCAGAGATACATTTTTTGGGACACATTGTGTCAACAGCAGGAGTGCAAATGAACCCGGCCAAGATAGAGACTATCCGTGATTGGCCCGATTTGAGGAATGTCCATGAAGTTAGAAGCTTCTTGGGACTGTGTTCGTACTACAGGCGGTTCATACGAAAGTTTGCAAAGGTTGCTTCCCCTTTGCATACCTTGACACAGAAAGGAGTACCTTTTTCGTGGGGACCCACAGAGGTGACTGTCTTTCAGACATTGAAAGAGAAATTCACTACAGGACCAGATTTGACTTTGCCGGACTTGCAGAAGTCATTTGAAGTATTTTGTGATGCTTGTAGTCGTAGTCTGGGTACGGTCTTGATGCAAGAAGGCCATGTCATAGCTTACGAGAGCCGTTTGTTCTCTAGGCCGGAGATGACAGCACAGATCTATGGGAAAGAGCTTTTGGCGGTTATCCACGCTCTTACTCGGTGGCGGCATTACCTACTCGGAGCGGATTTTACTGTCTTTACAAACCATCAGAGTTTGCGCTACTTCTTGTCACAGAAGCAGCTTTCGGAAAAGCAGATGCGGTGGGTGAACATCTTGTCACAGTTCCACTTCCAGATTGTCCATGTGCAGGGACAGAAGAATGTGGTGGCAGATGCTTTGTCTCGAAAACCGTTGGTTCTGGCTATTTCCGTGATACATCATAGGAGCTTCGAGGATATGGTCGATCAGTGTGCCACAGATACAGATTTTGCAGATATTTTCACACGGATACGGGATGGGGAGACAGTAGCTGGATACTCCCTTCGGGAAGGCTACTTGATGAAAAAGACTATGTTGTGCGTTACACAGCCGTTGAGGGAAAAGGTTATGACTAATTGCCACTGTCCACCTTTTACGGGTCACCGCGGCATTGCTACCACCATGAAAGGGGTAGAGAGAGATTTCTTTTGGCGGAGACTGAAGAAGGATGTGGAAGAGTTTGTGCGCAGTTGCTTGGTATGCCAGAAGGTCAAGTTTGACAGGCATAAGGCACAGGGATTGTTACAGCCTTTACCCATACCCACCCGCCCCTGGGAAAATATTGAAATGGATTTCATTTTTTTTTATCACCCGAGAATACAGAATGATCACGATGATTTTCCGATTACATGGCACGCCTGAGACGATTGTCTCCGACAGAGACCCCAGATTTATGAGTTTGTTTTGGAAGGCAATTTGGGAGAACATTGGCACGCGGTTGCAGTTCTCGTCATCGTTCCACTTGCAGACTGACGGGTAATCTGAGATTGCCAATTCAGTGATTTTAGATTTATTGAAGTCTTGTATCTCGCATCAGAAGACTCAATGGGAAAAGAACTTACCTTTGGTGGAATTTGCCTACAATAACACGATACACTCTTCGACGGGGAAGACGCCATGTGAGATTGTTGAAACTGCTGCGAAGGTTCCATTCTTCCTGAGCACGAAAGATTAGAAATTTGAAGCGGATGAATATTCGCGAGACTTGGATACAGCTTTTGCCAAGGTTCGCGAGACTTTGTAGAAGTCTCAAGAACGACAGAAAAAGGCAGCGGATCGCCATCGTCGCGACTGGAAACTGAAGGAGGATGATTGGGTGCTCTTACTTTTGAGAAGGCACACCTAAGAAAGAAAAAGGGAAAGGAGAGGCTTTTTCCAAAGCTTAGTATGTGATACTACGGACCTTTCCAGATTACTCACAAGATAAATGATGTCTCCTTCCGATTGAAACTGCCAGACACTTGGAGGATTCACAATGCATTGCATGTGAGTCTCTTGAAACCTGTTAAGGGTGATGTGCCTGATGATGGGGAGCCTGATGAGCAACCCAAAGTGAAAGAAAACGAGGAGATCCTTGTTCCTGAACAGATTTTGGCACATAATGATACGAAGAAAGGTAAAGTCCGAAGGCGGTTCTTGGTTAAGTTCAAGAACTTTCCTGCATTTGATGCAAAGTGGATGGAGGAGGAGGACCTAGCAGATACTCCTCGGATTGTGAAATTTTACCTCAATGTTTTGGTTTAGCATAGTCTACTCCAAACGGAACCCAGAATTCAGCTTGGCCGAAGATCTGGTGCAGTGGGATGCACAAGAGGGGAGTCACTCCACTCCTTTGTCAACAGATGCCTCGATTTTGATACTAAAGTCACTGATGTCTCTTTGAGCTTCAGGGATACTGAGAGCTGACAGTATTCTGTTGGATGACTTTATGAAATGGAATTCCTGATTATGATACTGATTTGTTCTTGACTTCTTGTGAGTGTAGGAACTGATAGCCGAAATGACTGCAGCATTTTGGTTTGATTGATCTCGAATAGACATGGTTGCAATAGGGGTTAGTCAATCGGACATCGATGAGGTCCCGATTGGACCTAGATGTGATTGCTAGCTACATTGCCGATAAATCATGGTCTAAGATCCGAATGAATATTGAATGTCATGTGATGTCCTGTGATGTCTGGTGATGTCCTGTGATGTCGTGTGATGTGACTGTCGATTCTGTACATGTGCTAGATGTGTGTTCCTAGTACGTAGGTACTAACAGTCAGTGTCTGCTAAGACGGTTTATGGCTTTTGTCGGTTTTGCAGGCGTAATCGCGGTCGATTACAATGCTTTCAAGAGGGGGGTATGTCACAAAGTGACGACGTGGCAGACAGTAGAAACCCTAATTTCTGCCAGAAACCCTAATTTCCGGAAATCGCGGAGGCGGATTATTTTTTTATTTTTTTTAAAAAAAATTTGAAAAATGATGAGCGACGCAAATTTCGCTTTTTCTCTACTTAAATGAGAAAGAGAGAGAGAATGCTTTTGCTTTCATGTTTTGACTCTTTGTGAGAGAGAGAGAGAGAGAGAGAGAGAGAGAGAGAGAATGCTTTTGCTTTCATGTTTTGACTCTCTGTGAGAGAGAGAGAGAGAGAGAGAGAGAGAGAGAGAGAGCAATTGCTTTTGATTTGATGCTTTTGGGGCTCTGCTTTTGGGCATCCCTTGTAACCTTTAAATTAGTGGTGAGGGCCTCACTTCTCAGAGCATCTGGACGCAGAGTCTGAGAGTGAAACCCTACCGCTCTCTTGTACTTTGATGATTGATTAATACAAAAAGAAATACCGAAAGGGGCGCCAGTCTTTGGGGCCAATATCTCTAGGCACGGAACTCCGCCGGGCCAGTGCAAATCTATTGTGATCTGTGAATTGTTTTGACGTGGTTATTTGGTGCTGTCGCGGTTGATTCTTGACTTGGAGTGTCCAAGTCTGTTACATCACAGGACATCAGTAGTCATCACAGGACATCACATGACAAATCAACATTCATTCGGATCTTAGACCATGATTTATCGGCAATGTAGTTAGCAATCGCATCTAGATCCAATCGAGACCTCATAGATGCCAGATTGACTAACCGCTTGTCTATTCGAGATCATTTAGACCAAAACACTACAGTCATTTCGTCTATCAGTTCCTGCACTTAAAAACAAGTCAAGAACAAATTAGTTTCATAATCCGGAATTTCATTTCATAAAGTCATCTAGCAGAATACTGTCAGCTCTCAATATCCCTGAAGCTCAAAGAGACATCAGTGACTCTAGTATTTGAAAAATCGAGGCATCTGTTGACAAAGGAGCGGAGTAACTCCCCTCTTGTGCAAACCCACTGCACCAGATCTCCGACCAAGCTGAATTCTGGATTCCTTTTAAGGTAGACTATGCCAAACCAAAAGCTTCAAGGTAAAGATTCACATTCCGAGGAATATCTGCTAGGTCTTCCTCCTCCATTCGCTTGGCATCCAATGCGAAGTAGGTCTTGAATTTAACCAAGAACCGTCAGTTCGCTTTACCTTCTTTCTTTCTTTCTCTACCAATTTCTGTTTTGGAACGAGTATCTGCTCGTTTTCGTCCATTTCGGGTTGTTAATCAACAAGCACATCGCCTTCAAAAGGCTTCAAGAGACTCACATGAAAAACAATGTAAATCCTCCAAGTATTCTGACAGCTTCAGTCCAAAGGAGATATCATTTATCTTTTCGAAAAACCTGGAAAGGTCCACACTATGTCATGCTAAGCTTACAAAGAAGCCGCTCCTTTCCCTTTTGTTTTCTTTCTCGAGCGTGCCTTCCCATAATGTAAGAGCACCCAATCATTCTCCTTCAATTTCGAATCACGACGATGGCGATCTGCTGCCTTTTTCTATCTTTCCTGAAATTTCTGCAAAGCCTTCCGAACCAAGTCCCTCGTGAACTGGTCGGCTTCAAAGAAAAATCTTATCTTTCGTGCTAAGGAAGGGTGAAACCTTCGTAGCAAATTC
This sequence comes from Adiantum capillus-veneris, assembly GCF_014529385.1. Taxonomy (NCBI): domain Eukaryota; kingdom Viridiplantae; phylum Streptophyta; class Polypodiopsida; order Polypodiales; family Pteridaceae; genus Adiantum; species Adiantum capillus-veneris. Next base: position 129,333,695 of record NC_140936.1, read on the forward strand.
AAGAATCTCAAATGGCACCTTCCCCATCAAAGAGTTAATCGTGTTTCATTGAATTAGCAATCTCTAATTGCTTGTCGGTCTGCGGGTGGAACGATGACGAGAACTACAACCGCGTGCCTATGTTCTCCCAAATAGCCGTCCGAAACAAACTCGTGAACCTGGGGTCCTATCGAAGATAATTGTCTCAGGCATGCCATGTAATCTGAAGACCTGGGCGATAAACAATCGTGCCCACGCTGTGTTCTCGGGAGATGAAATCCATTGTAACACTTTCCCAGAGGCGGGTGGGTATGGGTAAAGGTTGTAACAATCCCTGTGCTTATGCATGTCAACTTGACCTTCTGGCATACCAACCAACTGCACACAAACTCGTCCACATCCTTCTAGAGTCTCGACCAAAAGAAGTATCTCTCTACCCCTTTCATGGCGATAGCAATGCCGCGGTGACCCGTAAAAGGCGGACAGTGGCATTCGGTCATAAACTTTTCCCTCAACGGTTGTGCAACGCACAACATGGTTTTTTTGTTCATCAAGTAGCCATCCCGAATGGAATAATCCGCTACTGTCTCCCCTTTCTGTATTCAATTGGATACATCTGCAAAATCTGTTCTATGGCGTACTGACCGATCATATCCTCGAAGTTCCTATGATGTATCAAGGAAATAGCCAAAAAAACCAACGGCTTTCGAGACAAAGTATTTGCCACCAATTTCTTTTGTCCCTGCACATGGACAATCCGGAAGTAAACCGTGACAAGATGTTTGCCCACCGCATCTGCTTTTTTCCCATAGCTGCTTCTGTGACAAGAAGTAGCGTAAACTCCCATCATCTGTGAAAACCGTAAAATCGGCTCCGAGTAGGTAATGTCGCCATTGAATAAGAGCATGGATAGCCGCCAAAAGCTCTTTCCCACAAATCTGTGCTGTCAATTCCGGCCTTGAGAACAATCGTCACTCGTAGGCAATGACATTAGCCTTCTTGATTTAAGACCACATCCAGACTATGACCACAAGTATCACAATATACTTCAAACGACTTCTGCAAGTCCGGCAAAGTCAAAATTGGTCCCGTAGTCAATTTCTCTTTCAAAGTCTCAAAGGCAGTTACCTCTGTGGGTCCCCACGAGAAACGGACTCCTTTCTGTGTCAAGATATGCAAAGGGGAAGCAACCTCTGCAAACTTTCGAATGAACCGCCTGTAGTACGAACACAGACCCAAGAAGCTTCTAACTTCATGGACATTCTTCAAATCGGGCCAATCACGGATAGTCTTTATCTTAGCCGGGTCCATTTGCACTCCTGCTGTTGCTGACACAATGTGTCCCAAAAAGTGTCTCTGGTAGGAAAAATTCTAACTTCATGGACATTCTTCAAATCGGGCCCAAGAAGCTTCTAACTTCATGGATATTCTTCAAATCGGGCCAATCACGGATAGTCTTTATCTTAGCCGGGTCCATTTGCACTCCTGCTGCTGCTGACACAATGTGTCCCAAAAGGTGTATCTCTGGTAGGAAAAATTCACTTTTCTCTGCATTAATCACTAACTTGTGATCTCGTAATGCCTGAAAGACCTGAAGCAAATGATCTCTATGTTCTGCCTCATTCTTGGAGAAAACAATGATATCGAAAAGAAAGTGCCAACAAATAGCCTGTACTCTCGACAAATCCTGTCCATTATCCGGTTAAGTGTCGCAGGAGCATTGGTTAAGCCAAAAGGCATCACCAAAAACTCAAATAACCCAAAAGTCGCCCGAAAAGTTGTCTTGTAGACGTCTCTTGGCGCGATTCTGATCTGATGATATCCACTCTTCAAAGCAATCCTGCTAAAACACGAGGATCCCTGTAATCTGTCGAGTATATCATCGATCCTAGGAATCGGAAATCTGTTCTTGATGGTGATTTTGTTGAGAGCTCTATAATCGATGCACATTCTCCAAGATCCGTCTTTCTTCAAAACAAACAACACTGGAGAGCAATACGGTGAAGTACTAGGCTGGACAAGACCCTTTTCCAAGAGGTCTTTCACTTGGTTCATAATCTCTTCGTTCTGTGCTCGGCTCACACGGTAAGGTGGCCGGTTCGGTGGTGTGCTTCCAAGTATCAAATAATGGTATGATCTTCACGACGAGCAAGTGGTAACTCGCTTGGTAGGCCCTCTGAGAAGCAATTGGCGTGAGAGTGGAGAAAATCTTGGCGTTCTTTATCAACTTTAGACATATTTGTCCTATCCTCATCACTCAACTCTTTCATAAAGATCAAGTAAACAAACAGACTGGATTTCATTAATTTAGAAATGGCCGAAGCCGATACAATAGGGACAGCCTCGCCCTTCAGTTTAATGTCAAGTACAATGGTTCTGCCCTTCTCTGTAGTCAATGTCGCTTTCCTCGCCCGATAGTCGACCACGGCGTTGTTCTTGTGGTACTAGGGAATTCTCAAGAGAATCACCTTCCAAAGGCATTATGTAAAAGTCCTCATGCCCCAAATACCCCTGACAATGCAACCGAAGTTTGCCAATGACAGGTGTAATGGCTACGTCGCTGCTGGGTGCCGCTAGAACAGCCTCCGCAAGTGGTCCCATCTGATCGGGAGTGATCTCGAGCCGCGCCGCCAATTCCGATGAAATGAAGTTGGCCTTGGCTCCTCCATCAAAGAAGATCAGGGCCTCTTGGTCTTTCACTTTGCCCCAAGCTCGACAAAGTTCTATACTCTCGTCCATTGTGTTGGGATCGGTACCCACAAAATCTGGAACTAGTCCTGTTTTCATCTTGCCTTTTCTTCCACCTTCCTCAGCTGCTCTCAAACTCTCACGCTTTTCGTCGTCCTTGTCATTCTGTTCTTTCTGTGCCTTTTTAGGGCACTTCGCGGAGATATGTCCATGTTCCCCGCATCCAAAGCACTTCCCCTCCCTGATGAAGCGAGCTCTCTCTTGAGGAGTAAGCTTGGGTCATGCATCCTTCTTTTCTGGGTTGCTCTTTCTCTTTCTACTTTCATTTGCTGAAGTCTGTTCGGCTCCTTGTGTCATGACCTCATTGGTGGGGTAGGTCAGACTGCCAAAGTGAATGGCAAAACCCGGTTTCGCATGACTCATCAACTCCTGAATAGAAGCCGACTTCTATTCCAAGCAGTGATCTCGGATCTCTGTAGGTAGACCCAAGGTAAAACGCTCAATCTGTTCTCTCAACGAGATCTTCTTGAATGAAGAGGCGGGTAGAAAAGAGCTCCAGAATCTCTCGCAATAAGTGTCCACTATATCTTTCTTGGTCATCCGAAGATAGTTCCAAGCAGCTCGTATATCGCGATCATACTCTTGAGTCAGCCAAGAAGAAATAAAAAGCTTCTTAAATTTCAGCCATTTAATTGGCGCAGTCTTGTTTAAAAGAAGCGTGGACCACCAAGTTCAAGCATTCCCCTTAAAGTAAGAGGCAGCTCTCTGAATCTTAGAGTGCTCTGAGTAGCGTCCTCCCACGAAAGCGATGTCAAACTACTGTACAAAAGACAAAGCCTTCGAAGCATCTCTATATCCCAAAAACGTGTCAAATTTAATTGACCGTCCACCTTCCTTAAACTCTCGAACCTTCTTGCTTTTTATCTTCCAGAAAGTCATATTGGTTGGCTTTGTAAAAAATTCTTCTTTGCATAACAGTTGCTCTCATCAGAGTCTGAATTGTCTATAGACGAGTCCTTTGTAGAATTGTCACTCACGGCCGAGATTTAGACTTCTTTGTCTTTTTCTTGCCCTTTCCGAAGCGTTGCTTCATGCTTCGCTTTTTGCCTTTTCGGTCTTCTTCGCTCTAGTCAGATGAGCTAGAAGAACTGTCAGAAGAAGAAGAAGAAGAAGAACTGAGTAATCCTTCATATCGAACACGCTTCTTCTGTTTCTTTGCTTTTTCAAAAGTCGTCTGTCGACCCAAATAGCCCGGGAAGTCAATGCCTTTCTTCTGCTTTTTGCCGTGCTTTTTTAGCTTTGTTTTGTGCGTCAAAAAAACTAAGCAAGTCGTGCATCAACCACCTCTTCTAATTCCTTCTCTGTATATTTCTTGTGAGCAGAAGGTTTCTTGAGAGCGGGTTTTGGGGGTGGTGGTGTGGTTTTCTGCCACTGCGTATGCACTTCCTGGAAAGAAGTCTCGCTCATATATTTTGCAAACTTTGGGTCCTTCGCAAAATTGAGCATCATCTTTGTTGCATCGCCGATCAATTGATGACACTCCATCTCTCGACGCTCCGGCAGAATAGGCCAAGGCGGGCCATACTCCCCGCGTGAATCTTCGTTGTGATCCCTTCCCGCATCTTTGGATGCAGAGGGAGTCGACTGATCTTTGCCTGAAGCCATAGGTGCCGCGGAAAAAAAAATTAGGCATCGGATTTCTCGTAGAAGAGAAATCGGCCGTGCTCGGATACCACTGTAACCGACTTCAACACTTGCAAGTCAAGAATCTACCACAACAGCACCAATAACCACTTCAAAACAGTTCACAGTTTATAATTGATTCGACATTGGCCCGGCGGAGTTCGTGCCTAGAGATATTGGCCCCAAAGACTGGCGCCCCTTTCGGTATTTCTTTTTGTATTAATCTGTGTTCAAAGTACAAGAGTGCGGGCAGCCGCTCACACTCAGACTCTGCGTCCAGATGCTCTGAGTTGTCAGTGGCCTACCCACTTATTTAAAGAGTACAAGGGTTGCCAAGAGTAGAGCCCCAAAAGCTGAAAATCAAAAGCTTAAGTATAAGCTTTGAAAAATAAAGCAAAAGTTCTTTCTCTCTCTTTCTTTTAAGAGAGCAAAGAGGCTTTTCTTCTCTCTCTCTCTCTCTCTTGCTTAAATGAAATAAAGCAAAGAGGCTTTCTCTCGTTTCCTATTGCATGGAAAAGCAATGCCAAAAGCTGAAATCAAAAACAGCCCACGCGAAAGCAAAAGCAATGCCAAAAATCTGCCCAGCTTTCCGTAAATCGCGCTGGTGTCCGTACACCAGGCCACGTGTCAGTCCGCCACGTCAGCAAATCAGGGTTAGGGTTAGGGTTAGGGTTAGGGTTAGGACAGAATTAGGGTTTCTGATTATAGGGTTAGGGTTTCAACAGAATTAGGCTTTTGGACAGAATTAGGGTTTTTAATTTTAGGGTTTCAGCAGAATTAGGGTTTCGGCCAGCCATGTCATCACTTTGTGACAAGTTTGTATATCTCGTTCGTACTCCCAAGTCAGCCAAGAAGAAATAAAAAAGCCTTTTGAATTTCAGCCATTTAAGTGGCGCTTTCTTGTTCAGTAGAAGGGTGGACCACCATGTTCGAGCATTTCCCTTGAAGAAAGAGGTAGCCCTCCGAATCTTGGAGTGCTCTAAGTAATGCCTTCCAGAGAAAGCTATATCAAACTGCTGTGTGAAGGCCAAAGCCCTCGAAGCATCTCGGAATCCAGAAAAAGTGTCAAACTTAATTGACTGCCCACCTTCTTTAAATTCTCGAACTTTCTTGCTTTTATCTTCAAGTCATACTCGTTGGCTTTATAGAAATGCTTCTTCTTTGCGTAAAATTTGTGATCGTCGGAGTCCGAACTGTCAGAAACTGGGTGAAATCTAGGCTTCTTTGCCTTTTTCTTGCCCTTTCCGAAGCTTTGCTTTTTGCTTCGCTTGTCCATGTCTTTCTGCCAGTACAGGTTTTTCTTTTCTCCACTTGTCTGTCTTTTCAACTTTACTCCCTACCTGAGAGGAGAAGCAATGGCCACACGCCATCTTATCAATCAGGTAATTCTTCATGTGTATCACCAATCTCGGGTCCCTTGAGTACTTAATCAATTTGTTCACACATATGCCAATCTGCAGTTGACCTTTGTACTCCTTTTCTGGCAAACTTGTCCAAAAAAAAATTGCCCAAATCTTCATTCTTTTCTTCAGTTTCCCGCGCCGGATCTTCAACTTTTCTTTGGCTTCCCATTGAGAGGTGTCATCTCCGTCAGATTCTTCACGAGAACCCATGTGTAATCTGGGATTCTTAATGGCTTTATGCCCTATAAGACAGAGCGATGTAGACGGGAGCACGCCCAATGCGCGATGTATGAAGAGTGGGAGTGGCTAATAAGTCCGAGGTCGAGACACGAAGACTGTTTCTCAAAAGCTGTGCGCGCTGCAAAAAGGATCAAATCCTCCGTAGAAGAAGAATCTTTCTGTGCTTTGATACCACTATAACAAACTTGGACACCAAGTCAAGATTCTATCGCGACACAGCAGAGATTCTCTTCAAAACAATTCACAATTGATTCAACACAGACCGGCGGAGTTCCGTGCCAAGAGATATTGGCCCCAAAGACTGGCGCCCCTTTCGGTATTTCTTTTTGTATTAATTTGTGCTCAAAGTACAAGAGAGTGAGAGGGCTCTCACTCTCAGACTCTACGTCAATATGCTCTGAGTTGTGAGGCCCTGCCCACCAATTTAAAGGTTACAAGAGATGCCCAAACGCAGCCCCAAAATCTTTTCTTTCAAAATCTTTGTAAAAATAAAGCATCTATTCCCAAAAGCTTCCCAATTAGCTTGCATAGATTTTCAGCAGCGCAAAAAGCTAATTTCCGTACACTGTCATCGTGAAAAGCGGGGATCCGTACAGCCAGCCACGTCAGCACTGTCAACGGGATTTACGGCGCAAAATCCGGAAATCTGCCATGTCAGCATGTCAGCGCTTTTTCCGGGTTTGTCTGCCAGCCATGTGTCCGGTCTACTGCCCCACTTGATGCTAGGGCCATGCCACGTCACCGGTTAGTGACAACACCTTGTTCTCAGAAGATGCCCCACAACAGATGATATGATGAGGAGTGAAGGGGGATGAGAGTCAGACTACAGAGGGAGGAACTCATGGGCGTCATCACTAGCATACATTCACGGGTTACCTCTTGGCACCTTGTGCGACAAAAGAAGAGAGCTTACCTAGCTCAACTGGAGAGAGATTTATATCAATTATCTTGAGCAAGGACTCGAGTGAGGCTTGGAAATTGTTTCATGAGCACTCCCCAGCACCAGCTATTACATCTACACACCTATGGGGTGAGTATGCTACTTCTCTCTACATCGCCCCGGACCAACAATTATTGCCAGATCCACCAAAAGCATGCCTACACACTTGTGCTTTCTTTACTGTAGAGATGGTAAAGAAGGCTATTGATAGGATGAGAACTCGGAGAGCATATGACCATGATGGCTTGGTAGCTGAGCATTTTATACATGCGAAGGATCTTTTGGCTGATCTTCTTGCATTGATGTTTAATAGAGCTGTGTGAGGGTTTCCCTGATACTTGGAGCATGTCCATGATTGTACCTATTTTCAAATCTCAGAACCCTACTTTGCATGGGAATTACCGTACTAGCATGATTGGGCACACACTAGCCAGATTATATGCATCCATCATTGAGTATGAGCTGAGTAAATGGACAGAGAGAGAGGGCACCCAAGCGCAAGGCCAACCTGGTTTTAGGAGGGATTTCTCTGCCCTAGATCACATTCTCACACTACGAGCTATTATTGAGGAGAGCAGATTTCATGGGAGGAGAATTCATTGTAGCTTTGTGGATTTCCGCAAAGCTTTTGATACAATCCCTGGGGACAGATTGATGTGCAAACTACAGGAGCTGAGAGGCTGTAGAGCTCATATGGGGGTTCATGGCCTTGTACAAGACAATTACAGGACGAGTGCGTAGTCCCTAGGGGATGTCAAAGATTATTCCACCATTGGGGTGAAACAAGGCTTCCTACTATCCCCCACTCTTTTTGGCATGTATGTGGATGAGGCTTCGGACTACATAGAGTGAGGGTGATAGAGGAGCGTTTTTGGCAAGGACACGGATACCCCTATTGTTGTATGCAGACAATATTATGCTTATTTCAGATTCACTTGAGTGAACGCCATCTTAATGCTTTACACACATTTGTGCAGGATACTAGTATGTTTGTTAACCTTATGAAGACCAAGGCTATGGTATTCAATACTACAGCAGAATGGGTTAGGCAATCAGCACCCAGTTTTACTTATGGGCAGGACCGAGTGGAGTACACAGATATGTACACTTACCTTAGGGTGGTTATTAGTGGCCTCATTTTCTCCATGAGGAGAGCAACAGAGACTAGACTGACTAGGTGTCACCAAGAGGTGTATTTTTCCTGTTGCCTTCCGTAAATAAGTACTAGATATTTTTATTTATTTTTATTTTTACTTGTTTTTCCCAGAACCCTTGAAAAGGTGCAAGGGGACATTGCATGGCCAGTGTGAAACGGTTGCGGCCGAATAGGTTTCTCACAGCGGGAGTCTGGGACTGGTCGGGCCAGTTAGCACTGAATTCTGATGAGTATGGAAGCCTGTGTGCGCCAAATGAAATCTGGGCCACTCGGAAAGTCACTTACAACTTTATAAGTCAGTGGGAACTAGAGAATTAACTCAAAAGGGGCAAACTGGACACATGGCGGCTCCTGGTGCAGTTTTCCACTTCCATCAGCAAGAGGAGGCGCCCAATTTGAGAGAGGAGGCTGATTTGACTCATAAGTGACCTACAGTGTGTGTGTGTGAGTAGTGGGTGCAGGTCTACAGCTTTAATGGAAAGCTTGCCTTCTCCTCTGTCTCATGTAGCGCGATGATTTGCTCTCGTGCATCTCTCTCCCCCCTTTGGCACATATGGTAATGCCCCACTAGTTGGACTACTCAATTGAACATGTACAGTTCTGGGGGTTTATGCGCGTTTGCCAAGGCAAGAACCTTCTAAACAGGAACCGGATTAGCTAATTGCTAATCCCCCACAGGTACGCACAGTTCCATCGCGAGAAATTGCGAGTTCGGAGAGTTTTCTCGCGTGAAAACTCGTCCAATTCACAGGGGAACTGTCCCATTGCGTGCGGGAGCCCTTGGGACACGCGTAGGCATGTTCGCTCCGCTAAAAACGATACGAAACAGCGAATTACATCCTGCTGTTTTTTTCTGCAGGTTTAGGGTTTCGCACCTAAACTGCAAGGGAACACCGGGGGAGCCTCGTGAGAGCCTTGGGATGCGTGTACAAGCTTTTGGGCACCCGGCAGTGAAAAACAGGGAATTACAGCCCGCTGAATTTCTGTGACAGCTCACCAGAAAGCTTCCAGATAGCGAGGGAATCCGTCCTAGACAGGTGCTTTTGACCTACAGGGGTTTTTGCACCGTTATGCTGCCAAAATCAGGTCGAAAACCTGCATTTTCAGCCCTCGCCAGGTTTGGACAGCTTTGTGAAAGCTTGTGCTAACTGGTCGGATCGTCTACCTTAATTTGAATAAAGAAATACCGAAAGGGGCGCCAGTCTTTGGGGCCTAAAGAGTGTCGGTCTCGTGTGCGCAGTGACATTCTAGTCACTGGACGCAACTGTGTTCTCTTCCCTTCTAAGTGCTCCGTGTAAAGTTAACAGGTGATTGAAATAGTACCGCCCTCTACGTTGTACAGGCCGGTTATATGGTTCCATCGACGGGATAGTCACTTTTTCTTCAAAAAGTGCAGCGTGGATTGTTGTGGGTGAAAGCAACATAGAGCTTGTCGTTCTGGCAGAGAAGAGAGACCAAGTACCTGAAGAGGGATCTTCCTCACATGGCATGGAGAAAGTTCCTTCAACTCTTCAAGAAGAGAACAGGTTGTTTAGAACTCAACTGCGTTGTTGCATGGATATGTTTCAGCAGTTGGCTAACAACCCAAGGATGCAGGAGTTCTTACAGGCTCCGACACAGGGTTTTCAGCCTCCTACACAAGGCATGACTGAGCCGTTGCAAGAAAAGGAGATTTCCAATGCGCAGACGACTCATGATGCTCGAGAGACAGCCCATGTGGTTGAGCAACTAGCGGTGTCCAATGATCCAAAGCAACTTGCTTTAGCTGGACAGGAACCAATTGTGAATGGTCAAGGGAGTAATGAACACACTATGCGTCAGACCCTTCCATTACCTAATACTTATCCTGGTTATTTTGGAGGTGGTTCAGTGTTTCAAGCTATGGCTGGACCTTCCACAGGTTATATGCCAGGGAATGTGTTCGGGACAATGCAAACAGGCATGGGTAACCCTATGTACGCGAACATGGGTGTCCAACCAGGTTTTCAGGGTGCCTATGGCCAGTTTCGAGTGTCTGGAACACAATTTGGTATGGCTGGTTTTTCGCAGCCATACGTACAAAATGCAGATATGACAGGTAAAACAGTTGATGCGAGTGTTGGAATGAACACTCATGGAGCACCACTGTTACAGGCACCTGTTTATGATGATGTGGCTCCTTTGAGTCAGCTTAAGGATTACAAGGAAGGTGGGCAGGGAGTGAAGTTTGAAACTTTTAGAGGAACTGAGGACCAATTGAAGGCTTTGACCTTCATACAGCAGTTCGATGCAGCTTATGCTGGAGGAAACTTCACGGAATCTTCGAAGATACGCAAGGCTGCCACTTTCTTGAAAGGGAATGCGCTTCAATGGTGGACCGCATTGTTGAACCAGGGTCAAGCCCCAACAACGTGGGTCCAATTCAAACAGCTTTTTGCGCCTGCATGGTTGACAAACACCTTTGAAGTGGATGTGATGACAGAATGGCACGAGTTGAATGCTAAACAGTGTGCGAATCTGAAAGAGTACAATAAACAGTTTTGGGCCACACTGTTGCCAGTCACCTCTTACAGGTTTGTGCCATTGTCAGAACAAATTGAGAAGTACTGTTGCGGATTGCCCAAGAAAATCAGGGACTATTGCACAAAGACTACTGTCATGAATATGTTTCAGTTGATAGAGAATGCAAGAGTGGCCAGCAATCTGTCGAAGGGAGATTCCGATGGATTTAATAGCCACAAGAAAGGGTCCCAAGGCAAACAGTTTTCAGCCAAGGGCAATGTTGCAGCAAAGCCTTCTGAGCCTCCCACAAAGAAGCCCTCCACTGAAGAAGGTGATACGTCCAAGAAGCAGTCTAAGTCTTCTTCGGGACGAGGACAAGGACAAAAGAGGCACTTTTCTAGCAAAACTTTTGAAGAAAGGAAAGCTCTTAGGGAGGCCAAGAAATGCTATATTTGTGAACAGGAAGGACATTTTGCAAATGAATGCCCACAGAAGAAATCACAGGATAAGGATGACAAGTCGGACCATAAAGGGAAGAAGCCAAAGCCAAGTGCAGGACTTGTTTCAGATTTGGTTGGAGACCAGCCAAACACAAATGCCACGGAGCTGTGCAGAGCTTGGGGCAAAGTTAGAGACTAGACAGTGCTGGTTTTCTTTGATCCAGGAGCCCGTGCAAATTTCATATCACCGGAATTGGCATCAAAGTTGGGCATTCATGCAGAGGAAATGGGTATGACAGGGGAAGCAGGTTTGGCATGCCCAGGTCATTCAGAGCCTGTTACTCCCATTTTGGGAAAGTTTCGTTTGCACATTCAGAGCTATGTGGATGCGGAAGAATTTCATATTATGCCACTTGAGGGCTGTGATGTGTTACTGGGTATCCCATGGTGTTACAGGTTACATGCTATGGTGGATACTTACAACAAAAAGATTACCCTTGTACATAGAGGAAAGACTCATGTCCTTGATGTAAAGCTTGAAGGCAAGTCTGTTCCAGTTGTTTCTGCTTCTGCTATTTCATCTGTAATAAAGAATCATCTTTCTGCGTACTTGATCTTTGCAAAAGAAGTACCTCAAGTTGTATCTAATTTGTCTACCTTAGATAAAGAGAGGTCAACTTTTTTGAGTGGTTTCAGTGATTGTTTTTCGGACTCTTTGCCAGGGGAGTTACCTCCTGAGAGACTTCAGGATCATACCATAGATCTTGTGCCAGGTTCTAGTCCACCGAATAGACCACCATACAGGGTTAGTGCAGCCCAGCAGAAAGAGATTATGAGTCAGGTCAACGAGCTTTTAGAGAAGGGGCTGATTCAGCCCAGTTCATCCCCTTTTTGTTCGCCTGTACTCTTAGTGCAGGAGAAGGATGGTTCATGGCACATGTGCATTCACTATCGCGCCTTGAATAAGAATACCATCAAGAACAGGTTCCCCATACCGAGGATAGATGACATTCTTGATCGGCTTGAGGGAGCGTCATTGTTTACAAGGATAGACCTAAAGAGTGGCTACCATCAGATACGCATTAGGCCAGAAGATGTCCATAAGACTACGTTCAGGACAACATTTGGTCTCTATGAGTTTCTTGTTATGCCATTTGGTCTCACAAATGCTCCAGCCACGTTTAATAGAATGATGGACAGAATTTTTAGACCACATAGAAACTTCGTGGGTACCTTCTTTGATGACATGATTGTCTATTCGAAGTCTGAAGAGGAGCATAGGGATCACTTGACTGCAGTTTTCAATGAGTTACGTAAGAATAGGCTACTCATTAATGCAAAGAAGAGTGAATTCTTTTTGCAAGAGATTCACTTCCTTGGGCACATTGTTTCAAAGGATGGGGTACGCATGGATCCCGCTAAAGTGGAAGCAATTAGGTCATGGCCAAACTTGAAGTCCGTACATGACATTCAAAGCTTTCTAGGCTTATGTTCCTACTACAGGAGGTTCATCCGAAATTTTGCTGAGATTGCTTCTCCACTCCATGCACTACAAGGAAAAGGAGTTACTTTCAAGTGGACAGCCAAGGAAATTTTAGCGTTCAAACACTTGAAAGAGAAGCTGACTTCAGATCCGGTAATCATTTTGCGAGATCTTTCGAAACCTTTTGTGGTTCAGTGTGATGCGTGTGGCCATAGTCTTGGTGCAGTTCTAATGCAAAATGGCCGAGTAGTCGCATATGAGAGCAGAATTCTTTTGAAGACTGAAAGGAACTTGCAAGTCTATGAGAAAGAATTGCTGGCATTAATTCATGCTCTCACTAGTTGGAAACACTATTTGCTAGGGGCTGATTTTGTTGTCCAAACGGATCATCAAACCTTGCGATATTTTCTCACACAGAGGAAGTTGTTTGAGAAGCACATGCGATGGGCAAACATCTGTCAATGTTCCATTTTCAGATTGTGTATGTGCAAGGGAAAAAGAACGTGGTGGCTGATGCGTTGTCACGAAAGCCCCAAATTTCAGCAGTGTCAATTCCGTACCATTGTGAACTAGACGAAATGAAGACACAATATGCTGAAGATACAGATTTTGCAAGGATCTATGACCAGCTTGTTGATGGGCAACATCATGAGCACTATATGCTTAAGAATGACTTTCTCATGATGCATGGAAAATTATGCATTACTAAACAGTTACGGCCAAAGATTTTGATGGAAAGTCATGCTCCACCTTATGCTGGGCATCGTGGAATTGATGCGACAGTGAAAGGGGTTGAGGCATTCTTCTATTGGCCAACTTTGCGTCAAGATGTTGACACATTTGTAAGATCATGCTTAGTATGCCAAAACGTCAAACTTGACAGACAAAAGCAACCGGGATTGTTGCAGCCATTGCCGATCCCAGATAGGCCATGGGAAAGCATAGCAATGGACTTTATCTTTGATCTTCCAAGGACGCAAACAGGCAATGATGGGATTTGGACTATCATTTGTAGGTTCAGTAAGCAGGCCCATTTCATTCCTGTGAGGAAGAAGATAAAGCCAGAACACATGGTCAAGATATTCATGAGCAATATCTTTAAATATCACGGGATGCCTCAATCAATTGTCAGTGACAAGGATCCACGCATGACGAGTCTTTTCTGGAAGGCATTGTTTGAGAACATGGGCACTACGCTAAAGTTCTCTTCTTCGTTTCATCCGCAAACTGATGGACAGTCAGAAGAGGCAAATTCTACTGTTCTGGACCTGCTCAAATGTTATGTGTCAGAGCACAAGGCAACTTGGGAACACCATCTTCCATTGGTTGAATATGCTTACAATAACACTGTGCATACGTCAACAGGTAAGGCACCATTTGAGATAGTGGAAGGAGGGAAGAAAGTCCCGCCCATTTTGCAGACTAAGGACAAGATTTTTGAGGCAGACAAGTAAGTGCAAGATATGGATGAAACATACAGGAAGATAAAGATTGCTCTTGAGAAGACTCAGGCTAAACAAAAGAAAGTTGTTGATCGTCACCGTCGTGAACTTGTATTTTCACTTGGTGATTGGGTACTTTTGCGCTTTGAAAAGGCCAGGTTAAGGAAAAGGAAAGGCAAGGAACGCTTGTTTCCTAAGCTCAGTATGCGATATTATGGTCCTTTTCAAATTTCAGAAAAGATCAGCAATGTAGCTTACAGGTTAAAGCTACCAGAAGGTTGGAAAATACATAATGCTTTTCATGTCAGCCTTCTAAGACCCTTTGTTGGTAATGTGCTCGAGAATATGCTTCATGAGGAACAACCCGAAGTGGAAGAATTGGATGAAATCCTTGTTCCTGAACAGATATTGACACATAAAGAAAGAAAGGTTAGAGGAAAGGTTGCAAGACGCTATTTGGTGAAGTTCAAGAACTATCCATCGTTGGATGCCAAATGGATGGAAGAGTCTAAATTGGTTGATTCACCTCAACTATTGCAATTGTATCTTGAAGCCTTTTAGATGGAACCCACAGTGACTTGATGTAGCCTTTTTGGAGCAAGGCAAGAGCATGGTTCATGATGCTCAAGAGAGTAGTTAAGAAATTGTATCTACTCTTTCCATACAGAATTTAGCCAGAGAAGTTTGTGCTTCAGAGTACACTAGAAGGCTTCTATGCTTGATATATGTGTCGTAGCCAGGTTGGTGGAATTGTTTAATGGTCCAACGCTACATTTCCGGAAGCATGTATATCTTGGATTCCCATCATAGAATATATGTGAAATCAAAAGATACTGCATGTATTATTGGCATGCAAGCGAGGTCGCTTGCAGTATTTCAAGGGTGGGGTGTGTCACCAGGAGGTGTATTTTTCCTGTTGCCTTCCGTAAATAAGTACTAGATATTTTTATTTATTTTTATTTTTACTTGTTTTTCCCGGAACCCTTGAAAAGGTGCAAGGGGACATTGCATGGCCAGTGTGAAACGGTTGCGGCCGAATAGGTTTCTCACAGCGGGAGTCTGGGTCGGTCAGTCTGGGACTGGTCGGGCCAGTTAGCACTGAATTCTGATGAGTATTGAAGCCTGTGTGCGCCAAATGAAATCTGGGCCACTCGGAAAGTCACTTATAACTTTATAAGTCAGTGGGAACTAGAGAATTAACTCAAAAGGGGCAAACTGGACACATGGCGGCTCCTGGTGTAGTTTTCCACTTCCATTAGCAAGAGGGGGCGCCCAATTTGAGAGAGGAGGCTGATTTGACTCATAAGTGACCTACAGTGTGTGTGTGAGTAGTAGGTGCAGGTCTACAGCTTTAATGGAAAGCTTGCCTTCTCCTCTGTCTCATGTAGCGCGATGATTTGCTCTCGTGCATCTCTCTCTCCCCTTTGGCACATATGGTAATGCCCCACTAGTTGGGCTACTCAGTTGAACATGAACAGTTCTGGGGGTTTATGCGCGTTTGCCAAGGCAAGAGCCTTCTGAACAGGAACCGGATTAGCTAATTGCTAATCCCCCACAGGTATGCACAGTTCCATCGCGAGAAATTGCGAGTTTGGAGAGTTTTCTCGCGTGAAAACTCGTCCAATTCACAGGGGAATTGTCCCATTGCGTGCAGGAGCCCTTGGGACACGCGTAGGCGTGTTCGCTCCGCTAAAAACCATCCGAAACAGCGAATTACAGCCAGCTGTGTTTTTCTGCAGGTTTAGGGTTTCGCACCTAAACTGCAAGGGAACACCGGGGGAGCCTCGTGAGAGCCTTGGGATGCGTGTACAGGCTTTTGGACACCCGGCAGTGAAAAACAGGGAATTACAGCCCGCTGAATTTCTGTGACAGCTCACCAAAAAGCTTCCAGATAGCGAGGGAATCCGTCCTAGACAGGTGCTTTTGACCTTCAGGGGTTTTTGCGCCGTTAAGCTGCCAAAATCAGGTCGAAAACCTGCGTTTTCAGCCGCAGGTTTTCAGCCCTCGCCAGGTTTGGACAGCTTTGTGAAAGCTTGTGCTAACTGGTCGGATCGTCTACCTTAATTTGAATAAAGAAATACCGAAAGGGGCGCCAGTCTTTGGGGCCTACAGAGTGTCGGTCTCGTGTGCGCAGTGACATTCTAGTCGCTGGACGCAACTATGTTCTCTTCCCTTCTCAGTGCTCTGTGTAAAGTTAACAGGTGATTGAAATAGTACCGCCCTCTACGTTGTATAGGCCAGTTATACTAGGGCATATGCAGCTTTAGGAGGTTTGGAGAGGATGTGTTCACAGGTTCAATTCCAAAAGCCTCACAACTGCTATTCATTCTTAGGTAGTTAAAAAGAAGAAGGCTATTCTTAGGGAGCAGGAAAGAGATCAACACCACACTCGGGAACCCACAAACCCCTCCAAGGGCCCTCCACTCATTTACCTAAGAGGTAATATTCTTTTTATGGCACAAAATTGATCATACAAGTGTACATTAAGCTCATGCAATGAGCACCTTTGGTGAAGATCAAACTGATGGATGCTTGGTAGCAAGCTGACGACTCTTTGGAATGCTCCGATCTCCTCCTCCGTGGTCGCTCCACATCACTCCTCTGAAAAGACACCTCTTGGGCTGATGTGGGAGAGGATGACAGGCTCCAAATTGTGCTTCTATTTGGCTGAAAATGGCCTCTAAGATGCTGACTTAATTCTGTGCTGATTTGATACTGCTCTGGATTGTTCGTGTACAGAGATCCCCTTGCTCAACCCTGGTTCTTGTGGTTGAACCTGGGTGCAGAAAAATGCAGATACTACTCCTTTGTAGAGGGTGATTCTGGGATGAATTTCTGGCAGATTTAGGACACCTTTATGGCGGGTTGATGTCCTAGCAATAGCTGCCAGGTTCACTGCAAAGTCCCTCTGGAAAAGGGACGGGGCTGAATTGGCCCTAAGCTACTGGCAAAATCTTCTTCCCCTGACGATCCCCGATGGGACCCAAAGAGTCAATTATACACTCCCTAAATGTTGATTCTAACAAGAGTTCATATATGATATGAATAGACATCAAACTCAACTAAATAAATCCCCCTAAACTATTCCAAGTCACCTTCAGTTGAATCTTCATAAAAGGTACTGGCAAAAGCACACTAGCTGAATGCATATGCACGCTCACACATCACATGCTCCGTGATGCTACTAGTCCTAGGCTACATGTTGATGTCACTGGTCCCCGGATGCCTGCAAAGTTTCTTTGACAGAGACCAACAAATCCCACAGGTTACAACTTGGGGAAGAGGGTTCTGCAGCAGGGGTCCTAACTAGTCTAATGGATCTAACTGGATATGAAGGTTCTGTGGACAAGATCCAATGGTGCCGATATAAAATCACCTGGGGTCCCCTAGTCTACAAGCATGTCCGCATGGCATATCTAGCCTATGTGCATGTCACGAGAAACTAAGACTTACACGCAAGTGCTGAGAACTATTGCAATCACAAGAGCACCTCCTCACCTCAGCCACCCACTTAATCACACCGTCCATGATCCTTTTTCACAACATTCTGAGCTAGTCTATTAAAAAAACATCCAAAGTTTGAGCTCTTCACTTCAGAAATTACGAGTCCGTAATTTTCTAGAACAATTTTGAGTGACTGAAAACTTGCACCAAAAACATCAGAGATGCCTTCCAGACCAACATTCACCCAATGTCCTAAACCCCAGACATCTGCAAGATTCCTGGCTAGCCTGAAACAAGCTTCCGTTTCGATCGCCTTCCATAGCCCAGTATCCAGAAACTGGGTGGGGCTCTAAACCAGCAATATTGATCTGACCAATTGTTAATGGAGTAAGGCCAACTTTATCCAGATTGTCACCATAGTTGCTTACAAGGGAAGGTGGACTAGGGAATTTTCCAGATTCAATATGAAACAGTGCCTTGTGAAATCCTAAATGATAAGAGACTCAGGAATAAATTACAAGACAATAAACATTCCTGACATAGGATGCCACTTTTTGGAAAAATAAAAGCATTCAGATAGACTTACATCAGAAGCATCTAATTCTGCTACACCCATGCACCCCTTCCCTTGCCCATCCAAAAGGCTGCAATATTGGGTTGCTTCCTGCTCGTCCTCAAATACCTGATGCATAAAGCATTGCTTAAACTCTGAATCCCACATGCATACCACAAATTCAGCTCAAAGTGGTTGAACCTCGAGAAGAGAGACGAAATTTGATGCAAAGATCAAATGTGATGATAAAGGGTGAAAAGCTGTTGTACCAAAACTCCCTCACGCACATCCTCCACAGCCATGCGAAACCTAGTGTCAGGCGAGGAAGCTGAAGACTTGGAAAGAGAAGAAGATGAACGAGGAAGCCCATTGGATCCCCTCCTACTGCCTCGTTTAGGAAAGAGAAGACTTAATTCGTTTTCCACTTCACTGCACATTATAACGCAGATTGCAGAGGAGTTAAAAACAGTTGCTAAAGTTATCACAAGCTTTGCCCAGGATGAGAAAAAAATTACCTCCGTGCTCTCCTTGTGCGCATGGTAAGAAGTTTATTTTCCTCCTGGGCAAGTACATATACTGGTTTTGGATCTTCCCTCCAAGGGTTGGACTCCAGCACTATTAAACAAACAGATGGCACACTGTGAGCATCTCTCCCAAAATCTCAACTTGTAAATGCTTTCAGCACACCAAAGTTAGTTTTCCTTCTGTAAATAGATTTACACTCTAGCAAAATCGAACACTTTCCCTGACCACATTCCATTTCTTCACGTTGTGAGCAATTGACTTGAGCTTTACTCCAAATTTGTTCTGACCAAGCATATCTCACTGTGAATTTTGGGCAACCCCAAAGGCAATGTGACACAGCAGCAGACTCAATCTAATTTCATCCCATGTCATTTGTGTAACCCTATAAATGAAGCCCCTTGGGCACCGGTAGAAGGTAGATCACCTGGGAACCAGTAGGAGCACAAGACATACCAGCTTCAGCCAGCGTTTTCTCATAGGAACCAGTCCATGAAAGCCAGCGTTTTCAAATCAGACCAGTCCGCATGGCCGAATTCAGCCAGCATTTTCCAAATCAGCCAACGTTTCAGAATTCAGCAGATCAGTCCTTTCAATTTCAAATTTCAACCCCGTCCTCGCCCTCATCGTCATAGTCGTCGCCATCGTCGGCAAGTCCATTGCATCTAGACCATTGTACCAGATTGTGCAATCTATAGCATAGACCTCTCTCGCCATAGAGAAAAGGGGCCCTTGGAGGAGGGTTTGAGACATGCACAACGCCCTGTCAGACTACTAACCATGGAGGAGATTGATGAGATCCGCCAACGACCGATGCTAGATCTCTTGTGATTCAGCTATCCCAGCAAGCTGCCCATTTTTGCTTTTTTTTTTGCTTAGTTCACATCGACCAATCTAGGATCCCACAGTATATATCTTTGTTTTGTACTGTTGTTATTTTGTTACTCTGACTTTGTATCAGATCCACCACCTTGTAACTTTCTGGTCTCATAGGTCACTATGGCCTTTTGAAGACGTTAATATAACATTTCATTTCATTCATCTCTCTCTCTCTCTCTCTCTCTCTCTCTCTCTCTCTCTCTCTCTCTCTCTCTCTCTCTCTCTCTCTCTCTCTCTCTCAGCACATTCATTCACAGTAGCATTCACTTTGTTTGTGATCGTTGCACTTTCTCTCTAAAGGAAATGGAAGGCTCTCCCTTCCATAAGTAAAAGGAACCCTTGAGCACAGTTCGGAGCACTCATCTTGAGCAATATCAACATTCACTTCCATTGTACCTTACATTGGTATCAGAGCACTGTGCGCGTTGCACCTGACATTGGTATCAGAGCTCTGTGCGTGCTTCGGCTTCGCGAACTCGAGAAGAACCATCAAGAACCAAGAACCTCAAGAACCCAAGGAACCTCTCAGTTTTTTTTTTTTCCTGAAGAATCTTTTGAGTCCCGACCATGGACTTACCAGATCCCATCTACATTGCCATGTCTTCAAAGGAAGATCGACATCGGATACATGAAAACCCAGATCTTGAGTACTAGGATCTACTTGCCTCTTATGCGGATATCGAAGGAGTTGGAGACACGATCCCTAACCTCTTCTGCATTCACATTCGCATATAGCGTGCATCCATTTCCCTCCTCATTGAACCTTTGGAAAGGACTCCGGAACCAAACCTCAATCCATCAGGACCGGTAATGTTTTCACCACAGTCAGTGTTCAGGGAACAACTCTTGCTACAGCAAGCAGAGTCAGCACTATCTGGTATAGAGCTCAGGCTGATATTCGACAATCGTAGTAAGGCTGGACAATGACCCTTACACGGTGTTTGCATCGCCAGCAATACCCACAACACCCACAGTACCATCAGTCCCTGGTTTCGAAGGAATCTGCATTGGTTTGTGCATCCACAGCATCAGAAGCATTCATCAGTCAACATCAGCAGTACAGATAGAAGTTCAACAGTTGTGCCTCACTTTTAACAGGGGGGGATGTCACATGCGCACTCCACTTGCCCCACGTGGACACGCTTCTACCATAGTCTAGCATCAGTTGCACTCCTTGCATACCCTCTCTTGCACAAGAGAGTCAGTTAGCATGAGCATTTTCCAGAGCATATAACTTTTTTTCCCAAAATACACAATTTTTCACTAATTTATTAATAAGTGATTTTTGTTGGAAAACTAGGTAGGGCAAACCTATAAATGAAGCCCCTTGGGCACCAGTAGAAGGCAGATCACCTGGGAGCCAGTAGGAGCACAAGACATACTAGCTTCAACCCAACGTTTTCTCACAAGAACTAATCTATGAAAGCCAACGTTTTCAGATCAGACCAGTCAGCGTAATTGGTATCAAGCGTGGCAAGAGGCACAAATAGTCGTGCACCTAGAGGAAGCGGAGGAAGGCGTGCCCCTTTCTTTCAGTTGGGCCGACTTCCAAGACAAGCTCAAGGCGCAGTTCATGCCACCTCAATACCTAGCGCAGTTAAAGGAAGATTGGTGCAATCTCAAGCAAAATGCTACCCCAATCGTCTTTTTCTAACCGTGTTTTGCAGCTTGGCACCCAATTACGCAAAATTGGATGAGAAACGTAAAGAGGCTTTTATTTTCGGGTTGGACGAGTATATCAGGTTCGATGTCGAAGTCCTTGACCCCATAGATCTCAACAAGGCGGTAGAGATTGCTCTCGCGCAAGAGATGAAGCACAACAAAGGAAAGCCCAAGGAGAACAAGTCTTCTCACAGTAATCTCAGACTCCTCAGAACCCACAGAACGGTAAGAAAAGTAAGAATGGTAAGAATGGTAACTCTTCTAGCCCATCTTCCTCTAATCCTTCGGAAAAGAACTCTCAAAATGAATCTAAGGGTAAAGCTAAAACACCTGCTAAACCTAAAGAAGAACCCCAGAAGAACCTAACAAAAGAAGCAGGGACACAAGGAGTGCAATTGATGCTAGACTATCGCAGCATAGTGCATGAGCACAGAGAGCAAACGAAGGAGATGGAGAGACACTAGGGGCAAGAGTAGACAAAGGAGCTAGAGAGACACGAGGGGCAAGAGGCTCTGTGGGAGTCTTCTTTGACAGGTACTTCTAGCAGAGTCAGATCAAAAGCTAAGAGATCCATAAGAAGAGGAGACACAGGAGACAAAGGTGCCTCTAGCTACCCTGTCTCTATCTCCAACTCGTGAGATGAGGTGCGTAGCTGACTAATAGCACATCTAATGCCATGTAATAGGTGGGTGTCCATATACCTAAGGCGTGAGATGAACCCATCATTTGTCGCGCGTAGAAGATGGTCTCAATAAAAAGCCATCTTTGTCCCCAACCGTGTGGCAGGGACTGCCAAGTCCTTTAGAATCCAAAGAAATGAGATCACGTTAGATTATCTTGCTAATCTCTAAATGTGTGAGGGTGAGGGATAGTGCAACCAAGGAATACTCAAAAGGGGGCAAGTAGCCTGTCCATACTAATCCATGTAGCTCAAACCAAGATGATACCTATGCAAACCAACATGAAGTATCACGCTCACTGGCAAACTATCACAATGACTCAATGGCTAGTCATGTATATCTACCACAAAGGAGCTCGATGTGCTATGAATGAAAGACATTGATATAGCAAGAACCTCCACTACAATCGGCCGTGCCTCAGTTGTCAAATGATGGGTCACTTGAAGGATTTTCCCCGAGCTAGCAATAAAGAGAGTCGCAATCTTCTCAGCCACAACAGATCTTTGCTTAGCACGGGGCACTCCATGCGAGCTGGACAAACATTAAAGGAGTCAAGAGTAAGCAGTAGACTAGTCAAAGTGGGCAGCAAAGACAAAGATAAGAGATAGGCAGGCAAGCAGCCATGGTAAGGAGAACCCTATCCTTATTTATAGACGGGTAGAGAGATAGTGTATTGAGGATGTGGAGCAGACTCCTTATAGGCCCCTGGTGAAAGGTTATCAGACCAAAGAGTCCGTCAGAGCAGCTGGACATGCTGGCAGAGCACAAAGATAGGCACTCACAGGCACTGAGGTGCCAGTCTTGATGCCCTTGAGCTGTCCAGACTCCAATTCAATCTTTTATTGGCTCTTGGAGATCCAGTCACAAGTCAGTGGTCACAGGTGCCTACCATTACACAAAACTCCCCAAAAATCATTCTTTTCCCCGTCTCCCCGATTCTGTTTCCATCATCAGTTCCCTCTCCATTTCCACTCCCTACAATTACTAAAAACTCCCCAAAAGTAGTGCCAATTCCACTTTTGGTTTCGTTCTTATTCTCATTTCCCCATTTCACATAACTATGCAAGTGCCTCTCCCTTTACGGACTATTGTGAGAAAGTTACGATACTGATTTTTCTCAATTGATGAGGTTTGCATCGCCTTCAAATGTTCCTCTATCCATGTGATTGACTGCTCATTTCTATGGTTTAGGCCCATGAAAATCTCTTGCCACTCGATTGAGGTAGGGGCCACTGTGTGGACATCCTCATGCAGTATTCTCCTTCACAGGGCTTGATATTTTTAGTTCCAAAGAGCTCTTCCATGATCACATACAATTTACAAACCATATATGAGATTCCCTAGACAAAGGTTACAAACCATAGTTACAAGAAGTTGCCAATTTTAGGCTTCCGTTCCCCATTCCCATTCCAACTTCCCGTTTCGAATCCCCATTCCGTGTTTTAGACGTGAGTATCTGTATAACAGGGAATTGCCCGTTTCCGTTCCCCTTCCAGTTCCACATTCCGATTTTTCGTTCTAGGTAACAATGTTGCAGACTATGATGCTTTATTGAAGCAGGCACTAGTGGAGGCCACAGACTTCATAGATAAAGGTTCCCTGTACAAAGGTTATAGGCTATGATGCTTTACTAGACCAAGCACTAGTGGAGACCAAAGACTTCATAGACCATGTTCTTGAATTTTCTTGAGGCACAGCACATGGGCTTCTTAGTCCAATATCTTCGCTACGGAGTTAATCAAGTGTATCTACATGTCTCTCTCTGCAATTGATGAGGGAGGTGCAAAGCTGTCCTATGAAACCAAGCCCGTGAGCCGTGAATCCATGTCTCGGCAGAAAAAATAAGGCCATCCTTAGTAATGTGAAGAAAATGCACTTTGTAAAAAGCCATTTTGTTCCCAACTCTCAAGAAGGAGTCACCCACGTCCTCTCTATATCAAGTTGC
This sequence comes from Adiantum capillus-veneris, assembly GCF_014529385.1. Taxonomy (NCBI): domain Eukaryota; kingdom Viridiplantae; phylum Streptophyta; class Polypodiopsida; order Polypodiales; family Pteridaceae; genus Adiantum; species Adiantum capillus-veneris. Next base: position 129,357,315 of record NC_140936.1, read on the forward strand.
AGAAGATCTTATCCAAGAGTCTTGTTGATTTTTGAACAAGGAAATGTGAGCGATGGTGCATCCAAGGAGATTAGGAGTACTAAAAGTTTGGCAAGTTGTTTATAGCAAAGCCATAAAAGTGATACCAGGCTGACATTTGTGCATACCAACACCTCTCCCCATGGTTGCCAATCTAGCATCTCAATGACTTGGAAGCTCCCACAAGAGCTTGTGTAGCTCCCAATTCTTCTCTAACGACCTCATACGGCCCTACGGCCTTCTATTGAACCATCTTGGACATCATAGTGACTATCCATCATACATTCGACTATAAAAATTGCAACGGTAGCAACTACGCCCCCAAATCTGTATCCCATACAATAATGAGGATATCACCAATGCATCCAAGAACCGTAGGCTCCTTGAAATATACCAATGACCACATCCAATCCAAGCATATCCGTGTGTTCCTCCGAAGCTGCTGCCTCTTGCATAGAGAAAGACTAATGCCCTCGCCCACTATGCTGTGGCATTAAACCATAGTAACAGGGAATGGCCGTTTTCAGGTCTCCGTTCCCCGTTCCCATTCCAAGTTCCCGTTCCGAATCCCCGTTCCGTGTTTCAAACGTGAGTACCCGTAACAGGGAATGGCATTTTGTTCCACGTTCCCGTTCCCCATTCCCGTTCCGGTTTCCCATTCTGGTAACTATGCATTAAACTTCATCCCTCATGAGTGTGTTTGTATGAATCCCGCCAAGGTAGACAAAATTAGCCACATTTGAAGAACGTGCATAAAATGAGGAGCTTATTGGGCTTGCATACCTGTTAAAGGAGGCTTACCAAGATCTTTGCAAAGATTTCTTCACTGTTGCATGCCCTTACAAAGAAAGGATTACATTCATTTAATTCGATAAGAGGCATTGTTGGCGCATGTGATAGTATTCCTGCTAGGGAAAGCCTCAAAAGATGTGAACAAATCGCAGTACTTCGTACTTGCTCACTAGTTTGGCATTGTTTGTTGTCTTCTCACTAGACCACAAATGGCTGGGCATAGCTTGCTTGAATACCAGAAAAATCAGCTGAAGCCCTAATCAACCATTCAACTCGATCTTCAAAGACATATTAAGGTACTTAACGTGTTTAAATTACTCAAAACTAAAACATTAACCCTGGAACTCTCAGAAAATATGAGGGAGAACCAACCATCATAGCTGCTGCTGTCTTTACTCTGCTCCAAACGCCGCCGCATGTCGTAGGCACGAGAAGATACTTGCTTGAGAAGCGCATCTGAAGTGGAGGGGATCTGGCCATCCAAATGAAGCGCCTGCTCAACGTCAAGCTCGTCTTCATCATGCCCATCAGGATCGTCAAGGGGCCCTGGAGAAGCTGTCGAAGCTAGGCAGACCCATCTGGAAGGGCCTCTGAACGACTGATACGCAATCGATAAGCGGTGAGAGAGAAGAGAGCTTGCACGGACAAAAGAATGAGGTTTTGGAGCAGCTTCCACCCGCGATGGAAGGTCGCAAGGCAGCGAAATGCAATCAATTGGGGATGCGAGCGCCATTACAGGTCTGCTCTGTGCGTGCGTACGTGTGTGTGTGTGTGTGTGTGTGTGTGTGTGTGTGTGTGTGTGTGAGAGAGAGAGAGAGAGAGAGGCCTCTCGAGTCTCGAACGCACGTCGTTGACGGTTGGAGTAACAGATATTTCTCAAACTCTTCGTTGTATTAAAACATGTGGGCACGTGGCCACGAAGTGAGAAGAAGAGGAGAAGCTTTGTAATTTTCATCATGGCTTAGGTCAATGGTCATAAGCTATTTGGCACAAAGGGTGTTCTACATAGATGCTTGACGCTGAATTGGCGCACGAAGGGCGTAAAAAATGGTCCCCATCCAAGGGCACAGTGCGACAAAGTGACCGGTTTGTTGTTTACATTAGGCATATGAGGTGCTCAAGAAGAGGCGCCAGAGAGAAGCTTGTTACTCAATGGAAGCATCCAAACTCACTATTGTGCACTATCTTAGTGTCAAGAGCTCAAGAAGACATGAAGGATTTATGAAAGTGGTACTTACGTTACGCAATAGGGCCAAGGAACAAAAGCTTTAGCAGATATAACTCCATTTAAACATGGGAGTCCCCCATATTGCAAGAACGGTTAGCGGGGGTCTATAAAGGCAAGCTAAGTGAACAAAAATTTGTGGTGAATCGTTTTGTCAAGCTATGGTGGTGAGAGTAGTACATAGACAACACATTCTTAAGTCCCCTTGCAAAGCAATGTGTCTATGTCATCCCAAGGTGAGGAGGTCTTGTACTCCTCAAAATTATGTGCGCTAAATAGTCCACAAAGTTTTAAAACGACCTACATATGTGTGCAAGTCCAGAATTTTTCAAAATGTATCAATACCCCCCACATAAAAAATAAAATCTTTATCTGCAAGATTGAGCTTTCAACCATAAAAGTGTGCTTTTTGGAAAGGTCTCATCAAGAGCTTTGAGTTGATACCCACATTGTATAGCTTGCCACCATGCAAACAACATAACCTCAGCAAGGTGTTACATTATCACTACCACATCAACAATCATCGTGTCATCATTGCCATGTCGTAAGTTCACACATCGTCACTAAAATGTCACAAAAAATTCCACGTCATTTGATGACATTTCCCGAATAAAGGCTAAACGCATTGCAAAAACACACAACAACACAAGATAGCTTAGCAAACTTATTAGGCAAACAAAACATGTAGACCTAGAACCTACACTATGCACCTAGGTCACCCTTGAGTTCAGAGGGAGAAAGTAACCCCCAATGCCTCCTCATGTACGAAAATGATAACCATTAAGGGCTACATCACACACCTTGGTTTGTACCCCTGGATGGCATTCTCATATTTAAAGTCAAATCGCCTATCAGCGTACATAATTTGTAAGGTAGTGGTACATGGATCATGGCAATGCAGATCTACAAACATGGATCTACCATTTCTTTTTCATGGTTCTCTCTTTATTTTTATTTTTCTCTTTGTAGATATGAAGAGGCCATTCTTGGTATCGAGGACATCCATGCAATTATTAGATAGTTCATGCACATAGCTTGTTACTTAGATAGGGGGGTGAGAGCTTAAGAGAAGGATACTCATAAGGACAAAAAGTCCTAAATCAGCTAAGGTCTATCTGAGGGTTTTTGACCCCAAGACCTATTGTTCGAGAAGGAACTAGGATAACCAATCTACCACTCTTTGGCCTCATGGAAATGAGACCCTAAATCAACTTTTCCAAGTATTGCTACTCAAGATAATTTTTAAGTCCTAGTGTGCCGAGCAGCAGGAACAAGAGCTTTGCATCCCATTCATCAACAAAACTGACATCCCTGTTGATGCTTCTACAAAAGCAACCACTCGATAGCAGTAGCAACAACTATGCTTCTCTACAAATCAACATTAGCATCAGACACAACGGGCCATCCCCATCCATGCATATCACGTTGTAGCAAAAGATAATTGTTAAAAACAAGGTTGCCAGTATCTTGCCAATGATGGCACTTTCGAAAAAGGAGAAGTCTTCATCTTCACAAGAAAGAAGCAACAACAAAACAATCTTTGACACCACTTCACGTGAGAGAGAGAGAGAGAGAGAGAGAACCTTCTATTGTGGCTTAAATGGATTTGCCTACTTCTTGCTCAGTTTAGGATACACATGGAATCGCTAGAGAGAGAGAGAGAGAGAGAGAGAGAGAGAGAGAGAGAGAGAGAGAGAGAGAGAGAGAGAGAGAGAGAGAGAGAGAACCTTCTACACCGGGTTAGACAGATCTACCCTCAGTGCGATTGCTTTGGAATCTTTATTCTTGCTAGTGAGAGCTCAAATAGTGTGCCATAATTACTTTGTAGGGAATAGTTCAATTGCAATCACATTCGTACAGCAAATCATTCTTGAATATGCTTTAATGGAAGGATAGTAATGTACCTGTATTTTGTGTCAAAATTGATCCCAAAGCACGTGTAAAAGTTCTCAATCGTCCATACCTCACAAGAATGAAAAATCAGATTTTAGCTGATGTCGATAGTTATAAACATTTTCATCTACACATTGTGTGCTTGCATGCCATGCCTGCAATAAAAAACAAAAATTTTATGATGGTATGGCGGGGTGGTGTCACCGTTCTCCCCCAGTTATTATAAACCGTAGAGAACATGTGCTTCCCCTGTATACTTTTTTTCGTCCTCCAAATTTGGAGGATTACGATATGCTTCTCCTTGAGTGTTGAAGGGTCACATTTGTTTCTCCTCTAGTATAGGAGGGTTGCTTTTCATTTCGGGTCTATAATGCTTGAAAAGAGATTCATTACCTTCTGGTTTTCAAAAATGGTGGCATCTTAAGCTATCCCTTTCTGTCATATTTTATAGAAGTTGAGTTCCATGAGACCACATTCCAAAGTTCTTTTTGGTCTTGTCTTGTAGTCATTGCATTCCAAAAGACCACTTTCTACAAACAAATCTTTGGGCTTGAGAGAAACCCTCTCTTTTCATCAATTGAAGTAACCCTTGTCCTATTTCTCAACAACCCTTCACTAGCTATCTCATCTTGGCTCAACCCATGTCAACATCTTGTGTGATGCCACATGCCTTCAAGATTGATTTGAAGAAGCGCCCTTTGCGTGCGTCCTTGGAAAATGGCCCAGAGCTTCTTGGCCTTGGACATGCTTTGCATATCCTACAATCCATTCATCTCAAGGGATCTCAGATGACATCCGCCACAAGAAGCTTATCAAAAACCTAAATTGTTTGTTCCTAATTCTGGGGAAACCCTCATATAAAAGAGCTCCAAGAATGATAATATGATCATCCATACAATTTTGACAATATCCCAAAGACTAATACATTCCATCCATCAATGGGCCACAATACCATAGATCTTTGGTTTCTCAACATGTTTGCAGCAAAGAAATGGCATCTTGAAAGATGGGCAACTCATTCCTTAGACTAAAGGATGTTGAGACATCAAGCTCAACATGTATGAATCCCAGATGACTATCACCGAGAGTCATCACATCATTGGCATGCCTTGGTGGATACACATATCTTTGGTAGTGATATTACAGCTATATTACACTCATTTGTTCTACTTACCGGAGTGATGACACACTTATCCATTCACCTCACTCACTAGCGGTTCATACTAGACCGTTGTACTAGTTTCCCTTTAAGTTGTTATTTTTTCCCTATGTTTCTTTTGTAGACCTCTTATCTTGAGTTAGTAAAAAAGAAGAAGGACATGGTTTGTCTCCATATATGTGAGTGTGTGTGTTCTTGCAAGAGCTCAAACCCTCTCTCTTAACATGGTATCAGAGCTTGGTTGTGTCTGAGGAGCTTGGAGCAGCAAGCAAGAGCAATAGAGGAAGCAGTCTCGGGATTCTCGCGAGCTATTGTCAAATGATCTACAATTGAGGTGATTTCTTTTTGGGATATTGTGCATCTTGGGATTCTATACAATCCTATGATTGTGCAACTAGACCTCCATTTGGGCATTTCAGTCCCCATTTTGGAGTTGGAGTGCGTTCGCATGTAGGAACACTAAGATTTGAGATTCTGCAGATCTACATTTTGGTGGTGCAAAAAGCTCCACTTTGAATGCAGTGTTCAAAAATATTGTTTGGCACTGTGAAACAAGTTTATGTACATATATTGTGGTTTTGGGTGTGGTAAGTGACTATTTTTAGTAGGCTACTCAGTGACTCATTGAAGGGTTGAAAACATGTCGTCTAACAATGTTGAACTTAACCAGATTGTCAATGAGAAGTTGGATAAGAACAACTTCCATGCTTGGAAGTTTAGAATGAAAAATCTCCTTATGGATAAAGGCTATTGAGAGTACATTGATAGAGAACATGAGACAACACCAATGTTACCAAAGGAAGGTGCAAGTGCTGCGCAGATAAAGATTTTTAAAGATTGGAATCAGGGAACAAGGCCATGTATTTGCTTTTGGTGAGTGTGCATGACACTATGATCGGGCACATATAATGCTCACACCCCTAAGGAGGCTCGGGGTGCCTTATTGTTGTTGGATGGGACCAACACAAAAGAAAGAAAGCTACATTTGAAGACTGAGTTGAATACATTATAGAAGAAAAACTTGTCTATCAATGACTACTCATTGAAGATACATAGCATATGTGAGTTGCTTGCATCAATTGGTGTTATAGTTGATGATGATGATAAAGTGGAAGTATGTATCCAAGGTTTGGGTCCATAATATGAACAGTTTAAGACTGGTATCCATCTTCGAGAGAACATTCCATCATTTATAGATTTAATGTTCTTACTGATCGTGGAAGAGAAAGAACTTAAGGAAGACTTCTCTACAATAGATAATAAAAACTTGTCTATCAGTGACTACTCATTGAAGATACATAATATATGTGACTTGCTTGCATCAATTGGTGTTATAGTTGATGATGATGATAAAGTGGAAGTATGTATCCAAGGTTTGGGTCCATAATACGAACAGTTTAAGACTGGTATCCATCTTCAAGAGAACATTCCATCATTTATAGATTTAATGTTCTTACTGATTGTGGAAGAGAAGAAACTTGAGGAAGACTTCTCTACACATGGTAGAAATAATTTTGAACAGGTCCTCTTCAACAACAGAGGAAGAGGAAGAAGATGTGGTACAGGTCATGGAGAACATCGAGGAAGAGACAACCACCAAGCACAATAGCAGAATAACAATCAAAGACAGAACAAAGGTGGTTGAAGAGGTTGTGGAAATGCATAGCGTAATAATACTAGTCAAGATGGAAATGTAGTATGCTAGAATTGTGGGAGACATGGTCACTTTGAATGTGACTGTCCAAACAGGAGACAAAAAAATAATTATGCAACCACTAGCAGGAATGTAGATGAACCTGGGAGGCTATTTCTGGTGAAGCACATACTGAATACTATGTCTGCAAATGTGGAAAAATCTAGTGATAATGTTTGGGTGCCAATCATGATGATAATGATAGCAGTGGTTCTGATGAGGAGTTTGGAATACCCTCTGTGAAGACTCCGGGTGCAAGAAGGATGCAAATAGGGAACAAGGCACTTGGAAGTGATCCTAAACCATGTAGGTTTGAAAGAGTAAGAAATCATGAGCAGATATTGACTTATGACTATTATGTGGCTCATCATTGTGCATATATGGTGAAGATTACTGAGGAGGTAGAATCCACGTGTTTTGAGGATGTTGTAAAGATGAAAAATGGTGGCAAGCTATGGATGAAGAGATGGTTGCCCTTGATGCAAATGGAACATGGGATTTGGTGCCATTACTAAAGGGAAAGAAGGAAATTGGATGGAAGTGGTTCTAGAAAATAAAGCACAATAATGATGCAGTGTGAGCAAGTACAAGGCCAAGCTTGTGGCCAAAGGTTATGCAAAGACAAACTTATGGGATCGATTATGAGGAGAAACCCGGTAGCCAAGATGGCTACTATTTGTGTGTTTATTGCAGTGACCACAACTTTAGGATGGGTGTTGAAACAAATGAATGTAAAGAATACTTTCTTGAATGGAGACTTGGAGGAAGTTGTGTATACAGGTTTATGAGAATATGAGTCTATGTGAGCTTATATGTAGGTTAAAGAAAGCATTGTATGGGCTGAAGCAAGCACCTAAATCTTGGTATAAGAGGATTTGGCATTCCTCATTTCTTTGGGCTTTGAGATGTGTGATGTAGATCATTCAATGTGTGCACATAACAACGAGGCAGGAATTGTGGTGATATACATCTATGAAGATGACCTAATTGTTGGAGGTGATAATGTGATTGAAGTAAAGGGTGTACAAGGTCTACTTATGCAAGATTGTGAGATGAAAGACTTGGAAGACTTGGGGTATTTCTTGGGCATTGAAATTGTTCGCATAAAAGAGGGTGTATGGCTACCACAAAGATAATATGCTCTGGACATGTTGAAAAATATGGTATGGCTGATTGTAAGCTGATTTCAATGGCCCTAGATCAAACTTTGAAGTTGGGGAATGATGTAGGTCAAGTACTTGAGAATGCTACCATGTACAGGAAGATTGTGGGTAGCTTGATCTACTTGACTATCTCACGTCTAACCTTGAGCTATACAGTTGCATTGGTGAGTCAGTTTATGTAGTCTCCCAGGAAACCACACTTGGATGCAGTGAGGTGCACATTGTGCTATGTGAGTGCTACTTTGGATTATGCACTCTTTTATAGGGATGATATGGACTTGCAACTCTATGGTACACACAAATGCAGATTAGGCCGGTAGCACATACGATCGCAGGTCTACTAACGCATTGATGTTTTCACTTAGGAGTGTTGCTATCACATAGAGCGGAAAGAATCAACCTGCAATTTCTCTATCGAGTACAGAGGTAGAGTATAGGGTTGTTGCAGTGGCAACATGTAAGGTAGCATGGTTGGGACTGCTACTTCAAGAGTTTGGAGTACATGTATAGTGGCCAGTTGTCATCTATTGTAACAACATCATCATCATACAATTGGCTTGAAACCCAGTGTTTCATGTAAGAACAAAGCACATTGAGGTGCATTACCACTTCATCAAAGAGAGGGTATTAGCATGTAAGAGCAAAGAAGGGGGGTTTACTCAAAACTTATCGTACCACGTAAGAGCGGAGTGCTACAAACAGATGCGTGGAAGACCCTGCAAAATACCAAAGAGAACATATTGCAACCCATGAAACATACAAATATGCATACCCGGCAAATACCATGAGCACAAAATAGAAGTCGTACGCCAAAAGAGAGAGATATAACGCGTAAGAGAGCAGAAGAGCTTGTGTAGATGCGCCTACTATAGTGGAGTGACACACCGGCATGGCAAGAGAGAAGAGAGGAGGGGAGAGAAGAAACACACAAGAACTGGGTACAATCTTCCCCCGTGCAAGAGTGTCCATTTTCCTCTTGCAGTATTTGATTTATAGATTTCTTGAATGGTCAAATTGAGTACAAACTGGCCGGACGGTCATAAATGGCCAAAGCTCATAAAAGAGCACTTGAATAATAGAATGTACATAAATATACATATCTGTTCGCATAGGCATAGATCGGTCAGTACTTTTCCACTTGTCAGCTGCAATAAATAGTAAAATATCAATTCCATAACATACCTCTCCATTGGAAAGCAACTGTCCTCAATTGCAAAGATAAGAAATATGAGAAATGATACGTGTAAAAAACAATGATTACAAATCTGTGTCAAGAATAGCACCTAGTAAAAGAAAAGAAAAATAATGAAACTAAACAACATTGCTTATACTTGTCGTCATCCACATACTACTTATTCTAGTGTCCCATACCATTAGAATAAGCAATATATGTCATACCCTAATGAATCATGATATCATTGGTCACACTCATCATAATCACTTCTGATCAATCTGATGTTTAATTCCATAAAGACTGCCACGAGAAAAAATCATCATATACCCATTCCAAATCCAAATCCAAATATCTGCCAACATATACCCATTTTGAATCCAAATCCAAATATCCTTCATTTTGTATACCCTGGTAACAAAATCATATCAGTTATACAGTGGTGGCCAGCCACTGCAGCATGATTTTGTGATCGGTGTTGCCTCAACCGGCGAGTCTACACCAATATGACGTACTGATTAAATTGGCGAATCTGCACTAATGCTTCCTAAACTAGCGGATCTGCATTTAATTTTGTTTGAAATAATGAATCTGTAATTTGTCGGTGTGATGCCTAAATCGACGGATCTGCACGGACAACTGGTGTTGCTAAAATCGGAAAATCTGCACCAGGATGAGTATTTTCACACTGTTTAAATCGGCGAATCTGTGTACTTGGGACCATTGGACTAGACGAGACATAAAAAATACAAAACATTTACCTGGTACCAAATTATAATATGTTGGACGTGATGCAGTGTATACCAAATGTTGACAATCGTCCCAAATCAAATAAACTCATGCTATAACTCAATATCAATGATGTTAATAGAAAGTCCATTTAGTACAAGTGTAAGAGACAATGCAAGAGATGATTGAAGGATATAGTGCATCTGAAAAGCATGTACCATGATATTAAACTTGTACTAAAGTGTAGGTAACAATTTCAAAAAGTGTTAATTTTGTATCAATAATTTACTTGGAAATAAAACAATGTGCCATCTTGTTTAAGGTAAAACATGATATGACAATTAAACTATGTTAAAAATAAAAGAATAGCAATGCGACTTAACGTCTATAATGGTATAATTGTACATAGAAAAAACTTAGTTAAAGATTGAGTGGAGTTAATGAAGGTAAGATGCTTGCTTGAAGGTCCTTCTAAGTTATACAAGATAGCTACCGTAAGCTATATTATGATTAGTGTCAGATAGTACCTCCTAAGTCCATGAGTCGTGGTTCTTTCTATACAAGTACGAACTTGACATGTAAAAGTAGGAAAGGACTTATCTTGCTCGAGAGGGTGGTCTATGGTACTGGGCAAGATTTGAGGTTGAAAAAGTTAGCAGTGTCACTACTTGTAGCTTTTGAATCGTGAAATAACTAATGACAAGTGTGTACTTTGGCGAGCTCTATCAAAGCAAACCATACATAGTTAAAAATATAGCAATGTTAAGAAGTTTTTGACTATCATTTGTAACAAAATTTAATAGAAAACCACTATTTGTTCCCATCAAAGAGAATAACTTAATGTTTTAAAGCTTTATTAAAGACTTCCATGGTCATATTCGATCATAATTTGGTTCCAACTTTTTGGCTGAAGGTCAAGTACATATGTTGTGCTACAAACGGAGGCATGGAGATCCCTGCAAAATACCAAAAATAGCACAACATAGTGCATGAACGACAAGCTTGCATACCTGCTAATCATACTTGCTCATAATTTGAGCTATAAGCAAGAGGAGAGAGACAAAGAGTGACAGAGAGTAGGAAAACACGTGCAGGTGCACCTCCTAGAGCGGAGTGCTATGCCGACACGGCATGAGAGAAGAGAGGAGAGAAGAAGAATGACACAGACACTGGGTGCAATCTCCCCCCATGCTAGAGTGACCATTTCCCTCTTGCATGTATTTGATTTATAGATTTCTTGAATGGTCAATGTGAGTACAAACCGGCCGATCGGTCATAAATGGCCAAAGCTCATAAAAGAGCACTTGAATATTCAAATGCACATAGTATACATATCCGTTTGCATAGGCCTAAATTGGTCAAGCCTTTTTCACATGTCAGCTGTAATAAATAGTAAAATATCAATTCCATAACAATGAACATACCTCTCCATTGGAAAGCAATTGTCCTCAGTTTGCAAAGATAAGAATTTGCAAATGATACTTGTCAAAAACAGTGATAAGTATTTTGTGTCAAAATATCACATAGTAAAAGAAAAATTTATTAAACTAAACAACATTGGTTATGCCTGTTGTCATCCACATACTACATATTCTAGTGTCCCATACCACTAGAATAAGCAGTGTATGTCACACCTTGATGAATTAGGATATCATTGGTCACACTCATCATTCAATAATCTATTCTCATCAATCTCAAGTTCACTTTCATAAACCGTCGCGACAAAAAAGCATCATATACCAATTCCCAATTTAAGTCCAAATCCAAATAACTGCCAACATATACCCATTTCAAATCCAAAATCCAAATATCCTTCATTTTGTATACCCGGGCAACAAATTCATACCAGTTACAGTGGTGGCCAGCCACTGCAACATGATTTTGTGATCAGTATTGCCTAAATCAACGGATCTACACCAAAAGATGTGCTGCCTAAATCGGTGAATTTGCACTAATGCTACCTAAATCGGCGGATCTACACGGACAATTGGTGTTTCTTAAATCGACAAATCTTCACTAGGATGAGCATTTACACACTACCTAAACTGGTGAATCTGTGTGCTTATGACCAATGGACTAGACAAAACGTAAAGGAGAAAATATTTACCACCTATTTGACACCAAATTTAAGTGCATGTTTGTAGAAGGTAGTTACAAAATGTTGTTTATAGGAGTAGCTATACAACTGAATGTGAAGTGGTCTCAATTATAATGCTATACAATGCAAGTATAAACCACAATGTTAGAGATGTTAGATTTCATAGCTCAAAAAATAATGCAGATAAGTAGAGGAGGCATGTCTTTGAAAATGTGCAAGGGTATACTTCATGGTGCAAAATTATATGAGGTGTCTCTGAGAGGCATCTAGAAAGAAAGCAACTCACAAGAAAGAAAATTAAATGACCATTTATCAAACTAGAATATTAGACTGAGAGATTGTGCGATAGAAGTTTTAAATACTCTTATTAGATATATATTTGCAAATACTCAGGCAAGAAAATTCAAAGACTCTTGAAATACACGTAGAAATCAAATTGAAAAGCAAGCCATGTAAGCAAAGTTTGTGTACTTACGTCTTGCTGTCTGAATGTGATTGGGAGGTGTGTCATGATGCGGTAGGAGAGAGAGCCAGACAATACTATAAAAGGCTAGGTTAGTATGTATAAGGGTACAAAGAAAGTACCTTAGTATTTGATACAATATGGTTAGTGTTCGGTGACCTGATGTTCTATCCAGCTCTGTGTGAATCATTAGTAATTGAACATGTTAAAGAAGGTCAAAAATAAAATGCAATTCAAGATAAACACTTGGATTCAATATTGTAGACTAAATAAACGTACAGGGATTTACAACTCATAATGTGATTAAGTTTGAAAACATAACATTGAGTCATTTGAGTGAGAGGTTGTCAGGAGTTAGTAATAAACAAAAGATATATAGGTCGTGGGGGTCAAAAATCATGCTATGGTGTGGGTATATTGTATGGAAAGTGTTGAACTTGACGTGCCAAAAGGACAATAGAGTGATGAGGGCGTGTATATTCGTGGAAATCGTGAACGTCAAGGAGATAAACTAATGAAAAATGTGAGTTTACATCTTTATATGCAATGAAAATAATAGTTTCTTGTTGACTATCATATAACCTCTACTGTTATTCTTTATATAATATACACTATTAAGGTATTATAATTATTTTATTTATCTACTTATAAGGTTGTAATTTTTAATAATTTATTACATTAATTAATATGTTGATATATCATTATATAATGTAATTGTGATATACTAATACTATTTTCATCTATAAAACACATAAAATAAATAAACAATGAATTATTGTTATGTAGTATTCAATTTACATTGTATGGTATATATATTTTTACTTTATATCTACATTAATTCTAGTATCTTATTTCTATGATTTTCTTATATACTAGCATTGTGTATTATGATATTTAATAATATCTTCATTGATTGAGATGTATATGTCCAACTTATGATTTTACCTATATATTATATTGTATTTACTTATGGAATGTATTATGTTTTTCTATACCATTTATCTTCTATCTATAATAATAAGGACATATACTGCGAACATTGTACTATATGTCTACACTGTAACATACAATCTCGGTGGATCTAATACAATATCTCATGACAAAATAAAAGAAAGTAAAGTGAAAAAGTAGATTAAAAAGAACTAAAACTAAAACCCTAAAAACATCAGATTAAAATCATCATCATCATCTTCTATGCATGTGGATGCTTGGCGTTGTGCTAGAAAGTATTGCAGCAATCGTTTAAAAGCTTTGTGAATGTCCGCCTCTCTAGGGAAGCATAGTGGAAGGGGGGAAGGGAAAGAAAGAAATGAAAAGAGATGTTACATTACTCGTCTTCAAAAAAATGAGACCAAACTGATACAATCCTTATCTAAACCAGCCCTTGCAAGATGAGCTCACACAACTTCGACGAGACTACGACCGCCTGGAAAACCGCTTCCAAAAGCTTTGCCTTCGACTTTTGGACGTGCAGGCCTCCATCCACGCCTTAAACTCTATTCTAATATGCCTCACCAAGCACCTTCTCGGACAACCACCTTCCACTGACAACCACCCTCCACTGACACCAAGAAACCTCGCCTTGACCCCCCTAGCTCTATTTTCCCCAACCCTACACCATAGACATGTTTTTTTTTTCTCTTTTAATTTTATTTTGTAATAAGCCTATCAAGGCTCCCTTCTGCCCTCCTTTCGTAGATCTCTAATGTAGCCCAAATTTTTACGGATATCACATTATCTTTATCAGCTCTTGTATGATGTTGGGATTTATCACTAGTCTTTTGGTTTGCTTTAAATTGTCAACACTTCTCGTAGCACATGTAGTATGGCATAGTTTTTATGATTTTTTTTCATACATACGCAACACAATATTTCTCGCAATTTTGTCCGCATTGTTCTAGACTGCGTTTAATTAGCACAAGATCTCTCAAAGCCATTTGAGGTCCTATGTGATGCTTGTGGTGATTGCCTTGGAGCAGTTTTGCTTCAAGAAGGGCATGCCATAGCATAGGAGAGCCGAAGGCTCAATGCCGATGAATGGGTCTTGGACATATACGAAAAAAAGCGTTTAGCTATTCTACATGCCCTAGGCACATGGAAGCACTATCTCTTGGGAGCTCCTTTCATCCTACGAATGGATCACAAGCCTCAAGAACTTCATGACGCAAACCAAGCTCTCCGACAAACAAATGAGGTGGGAAAATTTTCTTTTGCAATCTAAATTTCATATTGCTCACATTGTTGGCAAGCACAATCAAGTGGTCGATGCACTTTCACGACAGCCAAGGGTAAATGTGATGTCTATATAAACTCACAATGATCTATCTTTTATGATAGATGAGTATGCTACTGTCCGAGAATTTAAGTACGTGACTACAGCCTTTGCATTAGGGAAGAAAAAAGAACCATTCACCTTGGAGGATGGTTATCTTCCAAATGGCAATAGGCTATGTGTTATTCACCCATACAATAACAAAGTCAAGTATGAATCCCATGCTTCTCATTATGCGGGGCATAAGGATTCCATAATCTACTCTTCGAGGAGTAAAAATGTATTTCTGTTGGCCTACCATGAAAAGTAAACATACCATGAAGAGTACGTTTCAAAATGCATGGTATGCCAAAAGTCAAAATTTGACCAAGGGAAGCAACTTGGATTGTTTTAGTCGACAGGCTTAGCAAGAAAACACACTCTATGCCTGTCAAAAAGACTATTAAGGCACATCAAATGACAACCCTTTTGAAATCTCAAATTTTCAAGTATCATGGCTTGCCAACATCCGTAGTGTTAGACAAAGATCCTAGAATGATCAATAATTTTTGGAAGGGTCTCTTTGAGAATCTACGAATTAGATTAAATTTCTCTTTTGGCCTATCCACAAACGGATGAACAAAGTAAAATAACTAACGTAACGATTCTTGATCTACTAAAAGCCTATGTCATAAAGGTAGATCAAAGTTCTTATTGAGAGAAGTACCTACCTCTTATAGAGTATACGTACAATGATATTGTACATACTTCTATGGGGGAAGGTACCTTTCGAGGATAAAGAGGAAAGATCCAAAAGTTCCTTACTACTTAAAGTACATGGGAAGATCTTCGCTGCTGATGAATATAGCTGAGACGTACAAGGATCTTTTCCAAAGATTAAAAAGGTTATATCCATCTCACAGAAAAGGCAAAAAGGGCTGCTGCTAATAAGCACATAAGAGCCTTAACCTTTAAGGAAAATGATTGGGTATTGCTAAAGTTTCTCAAGGCTCATCTAAGGTATACTACGGGCAAGAATCCTACGGACCACCGAGAGTATTATGCTAAACTAGCAAAAAGATACTATGGTCCTTTAAAAAATAAAACTTAAGCCAATCAATGAGATGGCTTATTAGTTAAAGTTGCCCAACCATTGGCTCATTCACAATACTAGCCATGTGAGCCTACTCAAGCCTTACAAAGGAGAGCCACCAAAAGAACCAATAATTGAGGACCCGCCAAAGATTGAGGATCAAGAATAGGTGTTGCAACCCAAATTGATTCTTCTAGATGAAGACAAGGTACTAAGAAACGATAAGATTATCCAATGATATCTTGTTAAGTTTAAGAATGCAAGAAACTAGCTTAAGGATAATATGAACCATGTCAATGCTTACAATGCTACACTAGAGTAAGCAAATGTAAATGCTTTCTAAATGAACAATGCTTTTGTCTTATAAGGCTAATCCTCTTTTGTGCACAAATTTAAATAGTATACATGCTTAGAATCATATTTGTGATGACAACGTCACTCAAACACCAAGTAGAATTTGTCACTCTACTTTGGGAGTATGATATGGACTAAACAACAGACATGCTTGTGGCAGCTAAGTCTCCCAAGCACCAAATGGACTAGTCATGCATTCTGGAATGATGTCGTAGGGTGAAAAGGGATCCTCTACCCACTAAGAAACGTAGACTAATGACTAAGACTTTATCTCTTCTACCTCATAGTCGAGGACGACTATGATTTCAAGAGAAAGAGGTAATGTCATAACATCTAATATCTAACCAACCCAAATGATTCTCTCATATTAAACTAATCATTTAATGTGGGAGAATAAACTGGAACAAGGGCTAGAATATAGACATGTGCTTATGGATCTGTCTCAACACGGGGCCAAGGTTAAAGGGGTTCCAAATGAGAGATGGTCTGTTAAAGAGCAATGCTACCTAATAGAGCTTAAAGACCTTAGGGTTAGCTTCATAAAGACATCCAAAAGTTAGTGTAAAAATTCCTTTGACCTTAGGCAAGCTAGGACTGACCTTGAGGTGGGAATCCTACCCAAGCATGAGGTGCTTGTCGTTCTTGCTAACTAAGGTGCTTAAGGTGTTTGTGGGAACCTTGCCCAAGCTTGAGGTGCTTCTCATGCTTAAATGACTAAGGTCCTTTAAGTGTTAAATTCAAACATGATCTCTCAAGAGGCATAAACAATTTTCATGTTTAAATGACTAAGGTGCTTGAAGTGTTCAATTCAAACATGATATCTTAAGAAGCATAAAAGACACATGTCAAGATCCTCCCCATTTGGCCCTCATGATGTGCTTGAATTCTCCAATGAGAATTTAGATGCATAAAAATAAATAATTAATTTCTTTCTCTCAAAGAGGAAAAAGAGGACACATGTCCCAATGATATAATCAAATAATGAGAGAGAGAGAGAGAGAGAGAGAGAGGGGTGGATAAGCATGAGAGGGGGTATACTCTCCCACACCCACACACACTCTCTCTCTCTCTCGTTGTGTGCAGTGCAAAGTACAAGAGCTCCATCTTCTCCTCCAAGCTTGTTGAGAAGTTGAGAGCCTACACCAACACTCTTGGCTATGGAATGCAAATCCAACCAAGAGCCATGCTTCAAAGCTTAATTTTGCTATCTTCTTCATCTTCATCACTATGATATTATTCTATGCTAAGCAATAAGAGTGATAATAAGTGAGGAACTATATCTTTTTTCTATGAATGATTCTTCTTCCTCTTCCCTACCCTCATTCCCCGCTAGCTCTCTCCACCTCCGAAGGTGTTTGACGCCTTGGGACTGAGGCTCGGGATAGTTAATGCTTTTTGCAAATTTTATGTTATTCTCATGATGCATGAAGCTTTCCATCTTCATTGCATCACCTAGGTCACAAGGAACACAAAGATTGTATTGTAACAAGTCTCTCTTGATGGGAGAATCTATAATACAAATGCCTTTTGGAGGGGGGAACCGGCATTAAGTAAATACGGTCCTCAACTATTTTCATGCTCTCAATACTCTCTCTTGCCAAAGTATTGCTCATGCCAAGTTAATCAAGTACTATGTTTATGTTGCTACCATCAATTAAGTTCACCCTCTATGTTCTCAAAGTAATCTCACCAAAATGCTCACTCTAATTCTCTTAATTCCGATGTTCTCAAAGTTCATAGGCCATTTCCATTACATTGGTATCAGAACATTTGGTTTCTCTTTTCTTGCTTAAGAAGAGAGGTCCTTAAGTAGCCTTTTAATGGTTGAT
The DNA here is from genome assembly GCF_014529385.1 of Adiantum capillus-veneris. Lineage (NCBI taxonomy): Eukaryota > Viridiplantae > Streptophyta > Polypodiopsida > Polypodiales > Pteridaceae > Adiantum > Adiantum capillus-veneris. The sequence continues at coordinate 129,375,246 of NC_140936.1, forward strand.
TTTGTTAATTACATTAGGGTAAGTGGGATTGGGATCTATTATCGATTTTGTTGAGCCCACTATGTGGGATATGGTGCACACATTGGGAGATTTGGTCTTAATAATGGGGTCTTTTTAGACTTGCTTACGGCTTTACCATTATTGAGCCATAAGAATTTCAAAAGGAGCTAGCCCTCGGCAATTCTACAATATTAGACCCACTCCACTGCTCTCTATACTTAACCAATTCGAGCCGCGGGTGTAAATACTTAAGTGCTGGTTTTCAAAGTCTAAGAGGAGTAGCAACTAAGGTTTTAGATTGCCAAAGAATACACGAAGTAAACACATAAGTATAATTAGCATGGATGACAATAACCAAGAGAATAGAATGAACATTGGTAACTTTGATTTTTCACATGAAGGTGCTAATGATGATGCCCCCATGTTTGTCAATTATCTTGTTACTGGGTTGCAGCAAGCTATGGGCAACCCTTCTTTGCAAGCCAAAGTTACTCAACAACTTCGTGCTTATGGGATTTCCCTTCCTCTCCAAGAGGAGAGAGAGCTTATGAGGCCTCTTGATGAGACCCCCAAAAGAAGACTCTCTCCCATACGAGAGGAGGAATCCAAAGAACAAGAAAATAATGAATCCCTAAGTTCCTCTGAAAATATGGCTCCACAAAGATGACGGTCTAGACGATCGCCAACTCCTCCCAAGAGGAAACAATCAACACACAATCCTTCTCCTCGTCACCCCGAAAGGGAAGAGAGGAAACAAAGGAAGAAAAGTTCAAGAAAGAGGTCACACTCTTCTCCTTCTTCTTCACCTTCCTCCTCTTCCGATGAAAGCTATCGCTATTCTTCTAGAGAATACAAGAGGGGAGGACATCACAAATCATGCCCTGCATGGTGAAGGTCACAAAAGCTGAAGAAGTTCAAAGAGGGAAGAAAGAGTATCTCTTTTCTCACCTGTGATGGTACCTTTGGTGCCACTGACAAAGTATTGGCCTTCATCCAACAATTTGATGCGGCCTTTGGAGACGAGGGCTTCATGGAGTCCTCCAAGCTACACCATGTAGCTATGCACTTTCAAAAATCGGCTCGTCAATGGTGGGCTAGCCTTTGTGGCAACAAGGAAGCCCCAAAGACATGGAAAACTCTACAAGTTTCCATCATGAAGCAATTTCTTGCAAGTGATACAAAGGACAAAGTACTAAAGTCCACTTGTCTCTCTCCCCGCCTTTGTAGGTAGTGGTATTTGGGGAGAGAGATTAGTCGTTGAAGAGATGCACTTGTGTAAGTAGTCTTCCTGGGAGGGGAGAGAGAGAGAGAGAGAGAGAGAGAGAGAGAGAGAGAGAGAGAGAGAGAGATAGTGGGGGGAGGGGGGGTAGTAAAAGCTTTTGGCCAATCACAAAGTCTTGAAGGCTACTCTTCCAAGAGGTCTTATGGCCACCAAAGAGGCTGCAACAAAAGAATGAAGGAGAGAGAGACGAGTTGATGCTCGTGGTTGGTGAGAGAGAGAGAGAGACGTTCTTCTGAGAGTGGCATCGATAGAAAATGAGTGTGTGTGTGTGTGCATGCATGAGTGAGTGAGAGAGAAAGATGTCAGGTCACTGCATGCGTGGTTGGTTTGGTGGCCGCAGAGTGAGAGAGAGAAAGTTGAGTGACTATGGGCAAAGATTTTGGTCGTGCTGCATGTGATGGGGGGTTGTTTGGTTGCATGCAACACATAGAAAAGCACGGGTTGTTCTAGTGGCTTCAAGTTGCATGCCGACTAATGAATTAATGGAGAGAGAGATAGAGAATAGTTGAATGAGGTGAGAATAAGAGAGAGTGAACGAGAGGTGGACTGGTAGGTTGGTGGGTGGGCCGCATCAGAATGATATGGGTAGTTATCATGCTTGTCTCACACACTTGAGTTCTCCAGTTACGAGCAGTTCAGGGCTGTAAAAGGTGTGAGTGTTATGTGTTTCCAACGAGGGACAGAGAGTGAGAGAGAGAAATGAATGGGCGGATGTGGGGGAGATTGAGAGCGATACACTGGCTCTGTGTGTGTGTGTGTGTGTGTGTGTTGTGTGTGTGTGTGTGAGAGAGAGAGAGAGAGAGAGAGAGAGAGAGAGAGAGAGAGAGTGAGAGAGAGAGAGAGAGAGAGAGAGAGAGAGAGAGAGAGAGAGAGAGAGAGAGAGAGAGAGAGAGAGAGAGAGAGAGAGAGAGAGACCGATGATAAATGGGAAACATTTTGCATGAAGGCTTCTGGTGTGAAGTGGAAAGTAAGAGAGAGAAAAAAAAATAAAAAAAATAAAAATGAAATGCGCTCAGTGTGCTGGAGAACTGTCGTCCATGTAAAAGCAAGTTCAGTGATCAGACGGCAGAGCAGTTGCAGTCCCTGCCTGCCAAGCCAAAAGTAAGTCAAGCCAATTCGGTGGGTGGGTAGTATACCATCCAACACGGCATGCGGGTGGTGGTTGAGCCCATGTAGCGCTAACAGTGTTTTATAGGCGTTCCAGTTGTGTGCTAATGTAGAGGTGAGGTACAAACAAGCGATGAGCGCTGTTAAGGTTTGTAAGGAGTTAACACATGATAAATTCTTTTATTTAAAATTTTAAAATGCTGCTTTTGGGATCATTCCTATGACAACAAGGTTTCAAGCTTATTTTTATGCTTTTAGCAACGGATTTGGCCAATCCTTAACTCTCCCTTCGACATTGCACAATGGGAAGGACCCGACGATCAATTGGAATTCGTCAAGACAAATGTGACAATCGATACTAATCGGGCCTAGGTCTTATCCGGACAATCTTAGTGGTTGTCAAAATTCTTTCCATGGAGTCTTTTAAAAAATCCATCTTATTCCATTACTACCTGCGTGTAATCATAGTTGTCTTGCTTGGATACCTAATCCTAGTCCTTCTTCTCTATTATACACATATTGATGTCATATACCCATAAGCACAATCGAATGCTCATTGATGCATCAACTCAAATACAATTAGCTTTCACCTTTCATAAGTGATTAATTTCTCTACTATAAGATCTACTTAGCCACACCTAGCTATAAATTATTCAAGCATAAAAACCTTGTCTCCTAGTGAAGATGGAAAAGCAAAAGTAGAAGAAAACAAAAACTACTAGGATAATGTTAAAACACACTTAGCTTTGGTAGATTGCTTCTAAAATTCTTTGTATCTATATAAATTTGCAAATCCAGAAGCGTGTCCATGGCTCTGATATCACTGCTACAAACGGATGCGTGGAAGACCCTGCAAAATACCAGAGAGAACATATACTGCAATCCATGAAACAGACAAAACTGCATACCGTGCTAAGAGGAATGGCCAACCCAATGGACAATCTAATGTAGTCACTCGAAATCCAAACCAAAGACCCTTCAACAAAAACCGCCCCAACGGTGCTACTGTTAACCTCATCGAAGATGCTAATCCCAACGGCATGAAGTGGAAGCCAATTACAGTGAGGAATATGATTTGAGTATGATCACGATGACAACCCATCTTCAGGTACTCCTATATCTCCTCACACTTTGTTTAAAGTGCAAGGCACAGTCAAGGGAGAAAGTGTCACCATTCTTTTAGATGATGGCAGTAGCCATGATTTTATTTCTGCACGATTGGCACAACTCTCTCTCTCTCTCTCTCTCTCTCTCTCTCTCTCTCTCTCTCTGTTAAATTTATTCACCTCCAAAGTCAAAATTATTTTTAATAATCGGCATTTTAATTGCAAAACCCAAGTCACTTTAGAAGTTTGCATTGGTGAATTTACACAAGCACATACATTTTTGGTAGCACCATTGCATGGTCTTGATATGATTTTGGGAATGCCATTTCGTCATGAATTTGATCCGTTGATTAATTATAAAACGGATTGTTTTCATCATTCTATTGATCTCTCTTCCCCCTTATCTCATCTATAGGTGAGCTTTACAACATAAAATAAAATAAAAAACCATTTTAAATTTAGTTATATATATTTTTAGAAAAAATTTAGAGCATAGGAATCATGATAAAAAATAAATTAGTTAAATGTAGTTTTAAAGGTTTTGAGTTAAAAATTTATCTCCTCTGTGTGAAGTATATTTTACAATGGGAGGTAAATTAAGTAAAGTGGTTAGTGATTACTTTCCTTGTGTAGAGGAAACTCACACTTGGAAGTGATTTAAGATAGTTAAAGTTAGCAGTTATTTGCTTTGTGTTGAACTATGTTGACACTTAGAAGTAACTTAAGTTAGATAGTCAAAGTTAGGAGTTACTTGTTGTGTGTTGAACTATGTGGAACCACTTAGAAGTAACTTTAGATAGTTAAATTAAGTTAGGAGTTACTTGTTGTGTGTTGAACTATGTGGAACTAACTTCGGTTAGATTTATCTAATGATTGTCTGTTATGTGTAGAGTAATACTCACACTATAGACAATTTAGGTAGATTAAATATTAATCTCTGGCTTTGTGTAGAGGTATTCTCACACCTAGAAGAGATTTAGATAAGTAGTGAATTTTGATTGCTTGCCATGTGTGGAGTTACACTCACACTTGGAAGTTATTGAGATAGATTAAGCAATTTATTTATCATGATTCAGGTATAGAGTGAAAGCTCACACTTGATTTTTTTTATTTTTGGTATTTCTAATTTAAAGAGAATGAAAATTTATGTTTTTTTAAAAAACGATGGCGAATAAAGTAATGTAAATGGTATTAGAGTTCGATTTTAGTTGTGTATTTAGTAATTAGTCTTGTTTGAGTTTGTAGATTTTAAGAAGATGGTGAAAAGATATGAGTGAAACTATGTAGATGAATTGGTCAGTGGAAAGACTACATCAACGTTGAGGTGTAAGACCTACAACCATAATTTTAGCTGAAATGCTCGTGCAGGATAAAACAACATGTGTTCAAAATTCGTGGAAACGTGATAGCTTGCAAAACCCCCCCAAGAGGTATTGAAGAAAAAATTCCGGAGTGGGCGCTCACGGCAAAGAGAGCACATCTTGAGGGCAAAAAAAAGGGAGGTCCCAAAATGATGGCTCCATCTATGACTAGGGATGTGGATATGACACTCGAGAATGATAAAAAACCCTCCCTTGACTCATGCTCAAGGTCAAGGAGGGTGTCATTAATCCTTTGTTGGGGCTTTTAGCTCTAATCCTACCACAAGCTCTCCTAACATAAGCCGAAGTGAAGCATGGACTGGAGGAGAACCTGCACCAAGTGGTTCTACTTTGTTGCATGTGAAATTCCTTTTAATATCATTCGAAATTCTATCTTCAAAGATGCTTTAATGAGCACAACGAAGAAGGGTTTTGTGGTACCTGATTATAATAAGATGTGTACAAAATATTTAGATAAAGTGAAAACTACATCAAAGAATATTTTAAAGCGCACAACTCTTGATTATGTGCCACAATATGGATGCACAATTTCTCTAGATGGCTGGACAAATTGTCAAAAGAAACCATTGATTAATGTGATGTTGATTTGTCCAAGAGGTTCCATCTTTCTTGAAGCGATCAATACATCCCTGAAAGAGAAAACTAGTGGATATCTTGCTGGTGTATATGAGCGTTGAATCAGAAGAGCAGGGGGACCTAAGAATGTGACAGCCAGTGTCACAGATAATGCATCTAACTACAAAGCAATTGGAAAACCAAATGAAGCAAAGTATCCAAAGTTTATATGGGTTCCATGTGCTGCTCACACTTTGAATCTGCTCTTAAAGGACTTTGGAAGTGTTCCTTCTATTAAGCAAACTCTTCTAGATGCAAACCACTTGGTGAAGTTTATAAGAGAGCATTCATTTTCTTATGCTTTATTTAGAAAAAAGTCCCCAACAAAAAATTTACAGATTTTTTGTGTGACTCGTTTTGTGAAGTGTATTACGTTCTCTCTACATAACAACAGGTTAAAGCAACCCTTGTTGAAAGAGTGACAAATAGAACATGGGACATTTGGCTTGATAAATATCCCAAGTATGAACCTACTGCTTCCAAACACTATTAGCTTGTAAACTCTCCTGTTTTTTTAGAGAAATGTAGACAAGATTGTTACTTCACTCATCAGATATGATTAGTGGACAAAGAAGCCTCGATCTTTGGATGGGTTTACTGGTACATGCATGAAGCCTGTTGTTGCGGTTAAAAGACTGTACATCTTATGCAAGAAAAGAGAAATCCATGATGAGGTTGTTTACCAAAAGACGATGGGAGCAGTTGCATACTCCTTTACGTGGAGCAGGGTTCGTCTTAGATCCCAAGTTCCAAATGCACGATCAATCTTCAAATAGTGAAGTGATCAGTGATTACAAGAAAGCGTGTTTCCAACTATTAGGCAACGTGGATGGACAGGTGGCATACAAGAAGACAACATATACTAGCAGAGAAGGAATGTTTGGGGATCCTTGGTATATAGATGCTATCAAGACTATGAGCGCACCAGTTTGGTGGAAAGAGTACGATAGAGAAAAGTGGAACTTCAACATGTGGCTATGAGAGTATTGTCTATTGCCGCCTCAAGTGGTAACTGTGAAAGAAATTGGTCTTCATTTGCTTTCGTGCATACTAAAAAATGAAATCGATTATGCCCTAAACGAGTTGCGGACTTGGTGTATGTATTTTGTAACATGCGACTTATGCATATTAAGCCATCAAAGTTAGCCACACGTGCCACTGAAGAGAGCTACAGACGCTTTCAAACACACGAAGCAATTGCAAATGAGCTCAGCTACGATGATAAAATGGAATGGAACCCGGAAGATATTGATCCGGAATGTTTGGATGTCGAAAAAATTGATGACATGGTGCCTGTGATTGAGGGGACGGATGAGCTATAAAGTTTGTACTAGATTCTCAATTAATTTTATAATGCAAAAGTTGTGTGGAGTTTAGCTTCACAATCTCTCTCTCCTCTTCTCTCTCTCTCTCTCGCTCTCTCTCATTGTCTCTCTTTCTCTCCATCTTCTTTCTATCATTGTCGGAAAGAGGGAGGGAGAGAGAATAAAACTTAGACAATTGCAACAACATCCAACATGTTCATTTGTTCCAACAAATAGAGATTTACATATCAAAAAGAGGTTTTAGTTACAAATCTTGAGATTTAAGATACAAAAAGAGCTTACTATTTTTTGGGAGATTTAATTTAAATCATGGGTTGGATCCCATAAAAGATCAGATACGTGAAATTTTGAATTGTCGAATGAATCACTTGGACCCGCATTGCCTATCTCTTCTTTGATTACAGGCCCATATCTTGCCTCGTACCATGCCAACTTTATTTCTAGCTATGCTATACGAGCGCACATCATGGCTAGGGTCTCTCATTGACTTGCTAAATCCATGCCTTGGGTTGCGAGCTGCTCAATGACTGTGGTTTCTTCGGGCAAATATGTGTAACCTCTCTTGCGAGGAGGGTCTTCTTGATTGGCTTCCCGTGCATGAATCTTCTCGATTGGGCGTCCTTTGCCGACGCCTCCTATAGTGGAACGATCGTTCCAATCTACTTTGAGCCGCAATACATATTAACAATAGCATTGTTGCACAAAGTAAATTGCCACTTGATTATTATTTAGTGGCGATTTGTATACTTGGATAAATCTTGAAAGGATATTTCTTGCGAGGACAGTGTGTTGCAAATCTGAAACTTTCAAGGGAGCGAAAGCCTTAGCATTTTCTCTAACTTTAATAATGTATTGTGTACAAAACGATTTGGGCATAGCTGTCTGCATTGCCCGTAATTCAGTGGCTCTCCTTGAAGTTCCAATTCATCTTCTTGGGAAGCCTAGCCAAAGCACTAAGATTTCCTTGAGCCACCCGAATCTCTTCCTCTTTGTAAATTTGTTGTTCCAATGCATGATTAAGCAAATGATCATTAGGCTGTTGTGCATTTTGGTATTGAGCAATATCTTCCATGCCTGAAATGCAAAACAATTAACTTTAATGAGGAAAGCCTTAGCACTTAGAAAAGAGAGATGGTTTAGAGGATTTCGGCGATCCAACTTGAAATACTTTAAAACCCTAACTTGAAGAACTTTAAAGCGGTAACTAAAAATACGATTAAAGATCTAGTTTGAAATATCACCACACATTGCACACCATTAATGACAAAAAATATTGTTACTGGTCTAATCATCACAACAGGCCTCAAGCCAGATTTGGTTACAACATGATAACCCCATATTTTAGGCCTATATAAAAGTTTGGAGAATTTCCCACTGGCAAGATGTTTGTTTACATTTTAACAAAATTCACGCTTGAGAACCTCAGAGGGCTCTAGAATACATGAAACCAAGCATTTAAGCATACAGAGAGACTATATATATCAGATGCTTTGGTGAAAGGAGGAGGACTGGTGCTGATATTTTCAGGGGCAGCCCATGGATAATCTCGTTCAAATTGAGCTCTAGTTTGAGGGTTGAGATTTGGCAGCTTGGGAAATGTTGCCAAAGTGTTTGATGGTGTACTTTGTCCTTAGTTCGTGATCCCAGCATACACTTCTTTCTTAGTAGAATATTTCTAATGTGTAGATTGTTGTGAATGAAGTCGTGACTATGCACGAATTTGATCATCTACATAAGAGCATTGTAGATCGGCAAAATGTTATCTATGAACTATTGTACAGTTCTAGATGTGTGCTGAAACTCTTTAAATGTAGTCTTGCTTCCATCATGATGACATGCCTAAATCCACTGCTCAAGGTGACCTCCATTCCAAAGCTTGAAGATCAACATAGGCCTTTTGCTATAACGAACAAGAGCATGAGGCAATATCATGCCACGATGCTAAATAGTAGTAGCAGTTGCTTCCACTAGCACTGTTTGTAATATTGGCTTGCTTCCTATCTGGTCCTTGTAGATCTTTGCCGCATAGACAAGATCTTTGAAGAGAGGATGGGCCATAAAAACTTGTTTCACATTTGCAAAACGTCCTTCATCTAATTGGGGTGCTTGCAAGTGAAAGATAGAATGTTCCCCAAGTAAGTGTAGGACAGGAGGACATGTAGTATCATCCAGGTGTATAGCTAAGGGCTCGACACGGGAAGGAGGAGGCACATCTTCTTCTGTCCTAGGACGTTTAAATTGAAGAGCCTTCGATCTTATCCTTTCTCTTCAATTCTGAATGTAGCTGTGCCATAAGCTGCATTCGCTCTTTGATTCCAGGTTTGGATTTGATTTCTAAATGAACTATACTCTCAAAGCTTCTAGTGACCTGGCCCAATAATTGCTTTACTGTGTTATGCATTACTCCATCAGTGTGTAGAGCTGGGTCAAATGTAACAGGGAATGCACTTCATAGTTTCAGTCGACACTGTTTCACAAGTTCAATCACGAAATCATCAAACTTTGCCTGTAGTGGATCAAATGACTGATGCAAATGACCATCTGAAGTTCCATAGAGAGATAAAACTAGAGCATCACAAATGATTTTGTGATGTTGACGCCTGAACTTTGTCTCTACCATCACTGAAGCTTGAAAATACATGAAGCAAGTATAAGTAAGGTAGATCTAGAATAGATATAAATTTGAGATATATGATTGTAAATAGTTCTAAACAAAAACATTTCATGGACAATAATAACAGTCAGCAACAAAAGATCTAAACATATATAATTCCTCCACGTGGTGGTCAAGAACAACCAAAGATGAAAAAGCATATAATACCAATCTCCCTGTAGTGTGATGTGATAGTCAACAGTAGTCAGGGACAAAGGATTTAAAATACCAAGCCCCTCTCTACAGTGCAACACGGTGGTCAACAACAGCTAGAGATGAGAAACTTATTAAATCCAATCAACCTACAGTGCGACGCAATGGGCAAAAATAGCCAGGAGCGGAAGATGTAAGATATCTATCCCCTTCCTATAGTGCGACACTATGGTCAACAACAACCAGAGATGGAGAATGTATTAAAATACAATCTTCGTGTAGTGTGATGTGATGGTCAGCAACAACCAAGAAAGAAGGATTTAAAAACCTTAAACCTCTCTTTGTAGTGTGAGACGGTGGTCAACAACAACAAGAGATGAGGAATCTATTAAATCAAATCTTCTATGGTTTGACATGATGGTCAACACAAACCAAGAACGAAGGATTTGACAACCCTAAACCCCTTCCTACAGTGCGACACAGTGGTCAGCAACAGATAGAGATGAAGATCTATTAATTAAATCCAATCTTCTTGCAGTGCGATATGATGGTCAACAACATCCAAGAACAAAGGATTTTAAGCCCTTTCCTGAAGTGGGACACGGTGGTCAACAACAGATAGAGACAAAGAATCTATTAAACCCAATCTTCCTGTAGTGCGATGCAATGGTCAACAACAACTAGGAAGAAAGAATGCAAGATAGCTAATCCCTCCCTGCAGTGCCACTTGGTTGTCAACAACAACCAAGTGGACAAAAAATCTAATTGCACATCCTAAGCTACTCTCAACAGTGCAACACGGAGGTCAGTATCAGTCAAGGACGAAGCGTCTAAAGCCTAACCCCCCCTTGCAGTGTGTCACGAGGATCAACACAACCAAGGACGTGTGTCTAAACTCTCTCTCTTTGCAGTGTGACAAGGGGGTCAACACAGCCAAAGACAGTGACAAACCTGAAAACTAACACTAAGGTGTGATCAAAGCTCCACAACAACAGCACTAGCAAATACAACCTGCAAACTAACACTGAGGTGTGAGCAAAGCTCCACAACAACAGCGCTAGCAAATACATCTTTACAGAAAAAAAACATAAAAAAGCAGTAGAAGAGATTACGTGACAACCGTGATGGCACTATCGCTATCGGTGATGTCACTCTCTCTGCTCTCTCTCTCTCTCTCTCTCTCTCTCTCTCTCTCTCTCTCTATCGGCGATGTCAATGTCGCAACAGTTTGTTCAAACTGTCGCAAAGCCTTTTTTTTTAATAAAGCAAACAGTATTTGGATCAAAATATTGTTCGATTGAAATATGGTTTATTCGGAGATACGTGTATAATTTGGGTATACAATGTATAATACCAAAATATACATACAATTTTTGTTATACAAACGTATAAATGCAGCTTACTGCTTGACACTTATGCACAAGATGATGATTTCAAAACCATATGGTTGCTTATGATTGACAATTCTGTGCACACATTTTTGGAATACACTATTCAAGAAAACTTTCTTTATTTCAAACAGAAATTGTGTGTAACTGAACCTTTTCATACATTGATCATTGAAGAGTTGCACAAACCACCCTATGCTAGACATAGAGGATTTGCTACTACTTTTCAAAACTTATGTCGTGATTTCTATTGGCTTGCTACGAAAATTGATGTTAAGCAGTATGTTTTCACTTGTTTGATTTGTCAAAAGATCAAAGCAGCAACATATAAGGAATTGGGACTTTTACACCGTCTCTCTATCCCGGAAAAACCTTGGGAACATATTTCAATGGATTTTGTTACTAAATTTTCACTCACTGTTCACAAGCATGATATGATTTGGATTGTTATTGATTGTTTTTCTAAACAAGCTTACTTCATTCCTTGTAAGAAAACACTCATAGCACATCAAGCTTCACTTCTATTTCTTAAAGCTGTCTTTCCACATCATGGTTTACCTGTCATAATATCTGATCGGGATTCCAAATTTTGTAGTGCTTTTTGGACTACTGTTTTTGAAAATCTTGGAAATACACTTGATTTTACTTCTGCATTTCATCCTGAATCTAATGGTCAAACGAAAGTCACTAATCGCACTATCATTGACTTGCTTAAAGCTTATGTTTCTCCTCAACCCACGAAATGGGATGGTTACCTACATATTCTACAATTATAACAACACCATTCACACTTCCACAAGTAAATCTCCATTTGAAATTGTGTATGGTCATTCTCTACCTACTCTTGCTTCACGTATTTCTAATGTTGTGTCTACCGCGCTGATGATTTTACTACTAATTTCAATGATGTTTATGCAAGTGTGCATTCTGCCATTAAACACTCAAAGGAACTTTACACTAAGCATATTAACAAGCACCACAAGGCACACCAATTTAAGGAAGGTGATTATGTTATGCTTCACATTGAAAAACGAAGGATCAAAAGTGTTGATACTAATATTTTGGGTAAACTTGCTCCTCGTTTTTATGGTCCATTAATTTTTTTTGATGTGATCAATGATGTTTCATTTCATTTAGACTTACCTTCACATTGCCACATTCACAATGCATTCCACATTAGTCTTTTAAAAACTTTCAGAGGACCCCTACCTACACAACACATTTATGAGGACCCACCTGCACTTATGGACCAAGAAGAACAATTCATCCTTGCACAAAAGGTTGATCATGAGGCCACCACCACACACACTGGTATGATTTATATCCACTATCTTTTGACTTTCAAAGGCCACCCTAGAGAGGATGCCTGAAAAGTTTTTCCGCAACTTCCCATACCTTCTCCACACTTTCCATCACTCATGGTCCAATTGATTCTCTAGTGAGCAACTAAGGACAATTGCTATCCTTGGTGGGAGGGATGTTATGAGACTAGATACCTCCTGTTGTATGTGGTTAACTGCAATTGGGATAGCTGGCTTAATGGTTATTATGTGCTGTCTATTTGATTTTACTAGTAGTGAGTTGATGACAATTTGTAGATTGGAATTTTGGGAGTTGAAAAGGAGGCACTGACAAATGATAATCCTCTCGGTCAATTTATCCATGCACAATGTTTTAGATTTCCATTCAATAAGCCACTAGTGATGCCTATAAATATTTCTAGTGAGAACTCACCCTTAGGGGACATGTAGTAAGTGATGTGCTCCACTCAAGTACGAAAGTGGACTAGTTGTAAAAGAGGGGTCTCCAATTTTAGCGCCCATAACTCAAATAATAAATTAATTAACAAACTCCACAAGAAGGGTTCCGTGGAGTTTGGGGCTAGGATTTTAGGTCTTTCTTGTGTAGATGCTCTCAATTTTCCCTTCCCTCACTCTTATACTATGCTGTATTATTCTGTGTGCTCCGTGATTATGTTTGCATCTCTTACAATCCATCTTACACTCTCTTACACTCTATCCTTGTCAACCTTTTGTCTTGTGTGTGTGTGTGTGTGTGTGTGTGTTTTTTTTTTTTTTTTACATAGTCTAGGTGTGTGTACTTGGATTTGGGAGAGAAGGTGACATGTTGATGGTGAAGTCTGTGAAGAATTGTGAATTGTCCAAGCAACCGGTCTACCCTGTTCTCCCAACAATGGTATTAGAGCCCGAGGTTTGAGAAAATCGGCAATCAAATTCAAAAGTACACGAAGAAAATTGCGAATCGGCAATATCAAGTCCGAAAATTGAAGCTAATTGGTGATCAATCAAAAAATCGACCAATTAAACACGTTTTTGGATAATCAAATGTTGGTATGCCAAGCTTTTATTTGAAAGTCAACCGCTAAATTTGTGTCTTCTAAAGATGAATTTGAGAGGTTTACGAAGAGGGATTTGAGAAAACATCAAATTTTGAAGACTTTGAATCAAATCAGTGAAATGGTGCACGACATTGGGAAGCCTTAGAAGGATTTTGGGTGGAAGCCATGACTAAGAAATGCGGCATCGCACTCCATTGAAAAGAGGTTAGAAGTGAAAAAATTTGTTGGAGGATTGAGACAGGTGGCCAATCAAGAAAAGCCGTGGACAAAAACCTTTTGTAGATTAAATGGAAAATTGACCACCCATTATCCAAATTCTTTGCAATCCATCCTTGAAAAATCCCTCGGCTACCCACTCTTTGCCTACTCGACGACCGCCACCATAGTTTCAAGGGTAATGCATTGGCCAGAGTTAAGCCGACCGTACAAATTAAATTCTAGAATAAAGAGTAAATTATCTTGCTGATTGTTATTGCCCTCATTTTTGGAGACATGGGAGGTTGGATGTCGGCAAAAGTTCAAATTGCTCTGCACACTACTTGTAACCAAACTTGGTGCTTTATATTTTTGGACTAGACGCCACCACCGATCGTCAAGCTAAGTACCCATTTATTTTTGCTTATCCCTTTATTATTCTTTCTTAACATTATCCTACATATCATCATAAATATATACACTCACAACCCTTTATTTTAAAAAAAATGTTAAAAAAAGAGAAAAATAAATAAAAAGAGTAGGCAATGATGGCACTTCATCCACAGCCGCCCATAATTACTGAGCAACTCGCTAATTTGCAACAATCTCTCACTTATGAACGCATGTGAAGGCAAGACATTGAAGACAAATTACTGCATTCTGCATGCATAGAATCTGCAACAGCACCAAAGCAAAATAAAATTAGCAAAAAATCCTTCACTTTCAAGGGTTTCGATGGCACTAAAGATGCTAACACAGTTCTAACATGGCTTAGTCAGTTAGATGACTATTTTCATGATGAAGATTTTCCCGAACGTGAAATGGTAAAGTGTGCATCAAATCTTCTCACCAGTAGCGTGCATCGTGGTGGAACGCCACCAAACATCATGGTAAAAGAAAACATAATTGGCATTGATTTAAAAAGTTATGTTTACCTCAATTTTAACCCAAAGAGTATAAAGCTAAAGCACGATGCCAGTGTGATTTAATTTGACATGGTCAAAATGAAGATGTACAGGGCTACATTGATTGTTTTTAGAACTGTTTAATTCAATTGCAAGCTATTGAATCGCAGGAAATTGAAGCGTAAGTATATATCTGGCCTAACACTACAAATTGGTGGTGGTCAATTAGAAACGTTTGATCCGGATTCACCATCAAAGGCTATTAACTTGGCTCTTAATGCGAAGAGAAGAAAGGTGGACAACCTTCTCACACCGAAAAAATTGCTAACACTAATCGTAACAAAAAATCTTCTTCCTCTCCTATCTTTGTGAGGAACAAACATCAAAGCCGTATCTTTTCCAAGAGATGCAGATAAGATAACTCTGCTACAACTTCACAACAACACACAGCAGCGAGGCAACCAAAATCCTTGCAACCAACGTCCTGATAAAAACTCTAATGGTAACAAAAAGGTGAAGTGTTTCAAACATTTCCACTATGGTCACTATGCACATAAGTGCCCAAAAGGTCATGCTAAGAGCAATGGACAACCCAATGGACAATCTAATGGAGTCACCCGAAATACAAACCAAGAACCCTTCAAGAACAACCGCCCCAACGGTGCTACTATTAACGTCATTGGAGATGCTAATCCCAACGACAATGAAGTGGAAGCCAATTAACGAGAGGAATATGATCTTGAGTGTGATCACGATGACAACCCATCTTTAGGTACTCCTATATCTCCTCACACTTTGTTTAAAGTACAAGGTACAATCAAGGGTAAAAGTGTCACCATTCTTTTAGATAATGGTAGTAGCCATGATTTTGTTTCTGCACGATTGGCACAACAACTCTCTCTCTCTAAAATTTCTTCCCCTCCAAAGTCATTTTTTTAAAATAATAAGCGTTTTAATTGCAAAATCCAAGTCACTGTAGAAGTTTGCATTGGTGAATTTACACAAGCACGTACATTTATGGTAGCACCATTGCATGGTCTTGATATGATTTTGGGAATACCATTCCGTCATGAATTTGATCCATGATTAATTATAAAACACGTACCATGTCTCTCACTCATAATAATCAAAATTTCTCCATTCAAGAAACATTAGCACATCAAAAAGTTCCACTTCTCTGTCACTCTCAAGCCAAAAGAGCAATTCGAAAACAAGGAAAAACATATTTGGTGTTGGCAAATCAAATCTCTGCTAAAATTGAAACTTCACATAACTCCTCACATGATGATTTTCTAATGTCTTTAAAACTAATATCTAATTCTCCCAAATGATTTTCTCATGTTAAACTGATCTTTTAATATGGGGAGGTACCAGGGGAGTAAAAGCTAGAATATTGATAAGGCTGCCAGAGCGGTCTTTGTAGGGATCGAAAGGAGGGAAAATAGGGATCCAAAGGGGGACAATCTGCAAAAGAGCAATGTGCATCAATGGAGCTTAAAAGACCTAATGTTCAGCTCCATTAATACTTCCATAGGCTGATAGAGGTCCAATGAGCATCCATTAGCCCAATGACTTGCTTGATCCTTATTGGCCAAAAGACTAAAAGGTCCAATGAGAGTTTAAATAAATTAGTTTAATTACCTAAATCTTTCACAAAAGGGGAAAGGGGGACACATGTCACAGGGCTAACAATTATGCTTCCTAATTGTTATTGGCTAAGTTTTGTAGGAGCCAATGGGAAGCCAGCAAGAGCATTTTGGGAGAGGGGTCAACCAAGAAGAGAGAGAGGACGGAATTTTTACTCTAATCAATTTTGCTACACGCACACACAACTCATGTGTTGAGCAAGAACTTCATCTCCTTCTCCAAGCATTGAGAAGTAGATGCCTACACCAACAACTCTTGGCTATGGAATGAAAATCCAACCAAGAGCCAAGGTCAATCATCTCCTCTACCATGCTAATTACTAAGCTAAGCTATGCTATTAGAGTGATTATGTGAGGAGCATACTTCTTCCTTGTAAGATACATCTTCTTTCTCTCAATCTTTCCTCATTCCCTGCTAGCTCTCACCATTTTTGAAGCTGTGTGAGGTCTTAGGACTGAGGCTAGGCCCACTAGGTGTGTTTTTCAAGCATAGTTTGGTGCATGAAGCTTCCATCTTCATTGCACCAACGAGTTTTGTCAAGGAACACAAAGATTTTATTGTACAAGAGTCTCCTTTGAGGGAGAAGCTATAATACAAAGCCTTTTTGGAGGGGGGACCGCCTCCATGTAAATTCGGTCCTCAACTGTTGTCAAAATTGTTCTATTTCTCTCTCTTTTCAAGTATTGTCTATGCCAAACTAGCTATGTGTAAATTGCTACATTGCTTTCTCAAATTAAGTACTCTCTCTATGCTCATTAGGAACTTGTTCTTAATGAATTGCTCACTATGTTATCATTTTTCACTACACACAAGTTACTAGTGCATTAAATGTTACATTGGTATGAGAGCTATTGGTTTCTCTTTTCTTGCTCAAGAAGAGAGTTCCTCAAGCTTGCTACAAATGGTTGGTGTTATTAATTGCAAGAAAGTAAGTAGAATAGGGGATACCATCGAGAGCTATGGTCTTAATAATGGAGTCCTACGGGGCTTGCCTATGGCTTAACCATTATTGAGCTATTAGAAGCTTGACAGGAACCGGTACTGTCTTGGCTCTTAAAATCTCTCTTCTATTCCTTGCAATCAATAATATTCGAGCCACGGGTATAGATGCTTGAGTGCTTACCTTTTAAGGTAAAGAAGAGTAGCAACTAGGGCTTGAAGTGCCAAAATACAAGTAAAAATTTACATATAAAATTTGCTAGTATGGTTGACAAAGGAAAAGAGATTGAAATGAATGTTGATAGCTTTAATTTTGCTAATGAAAGAGAAACTAATGATGCCCCTATGCTTGTAGACTATCTTGTTTCTAGGATTCAACAAGCCCTGGGAAATCCATTCCTCCAAGGTGAAGTGCTATAGCAATTACGCACCCATGGTATTCTCCAAACTCCCCACCAAGAAATGAGAGTACCCAAAAAGGCTCCTGGTGAGGCTTCCAAAAGAGGACTCTCTCTGATAAGGTAAGAAGAGGAGGATTCATATGAAGGGCTCAAAAACTTACTACTTAATGAGGCATTTGCCTCAAAAAGAGGATGTGCACGAGAAAGAAGCGATTCTCCTGCCACCTCGGCGGAGATGGCTCCACGAAGACGGCAGGAAAAACACTGGAGTGGGGGAATGGGGAACACACCCAACACACCAAATGTCTGCCTCTCTATAGCCCAGGGATTCCATAACACCCCTAACCTCTCAAATAACACCTTCAAATTGGCTAATTTGCACTAACAACTCCACTTTAGCACACATAACAACTATCTCATACCTTGCAAAATTACCTTGTAGCACAAATGCACCCACCCTGCTCAACTCACCCTTTCTGACTCACAAAACACCACGATTCCGCCCTCTTGGTAACACCCTTCAAGCTGCAGGCAAACCCTCTGCAAGCACTGGCCAATACACAAAGAGCGAGAGAAAAGGAGAGGAATGGGGAGAAGCAATACAAGAAATAGGGGCAAATATTTGGTATTATTGCATAGGGGAATAATACAATCAAGTATGTAGCTTCAATGGAAAGCTTTGCACTACACAAGCTTGCAACTTTCAATTACACCCTCAGGCAAAAAAGCCCTCAAATTTTCACGTTTACATTCTTTTATAGGGGTGTCTAGGAGACCCAAAAAAGAAAAATATGAGAGCTCCCCATCTCCTGCACTTCACTTGTAGCTTTCATTTAGAATTTCCTTGCATGGCCACCACTTGGCACATTTGATCTGCATGGTGCAAACCTCTTAACTCCTTTAGCCTCTCAATTTGGCCGTCGGACTTGCCATGCATTATCCGGCCCCTTTGAATTAACCCTTTGAACACCTTCTCTCTCTTCCATTTACTCTTCCCTAACCCTCTGACGAGATTGGCCTCTTGGCCGGACCTTTTGAGCCCATTCTCGTGCTCCAAACTGGCCCACTCTCATTGCTGTGGGACCACCTTCTTCCAAGAGGGGGGGAGGCAATAGCGAGGTCGCTATTGCCCTCCCTCTTTTCTTCAAAATTTTGGGGCCCCAATAGAGCCGCGAGACTCGCTTCTAGTCGCGGTCCTGCCACATCATCAAGGCCAAATGGCCACCTTTCTCACACGCGGGCACGTGTGGATGCACCGCCCCGCTTTGCCAAAACCGCCACGAAACGCCCAGCGCAGCGCCCAGCAGGGCCGCCGCCCTCGTGCCATTGCCAACGGGAGGGAGAGCTCCCCTCTCTCTTCCCTTGTGTTCTTCTATGGGCTCACGGCCCACATTATATAGTGCAACCCCCAAGCCTTCCATTGTGCATATGGGCCAATCGCCAGCCACGTGGTAGCTGTGGGGAATACCCCCTCTTTGAATGGCTTCCAAGGCCATGTAAAAATTCCCATCCTCATTGATTTTTTGGCCCACTTCACAAGCCTGCCATATTCCACTGAGAAGCCCAATGACTAGAGTAAAAACTCCACCCAATCGCCTCGATCGTCGGCTTTAATACTCTCCGTGCTCGTCGAATTTCAACTTTCCCTGGGTCCGTGATCCAAGGCGACCAAAAATTTGAAAAATCATCTGCACACCCTTTATCTTCATCAGCCTTTGGTTTTCCCAAGCCATAACTCGATGCTTGAGGATCGGAATCACGTGCCGTGACTTCGTGCTGACTCCACATGATGTACACTATCACCGAGAACTTTGGCGAGACCCAAAAGATGCCAGATGGCACATCCTCCAATGCAAGCAAGTGGGCTCAGACCCGACCCTCGAAAAAAATTCAACTGGCCATAAAATGCAAACCATAGCTCTGATCCGCAATCTGAAAAGACGGTTAAGCTCCATAAATTGAGCTCTACACATGTGTACCTCAACTTCCACTTGGTCCACCTGTCCTCAGCTGCCCTGTCTGGCAAGAATCTGCAATCCATTGAAACTTCAACCTTCAATAACTTGGGCTCCGTAGCTCGGTTTGATGAGCCGTCCGGACCTGCTCCTTCAGCACTTCAAGCTCTTCATTCCTGGACCCAAAAGATGCACTTTGCATCTCCTTCATCTGCTACCCAAATTAGTCCCCCCATGGAGCCTTTCTTGGCCTATAAGCCGCATCAGTCATACAACTCCTCTACTACCTGTCAGCCCATGATTTTCCTAGCTGCTCTAGCCCTTTGCCATGCTTCTACTTGCATGCATATATCTACCCATGCCACTTTCTCGAGTCGACACACTTTGGATGTACCATCATTGCCCACCCCCCAGTTGAGCATTAATGCTCAACCACATAAAAGATTTTATTCCACTACTAACTGCAAAACCTGGCACACACTATGAGAAAACTAAAACCATATGTACATAGTTTTATTGCATCCTACTACCAAACCTTCAAGTGGGTTGCCCCACCCCCTGCATAAGAATTGATGCACTGCTGGCACCAGCTTCCTTTCAAAATAGAGCTTGAGACGCAGACCATTAACCCTGTGTTTCTTCTGAAAGGTGAAGTCAAGATAACTCTCGTACTTCATCACTAGATTGCCCTTCTCAATCCGTTTTGCTGGCAAATGTTGGTTGAACTTTGCTACTCTTCTCTCTCGCTGATTCACATAAAAATCTACCGCTGCCTCATGATCCATCTTCAAAGTTTCAAGACTTGTAATCCTATCCTACAAAACATCTTGATGAGTCTTATCGATTCGCCACAAACCTTTGAGAACCCCTAATTGCACATGCACAGGTAGGACCGCTTTCCTGCCATATACCAACTCATATGGAGTAAAGTTGGTTGCCACGTTATATGAAGTCCTGTAAGCCCACAAACATTTGTCAAGGTTAGATTCCCACCCTTCAACCTGCTGGTATATATACTTCGTAAGAATCTTGACTATCTGCCCATTGGCACTCTCTACCAAACCATTGCACTGCGGATGGTATGGAGATGAAAATTGGTGTTGAATCCCCAATTTGTCCACCAGGGCATGCACCAACTTACTTCTGAACCCTTGTCCTCTATCCGATATAAGCACCCAAGGCACTCCAAAGCGACAACATATGCAATCAAATACAAAACGAGCAACAGTATGTGCATTTACCTCTCTGACCGCTTTAGCCTCGACCCACTGGGTAAGGTAGTCTATGGCCACGACCACATATTTCAACACTTGGTACCGCTCACTGACTTGGGCAATGGACCAATTGCATCCAAACCCCACCTTTCAAAAGCATCATGTGCGATGGTAGGCCCTTGCTGCTCTACTACCAGTCATCTTTCACCCATCACTTGGTACCAATGACACGTCTTGCACCAATAATGCACATCTCGCACAACAGAAGGCCACCATAACCCACTTCTTAAGATACGAAACAAGACTTGACTCTTACCTTGATGACCGCTTTCTTCGTGGCATTGCTCCAATACCATACCGATCTCTTCCTTGTAAAGGACACGATGTAGCACCCCATCTCTACCGTGCATCATAAGATCTTCTCCAATCAGAGTGAACCTTTTAGACTTTTGAACAACTCTCCTCTTTTGTAGCTTGGAAAGCCCATTGGAACATTGATCTGTCCTCAAGAAATATCAATATCCTTCAAAGTCTCTCTACCTGCATAAGTGGCGGGTCCCACATACTGTAGGTAACTGACATAGAATACCTTTCACTTTATCAAATGCCTCTTGAGCTTCCTCATCCCCTTGAAATCCATGCACCTGTTGAGCCCTTTTCTGAGGAGGGTAGACATACTGAGACAACATCCAAAAGAAGCGGGATAAATACTTTAACTTATGCACGAATGACGCCAATCCCGTTGCACTGGTTGGAGGCTCCATAAGAACCAATGATTTCACCTTCTCTGGGTCTGCTTCAATTCCGTTCTGTGATACCACATGGCCCAACAACTGAACCCTTGGTTGTGCTAGCTTGCACTTCTTTGGATTCAATTGACCTCCTTCTTCGTCTAGCCTTTGAAAACATAGCCTTAACTTGGACAAATGTTCTGCCCTGGAACTATAGCAACCAATATCATCCATAAACACTCCGATGAACTTACTAAAGTATGGCCCAAACACCTTGTTCATCCAATCTTGAAATGTCGCATACGCATTCACAGTCCAAAAGGCATCCTGCGGGTAGGCAAAGCAACCCCATGGAGAAATGAAGGTAGTCTTTAACTGGTCCTCCAAAGCAATACCAATTTTAAAATATCATGAAAAACCATCCATAACGGAATAGCGTTCATGTCCGGCAACCTGGTTTTAAATCTCATCTTGAAATGGCAGGGGGTAATGATTCCGCTTGGTTGCAGCATTTAAAGGCTTATAATCTACACATGCTCGCCATTTTCCATTTTTCTTCGGGGTAATGGAAACAGGAGAGACCCATTCAGACTCCTTTACTAGATATATAATATCTGCCTCGAGCAGTTTGTTGATCTCCTGCCATAGAGCTTCCTTTTGAATATCCCCCAACCTTCTGAGCTTCTGTGCTTTTGTCCTGTATCCTTCTTTAAGTAGAATCTGATGCTCCACTCCTTTAGCTCCCCTCAGATCCTTATAATCTGTTGCAAATAAGTCAGGTTAGGATGCACATAGGTTCATATAGCCTTCCTTCTCCTGCTTTGTTAAATCCGTACCTAGCATATCTTCCACTTCTTTAGCTTGCAAACTACAAACAGGAACTTGCATACCTCTCCTTGCAGTGGTAGAGTCTACTGTGAGTCTGAATAAATCCGTACCCAGCTTCAATAAATCCTCATCACTCTCTTCCTCTTCGACACTGGTCAACCCTTCATCATAAGTAGACTCCGTTTCATACTCATAACTGGTACTGAAATCTCGATTATCTCCACCGACTGAGGGATGAAAACGACTTTCCTCGGTCTTTAGGTCCAACACAATCTGTCCTCCATTTTCCCGATTCGGCAAGCTAAACACCCCGGTCTCCCAATCTTGCTTGGCTCCAATTGCCAACAACCATGGTCTCCCCAATATAATTGGATAAGCATTTTCTCTTGCTTTCATGACAAGAAAATCAATTAAGCATTCAATTCCCATAACCTTTACCTTCACATCCTGTGCCACTCCTAAACAACAAGCTTTGGCATGATTAGCCATCCTCATTTTCACATTGGACCTGACAACAGATTTAATGCCAATATCCCTCATAGCAGATTTAGTAATAACACAGACTTGGGCACCACCATCGATGTAGGCTTGAACGTGTTTCTTCTTCTCAAGCAAAACATCCACCACCGGAAGCACATCGGTCGGACTCCCCACCTTTAAGGCTAGCTTTTGTACCACATGCACATCTCCTCCCACTCGAGGAAGCCTCGTACTGACACTAGTTGACCACTGCCTTCTTAACTTAGGGTTTAATGCAAGCAGCTGCCCAAAAGTGATGTTAGCCTTTTGATTTTGAACATCTCTTACCAAATCATACTCCGGAATACCGCGTCCCAATTGAATATTCTTTTGGGTAATTCTTCGTCTTCGCCTTCTTCTGATTGGCTCTGGCTGCTCTCTACCTTCATTTACCTTTTCTTTCCCCTTCTTTGCTCTAGTTTCACGCTCCATCTCAGTCTCTCTTTCACCTCGTGCTCTTTTGTTGGCCATAATGTCAACCTCCTGCCTGTCAACACCAATAATGTTAACCCTTTGTATTTCATCATTACTTGATGGAGCCGCCTGTACTTGGTTTTCAACCTCCTGCTGCCCTCTTTGGCCATTAAACTGTGCTTGACCCTTGCCTCGACCAAACAGAGGATACATGCCGCCCCTTTCCCTTGGTGGGTGAGGGCAATCTGGAGCATAGTGACCTTCCTCTCCGCAATTGTAACACCTGCCAGGCAATTGCCTAGCTCTGCCTCTTCCTGTCCTTGCTTGACCTCTATCCATAACACTTAAACGAAACTCTTGCATTTGCTCAGACAAATCTTGAACTGTACGTACCCATTGTTGAGGAACGGTTGCTACCCCTTGATTGGACTGATTCTCCATTTGGCTTCTTCTCTCGGACTCGAATTTGGATTGGGAACCATCGCCTCATACCCCAATGCACCTTGCTCAATCTTCTTCTTTATTTTCCGGCTCTTAGACCGCGCAATAGCCACAACACCATTATAATTCTCCGGGCCCTCGAAATCCACCTTTTCACGAACTTTGGGATGCAAACAAGCCATAAAATTTTCCAATCTAAAGTACTCACCACCATTGACCAACTGCATGGCCATTGCAAAGTCACTCCAGCACTCTTCGAAGCGGGCGAGGAAGACGCTAAATTCCTCGTTCACGTCCTGCTTCAAATTTTTCAATCTTGCATCCAAGTCGACAGGAGATACCTCTTTTCAAAAATCTTGTAGAAAACGGGCCCGCAACACCGGCCACATAAGTCTTGGCTCTCCGTCCAAAGCATAGAACCATGTCTTTGCTTTCCCCGCATCAACAACGGGATCGTTTGCATTTTGCTATCTTCATTTGGCATATGCAGTGAAAACTCGAAATCGGCCATCCACTCTTCTGGATCTCCTTCTCTGGCGAAAACTGGTCCATAACTATGTGTTGCCATCTCTCCTTGATGGAAATAACTGTCTTTGATCAACACCAACAAGCAATCAACAGCTCCTCTGTGGGGGCACCAGAAGATGGAGAGGGGGAATGGGGAACACACCCAGCACACCAAATGTCTTCCTCTCTATAGTCCAGGGATTCCACAGCACCCCTAACCTCTCAAATAACACCTTCAAATTGGCTAATTTGCACTAACAACTCCACTTTAGCACACATAACAACTATCTCATACCTTGCAAAAACACCTTGCAGCACAAATCCACCCACCCTGCTCAACTCACCCTTTCCGACTCACAAAACACCCCGATTCCGCCCTCTTGGTAACACCCTTAAAGATGCAGGCAAACCCTCTGCAAGCACTGACCAATACACAAAGAGCGAGAGAAAAGGAGGGGAATGGGGAGAAGCAACAGAAGAAATAGGGGCAAATATTTGGTATTATTGCATAGGGATTAGTACAATCAAGTATGTAGCTTCAATGGCAAGCTTTGCACTACACAGGCTTGCAACTTTCAACTACACCCTCATGCAAAAAAGCCCTCAAATTTTCACGTTTACATTCTTTTATAGGGGTGTCTAGGAGACCCAAAAAAGAAAAATATGAGAGCTCCCCATCTCATGCACTTCACTTGTAGCTTCATTTAGAATTTCCTTGCATTGCCACCACTTGACACATTTGATTCTTTTCGTATTTGCCTGGTGCAAACCTCTTAATTGCTTTAGCCTCTCAATTTGGCCATCCGACTTGCCTTGCATTATCCGGCCCCTTTGAATTAACCCTTTGAACACCTTCTCTCTCTTCCATTTGCTCTTCCCTAACCCTCTGGCGAGATTGGCCTCTTGGCCGGACCTTTTGAGCCCATTCTCGTGCTCCAAACTGGCCAGCTTGGGACCACCTTCTTCCAAGAGGGGGGGAGGCAATAGCGAGGTCGCTATTGCCCTCCCTCTTTTCTTCAAAATTTTGGGGCCCCAACCGAGCCGCGGGACTCGCTTCTAGTTGCGGGCGTGCCACATCATCAAGGCCAAACGGTTGCCTTTCTCACACGCGGGCGCGCGCCAACACGCCGCCCCGCTTTGCCAAAATCGCCACAAAACGCCCTGCACAGCGTCCAGCAGGGCCGCTGCCCTCGCGCCATTGCCAACGAGAGGGAGAGCTCCCCTCCCTCTTCCCTTGTCTTCTTCTATGGGCTCACGGCCCACATTTTATAGTGCGGCCCCCAAGCCTTCCATTGCACATATGGGCCAATCACCAGCCATGTGGCAGTTGTGGGGAATACCCCCTCTTTGAATGGCTTCCAAGGCCATGTAAAAATTCCCATCCTCATTGCTTTTTTGGCCCACTTCACAAGCCTTCCATATTCCACTGAGAAGCCCAATGACCAAAGAAAAAATCCACCCGATTGCCTCGATCGTCGGCTTTAATTTTGTCCGTGCTCGTCGAATTTCAACTTTCCCTAGGTCCGCCTTCCAAGGCGACCAAAAATTTAAAAAATCATTTGCACACCCTTTATCTTCATCAGCCTTTGGTTTTCCCAAGCCATAACTCGGGGCTCGAGGATCAAAATCACGTGCCGTGATTTTGTGCTAACTCCACATGATTTACACTATCACCGAGAACTTTGGCGAGGCCCAAAAGATGCCAGATGGCACATCCTCCAATGCGGCCAAGTGGGCTCAGACCTGCCGGCCCCCAGAAAAAATTCAACTGGCCGACCATAGCTCTGATCCGAAATCTGAAAAGATGGGTAGGCTCCATAAATTGAGCTCTACACACTTGTACCTTGACTTCCACTTGGTCCACCTGTCCCCAGCTGCCCTTTCCGGCAAGAATCTACAATCCATTGAAACTTCAACCTTCAATAACTTGGGCTCCATAGCTCGGTTTGATGAGCCATCTGGACCTGCTCCTTCAGCAATTCAAGCTCTTCATTCCTGTACCCAAAAGCTGCACTTTGCATCTCCTTCATCTGCTACCCAAATTAGCCCCTCATGGAGCCTTCCTTGGCCTATAAGCCGCATCAGTCATACAACTCCGTTGCTACCTGTCAGCCCATGATTTTCCTAGCTGCTCCAGTCTTTTGCCATGCTTTTGCTCGCCTGCATATATTATCTACCCATGCCACTTTCTCGAGTCAACACACTTTGGCTGTACCAACGCTCTCCAAGACGCCCTAAATGGAGAAGACCATCGCATAATTCTCTTCACCATAATTCAAAGAGGGAAGAGAGAAAACAAGAGAAGAAAAAGGAGAGAAAGAGGTCACCTCTTCTCCATCTTCCTCATCCTCTTTCTCTTCGGAATAAAGTGATGATGCAGAAAAGGAAGAACGAGGGAAGAAAAAGGCAAGAAAGAGGTCACCCTCTTCTCCATTCTCCTCATCCTCTTCCTCTTCTAAAGAAAGTGATGGTGCAGCTCTCAAACTGCCCAAGTGAAGAGGCCATAGGAAATCCTATGCCGCCCAAAAAAGGTCGTACAAGCTCAAAAAGTTCAAAGAGGGAGGAAAGAACATCTCTTTCTTTACCTACCTACGATGGCGCCTTTTGTGCTACGGACAAAGTCTTGGCCTTTATCCAACAATTCGATGTGGCGTTTGGAGATGAGGGCTTCAGAAAGTCCTCTAAGCTACATCATGTAGCTATGCATTTTCAAAAGTCCGCCAGGCAATGGTGGTTTAGCCTATGAGCGAACGATGAAGCTCCACGAACATGGAAAGCTTTAAGAGCTTCCATCATGAAGTAGTTTTTGGCTAGTGATGCCAAAGACAAAGTACTCACCAAATGGCAAAGCTTGAGCTCTCTCCCTATCAATCTATCCACAAATATGTAGACAAGTTTTGGGATTTACATCTCAAAGTCACTATCTACAAAAATATGGATTTTGGAGAGCAAAAACAACAATTTTGTGCGGGCTCAGATATGGTGGAGTATGTTAACTCCCAACTCACACCATATTTGCGGTCATACACCATACCATGGTGGCTTCAAGAATCAACTTCCAACAAGGGGCTAAGAGAAATCTTAAGACCATGGAGAACAAGGACCGTAGTGACCCTAAGGGGAAGGACAACATCCAAAAGTCTTCCAAAGGCAATGCCAACAACAACAAAGCCAAGGAGAAGGGAGTTTATAAAGGCAAAAATAAACTCTCTCCTGAAGAGCTAGAGCGTTATCCAAAAAATAATGTTGTTTCAAGTGTGGGGAGCAAGGGCATGCCTATCGTGCTTGTCCCCACAAGAATACACGTAATGAGCCTCCTAGAGCTACCTTGGTTGAAATTCATGAAGAGGATGCTCATCACAAAGGATCTCCTCTATGTCCTGCTTGGGGAAAGGTAAGAGAACATGATGCTTTCATTCTCTTTGACCCTGGTTCTACTCACAATTTCATATCCACAAAGTTGGCCACCAAGCTAGGCATCCATGCCTATGAGATGGGAGATGTCCTACCTACCGAGATGGTGCTTTCAAGGGGAAAGAAGCCTCAGTCACTCCCTTAATTGAGAAATTGAGGCTCCATGTCCAAAGCTATGTGGACAAGGAGGATTTCTTCATCTCTCCTCTCAAACATGAGGACGTAATCCTTGTGGCACCATGGTTGATCTCATGGCTGCCAATGTTAGTTTCCCTAAAAGAGAAATTTATTTTAGGTACAGGAAAAAAGATATGTACGTAGATGTACTAGCCACATTCACACGTCTGATGAACAAAATTTTCATTGACCATCAAGATTTTGTGATTGTATTCTTTGAAGACATTCTTGTACAACAAGAACATAAAGAGCATTTAACACGTGTGTTTGATCTTCTTGCACACAACCACTCGTATCCAAACACTAAAAAGAGTTCATTTTTCCAATCTTAGATTGAATATTCAGGACACATTGTATCAGGCAAGGGAATACATGTAGATCCCAAGAAAATTGAATCCATTTAGTCATGGCCTAGACCCAAGAAGTTACATGAACTTCGTCCTTTTATTGGTCTATGCAGTTATTACAAGAAGTTTGTTCGTAATTTTGCCTACAAATCACACTATTTGACTCTCCAATTAAAGAAAAACACCCCATATGTAGAGAAAGCTACACAAAAGCTCATTCACTACACTCAAGAATGCTTTGACTAACGTACTTGTGTCCATCTACAAGAAAGCTCATTCACTGCACTCAAGAATGCTTTGACTAATGCACCTTTGTTACGATTGCTTGATTTTGATCGATCATTCTTTCTCATAGTCATTGATGCTAGTGGAAAAGGTACCGGCGGAGTCCTTATGCAGGCTAACCATCCACTTGCATTTGAAAGTCATAAATTTAAACCGTCTGAAGAAAAATTTAGTACATATGACAAAGAGTTGACTGCTATTGTACATGCCTTAAAAGTTTGGAAACACTATTTAATGGGTGCTGATTTATTCATTAGAACTGATCGCAAGTACTTATTGTCTCAACCCTTAATAGATGATAAACATATTAAGTGGACTGTCTTCATTCGAAGTTTTCAACCCACCATTCAATACCAACCTGGTAAGGAAAATGTTGTAGCTGATGCCTCGACTCTTGAGTCAAAGACCCTCTCTTAATAATCTATCAACCATTACGGGTACTTCATTCGATTCAATGCCTGACACTTATGTACAAGATGATGATTTCAAAAACCACATGGTTGCTAATGATTGACAATTATGTGCACACATTTTTGGAATACACTATTCAAGAAAACTTTCTTTATTTCAAACAGAAATTGTGTGTAATTAAACCTTTCATACATTGATCATTGAAGAGTTGCAGTAACCACCCTATGCTGGACATAGGGGATTTTCCTCTACTTTTCAAAACTTATGTTGTGATTTCTATCGACTTGCTATGAAAATTGATGCTAAATAGTTTTTTTTCACTTATTTGATTAAGATCAAGGCAGCAACATGTAAGAAATTGGGAGTTTTACACCCTCTCCCTATTCCTGAAAAACCTTAGGAACATATTTCAATGGATTTTGTTACTAAATTTTCACTCATTGTTCACAAGCATGATATGATTTGGATTGCTATTGATTGTTTTTCTAAACAAGCATACTTTATTCCTTGTAAGAAAACACTCACAACACATCAAGTTGCACTTCTATTCTTTAAAGCTATCTTTCCACATCATGGTTTGCCTAAATTCATAATATCTAATCGAGATTCCAAATTTTGTAGTGCGTTTTGGACTCCTGTTTTTGAAAATCTTTGAACTACACTTGATTTTACTTTTGCATTCCATCTGGAATCTAATGGTCAAACCGAATCGAAGTCATTAGTCGCACTATCATTGACTTGCTAAAAGCTTATGTTTCTTCTAAACCCAAGAAATGGGATGGCTACCTGCATAATCTACAATTTTTATATAAGAACACCACTCACACTACCGCATGTAAATCTCTATATGAAATTGTGTATGGTCATTCTCTGCCTACTTGTGCTTCACGTCTTTCTAATGTTGTGCCTGTCGATGGTGATTTTACTTCTAATTTTCATGATGTTTATGCAAGTGTGCATTTTGCCCTTAAAAAACTCACTGGAACTTTACACTAAGCATGCTATCAAGCACCACAAGGCACACTAGCTTAAGGAAGGTGATTATGTTATGCTTCACATTGAAAAATGAAGGATCAAAAGTGTTGATACTAATGGTTTTGTTAAACCGGCTCCTCGTTTTTACGGTCCAATCAAAATTTCTGATGTTTCAATGATGTATTGCAAAATCTGTGGATGATGTGTGATACTTTGATGGTGGTACAACTTAGAAGTTATGTCTCATCATGATTCGTTCAGTTCTCTTGAGACTTTCCCTAATAGAAATACTGTCATGTGTGTCAAAAATGCCTTTTACCTAGTTCAAGGAAGTGGAAATATTGTGCTAGCTAATGTAGGTGGCATCTCTTACACACCTTTGGATGCTTTGTATGCACTTGGTATCATGTGTGTCAACAATGCCTTTTACCTAGTTCAAGGAAGTGAAAATATTGTGCTTACTACTACATGTGGCAACTCATTCACACTTTTGGATGTTATATATGTACCTGGTATCATGAAGAATCTTTTGTCTATGTCTACACTTGCAAAACTTGGTGTTGTAGTCACATTACTATGCACCTACCACTGATGATTTTATTGCTAATTTTCATGATGTTTATGCAAGTGTACATTCTGCCATTAAACACTTAAAGAAACTTTACACTAAGCATGCTAACAAGCACCACAAGGCACACCAGTTTAAGGAAGGTGATTATGTTATGCTTCACATTGAAAAACGAAGGATCAAAAGTGTTGATACTAATGTTTTGAGTAAACTTGCTCATGTACCTGGTATCATGAAGAATCTTTTGTCTATGTCTACACTTGCAAAACTTGGTGTTGTAGTCACGTTACTACGCACCTACTGCTGATGATTTTATTGCTAATTTTCATGATGTTTATGCAAGTGTGCATTCTGCCATTAAACACTTAAAGAAACTTTACATCAAGCATGCTAACAAGCACCACAAGGCACACTAGTTTAAGGAAGGTGATTATGTTATGCTTCACATTGAAAAACGAAGGATCAAAAGTGTTGATACTAATGTTTTGAGTAAACTTGCTCCTCGTTTTTACAATCCATTCAAAATTTCTGTTGTGATCAATGCTGTCTCATTTGTTTAGACTTACCTTCACATTAGCACATTGCATTCCACATTAGTCTTTTAATACCTTTCAGAGGACCCCTACCTACGCATCACATTTATGAGGGTCCACCTTCACTTGTGGACCAAGAAGAACAATTCGTCCCTGCAAAAATAGCTGATTATGAGACCACCACCACACGCTCTAGCATGGTTTATATCCGCTATCTTTTGACTTTCAAAGGCCACCCTAGAGAGGATGCCATGGATGTGTGATAAGTTTTTTTCGCAACTTCCCAGACCTTCTCCACACTTTCCATCACTCACTGTCCAGTTGAATCTCTACTGAGAAACCGAGGACAATTGCTTTTCCTGGTGGGAGGGATGTTATGAGACTGGACACCCTCCTGTTGTATGTGCTTAAGTGCAATTGGGATAGCTTGCTTAATGGTAATTATATGATGTCTATTTGATTTTACTAAGATCGAGTTGATGACGATTTGTAGATTGGAATTTTGGGAGTTGAAAAGGAGGCACCGACAAATGATAATCCTCTCAGTCAATTTACCCGTACACAATGTTTTAGATTTCCATTCAATAAGCCATTATGGATGCCTATAAACAATTCTAGTGAGAACTCACCCTTAGGGGACATGCAATAAGTGATGTGCTCCACTTAAGTACTAAAGTGGACTTGTGAAAGAGGGGCCTCCAATTTTTACGCCCATAACTCAAATAATAAATTAAATACCAAATTCCACTAGAAGGGTTCCGTGGAGTTTGGGGCTAGGATTCACTACAAGAGCTCGCTTAAATTCCGACGTCAAATTATCGGCGTCAATGGCGGGTGTCGATATACGTGTAGGTATATTTGGAGAGAGATCAAGTTTAAATAAAGTTAATTTTTAACTTTTTGGTGCTTATACTGGCATTCATAGCGGTGCTCATATCGATGACTATAACACATTTCCCTCCTTTATTCTCTTTTTCTCTTGCCCTCCTCCTCCTCACTTGCTGCAGATCTGCTACCTCACGACTTGCCGGAGGTGAGATTTTCACTTGTGGGCTAATCCCCATCAACAAGGTGAGATTCTTTTTAAGTTTCCTTGAAGATTTGTGCACTTTAGTGTATGTGTGTGTGCATTTTTACAGTTTTGAGGAAATTTTCTTGCTCAAATAGGCTGCATGTGAGTGCTGTAACATTCTTTTTTGTTACATACACACACACATTCACATAAACATGCATGCAAAGAAATAAAAATGCAAACTAAACAATATAAACACACTATATACACAACAGACACTAGCCAGCTTGAATACTTTGGCTACATCCAAAACATCTTGAAGTTTAGCTTTAGAAAGTTTGATATTTTTATCTTTGATTTCAAGTGGTTCAAAGTTATTACCAGCGGCTATAATGCAATTGTGTGCAAAGATAAAAGTGGGTTGATTCAAGTGAACTCTAGGCGGGTGTGAATAAATTCTTGGGATATGTTCGTACTTTTGTAGCATTGTGAACAAATTGTGTTCACACTAGATCCCGTATGGAGAAAAAATGATGAAAAAGATATGTCTAAACCGCACTGGCTCTATGTTGTTCAAGTTGCTCACCGGAGCAAGCAAGTGTGTGAAGGATTGGAAGTTGAGGTCGAAGTGCAGGGCCAATGGACAATGTAAGTTTGGATTTTGAGCTGGCGGTCATTGTTGAGCAGATGCGTGAACCTAGAAATGAGCTTTCAAATATTGAAGTTGATGCGGAGAGCAACGAAGAAGCGCAGTTTGATGATGAAGATGCAGAAGCACAGATTGAGATAGACATCTTTGGTGCTCAACACTCATAGAAGAGGAGAGATTGACTACTGATTTTTTTTCTAGGAACTCTTTTTATTAGTCTACAATACTGGATAGAATCATTGAGTTGTGTTGCAGCTTCATTTTTTTGTTATTTGCATTGCTTACGCGTTTCTTTAGTAAACTAACGCATTGTATCTATGTTATTTGTGTATCTGGAGACATGGCTGATGACGATGATACATACTCTCCTAGTTTTAGTTTTCTTATCACTCCGATCGACATGCCACCCGAGCAGATGGGCTCCTTTTTGACACTGTTCACACCAGAGCAGATTAGCTACACACAAAACCTTTCGGAAGCTGGTTCCTCTAGACCTTCTATGGCCGCCCCTACACCTAGGACTAGTGTTCTCCGTACCGTGACTGGCCCCACACCTCAGGTGAGTGTGGCCCCTACATCGACGGCTAGTTCATCTTCGAGATTAGGTAGGTGTCGTTATGGAGGCGGTGGTTGTTGTGGTAGCGGTTCTATTGATGCGTCCACACCACCAAGAGAGTGTCCACCAATCCCTTCAGTAGATAGTTCACCGATTGGCACACCGCGTACACCTTGGGGATCACAAAGCATGATCCTAGCAAGGTGTACAAGACCAAGGATGGGGCTGTTGTGGCGGATAGGGTCGAAAAGGCCATGCAACAAAGGATTTGGTAGCTCTGTACAATTTAGTTTGGCCACTTTGTGATAGAGAATTGGGAATCGATGTCATGGATTTAATATTTACGTAATTACGTCAAACTTTGTGTGATCACAAGGTCTTGTTGACACATTTACATGATCATAGTAAACATGATCACACATAAACCGGTTTAGGGTGACCTGCAAACCCATATAAATCCCGCCGAGCTTTTTTGTTTCCCCGACGGGCCCGTGGGTATTATAATTTTCCCTGTGGGCCCGTCGAGGAAACAGGAAAGCTCGACGGGCTATTACCGTTATATATACGCGGGCCCGATCGGGCCTGCTTGGTCATTATATATACGCGGGCCCGATCGGGTCTTCTGTGAGAGAGAGAGAGAGAGAGAGAGAGAGAGAGAGAGAGAGAGAGAGAGAGAGAGAGAGAGAGAGAGAGAGAGAGAGAGAGAGAGAGAGAGAGAGAGAGAGAGAGCGCTTGCGCAACCTTTGCAAGTATGTCGAGAGGAGAGAGGAGAGAGGGAGAGAGGGGGTCGTGTGGGAGCGTGCTCTGCGTCGCAGTGCGCGACAGCAACAGAGTATCTGACCACATGATCCGGGTATTTTTGTGTGTGTGTGTATGCGTTGTGTATTAGCGTGCCTTTTGTCGTAGTGCGCGGCAGTAATAAGGTACCTTACCACACAATGGGAGTGTGTGTGTAAGCTGTTCTACGGAACAATGCTTATCATGGGGGCATCACCTCGATGACGCAGGGAAGATGGTGTCCTTGTGGTAAGCATTGGCTTACTGTCTGGCGGCGAATCTAGTATCCTTATGGTAAGTCAACTTTCCTTCCCCTTTCCCAAAAAACATATGGGCATCAATCGGTAACGCGACTATATGATGTTCGTATGTAGGCCATTGTTTTTCCTTAGATTCAGGCGGCACTCGGTCGGTAACGCGGCTAATAGAGTGTCGTTTGTTAGAAGCATATGTTTTTGCATAAATGTGGCGTTCAGGTCGTTAACCCGGCCGTACGAACGTCATATAATTTGTATGTGCATGTGCAATTAATTTTTGAAGTATTAAGTATATGAAATACTTGGTTGGTAACGCGGCTGTGAAGAGTATTTCATATACAAAATGTATGAATTGTTTGATTTTGTAGTTTTTAACTGTCCATTTGAAATTATATACTAGCTAATCATATTCAAAAGAATACTTTATTCATCAATTATTGCTATTTTAAATGTTCCATTTATATGAAATACTTTATTCATCAATCATCACTATTTTAAATGTTCCATTTATATAGAATACTTTATTCATCAATCATCACTATTTTAAATGTTTTATTTATATAGAATACTTTATTTATCAATCATCGCTATTTTAAATGTTCCATTTATATAAATTACATGTAAAAAAATATTTGCACACAAATTGCATGTTTAATATTCGTTTTTGATCTTTTTAAAGGACTCTCAAGCTTTATCGCTAGTTTTAATGCTTCATTTACATAAATTCTCTGCGAAAAATCTAAATACATACAATTTGCATGTTAAATATTCTTTTGTATCTTTTAAAGAGCATCAATTATCATCGCTTTTTGATTGCTACATGTACATAAATTCTATGTAAAAAAGTGTGTGAACACAATTTGCTAGTCCAATTTGTATACTTCCAATGTTTTAAATGTTTTTGAAGATTTTAAGTCGATGTGTGCTTTGTTTGAATTAGTATGTGCGCACGGAGAAAAATGTATTGTTTGGTCTGAATTAAGTTCTTATAAACCATTTGTTTGAATTGCATTTTACACGTGTAACAGATTGCAATTTTAAGTGAAGATTATATTCAATGTTTATCAATATTTCCATAACATTTGTTAAAGTCTTCAAGTGGTGGTTAAGAGTTTACCTGAGATAGTGTGAGAGTGTTAGTGTCATTCGCAACCATGAATTTGCATTTGATATGCTGTTTTTGTATTGTCCAGTGCAAATATGAATGTATTTTGGCAATATCATCATGTGCAACTGATCGCATACAACAGATTAGTGAAAGAGATGTCTACATCAAAGACATCACTAGCGCTATATGGGAGAACATAGAGCGCAGGTTGCGACTTGAAGGCCTATACAAGTTGTTGAGTCCAGCTGGGATACGAGAATTTGACCCCACCACAAGGTCAGGACAGTGTTGCGCAATATGAAAGTATGTTGCAGAGACTTAAAGGAAGATATCCCACCTTCTTACGACATGTCAAAATTAGAGCTATGGGATAAATTGTGGGAAGAACAGAAGGTAAAGATGAAGCGTGTGAAAGCGCAAGACCAAGCAACTTTACCCAAGAGATTGAAGATGGCCCAAGATGCGCAAGCAGCTTTGGGAGGTCGATCCGATGCGAGCGGCACCGACACAATCATGGGCAATGCTTTGAATGCAAAGTGCGCTCAGCTTGTCGGCATCCCTCACGAAGCCTTGGTAGAAGGTATGAGGATTGGAGCAAGCTCCTTTGGTGTGTGCACATTGTACACTATCAAAGGCATCTCATTTTCTCCAGACCACATTTCATATGTGGGAAAAAGTTACAAGGGAGGGAGTGCGGCAAAATTTGACAGCTTTCAGACAGAGCAAGGAATGCAAACGCTTCACCCCTCCATTGTAAGGTGCATTGGGTTTACTACAGAAGCTCCTTGGATCATGATATTCCCATACTACAATGGGGGTACCGTGGGCGACATAATGTGCCGCTTACCGTTCGCTCACGGATTGTTCAGATGACACATGCACAGGCTACAACACGGCCGGAGGTCATTTCCTGTAGCAAAAAACCCTGTAAGTGAGATAGACACGGTGCGGATCAAAGCAGTGGTCGAGCAGATGCCGGCAATTTGTCATGCCTTAATCGACGGTGTTGCGGTTGCCCACTCGGCCGGTATAGTGCACAGTGACCTGCACCCGTTCAACGTAATGTTGGACTTTACTCGCGCCAATAAACCCCACGTCGGTATCATTGATTGGGGTATGTTGCTGAGAACACCTTCTAAGCGCGTAGCAAATAATTATTTGTCTCTAAGCGCACAGTCGGACGAAGCAGTTTTGAATGCATAGAGAGTAGGGAACGCCGAGATGGCTAAGCGACCGTGGATTGCTCTCGAACTATACGATCCACGGTGCGCAGATGCATACACAAAAGCCAATGACATTTATGCATTGGGCTACCTGTTCGACATGCTGGCAGATTTTTGGAGTGCAGCCAGAAAATTTTATTTTCCAGACGAAGTTTTTCACCACCCGGACGAAGATGTTTTGAGGGCTATTCGAATTAAAGTAGATTGTTGGATGAAGTTAAAAGAGCGGGACCAAAGAAAGAATGCTTCTGACGTGTTGATATTTTTCAAAAAACATTTAAAGAGAGACCCTAACCGTGTGCAACGTCCACTTGTTAAACTTGCACCATCATTTTGTTCGATTTAAACATTTCTATGATATACATGTCTTGTCAAGTGTATTCTTTTCTTTATTGAAGTGTATTATCTGGTTTGAAGTGGTTTACCTAATTGAGTCAATTATCTTTAATCATTTCAAATTTGTCATTTAACTATCAATATTTCAAATTTGCCTTGTGGTTCAATTAGTCGCAATTGAAGTGGTGGTTTTTAGTGGATTCCGTGCAGTGTCCCAATGAGTGAGAATATATATTTGCCAATGATATTAAATATTTGCCACTCTGTTGACTGCAGCTCTAAGAGAAAATGGCCGATCAAAAACAAGATATTGGCACCCAATCATTGCCTGATGATCAACAACAAGCGGTTGTTAATGCATTTCAGCGCATGAAGTCTCTGGCACACGGCATGTCGGCACAACAAGCGACGCGTACTGCTCGCCGACTCTCAAAGTGGGCAAATCCAAACCATATGCAGTGGAAAGAGATCAATAAATAAGTGACAAAGGACATGATCAAGACAATATGGCCATGTGAGGACGCAGAGATCAAGAAAGGAAGGTGGAAGGTTTCGAAGTGCATCCATGATGGTATCAAAGATAACGATGAGAGGATTTATTTGGAGGTTTATGGCCATCCCTTGCACAATGCAGATTGTGCGTTATATTTTGCCAAAATGTTATATGTTCACTTTGTGCAACAGCGACCAGTAGACTTCTCGTCAAAGGAGACAACTGTTGCCACTCATGATTTAAGGGAGAGTTGTGACACTTTCACTCGAGATGAGATGGCATTGATAGTGGAAGGCGCCGACCTACAATTAAAGAGAGAGAAGGATATTTACACGACACAGTTGGTAGAGAAAGATGCAGAAATAATACGTCTTTCTAATGCCACCCAGACACCACAACCCTCACAAGTCCGGATGGAGAAAAGCATTCACCGCTTAAGTCAGGACGTTCAAACCCTAACACAACGAGTGAATCCAACACATGTACAAGGGACACACATCAGCCACCTTGTCTTGCATCCGGAGTTGGTCCCCTCGTCTACTTCAGACGCATCCTCATCTTCCCAATGTCCAGTGTGCTACAAGAATTTTGATGGATGGAGTGGGTACTATACATTGACATGTGGTCACTATTATCATTTAGTTTGTCTTATCCGTTTGATGCAAAACAATAGTCGATGCGCAATATGTTCACAAGATATTCCACAAGGAATATATATTATTTTGGCATGGAAAACGGATATAAATTCAAGCAAGCACGCCCAGATACCCCTAGCACAATTAGAAATCTGTTTGATGAGCAAGATGCTACTTCAGGGCAACACAATTGAGATTGACAAACTATGTAATATCACGACAAACTATGTACTATCGAGAATATTTTGCATTGTAATTACTCAAAACACATTTGAATACAAGGTCTTTTACAATGATTTTTGATATTTACTCATTCTACTCTCAAGCTATATTGAATCATTTGAGTTGTTATCTGGTTCTAAGTCTGAGTGTTGTGGTTCTCCTTGTAATTCAACCTCTACATCTATTATCAAATTCTCTTCTATTTTGTCTACAGTGCATTGAGATACACCAACATTGAAATCTTCTTCATTTTGTTTTGATAATCATACAACCAGGTTGGCATCCTCCTCATAGCCAGCACTTTCGATGTGATTCAGTATCTTTTCGTTGCAATACATATACACTAATTTCTCAGCTATGTCTGCTAATAGTCTGTTGCAAATAGTGCTGTGAATATACTTGTACATACTCCAGTTTCTCTCTGAACTTGAATTTGTTGCACATTGGGCGAGTACTTTCATTGCAAGAGGACGTAAGGTAGAGTAATGCTCTCCACCATTTATCATCCACCACTTCCATGCAGGTTGCTCTTTTGCCATTACCTGTACAAAATCATTCGCAAAAGGTCCTTCTTTTAATCTAAATGCACTCATTTCTTTGATGCAATCAATTCTGTCCTAAACATTGGAGTAGAACGTGTTGACCACATAATAGAAATCGCCTACCACCTCTGTATTGGACTTCAGATCTAAATTCCAATACTCTGGATCGAACATGTAAGGCACGCTATGGAGTGGACTATGAGCGCTCTTCCACCTTGCATGAAAATACTTAGCCAAAATTTTCCGCTGTTTTTGTCAGAGAATGGTAATCACCACTCCTTATCTACAACAGACTCTTTCAGCTCTTCAGGATTTTCAAGACTCTGTTGGACTGACCACCATGTCATCCACACTTTGCCCAAATTTGGCGCCCTTTGATCAAGATTGCGGATCGCGAACATAACGGGCATCATTACATGGTATGCATCCATTACACTCCTCCACCAAGCAACCTTGTTTACATTGCCACGTAGACATGTAATTTTATCTTTCACTGTTTCTTTCTGTTCAAGCTGCCATTCATCCAAGGCCGCGCAATTGAATGTGTCAATCACATCACATTTATTACGGAGAAGTGATTCCAAGGTATAAAAGTGTATGCAGAACCGAGTTTCAGCAGGAAGTTTCAGCATCACTGACATGCGCATCCTATACAAATCGAGCACTCTCAGTGGTTTCAAGATAAATTTCACAACCTGACGTGCTGTATCAATTATTTTGGCGAACCATGTGGTTTCTTCGCTAGTGTACCAATCTTTCAGCACCAAGTTCAAGCTGTGCGTATTACAACCATTGGCAAAAATGTGTGGAAAGCACTTCTTTATTAATTTACTGGCGTTTTTACAATTCTTTGCGTTGTCCATCACAATTTGAACGACATATTCAGTACCAATTTCTTTAATTACATCAATCAAGATCTCAGAAATGTATCTGCCACTTTTAATTGCACCAGAACTATCAATCGCCTTTATAAATGTTTCGCCCCTTGGACAAATCAGCATTACATTGATCAACGGTCTTCTCTGAACATTTGACCAGCCATCACTCACAATTGTACATCCTCAAAGCGAAATATTCCCAATTATTATTTTGCCAACACGCTCTTTGACTTCGATGTAACATTTGTCCAAGAAAACATTTCTTATCGTGTTATAAGAAGGAGCTGAAAATCTTGGACCAAACTCACCGATTTTCTTCCAAGCAGCCTTCCAATGATTGCTGTCTACCATGACGAAAGCACTTCTAGTAACGAATATTGCTTTGGCGAGTGGTGTTTGTGCTTCTTCTACAGAGTGCACTCGAAAGCTGTGATGTATTGATATTTGACGCATTTGACAAAGTCCACCTTCATTGTGACGTTTAAAAGGAATATTGCCTGGAATTTTCTCTCCTTGCGGCGCAGGTTGCTCTCCAAGGTTAGTGGCGTCACTACAGGATCTGCGGAGTTAATATTTGACTCTAGGAACTCTTGATTCGAAGGCACAAAGCTATATATCTGTCGTCTCTTGGCACCCTTTTTGGCGAGCTCTTCTCTCAAACGCTTTGCAACTGAAGTTGCTTGAGAATGTTCACATTTTCTACAATTGTTTTTAGTGCTACCAAGAAAATGATCCCTAATACATGGTGCACCGCCAGATTTTGTTGTGTGACAAAATTTACATTGCCACTCCATATATCGGCCGCATATGTTGTGAGCATAATCCCACTCTTTGCCAGGAGCTTTTTTATTCTTTGGCTTCTTCGTACCACTTGTGCCCACATTTTGCTTCATTGCTTTTAAATTAAAACTGAAGAGAAAAGAACAAGATGTTAC
Source organism: Adiantum capillus-veneris (assembly GCF_014529385.1). Taxonomy (NCBI): domain Eukaryota; kingdom Viridiplantae; phylum Streptophyta; class Polypodiopsida; order Polypodiales; family Pteridaceae; genus Adiantum; species Adiantum capillus-veneris. The sequence continues at coordinate 129,415,645 of NC_140936.1, forward strand.
AAACTGAAAACAATTTTTTTATTTTCAATATATATGAAAATAAAAAACCATTCAATATGAAAGTAACCATGATGCACAATATGAGATTTTCAATGCACGCTTGTCAATCCACATATCGATCACCTTTATTGTGAGCAACCATACACATTGCAATGTAATCCATACATGGCATAATAACCATAACAATGCTATGAATCTCTCTAAGCAATTATTATTATAATGATTATTTATATGTCCACTTTGATTTGCAAACAATAAGACACATCTAATTTCATTTGCTACAAAAAAACAAACGAAAGCAATAAAATATATAATTGGTCATTTCATGCACTAATAATCTATCGTAATAAATAATGTAATCTCTGTATAAACCAATGCATGAACTAACACAAATAAATCTTCAATATAATCACCCAATTGGGGACTACTTGTACCCAGTGAAGGATTGTAGCCCACCCATGCAACCAATTCAATATATAAAAGATTATAGCTCTTATATTGTAAATCAACTCAAATATAAGACTTCAAGGATCTTTATATGCCCGGTACACTAGTAGAGGACATCCGATCCTTGACTATCGACTCGTCATTTACATATGCTCATCTTTTAAAAACAATTACAACCCTCATTTGGACCAATGGCTTCTTCGCAATGAGCATGATTCCCCAAGTTTTTAGTTGTTTTGGTTTCGTACCTTTATGTCAGTAAACGAATTAAAATTGTTTAGAAGTGGTTACCCAATTAAGAATCACGTCCGGCCCAAAAAAGGACCCGTGACTCTGTAACCTTAGATCAATTCACAAGGAGATGACAATACCCGGCACTCAGATACACTCCCCAAGGATTTGCCTAGCTAAAAGACCGGGGTTAGCACACTATTTACTATATATAATTCCTCCCGCTGGGCTTTTTCATTTTCTCGACGGGCCCGCCAGGCTACTGTATATACCCGGCGGGCTCGCCGGGAAAATGAAGATGCCCGGCGGGGCCCGCAGTGAAAATTTAAAAGCCTGGAGGGCTAACCGGCTCTATAGGTTTTTGCAGGTCAAAATCAAAGTCTCATTAACAATTAACATGATCACGTGATTTTTTTGTGTAAATACTAGAGTTATTTACGTAATCACCCGATCATGATTACGTTAATGATTTCCATGATTGGGATAATCAAGATGATGAAAGAAATAATTACATCGTCAAAGACATTCACAGATAGTACAGGCCGGGAGAGGGGTAGGATCCAATCTCGAATGACTAGATTCTGAACGTGGCGATTGCCATAATGTCACACCATCGGTCAGAGGCGAGAGGCAGGTACATGGACATCAATCCAAAGCCATCATGGTTGGGCGCAGAGGAGTGGGTGGGGATTGCACGAGAGACACAAGACAATCCTAAGAGATTTTAACAACAGAGAAATGCAGTCAGAGCACGTTTGGAGTCTGCTAGATCATCACATCTTGGGAGCAGGGATTTTAATTGCGCCATGACGCATTTTGTTAAATGTTAATTATTGTTGTTATTATCACTATTTTTTTCATGTTAATAACATATCTAATGTCATGACCTACGAAAACCGGTAGAAAACGTAGAACCGGCGGGACAACCAACAATCCAGGCAGGCCCGACGGGTTTAATATGAAACCCGGCGGGACAAGCAAGAATCTCACCGGGCCCGTCGTGTACCCCTCCATTTTTGGCGGCTCTATATAACCCTTTTATAGACATCACATCACATCACCTCTTCCTCTAAATTTGGTCATCCTTTAAAATTTAGAAGAAAAACTAAAGGTAAAAAAATGAATAGTCTTTAAAAAAAAATTAAAACTTAATGTAACTCTGATCATGGATCATTAGTTCTTTTTTGGACTGAACTGATTCTTGAAAGGAGGTAGAAAGGTGAATCTTTGGGTCGGTATCTTTACATTTGGGATGGACTGATCTCATGTTTGGTTCACCATTATATTTGCTAAATTGATTGCTATATTGATTAGAACTTCTATCATGGGTCATTAGTTCTTTTTTGGACTGAACTGATTCTTGAAAAGAGATAGAAAGGTGAATCTTTGGGTCGATATCTCTACTTTTGGGATGGACTGATCACATGTTTGATTCACCGCTGTATTTGCTTGCTATTCCGATTAGAGCTCCAATCATGGGTCATTAGTTCTTTTTTGGACTGGACTGATTCATGAAAGGAGGTGGAAAGGTGAACCTTTGGGTCGATATCTCTACTTTTGGGATGGACTACTCACATGTTTGATTCACTGCTGTATTTGCTTGCTATTTCGATTAGAGCTCCAATCATGGGTCATTAGTTATTTTTTGGACTGGACTGATTCATGAAAGGAGGTAGGAAGGTGAATCTTTGGGTCGATATCTCTACTTTTGGGATGGACTGATCACATGTTTGATTCACTGCTGTATTTGCTTGCTATTTCGATTAGAGCTCCAATCATGGGTCATTAGTTATTTTTTGGACTGGACTGATTCATGAAAGGAGGTAGGAAGGTGAATCTTTGGGTCGATATCTCTACTTTTGGGATGGACTGATCACATGTTTGATTCACCGCTGTATTTGCTTGCTATTTCGATTAGAGCTCCAATCATGGGTCATTAGTCCTTTTTTGGACTGGACCTATTCATGAAAGGAGGTAGGAAGGTGAATCTTTGGGTCGATATCTCTACTTTTGGGATGGACTGATCACATATTTGATTCACCGCTGTATTTGCTTGCTCATGTTTGAGTAGATTGAGGTTTATTCCCTTCAGGCTTCGCTACTACGCTTGTGTGTGATATTGATTATAACACTAATGTTTGGTTTGAATAATACTTGAAAGAAGAGATATCATACTGAGCTATGTTTATTGGTATTGCAGGCATCCAATAAGTATGTCTTCCACTGGGAATGTGAGTGGTGATGTTGGTGTCTCAAGCCTGGCTTCCTTGAGGAGACCTCCTACCTCGATGCCAGGTCCTGCTTCGCAGGGCACCACTTCGCAGGGCAAGCGAAAGGCAGGTTGAAAAAGTCCAGGACCCGAGTGGAATTTTGCCACAAATTTAAATAAGTATCAAGATTGGAAATGTAACTTTTGTGGTGAAGAGAAATCTGGAGGAGCACCAAGAATAAGGGATCATTTGCTAGGTGGCAATACCAGAATCCAAGGAGGAAAGTGCAAGGGATTAGGTGCAAAAGAAGCAGCTATGCGCTTAAAAGCTTTAATTGGTAAGCTAATTTCCATGAGAAAAAGATCAAAACTCTCTACTTTTGACCATCACACCCCGATATCGATAAGATCAAACCAGGACGAGGGATCATTGGGTGTAACGCCCACCAATGGAAGCACTCAAAGCAGGGAACCAACTTCTCATATCGATGGAACTACACCTCCAAACCATGGATCTCCTGACTTTCTGGTAGGATCGTCAAAAAGTAGACAGGTTAGCTTACAGACGAGCTTCAAAACGCTTGCCTTAAAAGAAGCACAACTTGCGCTAGCTAAAGCCGTCTATTTCACTGGGGGATCATTGGCCATTGTCACCCGTGATGCATGGAAGTCAGCTTGGAAACGCATAGGGGTGTATGGTGCTGGATTTACCCCTCCAACATATCACCATATGAGAAACCAACTGTTGGATAAATGTTACACAAGCACACAACAGGATATTCAAAGGGTAATATTAAATGCAACAGAACAATCTGGATACACCATAGTTAGTGATGGTTGGTCCAACGTTCAAAGGCAGCCATTGATCAACATCATGCTTGTATGTCCTCGTGGTGAATGTTTTATCAAAGCTGTGGATAGCTCTGGTCAAATAAAGTCTGGCAGTTTTATAGCTGACATCATTGGCGACGCAGTTGAGGAACTTGGAAAAGAAAATGTTGTCCAAGTAATCATGGACAATGCCAAAAATTGCAGGGCTGCAGGTAGGATACTTGAAAGTCGCTTCTCTCACCTATATAGTGCTGGTTGCAGTACACACAACTTGAACTTGGTATTGCAAGATTGGTACAAGAGTAATGACACAGAGTGGTTCAAATGGATAGTAGACAATGCTCGCTTAATAGTCAAGTTTGTTTTGAAGCGTCAGAGGGTTCTTGACATGTACCGTCAGAGGATGTCTACTATGTTAAAACTGCCGTGCGAAACTAGATTTTGCACCAACTACTATACGGTAGAATCACTAATAAAAAATAAGAATGTTGTGATGGAGACATTTGTTTGTGCCACTTTTTCAGAATGGGAGGCCGGTCAAAGGGAGAAGATAAAAAGCAAAATAGGGGTGATCAAAGATCTACTAGTTGATCGCCACTTCTGGGATGATGTGGTGGATGTGCACAATGTCATGATGCTAATTATGCTCGGATTATGCCAACTGGATTCTGCCTTGCCTAACATAGGTAAGGTGTGGATGGCTTGGTGGAGTGTTCAAGAAAGCCTTGCAAATCCAGAGGAGCCCCAGGAGCCAATTGTGAAGCCTTGGAAGACACCATTCACTCAAAAGAGGAGAGAAATTCTGAGAAAGTATGTGCATGGTCAATGGGTTGGAGCACATAGTCCACTACACAGCGTAGCTTTCTTATTGGATCCAGAGTATTGGGAAATGGAAATAGACAAACTTGATGAGGAGGTGCTGGAAGACTTTTATGATGTGATAGGCACGTTTTATGCTGATCCTGATGAGCATGCATCAGCTGTTACTGATCTTACAAAGTTTAAACTCAAAGAGGGTAAGTTTGGTACTGAATTTGTGCAGAAACTTGCCACGGAGCAACCAGCGTGGAAGTGGTGGATGATGAATGGTGGTACCTTAAACGCCTAGCTGTTAGAATCCTAGCCCAATGTACATCCAGTTCAAGTTCTGAGAGAAACTGGAGTACATATAAATATGTACATTCCACCATCAGAAACTGCCTTCTAAATTCAAGAGCTGAAAAATTGGTGTATATGTACTGCAACCATCGGCTATTGGCAAGAGTGCAAGCTGAGAACTACAAAGAGGAGATGCTGCGCTGGACTTATGATGTAACCAATGATGAGGTGGACGAAGACAGTGAGCTGCAAGGGGAATCTCATGAAGTAGAAACTACATGTACTTTAGAAGAGATTGAAGAGAATGTGGAAATTGAACCAACTTTGACCCGACGCAGCAAGCGATGGTGGTTTAATTAATAGATTATCGAATCCATTGAGTGACTTCTGTTTAAGTTCAGAAATTGTTTATCTTATAAGATTTTTTTAATATTTATTTTAAGGTTTAAACATTTTCTTAATAATAAACGAAGCCCTTAAAAACCTTTACAAGGCCACAAATCACTACTAAAGCTTCATAATATACAAAGCCCTAACAAATCTTTGCATTATCACATATCATAATTGAAGCTGAAGTGAAGACAATTCACAATTCACTAATAAATTCTCGCAAGACAACGAGTAAATGTTTTCAAATGTTACAAAAACTATCCAAGTGATAGTGAAATATTTGTGAGAATATCTTCATTCTCCTGTTCACGCTGACCTTTAAGCTTATTATAGTCTTCAGACATTTTGAACATTGCATATAGCTTTTTGGATATCTCATACTCACATATAGCACAATGAAAGCTATTCATCATGCTTTGCATCAAGCATGATATATGGTACATATGTCCGCATGGCAAGCTGAAGTGACCACACCACTCATGAAAGAATGATCTACATATGGGGCAAGGACCACCGTGCTCACCAGAAGCTGGAGGGGCCTCAATAGATGTTGGGTGCTCAATCAATGTGGCAGCATTTTGTTTTTTTACAGTTGCCTCTAACTCTTTTACGTGGCGAGATAGCACCTTCACCTCCCTTTGCAAGTCTCTATTTAGGGTTGCTTCTGCATGAGAGCCTTGTGTAGATTGTGATGCTTGCCTGATTTGAGTTTGAAGCTCCTCCTTAACTTGGTGCACTTCCATTGATGCACCTTCTAGTGCCAATGACATCTCTTGCCGTGTGACGGTGATTGCACTGCTGCGAATGTCCTCAACCGTCATATGAGGTGTCCTTGAGCTGAAGTCCACTGCTTCACCCAAGACATAATGCATGTATAACATCTTGGCAAACCACAATGGACAATCCATATGATGCATAGGATGACCCATAACATCGAGATATATGTTCTCTCCATTGTCTCGTATGTCTGCATTAATGCATTGTGATAGCTTGAGTCGGCCTTTCTTGATGTTGTCATCTGCAACGCCTAGCCATATGGATTTGACCATTTCTCTGTCAATCCTAGAGTTCACCTCTTTCCATTGTGTACCCACTGGGAGCAACGAGCTGCAATTCGAGCGGTGTCATTCACTCCACCGCCTTGACACATGGATCTGAGACGCTCAAAAGCGCGCTTAGCCCTTTGATTATCATTATCCATATCCTGATTAAATACTATACTTTAGTTACGGCATACAAACTTAATGATAATAAATTGCTATAAGAGTAACCACCATTTTACGACAATCAATTGATATAAGAGTAACCACCATTTTACGACAATTAATTGATATAAGAATAACCACCATCTTACGACAATCAATTGATATAAGAGTAACCACAATTTTTTAAATCAATGAATGATAATGAGTGATTCCACGTGGCTTATTGCTTGAAACTTAAGAGAAAAAACAAAACTCATAGAAAATTTGTTGTCTATTGAGATTTAACAAAGTGTTTTTATTACTCATACATCATCCATGGCGCATAAAACCCAAATTTTAAAAGTGCTTTTATAAGTCAAAAGTCTCAGAAAACCCTGCTTCATAAAGTACATCATATATCCATCAAAAAAAGGCTACACTCATTTCAAAGGGAGGGCGTAAACATCGTTCTGGCTGGGCTTCAAATCTTTCTAATTCTTCGTCCAAAAGTGCCAAGTTCTTTCTCTCTGTGAATTTCTTCCTCACTATCTGTGCTTCGTACTTGTCTGGCGTTTTTGAATCTTCAGTCAGTGTACGGGTGGTCAGATGCAAGCGTCACTGCTTTGTTTAGGTACGTAATTTACAAAAGAGATTTTCTGATTGCTACGTGACGTGCTTGGAGAGCTTTTTAATTTAATGTGGCTTAAACAGGTTGTTGCGGGAGCAACTTCTCTCGACTGGCAATGAAATGCCCCCCTCCAGGCCAGACGCAAAGCAACTATCGACCTCAGTTGGCTTGGACTACAACAAGATTCATGCATGTCCAAATGATTGCATTATATTTCGCAATGAATTCGCAGATTGTTTGTCGTGTCCTAAGTGCGGATCAATGCGCTACAAACAAGATGCAGTTGGCGAGACAGTGCCAGCTAAAGTGTTGCGGCATTTACCTATTATTCCTAGGATAAAACGCATGTTTCGTTGTGGTTCCATTGCAAAGTTGATGCGGTGGCATTCTACGAATAGATCCACTAACGCAACATTTAGGGTGCCCGCTGATTCAAAGGCTTGGAGTCACATTGAAGATACCTGGCCACATTTTAAGAGTGAACCACACAATTTGCGTTTGGGCATGGCAATGGATGGAGTCAATCTATTTGGCTTGAGAAGCTCGTCATGGAGCACTTGGCCTGTGTGCCTTATCAATTACAACCTCGCGCCGTGGCTTGCCATCAAGAAGGGTCATTTGATATTAAGCTTGATTGTACCTGGTAAGTTCAAGGCAAAAAACACGGATGTTTATCTAGCTCCACTAGTTGACGAGCTCCAGGAGTTATGGCATGGGATCGACATAGCAAATGCGGTTGAACGAGTAGGACAACAGCATGCAAGGATCCATGGACTTCTTATGTGGACTATGCACGATTGGCCAAGATACGGAGAAGCTTCTTGTAATGGTTCTTGATTTACAAAATTCTTGCTATTCGCAAGCACTTTTCCTTGGCCTGATTCATGCTTTAATATATGCAGGGCTAACAACTTCGGGATACAATGCATGTCCAATTTGCGGGTAGTCTTTGGATGTGTGCTATTTTGCCTCTCTTCGAAAGACAATTTATCAAGGCCACCACCGTTATTTTTCAGATGGCCATTACTTGCACGAAGGTCAGCTTGGTCGCGTCGAATGTCGTCCTATGCATGTACAAGAGTGGCGTCGCCGATGGGAGTAACATGAGGGGCAACCTGTTCCAGGAATGAAACGTTTGTCCATTCTCCATACGTTGCCGTACTGGGGTGATCTACTAATTAACCATTTGTTGGATCCAATGTATATATTCAAGAATGTGGGAGAGCTCCTCTGGAAGACAATCATGGGAATGAAAGACAATCGAGCTTCACGAGATGATTTGCAGCAGTCAGTTGGAAAGATGCCAGAGCTATGGCCTTTCACCAATGCAGCTAGCCAAACAAAACTTCCAAGAGCGCCATGAGTACTCTCCTAGCCTTGAGCGCCATTATGGCGAAATAAAATTTTTTAACGTGCTCATTGAATTTTGAGATCTCCACCCCGGTGCAATAAGTCATCAAAACTTTGAATACTATTTATATTTATGTTACTTTGTGTGTTTGTATTCAGTTTTGTTATTTAGACTTTGTTTATTGTCTAGTTTTTATTTGTAGAATCTAGCTCAAATGTGATTACGACATGATGAGATGATGTGGCTCAGGTGCTTTCAAACAATTCTTTTTAATTACATGCATATATGTATATATTGAGGATGGTGTGGCTCTTCACCATATGGCTTTATGTCTATATATCATTATATATCATTATGCTTTGGCGCAAGACCATTTTTGTAATTCAACATTTGGCATTATATGTAATAGGTGGGAGTGAGGGGTGCCTATGAAATACACAAAATACCATGCTAAACGATAAAATCCACGTATCGGCATACCTAAAGGGAGCATGGGGCACCTACAAAATACCTACAGATTATAAAATTCATAGATTGGTATACTTGAGTATGCATATACACCCATGATCCAACACAAGAACAATTGAAGAGAGACAGAGAGTGTGTGTGAGAGAGAACATGAAAGCACGAGAGTGAGAGAGATCATGAAAGCATGTGCAGGTGCCCCTCCTACATTGGAGTGTTTCATAGGCATGGAGAAAGGAGAGACAATTTAGGAGAAAAGGAGCACATGGCACTGACTGCAATCTCCCTCATGCAAAAGTAAGAATTTTCCTCTTGCACATATTTATCTATAGATTTCTTCAATGCTTAAAATGATTACAAACTACCTACTCGAACATAAAATGACTATTTCTCATGAAGATATCTTCAATAATATGTGTAAGCTTGCTATCCTTTTGCGTAGTCCATCAAACAACAATGCCACAAGAGTAAGTAGTATATGTATATCTTGATGTATCAAGATATCATTGGTCACAATCATCACTTAATAATCAATTTTTATTAATTCTATGTCCAATTCAATAGATACTATTGACATTACATGATCATAAAGAAAATCTATATCTAAATCTTTTCCATTGGTAACAAAATCATACTAGGGGCATTGGTGGCTAGTAAATGTGAAACATTATTTTGTAATCGATGTCGCCTAAATTGGCAAATCGACACTAGCTGGATGATGCGACTCAAATTGGCAAGTTTGCAATTGTGCTACCAAACCGATGGATCTAATCTTTTATATTTTTAAACTGGTAAGTATGTTGTTTGCGATGGTGTTGCCTAAATTGGTGAATTTGCACTTTTAGTTGTGCTGCCTAAATTGGCTTACCTACACCAAGATAAGCATTTGCACACTGCCTAGATTGGCGAACCTCTGTGCAAGTGAACAATGGACTAGGTGTAAATTGAAATAGTGAAGTACGTACAAATTGTTCTTTATCATCCCAAATCATCTGAGCTCATGTAAGTAGCTTTATAGCTTAATGATAAATTGTCTTCAGTTCAAATCCAATCAATGATAAATTGTCTTAGTAGTAGTTCTATTTAGTTCAAGTCTAATCAATGACTTAAAAAATAGTGTGTTTCCACAATGCTGGAAAAAATCTCTTCCATCTAAAATTCTCCAATTGTATTCTTCCTTCTTGCAAACTATTTGAGTTTGTCCCCTTAAATTTATCTGCAAAGGAAAGAGCCTTATAAGCAAGTAAAGAAGGTGAGTACCATCACAATAGTATATTGAACTAGTAGCTAGCTGCAATATAAGTAGATGTTGTGAAAGGTGTATCATGACGATGAGATCTTAAGGTAATAAAATAAATAAATAGCAATAGATACATATAAGAATTGACTTATCAAATTGGATGCCGAGTTTTGTGAATGGGATGAGTCAATTGTTTGAGGATTTTGGCACAATCTTTTACTAAAGAGTTAATATGCTAAACCAAGTGAATACTATAAATTACAAGGTATTTTAGATATTTAGTTGTGTAACAAGAATAAAATTCATCCTAGAATCTTATAAAATGTTGCTAGTGTACTATCAGCTCAATTTTTGAAGTGACTTTGTAAAAGGAAAACTGATAGTGGAGGACTTACAATGGCATTAATGAGCCTTATCACAAATGATCTTGATTTTTTGAACTCAATGATCGAACCAAGAATGAGCTTTTTAGATGTACATACTTAGAATCATTGTAAACTAGTAAATGTAGAGATTCTTGGAAAGTAGACAATTAAGTAAGTAGGTTATATGTGATTCTTGTGAGACATGATAATATTCTTTTTAAAAATGCAAACCATCATCTAATAATTCAAGTAGGCAAAGAGGGGGCATTGGTATTGTGTTAGTAAAAAAATAAAAGTTTGAAAAATTTGATGAGAAATAGAAAAATTGATGTATAAATATAGAAAACACAAAATATAATACCTTCGGGTAGTTTTACCTCTCTTAGAATATACATTGTTTAAGCAAATTTGAGTAGAGAGAAACTAACACCAGGTGTTGTTGATTATTCCAAGTTACTTTAACTCATAATTTTAGCCTTACCTAAAAATTCATATCTAAGAGACAAAGCAGTTAAGGTGATTTCTTGTGAGATTCAACAAAGGATTTAACTACACAATAAATATATTAACAGTTGGAAGTCTATAATGAAAAAAGAGGTGAGAAGGCAATCAATGTATATTGTGCTTGTGTTGAAGTGGTACTAAGCTTAAACAATAGCTCCAAATGAAAGACAAATCATGGTGCTTGATTTAGACAATTGTTAGAAAATCCATCCCTAAATATGACTATGCCGGTACATAACCTTCTACTTGGAGTTATAAGATTAACTATCAAAGTGCAAAGCTAATCCATATGAGATCACAAGGAAATACATAGATATATAATGATTAATGACTACACGTTAAAAATAGGGCTCATGATGCAAAGTTTTTGGTATCTAATACTAGGATAGGAGTAAGTACCCCTCAACAACTAGTCACCCACAAAAGAGTAGTAGAAATGATACTAGAGATTCCATACACAAGCAAAGAAATGAGGAAACATCAAGCAAGATGAAATAACGACTTGAGTACCATATGGTGGAGCATTTAAAATAGTCACAAGGGTATCAAAGTGAAAATCTCATTATATTACATCGTTGGTAATATGTATAACCATATAGTGTCTAACCAATGGCTTGTAGGAAGAGAGAATTTTTCTTGTTTTTCATAGAGGATTGCTTGCCTAGCTGTATTTAGATTCTATTAATCAAGATAGCAATCATTCCAAATAGTAAGAGAGTAGGAAAGGGTTCTAGTTGGTAGTTATAAGCTTATTTGGTCATAGCATACATGTGGTCATATGCTTGATTTGGACTAGACCTTAGCATTAAGAGTAGAGGGAAACTTGTTTATAAGCATTGAATATACATACCAATTGTAGATTCTAACATGTATCACATGCTTTGGATAGTATTGAAGCTTGTGATTGCGTAATTTTGTGTAAATGAAGGTGACATGCTTCCCGAAATTTGTGTCATTTTCTCTGAACCAGTTTCTCCAATCACAACTAAAATTTGGCTAGCATAAATTTCTACGATCATCTGATAGATCAACTTCTGAGTGAAATTTTTTTGTGTGTGTCATGATGACAGCTTTCTGAAGTGAACCATTAGCTTTGGGAAAGAGATAGAGGGATATTTTTGTGTCCATGAGTGTTGTCACTGTGAGTATCCATTGTAGATCTATGCTTGTCCTTTTATTATCATCATCATGGCTATGATCACTTCTATATTTGTCATCGTTGTCATGGTCTCCTTGTCTTTCATTAATTTGTTCACATTGACAATGTCTACCATGATCTCCATCTTCAATACTTTTGTACCCAACCATCATGTCGATGTGAAGCTATGAGAGTTATCAAGATGATCCCATTATCTGATTAACCTTGAGTTTAGCATACTCTTCTTGGTGCTTGGCAAGAGTGGTCAGCATTTGACCACACAATTGAATCAGATAAATGTAATGATGCTAAAAAACATCCAAAACGTAGCTATTGGATGGATGCAAGTCCAAAGGTTCAATGGTTTGGTGGTGGTGGAGATGATTGGGTAGGTCGTGTGAGTAGCAAGAAAGTTGTATGAATGGTTAGAGAGAGAGAGAGAGAGAGAGAGAGAGAGAGAGAGAGAGAGAGAGAGAGAGAGAGAGAGAGAGAGAGAGAGAGAGTAGCAAATAGAGTTGAATGAAGGGAAAAAAGGGGATAGGGGAAGAGCTCCATAAGTGGGTATTATCCAACCATAAAATTTGAAAAAAGAATTGTGCATGCTCATCAATGGAAAACGAGGGAGAGAGAAAGAGAGAATAGGTGGTTGGATGACATGGGGAACCAAGGGACAGAGACAAATGGGAAAACAAATGGTCGTCCATCGTTAGTTGATGAGGGTTGTGAGTGTGGGAAAGAGAGATTGACTAGTGGCACCCACACTATTTGTTGGTGTGAACTTGAAGACTTATGCATGAGGACGACTGGTGAAAAGTAGTGAGTGAGAGCAAGAGATAGAGATGGGAGGGGGGAGTACAATTGTTCAAGCTCTATTCAAGGAGTGGTGGTTTTGTGGCACAAGGTACGGTTAGGTTGAGTTTTTGTTGTTGTTGTTGTTGCATGGTAAGGCAAGTGTTGGTGGTGGTAGGAATGGTCGTTCTCATTTTGCATGGTGTGTCTTGGCCATAATTTTCCTTGCCCACGGACATGGTTGGGAGTGACCCCCATTGTAGTGTGGAAGTAAAGCACTTATCGGTTGTTTTGCCAATGCACTTTAGTTGGATTGGTTAGCGGCATGCACCATGCATCTAAGTTCCCTTTGTGGTGGTTCTTGACCCTAGAGGATGGCTTGTGAAAGGTGGAGTGGGATGTGTAGGCGGGGTTTTTGCTGGTATGTTGGCCACATTCAATGATTGCTTTGCTGAAAACATTTGACTGTGGTCTGTTGTATGGTATTCGGGTGTTGCCACTTGCAGTGACCATGGTGATGCGTGTTGTTTTTCTATAGTGGTAATGATGATGAGCATTGTGGTGGTAGTGAGGTTGATGATAGACAAGATAGTTGAATAAATGAGCCATGACTAAAAATAGCCTTCCTATGAGGTGGTTTCTAGACTTGGAATAAAGGTTACTACCACTACTTCTATTTTTTCCCGCTTCCTTTTAACTTAGACGCATGCTCAAGTACTCCTCCTTGGCATTGGTTCTATGCCATTTTAAATAAAACAATCTTCTCCTTGCCTCTTCTTCTCATTCCCTTAGTGTTCTGTCTCTCTAAACTTCTTCCTCATCCTCTTTGAGGTTGAAGGTATTTCATGGGTGACTTAGAATTGTTTTCTTTGCTGCCAAATTCAATGCTTCTCCATCTTCTTCGCTCTGTAGGATTGCTTCCTAGAAGGAACAAACTACAATAAACAAAATAAACGCAAAGAGTTTTTTGTTTCTACTTCTCTTTATTCTTCTTCGTTATAATAGTATATGTGAAAACTCTCTAATCTATACGATAACTAATCATCTTAATCTAAGCCTTTCCCTTTATTATTATCTTCTCTATGAAAGAAAAAACCACACAAATATTCTAGGAAAGATCTTTCAATGACATCCAACTCGGCATGTAAGAGAGAAACAAAAAAGAAAAATGAGCATGTAGAAGAAAATAAAGATAGCTTTGATTGTTGTATACAAAGATTTGCATATCTATCGGAGTGTAGCCTAAGCTCTGATACCATTACAATAGATGAGAGCATGGGATGCCCACAAAATACAAAAAATACCATGATACATATCATAAAATCCACACATTCGCATGTTTGACAATGCATATACACCCATGATCAAACACGAGACCAATTAAAGAGAGATGGAGAGCAATATAGAGGGCATATGAAACTTGTTTGTAGTTGTGTCCTTATTAAAACCACATTTTCATATAACCATCCCTCTTCTTCACTAAGAGCATTGGTGATGCTGATAGCCGGTTTTTGGAAATCAAGAAAAGAAAAGAAAGAAAGATTATCTTTCCTCTATCCAAAGCACAACGACACCGTTAGAGGGCTCAACAATGCCCTAGTCGACCTCACGGCCCTAGATTTTACTGGCATGGCCTCGTCACATGGCCCCCTCATTTGCCTAGCCTTATCACCCTCATGGCTTGGCTCGTCAACCCCATTTTGCAAAACCTTCACACACACACCCCGCCAACTCACCCTCGTCCTAGCTCTCATCACCCACTCTGTCAGCATCTTTCTCTCCCACTCAGTCTCACTATCCCCCTCTCTCGTTCTCTTTTTGGCATAGTTCATATGGCGCAAGGGAGTATATCTCGCGCTCTCTTAGCACACACACTTACGACTCTCTCTGTTAGCACACACACACTTACGAATCTCTCTCTCTCTCTCTCTCTCTCTAGTCCAAAACCTCTCTCTCTCTCTCTCTCTCTCTCTCTCTCTCTTCCTCGTTTAGCCCCCAGCCCCACCTTCTCCCTCTCTCGTTCTCAACACACACACTCTCTCTCCCTCATCCACTCCTTCTCTCTCTCATCTCTCGTTGACAACTCACTCTCTCTCTAGCTCTTGTCGGGACCCACATGGTGCAAGGCTTAGCCGTTCTCTCTCTCTCTCTCTCTCTCTCTCTCTCTCTCTCTCTCTCTCTCTCTCTCTCTCTCTCTCTCTCTCTCTCTCTCTCGTTGCCTACGCACACCCACCTACACTCACATATCCACACACAGTACACACATGCATATACGCACATGCAAGAACATAAAAAAAACTCGAAGGAGTCGACATCAACGCCCAAAATTAAGACGACCAACTCACGCGATGCCAACACGGAAACAAGAAAAGCCGTCGAAGGCATGCCCTGGCCGACCCGAAATTGGCCCTAAACCTAATCAGATTACCATAACCTAATGCACGTAGCACCTAGAAAAAGGCACTGAGAGGTCACTATGGTGGGGGGGGGGGGGGGGGTCAACACTTGGTAGCATTTTGGTGGGAGGGATTGGAAACATTTGTATCAAGAGAGAGGGGATTTAGTGTAGCATTTTGGGAATAAGCACTATGTGAAGAAGCCATGTCTACACCTTGACTCCAATGGTCGCCACACACATACTCACGCTAGCAGAAATCTCCATGTCTATGAGTCAACTCTAGAGAACGCACTATTAGGCTCACTATCTCTCTCTCTAGATCTCTATCACTATGGTTGCCACCTCACCGAAAATAAGGTTGCAGTAAATATTGCATGAAAATAGTTTTTCCTCACACCCCAAGGGTTTTCATTACTTGCGTCATTCTCTCTCTCTCTCTCTCTCTCTCTCTCTCTCTCTCTCTCTCTCTCTCTCTCTCTCTCTCTCTCTCTCGGTGTGTAGAGTTTGTGTTTTTCCAATCACTGTTGTCCGCGTCCTAGCCGCTCAAAGCTAGGTAGTGCCCCCTATTCACTTCACCGTGACCGGCTCGGCGTGCATCGGCTCCTGGTGTTTAAGGCTCGAGGTCCATGTCACGCTTTGCGCTCATCATTTTGTGCCCCCACTGAGGAGGGCTTCTCGGAAACCTTCAGCTTACAATGCTGAATACAACGCATGTCATCAACCATGGATGAATGGCTGAAAGAATTCTCCAACTGGAGAACGGAGGAGGAGGAGACTGAAGAAGCACTGACCGCTTTCATTGAAGTACTACTGCCAGGCTGTAGCGTCGTTAGTATTCAAGAGGTAAGCTCCCCATCTTGTATTGCTCATGCTAACCACAAATTAAGAGCATCAGGTGGGAAGTCTATGAAATGTCATCACTGCTATCGACCAAAGCATCCTGTCAATGAGTGCGGACAGAGGAGGTGAAGAAAGAACGGCTAGTTTTGCTTTTGAGAACCGCACCACTCTCACGATAGTCAGATTTTGTGTAGCACCAAGTGTTTTCTCTCTAATGGTCTGAGAAGAGTCGCCAAATACATCAACCACAAAGTCCAAGCCACAAAGCCTAGAGCATTTGGTGAAGGCAAGTGGGCCTACGCTCTCTCTAGGCCTAGAGAGTTCAAGTGAAGTGCGACCATCCAAGCGCCATCGCCACATGCAGAATGGAAAGCCAATTGAGGTAGACTCTTCTCGCCCAATCTATTTTGAACCTAATGTCGAGGATTGTGTGGACTTCTATAAGAGGTAGAGGCATGTGGTGCAGGTGTCACCTTGTATACACTTAAGGTATGCAACTCTAAGTAATCAGCTCCCTACACCCGACATGGATAATAACAATAGGCCAGAAGTCTTTCCTTTTTGTTTCTTGCAACACATGCATGTAAATGTATATATTGATAAGAAGATATTCTACTAGCAAAAGATTGTTTTCCTATTTGGAGCAGAGATGCTTGATGAAATCATGAGATCTCCACGTCCCATCATCTTACCCCTTCTTGATTACTACCACTCTTTCGATGTAAGCATCTTTATTCTGTTCTAAGATTTGCAATCCTCTTAGCTCCGTTTTAAATCCACCCACCCAACCCTGTAAAAAGCCGCTATGCACCGCTGAGTCATTTGTGATTTTTTTAAATAAGAAAGTTTGTAATTTCTTGCTCATTGAGTTACTACCATGGCAATGTCTCTTTCCCCGCATTCAGTGGAAAGAAGGGAGAAGACATCACCACCGATTTTTTGGATGACTTTGACATCGCTTGTGTGGTTTCCAACAAGGATGACAATGCCTCATGACTACAAATTTTTCCTCTACTGATGAAAGTAGAGGCCAAGTCTTGGTACAATGCTTTGCCCCAAGCTACCAAGAATGCATGGGATGTACTATCTACTGCCTTTATGAAAAGGTTTGGTGAAGGCACAACCTCAGAAAATTTATGGCATCTGCTGCTAACATAATTAAAGCAGGGAGGTTTGCTAGAGTAGGCCACCTATGAATCCAAGTTTGTGGATTTGTGGGAGAGATGGGTTGCCTTACTGGAGGAAGGTGAAGGAGCGCATAATTTCCTAAATAAGGACCGTTTCATTGTTGGCCTGTGGTCGCCGCTTAAAGAGAAGGTGAAGGGGAGGTTCCCTGCAATGTATGAGTTGGTAGTGGAAGTAGCCCGCCTTAAAGACAAGAAGATGCACATGCAAGCAAGAGTCCATGAGTCAGAGGAATCAAGCTCAACCCGACTAACCTTGGTGACTGCAATGGCCACTCATAGAACCCAACCACAAGAGGCATTAGAAGAGCAACAAGACCCATTGAGTTGCATCACTACTCAACTTGAAATTTTATCCGTGCATCTGGTGCAGCAAGGGCATGCACCTGTCAGAAATCCATAACAAGGGAGAGGGAAATGAAGGCAAAACCAAGAATACCATTGCTACAATTGCGGGGAGGACGACCATGGCATCTACTACTGTCCACATCCAAGAAGGAAGAACTTCAATAGAGGAGGAAGACACAATAGGATCTCTCCACCAAGGGCGAGACAACCAATCCCACATGTTCAAATCCCACCACCAGCCGTGCAACCACAGCTAGTCCCACTAGTTCAAGTCCTATAGCCACCAATGCAACTACCGCCGCAATCACCACTTACACTCATCCTACGCCCACCACCAAATGGCAGCCGCACAAAAGAGGTCAAGATGACAATAACAAAAGAAGGGTCAAGCGAGAAGTTTGTTCAAAGGACTGAAGCAGTGGAACAAGAAGTTAAAAAATCAAAAGATGCTACCCCGCGAGGGAGGTAAGTCAAGAAAATCATGCTACAAATGTTAGTACATCTCTAACCCTGGATGAAATAGGTACCAAAGCGATCAATTGCCAGCATTGGGTAGTAAGGGTAACAAGTTGTAAAGTGTTGATGAATCCTCGTCAAAGTAAGAGGAACGCAAAGAGCATGGAAGATACAAGAGAAGAGGAAGACCAGCCTACTAGCAAGGCTTTGCAAAAGATGGACAACGTATCAAGCAAATGGGAGGGATTTGGAAACAGAAGCCTCTACACCAGCATGGACCAAGAACAATGTAGCGAGCTGAAGGAATCTTGCATCAAGGAAGTTTCACCAGAGAACCATAATGAAGAGGTAAGTATGAATGAAGGTTTGAAGTTGGATATTGTTCCAGAGGCTTGGCAGTTGAGCAAGGCTTTATTGTGTAGTATCATAGACTTAGAGATGGGTAATGCCTCTAGTCTATTGAAAGGTGTTATAAACTTGGAGATGGGTAATGCCTCCAGTTTATGTGAGAGTGTTCAGAGTAAGTTTGATGATCAACAACCTTTTACGGATGTTCCAGAATCCTCCACAACTCAGCATTGTGTTTGCATGGGATGCATCAGACCTATGGTTATGGTTAACCACTAGGACATATAGAGGTAAGATCAGCATGGAAATAAAAGTTAAGGAGCCATGGATAGACAAATGGCTGATAGAATGCAATAATGAAGGCCTCGTTCCCAATTTGGTGCAATTTTCTATAAATAGTGCATCCTCTCTATGGAGAGAGATAAGTGGGTTACGCTTGTGTTTAAGCCGCAACGTATGTGGTTTACTATCAACATCAGAAAAGACAGCTAACGTGTTTAAGCACACCCAAGAGGAGCATGATATGCTTGTTGGTTTTTCCAATTGCGACAGTAAGCAAGATTTTGAAGACAACTGGAGCTCACCACACCAACAAGGCGGCCATATATGGTGGATTCTTGGCACACTCTTGGGAACCAAGTTGCATTGTACGTTATACGGTGTACATATAATACGCTTTAAACGGGCATACTATACGATACCTATCTTTATTCGGCCGTATTATACGGTGCCACATCAACAAAAACACCGTATCGTATAATTTCTCAGCATTTCTATCGAAATATTAATTCGATATAAATATTAGTTTGATTGAAATATTAGTACAATCGAAATATTAATTAGATCAAAATAAATATGTTTATATACGGTGAAACGGATTGTTTTGCTCATTCCATTGATCTCTCTTCCCTCATCTCACCTATAGGTGAGCTTTACAACACGAAGAAAAATAAAAAAATGCTAGTTTAAATTTAGCCATATATTTTCTAGTTTAAATTTAGCCATATATTTTCTAGTGAAAATTTAGAGCTTGATTTTTTTTTTTATAAAAGGCTTTGGAGTTTTGAGTTATCTGCTCTGTGTGAAGTATATCTTACATTGGGAGGTAAGTTAAGTAAGATAGTTAATGATTACTTGCCTTGTGTAGAGAAAACTCACACTTGGAGGTGATTCAAGGTAGTTAAAGTTAGCAATTATTTGCTTTGTGTTGAACTATGTTCACACTTAGAAGTAACTTTAGTTAAATAGTTAAAGTTAAGAGTTACTTGTTGTGTGTTGAACTATGTTCACACCTGGAAGTAACTTATGTTAGATTTATCTAATGATTGTCTGTCATGTGTAGAGTAATACTCACACTACCGACAATTTAGGTAGATTAAATAATAATCTCTCTTTGTGTAGAGGTATTCTCACACGTAGAAGAGATTTAGAGAAGTAGTGAATTTTGATTGCTTTCCATGTGTAAAGTTACACACACACTTGGAGGTAATTCAGATAGGTCTTTTAAAGATATCTTGCTTTGTGTAGAGTTTACTCACACTTGGAAGTTATTGAGATAGATTAAGCGATTTATTTATCATGATTCATGTGTAAAATGAAAGCTCACACTTGAGAAAATTCTATTTTTGGTATTTATAATTTAAAGAAGTTGAAAACGTTGATGAAAAAAGTAATGTAAATGGTATTAGAGTTCGATTTTAGATGTGTATTTAGTAACTAGTTCTTTTTGAGTTTGCAAATTGGACGAAGATGGTGAAAGGATACGAGTGGAACTACGTAGATGAATTGGCCAGTGGGAAGACTACATCAAAGCTGAGGTGTAAGACCCGCAACCATAATTTTAGTGGAAATTCTCACAGGATAAAAGAACATGTTTTCAAAATTCCTGGAAACATGGTAGCTTGCAAAAACCCCCAAGAGGTATCGCTGAAAAATTTCCCAAGTGGGTGCTCAAGGCAAAGAGAGTTCTTGAGGACAAAAAAAGGGAGGTCCCAAAATGATGGCTCCATCTATGGCTAGGGACATTGAGATGACACTCGAGAATGATCAAAACCCTCACTCAACCCCTACTTCAAGTCAAGGAGGTGTCATTCATCCTTTGCTGGGAATTGTAGCTCTAATCCTACCAGAAGCTCTACTGCTAACATAAGCCAAAGTGAAGCATGGATTGGAGGAGAATTTGCACCAAGTGATCGTACTTTGCAACAGGCATTTGGGAAACAATGGCTGCTTGAACTCCATCTTAAGTGGACTCAAGAATTTGTTGCATGCTGAATTCCTTTTAATGTCATTCGAAATCCTATCTTCAAAGATGCTTTAATAAACATGGCGAAGAAGGGTTTTGTGGTTCCTGATTATAATAAGATGCACACAGAATATTTATATAAAGTAAAAACTACATAAAAGAATATTTTATAGTGCACAACTCTTGATTTTGTGCCGGCGGATGGATGCACAATTGCTCTAGATGGTTGGACAAATTGCCAGAAGAAACCATTGATTAATGTGATGTTGATTTGTCCAAGAGGTGCCATGTTTCTTGAAGAGATCAATACATCCCTGAAAGAAAAAACTAATGGATATCTTGATGGTGTTTATGAGCGTTCGATTAGAAGAGCAGGGGGACCTAAATATGTGACAGCCATTGTCACAGATAATGCATCTAACTACAAAGCAGCTGGAAAAGCAATTGAAGCAAAGTATCCAGAGATTACATGGGTTCCATGTGCTGCTCACACTTTGAATTTTCTCTTAAAGGACTTTGAAAAAGTTCCTTCTATTAAGCAAATTTTTCTAGATGCAAACCACTTGGTGAAGTTTATAAGAGAGCATTCATTTTCTTACGCTTTGTTTCGAAAAAAGTCCCCAACCAAAAATTTATCGTTTTTTTGTGTGACCTGTTTTGCGACAGCATATTGCGTTCTCTCCACACTACATAGCACGTAAAAACAGCCCTTGTTGAAATAGTGGCAGATAGAAGATGGGACATTTGGCTTGATAAATATCCCAAGTATGAACCTGTTGCTTCCAAATGCTATCAACTTGTAAACTCTTCTATTTTTTGGAGAAATGTAGACAAAATAGTTACTGTCACAAAACCTTTCACTCATCTGATACGATTAATGGACAAAGAAGCCTCTATCTTTGGACGGGTTTATTGGTACATGCATGAAGCCACTCGCAAGTTAAAAGATAGTACATCTGATGCACGAAAAGAGAAACCATGATGATGACATTTGTCAAAAGATGATGGGAGTAGTTGCATACTCCTTTACATGGAGCAGGTTTTGTCTTGGATCCCAAGTTCTAGATGCACGAGCAATCTTCAAACAATGAAGTGACCAGTGATTTCAAGAAAGTGTGTGCTCAACTATTAGGCAATGTGGATGGACATGTGGTATACAAATAGAATACGGCATATACTAGTAGAGAGGGAACGTTTGGGGATCCTTGGCATATAGATGCTATCTAGACGATGAGCGCACCAATTTGGTGGAAAGACAACGGTGGAGAAAAAGTGGAACTTCAACTTGTGGCTGTGAGAGTATTGTCTATTGCTGCCTCAAGTGGTACCTGTGAAAGAAACTGGTCTTGATTTGCTTTTGTGCATACTAAAAAACAAAATCGATTAAGTCCTAAACGAGCTGTGGACTTGGTGTATGTCTTTTGTAACATGCGACTTATGCACAAGAAGAAAGCTTTGGGCGCTTCCAAACACACGAAGCAGTTGCAAATGAACTCAACTCTGATGATGAAATGGAATGGAACCCGGAAGATATTGATCCGAAATGTTCAGATGTCGAAGAAATTGATGACATGGTGCCTGATTGAGGGGACGACTGAGTTGTAAAGTTTGTACTATATTCTCAATTAATTTTGCAATGCAAAAGTTATGTGGAGTTTAGCTTTACAATCCGTACTTTCTCTCTCTCTCTCTCTCTCTCTCTCTCTCTCTCTCTCTCTTCCTCTCTCACTGTCTCTCTTTCTCTCCATCTGCTCTTTATCATTGTTAAAAAGAGGGTAGAAGAGAGAACATAACTTACACAATTGCAACAACATCTCTCACGTCCATTTGTTCCAACAAATAGAGATTTACATACCAAAAAGAGGTTTTAATTACAAATCTTGAGATTTAAGATTCAAAAAGAGCTATGTCTTGTTTGGGAGATTTAATTTAAATCATGGGCTTGTTCTCCAAAGAGATCAGATACATGAAATTATGAATTTCCAACTAAATCACTTGGACCGGCATTGCCCATCTCTTCTTCGTTAATAGACCCAAATACCTTGCCTCGTACCATGCCAAATTTCTTTCTAGCTCTACTATACAAGCGTGCAGCATGGCTGGGGTCTCTCCTTGACTTGCCAAATCCACGCCTTGGGTTGCAAGCTGCCTAGTAACTCCGGTTTCTTTGGGCAAATATGTGTAACCTCTCTTTCAAGGAGGGTCTTCTTGATTAGCTTCCCGTGCATGAATCTTCTCGGCATGGCGCCCTTTCCCAACACCTCCTGTAGTGGGATGATTATTCCAATCAACTTTGAGCGCAATACATAGTAGCAATAACATTGTTGCAAAAAGTAAATTGGCACTTGATTATTATTTGGTGGCGATCTGTACACTTGGATAAATCCTGCAAGGATATTTTGTGCGAGGACAGTGTGTTGCAGATCTGAAACCTTCAAGGGAGTAGAAGCCTTAGCATTTCCACTGACTCGAAATAATGTGTTACGTACGAAGTGATTCGGGCATAACTGTTTGCATTGCCTGTAATTCATTGGCTCCCCTTGAAGTTCTGATTCGTCTTGTTGGGTTGCAACCAAAGCGCTGAGATCTCCTTGAGCCACCCGAATCTCTCCCTCTTTGTACATTTGTTGAGCCAATGCATGATTAAGTAAAGGATCATTAGGCTGCTGTGCGTTCTGGTCGGGAGCAATATCTTCCATAACTGAAATGCAAAATAATAAACTTTAGAGAGATAGGTCTTAGCACTTGAAAAAGAGAGATGGTTTAGAGAATTGAGCGATCTAACTTGAAATACTTTAAAACTTCAACTTGAAGAACTTTAAAACATTGCACACGTGATACCACACATTGTACACGTGACACCATTAATGCCAATAAATTTGATTACTGGTTTAATCCTTAATAGGCCTCAAGCCAGATTCGGTTACAATATGATAGCCAACATTATGGCTTCCATTAAAAAAAAGGCTTAAATCCCATATCTTAGGTCTATCTAAAGGTTTGGGAGATTTTTCACTAGCAAGATGTTTGTTTACATTGCACAAAATCCGTGCTTGAGAACCTCGGTGGGCTCTGGAATACATGCAAGCAAGCACCTAAGAATATACAAGAGACTATATATATCAGATGCCCTGGTGAATGGAGGAGGATTGGTGCTGATATTTTCAGGGGCAGTCCATAGATAATCTTGCTAAAATTGAGCTCTACATTGAGGGGTGATATTTGGCAGCTTGGAAAATGTTGCCAAAGTGTTTGATGGTGTACTTTGTCCCCAGTCTGCAATGCCAGCATACACTCCTCGTTCGCCAAAATGGAGTAGAATATTTCTGCTGTGTAGATCATTGTGAATAAATTCATGACTATGTACGGATTTAATCGTTTGCAGAAGAGCATTGCAGATTGGCAAAATGTTGTTTGTGAATTGCTGTACAATTCTAGACGTGTGTTGGAACTCTTTGATTGCAGGCTTGCTTCCATCATGATGACATGCCTGAATCCACTGTTCAAGATGACCTCCATTCCAAAGGTTGAAGATCAACATAGGTCTTTTGCTATACCGAACAAGAGCATGGGGCAATATCATTCCACAATGCTGAACAGTTGTAGCAATTGCCTCCTCTAGCACGATTGACAATGTCGGCTTGCTTCCTATTTGGTCTTTGTATATATTTGTTGCATAGACAGGATCTTTGAAGAGAGGATGAGCCACTGATACTTGTTTCACATTTGCAAAACGTCCCTCACCTAATTGGGGTGCTTGTAAGTAAAAGATGGAATGCTCCCCAATTAAGTGTAGGACAAGAGGGCACATCGTATCATCCAGGTTTAGAGCGGAGGACGGAGCACCTGATGGAGGAGGTACATCCTCTTCTGTCCTAGGACGTTTTGAAGAGCCTTCAATCTTATCTTTGCTCTTCAATTATGAATGTAGCTGTGCTACAAGCTGCATTCGCTCTTTGATTCCAGGTTTGGTTTTGATTTCTGGATGAACCATACTTTCAAAACTTCTAGTGAACTAGCCTAATAATTGCTTTACTATGTTATGCATCACTCCATTAGCGCGTAGAGCTGGGTCAAACGAAACTAGGAATACACTGCACAGCTTCAGCCAACAATTTTCCACAAGTTCAATCACAAAATCATCAAACTTTGCCTGCAGTGGATCAAATGCTCGTCGCAAATGATCGTGTGAAGCTCCATAGAGAGACAAAATAAGAGCATCAGTAATAATTTTGCGATGCTGACGCGTTAACTTTGTCTCTACGATGACTGAAGCCTGAAAATACATGAAGGAAATATAAGTAAGGTAAATCAAGAATAGATAAAAATTTGACATATATGATTGTTAATAAATCTAAACAAAAACATTTCATGGACAATAATAACCTCCAGTAATGAAAGATCAAACATTTCATGCATCATAATAACAACAATAATGAAAGATGCGATGGTCAAAGCATTCAGGATTGAAGAATGTAAAATATATATCTTCTCCCTACAGTGCGACACGGGGTCAACAGCAACTAGAGATGAAGAATTCATTAAAAATCCAATCTCCTTGCAGTGCGACGCGATGGTCAACAAAAACCAATAACAATGGATTTAAAAACTCGAAACCTCTCCCTGCAGTGCGACACGATGGCTAGCAACAACTAGAGACAAGGCAATTATTAAGTCCAATCTCCTTGCAGTGCGACGCGATGGTCAGCAACAACCAAGAACGATGGATTTAAAAATCCTAAACCTCTCCCTATACGCGACACGATGGTCAGCAACAACCATAGACGAAGAATCTATTGAATCCAATCTCCTTGCAGTGCGACACAATGGTCAACAGCAACCAAGGACAATGGATTTGACAACCCTAAACCCCTCCCTGTAGTGCGACACGGTGGTCAGTAACAACCAGAGACAAAGAATCTATTAAATCCAAATCTCCTTGCAGTGCGACGTGATGGTCAGCAGCAACCCAGGACGATGGATTTGAAAACCCTAAACCCCTCCCTGCAGTGCGACACGATCGTCAACAACAACCAGAGATGAGGAATCTATCTTTTTAAATCCAATCTTCCAATAGTGCGACACAATGGTAATCAATAACTAGGAAGAAAAGATGCATGATCGCTAACTCCTCCCTGTAGTGCGACTCGGTGGTCAGCAACAACCAGGGATGGAAAGTCTAATTGTACAACCTAAAATACTCACTGAAGTGCGACACGGAGGTCAGCAACAGTCAAGGATGAAGCGTCTAAAGTCTAATCCCCCTTGCAGTGTGTCACGAGGATCAACACACCCATGGACGGGTGTCTAAACCTGCAACATTAGGAGAAATATGGACCTTGCACGGGCCTTGTAAGGAATCCTAATTTTTAGGGATTAAGGCTAATGTTGTGTAAGGTTAAGGGGACAAGGGTATTCAAGTAGATAGTTTTGAGTAGGCTTTTCTAGCCTTTTTTTAAAACACATGTAGGATGTGGACCTAGGAGGCCACTTTCTCTCTCTAGCTTTTGAGATTGAAGGGAGTAAAGGAGTGTGGCCACATTAGCAAAAAGTGGGTCACTAAGAGCCAAAATTTGACTTTTTTTCAAAAAAAGTTTTTTAAACTTATTTTTTACTTAAAACTTCCCCCCAACACACACACACACACACACACACACACACACACACACATATATATATATATATATATATATATATATATGAAAAAATCATTTTTTGACATTTTTTTAAACCTACAAACACTAAAAGTTCACTTTTTTCAAAAAAAATCCCAAAACAAAAAACATTTGTTCTCTTCTCCTCCTCTCTCCTCTCTGCCTCCCTCCTCTCTCTCTCTCTCTCTCTCTCTCTCTCTCTTCTCTCCTCCCTCCTCCTCCCTCCCTGCTCCCTTCTCTCCTCCTCCTCCCCTCTCTCTCCCTCTGCCCCCCTTCCCCCTTCTCTCCTCCCATGTTCCTCCCTCTCCCTCCCCCCTCTCTCTTTTCATCCTTTGCTTCCTCACGCAACAAATGCCATGGTGCTCACGAACATCACAAATCGTATGCTGTCACCACAATGTACTCCGCACAACAAAAGCGTACATATTTGCTCGGCGGCTTTTGCATCGAAGTCCACACGTGAGGGTGAACAGATGTCATCCCAGGAACGCCGTACCATCGGTAAGACGAATGTTGATGGTTCTTCAATATCTTGGGAGAGAAGAAGTAGGCTTGTTAAACTATTGCAATTGGTTGTGTATGGGTGCAGGTGCATCTTTGCATTTGTTGGATGCTCAAATGTCAAGCTCTTCAGCTCAAAAGAGTGGCATTACAAGATAGTATTCCCTCTTTGAAGAGGGAGGTTGAAACTCTCCAACAACAATTGTAAGAAAAGGATGTGTACATTATGAAGCTTTCCAATACCATCACATATTTGAAAGAAACACTCCCTGGTGCAAGGTAACAATATACTTCATACTTTTGGTTGTGTTCTTCTTATCACAGACTTTGAAGTCTAAGGTGTTGCCTCTACTTGTTTTGTAGTGCTTAGCACAAAGGTTGCGTTTGTACACAAATAGTGAAAGGCTGCAGGTTAGAGAGGTCAAGTGTCACCACTTTTTCTCTAAAACAACCGTCTTTCTTACATCTTGCACGTAGGTGCTTCAAATCCTTGCTTATTGGAGGTGGGTAATCTCATCCTAATGTATATTTTACGATTATTGGATGGAAATACTTGCAAATTTGTACAACATATACTTAACAAGTGTCTTTACTATATAGCTTGCAAATGTTGAATTCATACATGTTTTTGTTTGAAGAACATATCTCTAACGCGTCATGATACAAGGTGACCTCTTACTATGCTAGTTGAGTGGTGTTGTTTGCAAGAATGGCTCAAGGAATTGGAACACGAAGCTTTTACGCACAAAGCTCTCCTCAAGCAATGTGGCTCCCGCTACACCAAAAATCATTATGCTAACATGGAGAGATCCCTATTAGAACAATACAATAACTTTTTATCAGCAACACACCCTTTCCTAACATGAGAGCACCCCCACCAAAGATATTTTTATGTGATAGATCACCCCATGAGCATACCATGTCATGGAATGGATGTAAGAACTATGACCACACTACCCATTGGAAGTTGTTCATGAATGTATGTTTATGAAAGTTAATGAGAAGAATTTTGGACTTTTTTGTTTGTTGATGTGTAAGAGCACTCTAGGTCTACCATATTTTAAATTGTTTGATAAGTTAAATAAGATTTGTAGTCGTTTAAAGTGTAAATTTGTTTTTGTTTGGTAAGATTGTACATGAGAAGACATGATAAAGTACAAGAGATCTTGACGAAAAAAACCTCGATGAGATTCCTACCATGCACTTGTAACACCATACCTCTCCTTGAACCCTTTGATTTCTATCGTAGTGGAAAGGGAAGCCTATTTTCAAATTTTTAGCAATAACTTTTTTTTGAAGAAAATTTTGGTTATTTTAAAGTTTGTACATAGTTTAGGAGTTCATTCTGATTGGTTTCCTTCAGTTTCAAATTTTGACCGAGAGCACTCCTTGGAAGCCACTTTTGAAGGTGTTAGGGCGAGATTTTGGGAAAGCTTTGTATGTAGGACATATAGTCCTTAACACAATAAAAAACATTGGTTCTTTGAGTATTTTCAGATTCCATGGTTTTAATGCTCATTGGAGCCCGTAGATTAAGGAAAAAGTAAGAAATGTCTGTTTTATATCATTTTTTAAAGAAATTGTCAACTTGCACATTGATTTTTGGAGAATCCGAGCAAGATATGATTTTTTTTGCATCACACGATGGTCGAAGAGCGTGACAAGATGTACAAATTCATGTGAGACAAGCCCAGACAGATTTGGAGCTGATTGGAAGCTAAAAGCTGTTGAAAGTAGCCTAAAAAAGCTAAACCTAAACCTTGTACCATCCTCATACACAATAATTTTGTAATTTTTTTCACTGTAAAGACCCCTAGGGCCCTTAGCAAGACTGGCGCGCAAAAAGCCCATCCAAAAGTCTCAGATGGGCATTTTGCGCGCCCTTGTGGCTAGTCTTGTTGAGGGCCCTGGGGGCTTTTACATGGAAAAGATTTGCAAAAATATTGTGTATGAGGATGATATAAAGATGTTATGTTGGATGTAAAGAGAGCAAGAGCTTCCCCTCTCCCCCTTCCTATTTTGCTACAGCCTGGATGGCCCCTAGGGCCTTAAAATGGCAAATACAATCTTTTTTTATCCATGGCCATGAGATAGAAGCGTGCAGTTTGATGTATTCATAGCAAACTCCCCCCCCCCCCCCCCCCCCCAATGGAAAATACCTAAACCTTGTATCATGCTCATGAACCATTTTTTGCTTCCTTGTGGCCCCTCTTTTTGAGGGTCCCTAGGGCCTTATAATGACAAACACACACCAAACAAATAGGGGCTTTTTTTACTGCATGTCCATGAGGTCTAGTGTTTGATGTAATCAGAGCACCCCCCCCCCCTTTCTTCTGTGTTCAAAGGTTCGGAACATTCACTATGTAAAATTTTTCTATATCATGTGCATTCACCAAAATGGATTAAAAGTACCCCTTATAGGCCTTATCTACACATGTTTCTATAACTTTACAAGAATATAAAATCCCTTCTGTTAAACACATGTGTTATGTTACATATACTTTAGTGAACTCCCCAGGTCAAAGGCCTCACAAATCCTGTGCACTAAACATTCAGCAATAGAAATTGACCAAACAAGGATCCAATTTTTACTTCCTTGTGTCCACCTCGTGTCGTTGGAAATGTGTTGGTTAAGCCATTTCTTTGGTATTTGAAACCACATGGGCCCCCAATTGTTATAGTATCCAACCAAAAGGTTTCTTGATTAACGGTTTACATAGGCTCGAATAGTACATATCTTCTATGTTAACAATGCATGTATCTATAATTTCAGTTTACACTTTCTCTATCTAAATGAGCTATATAGTAAAAATCAAATATACAATTTAACAGTTAAGTTCACAAGGTAATAGCTATTGGTATCATCTTTAGCAATACCAAAGAGATAACTACCAATAGCTCATGAATAGGGATATTGAAGAAGATTGATACCAAAAACTTGTCAACACTACTAAAAAAGATGGAAACTCAAAGGCTTTACAATATGTGTATGATGAAACACGAATCAATAATAAGTCACCCCTGTACATCGACATCTCCATCTCAAGTTGTCATTTCTCTAAGTCAAGCTTGACATAGGTATAGTATGGAAACAATAACATGTTGGAAAGCAAGAATTTAGCTTTCTCAACTTGTGAAACGTTGCTAATGATATATATTAAACATCCCCAAATGAGGACATCTTGACAAAGGTTATGATCCACTTTAATAAGAATAACCATTAATGATTAAATTGAAATCAAAATATTGCTTGAATTTCTTCGTGGTGGAGTGATTAAGACTTGAGACTTGAAACGTCTTACAGACAAATCAAAATATCCATAAAGATCAACAATATTTCTCAAATCTGTATGAAACTCCAGTAATCTAAATTAAATACTATCACTCAATGCGACACCATTTAACAAAAAAACATATTTATATTGCATTTGTAGAGGAATCAAGCCTCATGAAAGTAATTACAAACAGAGACAAATGTTGTTTTTGCTAGGCGTCTCCTACAAGTATTTGTCTTCCTCATCTAGAGATTCATATACACTTGAGTATTTGTGTGTCTATGACACTAGGGAAGATAGTAGTACTATATGGATGGCTTTTCTAAGAGCTCCTAGAGAGTACCTATTGGTTCAAGATTCTACAAAAATTCTACTATTCTTATCAAAATCCTTTAACATGGTAGTGAAAGGTTCCTCTCGGAACAAAAATATAGTGATTTCCATCTCTGCATATGGTTGTTTGCTCATGTCCTCTGAAAAAAAGTTGACTCTGTAAGTAAACAATAGATTATGTGAGCACAAAGTTATAAAGTACAAATGATATTGAGGGCGAGATTTTTGAAATGGGGCCTCTAAACCTAAACCAATGGGCCTACCCTCACAAAATGTTCGTAAAGAGGTACGCACACTACTTGGGGCACTACCTTCTTTTGGGAGTGGAGAAGGAAACCAATCAAAATAACACTTGCACTCACCCACTCAAGCAACACACTTTGAAAACCCCCTTACTCTATATACACTTTGGACACTTGAACACCATCAACGATTATGCAACCCAATGCCGTGCATCAAATGAAATATGCAATTTGTGGAATAGCATTCACCTTCTCCCCATAAGAATACCCATAATACATCCAAACTCCTCCTCTATCAAGCACTCATAAAAAAAATCATGCGCGCAAGAATTGCCTCTCAAACACACTAGAGAATCACTTACATCAAACTAACACACTTTGCATAGAGAGCTCATCTCCATCTATGCAATGCCGTGACACAAATAAAATCACCATGAGAGGTAGCCACATGCATATGTAATGAAGTAAAAGAGAGTTGGAGTGAGAAATTTCTTTAGACCAATTGAATAAGTATGGAGAAAACAAACCAATGGTAAATTGAGAATAGAACACTTACTTGATTTCTCGCACACCTTTTAAGGGGAGGACAGACGCTGGCTAACCATCACGAATTGCGACACTTGAAAGTTTTGAAGATGATTTAATGATCATTAACATAACCATGAGAGAGATCATGATGTATTTACAAGTTATTGAGGTGCTACAAATGATTTATTGGGTCGATGGAGTAAGAGATTGTAGAATAGAAAGAGTGGAGGATAGAGTTGCACTTCCTCCAAAGAGGAGGGTTAGGAGGGAGGATGTGAAAGAGGGAGAGTTGGGGTTTTCTCTACTATTGATCAAGAAACAACATGAAGTTGAAAATATAGGTGTGTGTCCTTGAGTCTCTCCAAGGGGGGCTATTTATAGTTGTGTAGGAGTGGGATTATGCTACACTTAATTAGGGGAAGTAATTAGCCCTAATTAAGTGTCCTTTGACCACTCATTGAATATTGGATATTTAAAAGGGACTATTTATTCACCAAAAATATCATTTTAGACCGTGAAGGCTCCATAGGGGTGCATAATGTAGGTGGCCCCCACCATGAGGCCCTACGGGTGGCTCCTGCGGGGTATCTCAACTTGTCTGTCTTGGCATTTAGGAAGCATCTTTAGGTTGGTCCCATCACATGCAAGTGACCTTGAACACTCATTGCTCTTCTAGAAGATGAGTAGGGGAAAAATAAGATCTCACCCTCTTGATTTACTTGATTTACAGTTCCCTTTTGCTGCGAATCTGACAGATTTACACTATTTTGACCATAACTTTTTACCTGTAGCTCGGAATGACATGCTTCAAAAGGAAAATTTGACCTTCTCAACATGTTTGATATGAATTTGGACTATTCTTCACGCCCATGCACCAAGGAATTTGGTTTGGAAGGTCCACACTAGGCTAGGGAACCTTTTGCTTCCAAGTCTTCTTGTATGGGCCATTAGGAAATTTCGGAGGTCATTTGGAGGGCCTTCTAAGAAAATGTATTTTTTGCACTCTCTCTCTAGAAAAAATGGCAAATAATAGAGCTGGGTCTTTCATAGTAAAAGTTCAAAAAGTGTACTTTAAGTAGATTCCTTACTCTTCTGAACATTGGTTCGTAGTGATTGAGGGATAATCCTCTTTTTAGTTGCATTGAATGAACCTCGTCAATATGGAGGGAATGAGGCTAACATGGAGGGACGAAGGCGCAACCGCTATTCACTTTCCATTAAACCTGCACATTTGGCTAATGGCGCACTCCTCAAATGGCACAAATGTTACCCAGAAACGAGCCAAATATCACCTTCACATTGATTTGGACAATGAGTACCAACCATTGATTAAGCGTAGTAAAACAAACACACATATACCTCCCGCTTCCATAGACACGCTCAGAGCTCAAGGAGCTAAACACATAGATTAAGCGTAGTAAAACAAACACACATATACCTCCCGCTTCCATAGACACGCTCAGAGCTCAAGGAGCTAAACACATAGATATCTGGACGAGAGGCTCTCTCTACCCTAAGAATCCAATGACTAATGCGTCTCCACCGTTTGTCAATCCTACAAGCTTATTGACCTTTGCTGGTGATGGAGAAAAGGGCCTTCTGGGTTATTGTAAATCTCTTACAAGAGAAGCTGAAACTTACAAGGGCATTCTCCAAGCTCAACAATGTGAGATTGTTCGCCTTTCACATTTACATTCTACAGATCAGGTTACCATTTTGCAACATAAAACAGAGGTACAAGAACTGAAAGGAAAGGTGCGAAGTTGTCAAATGAAGGACACCATCTTGGGTGGTCGTATCCAAAAGAAGAAATTTCGCAATCTTGAAACATTGCAGGTTGCATCAGGAGGTCTCAAGAAAAGAATCCGAGCATTAAGGTGATACTTCTTGGTTGGCTACATTGTCTTAGTTAAGTAATCTTTTTGTTTTTTCTTGTTATGCATTGTTTTCATGTGCCTAAATAGTGTTAGTGAAGCAAATTTTCTGTTATTTACTTATGCATTGTCTTCATGTAGAGATTCAATCTATCCTGACAAGGAAAACATTGACCCCAAAGCCAATATAGGAAAGAGATTGAAGCCACTTATAAGTTAAAGCCTGGCAGTAGATATAGTACATGACAAGAAGTTTAAGGTCCTACAATGAAATGTAGTGGACCGCTTTATTTCAGAGAACTCAGTGCCTGCAAAAGAGATACAAGGCACACTTGATTCACTTGGTGTAAGCAAAAGAAGATAATCGGCTATCCAAAAGTCTGTCTCATCCATCTTTGTTAAGAAGGGTATAAAATCCAAACTTCTACCATCAGCCTCAAGTGTTTGGAAAGAGAGGCTTCAGCTTAACGAGGCACAGGGAGACTATCTTGGACAGCCCTTTCATATTAAAGTAACTTACAGTGGCCATGGAGCAAACATGGCATATGATGAGTTCAATAATATTTTTATGGACCTGCGGATATTACAGAAGAGAATGGTGGAGTTTTACAACATCACATTTGAAGAGTCACGAGGGGTATTACATTTTGTGTTAAAACTGGATGAGTGTGAGCTTGTTAAAGAGAAAAAGCTAGAGCGTGTTACTATTACTTTAATGAATAGAGCCCTCTCAAAGTGTCCCAGTGATGATCCTTTATATTTTAGTGTTCAATCAAAATCTAACATATGGTGGCTTGGTGCGTTTGAGGTAAGCGAGATTCTCAGGTAAGCTCAAATGTTCACATCTACTTAAGTCTCATTTATTTTGTGTTGCAGGTAAAGAAAGAAGATCATGAGATTCTATATTGGGTGTTCCATCGAACTAATATTCCGGAGGTGATTGATCGACAGACTAACCAGGGAGAGGTACTACGTCTAGATGAAAGGGGAGACTTTCAGGTTCAGTGGCATCTTGCAGGTGACCTCAAAACATTAAAGTGCATGTATAATTGTGGAATGGGTGCAATGGCAAAGTCGTTGTGTTTGTTCTGCATGGAGCCTGCAAAGGTCATGGACCCAAAGTGGTGGAGAAAAGATCCAACACGTCACATTGAGGATCCTGCTTTTCGACCGGTTTTGAAAATACCACTTGTGAATGTCCACATTTGTACAATGCATGCCCTTTGTAGAATTGTGGAGAAATTGGTCTACTTATATATCGGGTTTGCTTGGAAGATTAAGAACTTGGGAGAACGACAAGTAGCCCTGCAGTGCTTAGAAATGGTACTGTCGGATATGGGGCTTCATGGTGGCAATGTGAAAATCCAGCGGGATGAAAAGAGATCAACTGCTGAGAAGGATGTCCCATGCAAACCATCCATCGGTGGGGTGAAGGCACGGAGGTTTTTATCTAAACCCCAAAGTACAAGATATCCGAAGCTAACAAAACATGGAAAAATATATAACACATCTTATGTTAGCAAGGTAGAGTATCAGAGCTGGAAAAAGCTACATATTGCAGTCAAAGACCAAGAACCAACTACTCGTAATGCGAAGGCTGAGGTTTGGCGATCAATAGACATCCTATTTTTGATGTGCGACAAAGATGACTGGTCACAAGGTGATATGAACAAGTTCAAGGAGAATCTCAACCTTCTGAAAAAATCATTCAAGACAGCATGGACAGACACCCAGATTACTCACTACATGGTATTATCGTGTATTTCATTCTCTCTTATGTGCAAATATGTGAGTGTAAAATATTATAACTAATCTGTTTTCATAGCCAGCACATCATCTTCAATCATTTACCATATTTTATACAAAAGTATGGGAACCCGGCAATATGGAATACCCAAGGGATGGAAAAGTCTCATTACATGGCGAGAAATGCTTATTTCAGGCACACACGACATGGTGGCTCTCGAATCAAGGCTAACAGTTTGAGAGAACTATTTGAATGGTTCTATCGTAGAATCATTCATCGAATGCAGGAAAAAGAAGTCTTGGCAAATTCAGCAACAGCACAAGCCATCAGACATTTACAACAACAAAAAGTTAAAAGATCAATGGCATACAACAACTCCGGAGCTCGTGAAAGTCAACGAAGGTGGAGAGAGACAATGGTGTATGTGAATCACAAGTGGAGAAAGATACTATGAGTGAATGACATTGTACAAAATTTATGTAATACATGATCTTATACAATTGCTACTTGAAGTGTATCAAGATTTTGAAGGTTCAATTTTGTTTTTTGGCACGTCACCCTTGTAACGAATCATGAGATGTTTTCCATACTCTAAAAGTTCATCTGGGTTTTGTCTACCAAGAGCTAGTGCCATTGCTGTGTAGGTGTAGTAATACGTTGCCCGACCACCTGTATAGCCCAAGCAGTAACCAAAACAATCTCTAGCAAACACTTTGTCCACAAGAATGACTTTATTTGCACTTTTGGGCAGCACGGGTCCACCCAAGAAGCGTGATAGTGTCTTGAATGTGTAAGTTGCTATTGAACCCTCTTGTGACATGGAATTGTGAAAAACTACTATCGGCGACTCGCAAAGCTTTGAAAGGTACTGCGCTAGGGCCGCATCCCTTCCATGATACTCTCGAGTCCGCTGCCGAAGGAAGTCATCCTTGTCAGCAATCCAAGACTGCACATATCATGTCAGAAGTGACACACAGAGAGAGAGAGAGAGAGAGAGAGAGAGAGAGAGAGAGAGAGAGAGAGAGAGAGAGAGAGAGAGAGAGAGAGAGAGAGAGAGAGTTACCATGAAGCTCTCATCCTGCAGAAAGAGGTTTTCCTGCCACAGGTCTACAGATGTAGTTGACCCCTGACCTGAATGGTTAAACCAATCCTCCACTTCTTTGTTACTTGTTGATGGTCTTAGGCTTTGTATTATTGCTTGGAAGGTGGATTCATCAGGTAGTGTCTCCTTGTATTTTTCAGCTTTCTCAAAGCATCTTCGGAGGCATTCCATTGGATTGCTGGATGTTTCCATTGCCTCATCATCACTACTATCGTTTGAAACAAATCCACTCCTCTCCTCTTGGACTCTGGAAATAATAGCCAGGGAGAAATCCTCCCTTAAATAAAAGATTCTTTGCACA